>NC_052152.1:88713679-89331050 GCF_902713615.1 Scyliorhinus canicula | reverse complement strand
TTCAAACTTCCGCAAATTCATTGATGCAAAGATAGCGGAGCATTCCATTGGCCCGCACAATATCATAAATATGGATGAGGTTCCTCTGACGTTTGACCTGCCTCTCACTCGGACTGTCAACAGGAAAGGTGAATCATCCGTCATGCTGAAAACAACTGGGCATGAAAAAACGCACTTCACCTGTGTTCTGAGTTGCACGGCATCGGGAGAAAAGCTTCCACCGATGGTGATTTTTAAACGCACGACGATACCAAAAGAAAAATTCCCTACAGGAATTGTCGTGAAAGTCAACAAGAAAGGATGGATGACGGAAAGCCTAATGCATGAATGGCATACGGAGTGCTACGGCAAGCGACCGGGAGGATTCTTTCACAGGAACAAGGCATTGCTCGTTTTGGACAGCATGAGGGCCCACATAACAGATTCTGTGAAAGAAGCCATCAAGAGGACAAACTCAATTCCAGCTGTGATTCCTGGGGGCACAACAAAGTATTTACAGCCACTCGACATCAGTTTAAATCGTGCATTTAAGGTGGCGCTTCGTGTTCAGTGGGAGGCTTGGATGACAAGTGGGGAGAAATCCTTCACTATACGGGCCGCATGCGAAGAGCAACTTATGGTCAAGTCTGCCAGTGGGTCCTGACAGCGTGGAGCATTGTTAAAAAATCCACTATCATCAACGGGTTTCGAAAAGCTGGATTGCTGCGTGTTGAAGAGGGCAGCATGAGCTCAGCGGGAAATTTGCCTCCGGATGAAAGTGATGAGAGCGACAATGAAAACAATCCAACATCGGATGAAGCAATTCTGAGGCTATTCAACTCTAACACCGAAGGAGATGACTTCAGTGGTTTCAGTGCACAAGAGGAGGATAGTGACTGTGATCACCTGGGTTGGTGATATCTTGATTACGATCAGTAATAAAAGACTTCTTTTTACACATGATTTATTTATTTTTAATGTTTCAAACTGATGATTCTATGTTAATCTTAAGAGCTTAATCGGATTGATTTCGCTCCACAGTGACCAATGACTTTCTTGGTAGGCTATTCTTTACCGCTAATTTTTTATTTTTGTTACAAGCCGTATTTCGTTAAAGCCTGTGTAAAGCTCATTTGTTTCAATGTACCGGTAAGCACCTGCGGCTTATATATGTGTGCGGTTTATTTATGTTCAAAATAAAAAAAAATTTTAAAAATCAGTGGGTGCGGCTTATAATCAGGTGCGCTTTATAGTCCGGAAAGTACGGTAATGCATGCTCCACGCAACAATACGACATCTACCAGATCAATACAGTAATATACCAGAGCAGTAAATTCAAGTATGAGAACTCAAGAGATGTGGGCTCTGAGGTGTGTCATTGTGCCACTCTAAATGCCAATTTTTGTGTGCAGGCGAGTCAGTAAATACCAGTGTGTTCAGTAGCAGCATTTGGCAAAATTATGGAATGCATCAAGGTAAAGAAAGGATTCCATATTAAACGGACAGCATAGTGCAGATTTGAAGTTTGGTATTCAACTTGGATATTTCTTTTTGGGCTTTGAGCATTGCCAACTAGGGCAGCATTTATTGCTAGTCTTGATTTCCCATGAGAAGGTGGTGGTGATCTCTCTTCTTGATCTGCAGTACATGCGGTATAGATACATTTAGAGTGCTGTTAAGGAGTAAGCTCCAGGATTTGATCCAGTGACCGTGAAGGAATGCTGAAGATCAGGGTGACGTATGATTGGGAGGGTAACTTGTAGGCAATGGTGTTCTCATGCCGACTAATGTTCATAGGAGAACATTCGGCCCATCAAGTCTGCACCTTTGAAAGAGCACCCTACCCAAGCCCACGCCTCCACCCTATCCCCATAACCCAGTAACCCCACCAAACACTAAGGGCAATTTTGGACACTAAGAGCAATTTAGCATGGCTAATCCACCTAATCTGCAGATTTTTGGACTGTGGGAGGAAACCGGTGTACACGCAGAAAACCCACGCACACACGGGGAGAACGTGCAGACTCCGCACAGACAGTGACCCAAGCCAGGAATCGAACCTGGGTCTGGTTCTTCTATGTGCAGAGGTCATAGTTTTGGAAGGTGTTATCAAAGAAGCCTTGATAAATTGTGCCAATGATGCTGTAGATGATATACTGCAGCCATGATGTGCCAGTAGTGTGGAGTTTAATGTGATGATTGAGGTGATGAATCAAGCTGGCTGCTTTTTCCTGGTTGAGTGTTGGTGGAGTTGACTCGTCCAGCAAGTGGAGAGTATTCCATTATACTCCTGACATGTGCCTTGTTGATGGTTGACAGACTTTGGGGAGTTAGGAGGTGAGTTAATCATCACAAAAGTCCTAGTCACTGACCTGCACTTGTATCTGTAGTATTTATGTTTGTTTTGGTCAAGGTTTTTCAATGATGATCCCAAAATGTTAATGGGATAGCCAAAAGGATTCTATTGGTATTTAACTGGTAAAAGTAAGAGGAGAGGTGGAGGCAATTCAGAACGACAGTGGATCAATGTATGCAAACAAAGGTAGGCTATGTTACTAAATGAGTACTTTGCATCTGTCCTTCACAAGGAATAAAATTCTGCCACAGTCATAGTGAAAGGAGGCAGTTGAGATTTTGAATTAGCTAAAAAAAAATGGATTAAGTGGAGGTATTAGAAAGACTGGCTGTACTTTAAGCTGATAAGTCTCCGGAACAGGTAGGGAAGCATCTGAGGTACTGACCATAATCTCTTAAAATAGAAAGGGTGATTCCAGAAAACTGGATAATTTCAAAAGTTACTCCCTTGTTCAAAAAGGGTAGAAGGATAAACCCAGCAACTGCAGGCCAGTCAATTTAACCTTGGTGAAGGGAAAGCTTTTAGAAACGATAATCAGGCACAAAATTAAAAGTCACTTGGATAAATGTGGATTAATTAAGGGAAGCCAGCACGCAGTCATTAAAGAAAAATTGTGTTTGACTAACTTGATTTAGCTTTTGGATGAGTTAACATGGAGAATTGATGAGAGTAATACGGTCGATGTGGTGTAAGTGGTCTTCTTAAAGCCCATGGATAAAATGCCAAATAATAGGTTGGACGACTAGTTTTAAGTCATGGAATGACAGGAACATTGGCAGCATTAGGACAAAGTTGGCTGAGTGACAAGAAGCAGAGAGTGGTGGTGAATATTTTTCAGACTGGAAGAAATTATACGGTGGGGTTCCCCGGGGACCAGTGCTAGAAACATTGCTTTTCTTAAAACCAATGAATTACCTAGACTTGCATGTACAGGGTTGAATTTTTAAATTTGCAGATGACGTTAACTTTTAAAAGTTGTGAGGAGGATAGCTTCAACACAACATAGGCTGGTGTAATGGGCAAACATGTCAGAGATTAAATTTAGTGCAGAGAAATGTGAAATAATAGATTTTGGTGGAAAAAATGAGGGGACACAATATTAAATATATGGTGCAGTCCTGAAGTGAGTACAGGAGAAGTGAGACCCGAGGGTTGATGTTCCGAAATCAGTTAAGGTGGCAAGGCAAGTTGAGAAGTTCATTAGAAAGGCATATAGGCTCCTGGGCTTTACAATTAGAGTCACAGAGTAAAAAAGCAATTAATTATTATAAAATAGTTGTTTAGGCTGAACAGGACTAGTGTATCCAATTCTGGCCAGCATACATTAGGATGGTTATGAATTGAGGGTTCTTCTGTTTTGAGAAGAAAAGATTGATGTTTGTTCAAAATTCTGAAGGTCTAGACAGGGTGATTGGAGAGAAACTGTTCTCACTGTTGGGAGTATCGAGAATGAGAAGACACCGATTTAAAGTTATTGATGAAGGAACTAATGGCGACATGAGGAAGAATGTTTTTGGGTAGTGAGTTGTTAGGATCTAAAGTGCTCGGCCTGAGAATGTGTGGAGGCAGATTAATTGGGGCTTTCAAAAAGGAACTGGATAAACTCTTAAAGAAAAACTATTTTCAGAGCTATGGGAAAAGTGAGGAAGAATGGGACTAGAGGTGTTGCTCCTGCAGAGAGCCAGCATCCACACAATGGGCTGAATGGCCTACTTTTGTGCCATAGCCAATCTATAATTGTCAATTCAGTGATGGTAATGCCGTTAAACACCAAGGGGAGAAAGTTAGGTTCTGCCGTGTTGGAGATTTGGGGTACTTGGTGGTATAGTGCTAACATCACTGGATGAGTAAACCAGAGGCCCAGCCTGATGCTTTGGTTATCCAGGTTTGAATCCCAGCATGGTGGAATTTAAATTCAATGAGTAAATCTGAAATTATAAAGCTAGTAAATCTATTATTGTAAAAACCCACCTGGTTCATTGATGTCTGCTAATAAACCACCTAATATTTTAGTTCCAATACAGTTAGTGAGTACAATAATAATTTAATTTGGACTGTTCCACCTGTGTTGTAAAGGCTAAAATGGGCCTACAGTTATGTTTACGCTGCATCTACTTAAGCTTTCTTGTTGCCCTTATGTTCCAGAATCTTTTCAGGGAAGTGGCACTGAGTTACATGAAGAATTTATCTCCCTTTTTGGTTTTTGCTTGTGAATGTTGCTTTTTTCCCATACGTTTGGAAAACCTCTGTTTCAATCAATATGTTTTTCAATTTAATTGTATTTCTCCCCATATGAAATTTTCATTTCAAGGTTGACCATCAGAGCAAGCTGCCACATAGTGCCAAACTGCCATCAGTGGCTAAACATTGTTTAAGCTGCTGGATAAACTTTGTAGAAATAGAGGTATCGATCCTAAGGTATGAGGAAACTAATTGGTCTCAGTCGGAGAAAATATCAGCAATCATAGGCTAATATCAACGGCAGCTTTGGGGACTTGTTATCTTCCTAACTGAAGGAAATGACATGGCAATTAATAATAGCAGGTGGGTTCTTTCTGGGAATGGGGGAAAGGGGAGGAAGGATGTGAAAATTTTGGAGAGAGCCCAGAGATATTCACGGGAATGGGTTCCAGGGATGAAGATAGATGAATGGTTCAGTCATGAAGATAAATTGGAGAAATTAGGACTGTTTTCCCTGGTGAAGAGAAGGTTGAGAGGAGATCTGATAGATATACTCAAACTCCTGATGGATCCTCACTGTCTTCAGGTGATGTCCCGGAGGACTGGAGAATAGCCAATGTTGTTCCTTTGTTTAAGAAGGGTAGCAAGGATAATCCAGGGAACTACAGGCTGGTGAGTCTTATGTCAGTGTTAGGGAAATTACTGGAGAGAATTCTTCGAGACAGGATCTACTCTCATTTGAAAGCAAATGGATGCATTAGCGAGAGGCAGCACGGTTTGTGAAGAGGAGGTCGTGTCTCACTAACTTGATAGAATATTTTGAAGAGGTCACAAAGATGATTGATGCAGGTAGGGCAGTGAATCTTGTCTATATGGACTTCAGTAAGACCTTTGACAAGGTCTCTCATGGCAGACTGGTACAAAAGGTGAAGTCACACGGGATCTGGGGTGAGCTGGGAAGATGGATACAGAACTGGCTAGGTCATAGAAGGCAGAGAGTAGCAATGGAAGGGTGCTTTTCTGATTGGACGGCTGTGACTAGTAGTGTTCCAGAGGGATCAGTGCTGGGACCTCTGCTGTTCATGGTATATATAAATAATTTGGAGGAAAATGTAACTGACCTGATTAGTAAGTTTTCAGACGACACAAAGGTTGGTGGAATTGCGGATAGTGATCAGGACTGTCAGAGGATACAGCAGGATTTAGATCGTTTGGAGACTTGGGAGGAGAGATGGCAGATAGAGTTTAATCTGGACGAATGTGCGGTAATCATTTTTGAAGGTCTAATGCAGGTAGAGAATATACAGTGAATGGTAGAACCCTCAAGAGTATTGACAGCCAGAGAGATCTAGGTGTACAGGTCCACCGGTCACTGAAAGGGGCAACACATGTGGAGAAGGTAGTCAAGAAGGCATACGGCATGCTTGCCTTCATTGGCCGGGGCATTGAGTATAAGAATTGGCAAGTCATGTTGCAGCTGTATAGAACCTTAGGCCACACTTGTGGAGTATAGTGTTTAATTCTGGTCACCACACTACCAGAAGGATGTGGAGGCTTTAGAGAGAGTGCAGAAGAGATTTGCCAGGATGTTGCCTGGTATGGAGGGCATTATCTATGAGGAGTGGTTGAATAAACTCGGTTTGTTCTCACTGGAACAACGGAGGTTGAGGGGTGACCTGATAAAGGTCTACAAAATTATGAGGGGCATAGACAGAGTGGATAGTCAGAGGCTTTTTCCCAGGGTATAGGGGTCAATTACTGGTGGGCATAGGTTTAAGGTGCGAGGGGCAAGGTTTAGAGGAGATGTATGAGGCAAGTCTTTTTACACACAGGGAATGGGTGCCTGGAACTCACTGCCGGAGGAGGTGGTGGAGGCAGGGATGATAGTGACATTTAAGGGGCATCTTGTCAAATACATGAATAGGATGGGAATAGAGGGATACGGACCCAGGAAGTGTAGAAGATTTTAGTTTAGACGGGCAGCATGGTCGGCACAGGCTTGGAGGGCCGAAGGGCCTGTTCCTGTGCTGTACTTTGTTTTGTTCTTTGTTTGTTTCAACAGAGTAGATGGGGAGAACGTTTTAACACTCATGAAAGGATTGAGAACAAGCGGGCACAGATTTAAAGTAATTGGCAAAAGAAGCAAATGTGATATGAGAAAAAGCTTTTTCACGCAGCAAATGGTTAAGATCAGAAATACACTGCCTGAGTGAAGGCAGATTGAATTGAACATTCAAAAGGGAATTAGACTGTTATTAGAAAAGGAAGAATGTGCAAGGTTTCGGGGAGAAGTCAAGGGAATGGCAGTAAGTGAAATGCTCATTTGGAGAGCTGGTGCAGACACGATGGATCGAATGGCATCTTTCTACGTTTAACAACTCTGTGATTAATCAGATCCATTATAAAGCAATCCTTCCGATTATAATCAAAGAAATAAAATAGTGTGTCTCACTTGCTTCTGATTTACTACGAACCACAATGACTATCTCTAGACCTCCAGTTGTAACCATTTTATTTTAGTACAGTTTAACTTTTTTTCATGTTTGGTAATATTTAATTTGTGCAGTATTCCACATGATAACTTCTGTACATATTAACAATAATAATTTTCAGCATTTCCTGTGGCTTGGTAAGGTAAAAATGATTGAAATTTGAATTGGACTTTAAAGGAAATGGATGATGATGATTGCTTCACATCAGAAATGGAAAACTGCAGGAATCTAGTGGAAAAGTAGAATACTGCAGATGCTGGAAATCTGAAATGCAGACAGAATATGCTGGAAATACTCCAGGTCAGGAAACATCTATGGAGAGATAAATTGGAATGAATTAGTGTACCTTTGTGCACGTCCTCATTAGCAAGTATGTATTTGCTTCAGTACGCAGATCAAAATTCTACACTGTATTCCGGGTGTGGCTCATCAAACTCCTGTAAAATTGCAGCTAGAATTTTTAAATCTTGCACTTCAATCTCCTTGCAATAAAGGCTAACATACTATTTGCCTATCTCATTGCTTGTTGTAAATGCATGTTAACTTTGTGTTTTACCGAAGACACCCAAGTTGGGTTATGGGTATAGGGTGGATACATGGGTTTGAGTAGGGTGATCATGGCTCGGCACAACATTGAGGGCCGAAGGGCCTGTTCTGTGCTGTACTGTTCTATGTTCTATGTATATTACACTTGGCCCCTTCATCTAAGTCATTGATGTAGATTGTAAATAACTGAGGTCTCAGCACTGATCCTTGCAATAGCGTACTAGTAATACCTTTTTTCAACTTGAAAATGACCTCTTTATTCCTACTCTTCATTTTTTGTCCTTTAATCAATCCTCTAATTATGCAAATATATAATCCCCAATACCATGATCCTTATGTTGTGTGACAACCTTTCGTGAGAGAACTGATAACATAACAGCTTCATCTTAAAATGCATTTTAATAAAATACGTGTCAGCATAGGTTCATAAAGACCTCCATGTTGAGTTCTCGATGACAGATTACTACTATCTAGGGCAACATCTGTGTAAATACTTGAATTTTTAAACATTGAAATGATAATACATTTATCTGAATTATTACATGAAAGATAGGTTACCTGAATATAGGGCTGAAGGGAGAGGGATGAGGTGGGAGGGGAGAATGCTAACTTGTTGTCCAACTCTAACCTTTTTTGCCTCATACTACTGAAATCATGAAAATGTGGTTTACTTCCCAGTGTTAGTTTTCTCTTGTGAACCTGTCCTTATTATAGAATTACGGGTCACCAGTGTTCTTGGATGTTCTTTGAATTTTCACTCTTGGTAATTTCATCAAATATCGCACTATTTACATGAAAGATGTGCTGTCCAAAAACTGCCTTTGAATTCAACACTCATTCAATATGTTGTTCTATTTATAAATTGTGTTTTTCTCCTCAGTGGTGGGAAAATATAGAGAAAATGCAATATATATGAATATATATTGTACATAAAAAATGGTATAATCCAAGAAAAAAATTACTTTCATTATCTTTTAACAATAGAATGAGAAAACAATATTGCAAGGAAGGGAGAACTTGGAAATGAAATATTAAATACAATTGTGGTGAATGGAAATTAGAAACAGGAAAGAGCCATTTGGCCCATCAAGCCAACTGTTTCATAAAAACAGAAAATGCAGGAAATACTCGGTAGGTCCGGCAGCAAATGTACAGAAGATAACAGAATTAATGTTTCAGGTCATGACCTTTCATCAAAAACAGCATTATCGTTATTTTTGGAGTAAGAACATAGAACATTACAGCGCAGTACGGGCCCTTCGGCCCTCGATGTTGTGCCGACCCATGAAACCATCTGAAGCCTATCTGACCTACACTATTCCATTTTTATCCATATGTCTATCCATTGACCACTTAAATGCCCTTAAATTTGGCGAGTCTACTACTGTTGCAGGCAGGGCGTTCCACACCCCTACTACTCTCTGAGTAAAGAAACTGCCTCTGACATCTGTCCTATATCTACCACCCCTGAATTTAAAGCTATGTCCCCTCGTGTTGATCATCACCATCCGAGGAAAAAGACTCTCACTGTCCACCCTATCTAACCCTCTGACTATCTTATATGTCTCTATTAAGTCACCTCTCAGCCTTCTCCTCTCTAATAAAAACAACCTCAAGTCCCTGAGCCTTTCCTCGTAAGACCTTCCCTCCATACCAGGCAACGTCCTAGTAAATCTCCTCTGAACCCTTTCCAAAGCTTCCACATCCTTCCTATAATGTGGTGACCAGAACTGCACGCAGTACTCCAGGAGCGGCCGCACCACAGTTATGTACAGCTGCAGCATGACCTCGTGGCTCCGAAACTCAATCCCCCTACTGATAAAGGCTAGCACACCATATGCCTTCTTAACAGCCCTATTAACCTGGGTGGCAACTTTCAGGGATTTATGTACCCGGATGCCGAGATCTCTCTGTTCATCTACACTACTAAGAATCTTGCCATTACCTCAGTACTCTGCATTCCTGTTACTCCTTCCAAAGTGAACCACCTCACACTTTTCCACATTAAACTCCATCTGCCACCTCTCAGCCCAGCTCTGCAGCTTATCTATGTCCCTCTGTAACCTATAACATCCTTCAGCACTGTCCACAACTCCACCAACCTTCGTGTCATCTGCAAATTTACTAACCCATCCTTCTACACCCTCTTACAGGTCATTTATAAAAATGACAAAGAGCAGTGGCCCCAAAACAGATCCTTGCGGTACACCACTAGTAACTGAACTCCAGGATGAACATTTGCCATCAACCACCACCCTCTGTCTTCTTTCAGCTAGCCAATTACTGATCCAAACCGCTAAATCAGCTTCAATCCCATACTTCCGTATTTTCTGCAATAGCCTACCGTGGGGAACCTTATCAAACGCCTTACTGAAATCCATATACACCACATCAACCGCTTTATCCTGATCCACCTGTTTGGTCACCTTCTCAAAAAACTCAATAAGGTTTGTGAGGCATGACCTACCCTTCACAAAAGGCAAAGAAGGTCTGAGTTGGACAATACGTTAGCAGCACCCCCTCATTCTCTCACTGGTCTTGCTATGCTCTCACTTTCAGTCTTGCTCGTTTACCTTCCCCTGGTCTTTCTGTGCACTCACTTCTTGCTTGCCCTTTTAACCTCTCGCTTGTCACATTGTGCTCTCACTCTCAAGCCCACTCATTTTTCCTCCTAATGGTCTCGTTATGTTCTCACTCTCAAATTTACTCTTTAAACCTCTAGCTGGTCTTGATATGCTATCACTCTCGAGCCTGCTCTTTTTACATCTCACTGGTCATGCTGTGTTCCCATTCTTAGATTTACTCCTTTACACTCTTGCTGGTCATGCTGTGCTTTGACTCTCGAGCCTGCTCTTTTATCCCTCTGCCAGTCTTGCTGAGCTTTTACTCTCTAGGCTGCTGTACTGACATCTCATTGGCTTCACTGTGCTCGTCACTCTCGAGCCTGATCTTTTGATGTCTCGCAAGTCTCACTGTGCTCTTGCTCTCGAGCCTGCTCTTTTGATGTCTCGCTGGCCTCACTGTGCTCTCACTCTCCAGGCTGCTGTTTATCCTCTCGCTGTTCTCACTGTGCCCTCATTCTCTAGGCTGCCATTTTGATGTCTCGCTGGTCTCACTCTCTTTTGACATCGCGCTGATTACGCTGTGCCTTTACTTTCTAGCCACTCTTTTACTCTCCCACCAGTCCTGCTGAGCTCTCACTGTCTTATCCTCTCACTGGTCCTTCTCAAACTAGTTTGAGATATGAAAACGTTTGTGCTCTTGCAGCTTAATCTTTTGGAATATATTGGTGAGGAATTGTGATACCAAGTTTATTTCTATGTATGCATCTCAAAATAACATCATACTTTTGATTTCGGAGAGACATGTTTTGTATTGTGAATATGTGGCTGATATTACCGGTGTACAAGCACCATTAAAATGCTTATTTTACAATTTCTCACTGCTAAGAATGCTCATTTTAAATGGTCAGCCAGATATGAAGTGGAAGTCAGCCATTCTCTGACATTGCCTTATCTTGAAGTCACCAAGCATTGAAAGCCATTCCATTATCTTTTTTCATGAGAAACCTTTCAGACTATGCTAATTGTTTTTATACTACTTACTTTTTATAATTTGTGTCAATGCTTGTTTGTTGCCAAGTGTCTTTTAGAGTAATCTACTGGGACACTAATGAGGTATTTTTTGCTTTCACTTTTGTTATTTTTTTTTTAATCCTTTTTTATTTTTGCTGTTGGCTTCTAGGTAGGATGGCAGTTGAAAAACTTGGTAAATGCGCTTCGAGAAGATCCCAGTGGGGTCATCTTAACCTTAAAGAAACGACCTCAGAGCATGCTCACCTCTGCACCTGCTTTGCTTAAGAACATGAGATGGAAACCTCTTGCACTGCAGGTAAACTAAACTTCATTTTGCATTTAGCAGAATCTCTTTATTTTGGGCACCTATATACACGAGATTGCGATGTAATACTTCTTTAATACTACCTACCCTAAAATGCTCACGTTGAACATATATTGTTTCTTGCTTTAGGGATGTATTTAAATTACAGTAGAAGTCAGAATCTTAATTTGTTGATCATCATAAATAGTCAGAATGAGCAATTCTCACCCTCTCACTGTCCAGTACTATGACTGCAGAAACTCCCAGGCCAATTCTATGTTCCAGTTCTTCTGAAGTGACATATCAATATTGCTCTTGTCAATAGGATTTGGAGCTGTCACCTTTTGTAAAATACCAATATTTGCTTGTTTTGCAAACTGCAGAATATTGCTGTTTCAACAAATGTAGCCATCTTTGAATAATCCAATAGAAGATTCCTGAAGTAAAGGAAAGGACCCTTTGCTTACGATCAGGGTTTGTCTTCTCTAATATTCGCCCTGCCTGTGAAACCTTAAATTCCCTCAGTATCTATCTGGCTGTGGCTCAAGGCCCAAGCCAATGCTTCAGTCTCTCCCATTTTTAAAAAGATGCAAGTTGTTGGCAAATAGCTGAGTGACAATTTGTGAGTTGTAACCGGAAATGCCAATGCAACAAAAATGCCGACTGAAATTAGGCTTGTTATCCTAAGGATCATCTCCCAAGTGGCTTCATAGTTTTTATTTCCTGTTGCTTTACATTTACCTGTAAATTTCCTCTGTATAACCTGGTACGGATAACTGAAAACTGAACTATAATTGAAGGGAAAGGTGGAGCCTGGGTCTTATGAACTTTCCCCATGTATCAAGAATGTAATTTTAAAAGTATATTTTTATTTGAAGAAAAACTTATAAAGTTGCTCAGCCATGGAGATCAGCCTTTAAAGAATCTGTATTGCTGCAACTTCAGTGACATTGTTGACCAAAAGAAGCTGCTGGCATTCCACTGCAGCTACAATTCCTTCAGCTGGTTGCATACTCAGACCAACTGCTCCTCCCAACCCCGAGGTAACTATCTGAAAGACACTAAAAAGATCACCTCACTGCTCAGTGTGTCTACTCCACAAAATCTTTTCAAGGTGCAAGGGCATCATGAACAGATAGCACGGGCTGGTTTCTCCGTTTCTGCAACTAAGTGTTGATACCAACGGAGAATTTTACGTCAGGAAAATCGGCGCCACACCGACACCAATTCCACTACCGGTGAGGGGCTCGCACCAGTGCATTGTGGAACACCATCGGTTCCCATGAAAAACAGTGTGGCATTCACCAGTTCCGTGATCGACACTCACAATGTTGACAAGCTGCAGTCGCACATAAACATACACTCCCCACGCACACTTATCAAGGCCAAAAAGATGGGACAGGTTGTGCTGGAGCGCCCATACAGCTGATGGGTCGGGCTAGGGCCAGAGGGCACCCAGGGGGGTGCCCTGGGGAGGGTCATCTCTACGACCCAGGGCACCAGGTTTAAAGCAGGATGTCAGCAGGCGCAGCCAAATGGCAGAAGCCCCCCAGTCAGTGACAAGACTGTCGGCGAAATATGGCGGTGTTGGACACTGTCCGTATGCCCCATCGCTCTCCCAGCAGCCACAACATCAGGTTCACAATTTTTGAGACCACATGTGGATCGTGTCGTCAAGAACTCGGCCCATTGGGCAGCATGGTGGCGCAGTAGGTTAGCACTGCGGCCTTACGGCGCCAAGGTCCCAGGTTCAATCCCGGCTCTGGGTCACTGTCCATGTGGAGTTTGCATATTCTCCCCGTGTTTGCGTGGGTTTTGCCCTTACAACCTAAAAATGTGCAGGGTAGGTGGATTGGCCTTGCTAAATTGCCCCATAATTGGAAACAATTAATTGGGTACTCTAAATTTTAAAAAAAAGAACTCGGCCCATTGGAGGAGGAGAATCATAAGTGGGCCCACTAATGATATGCAAACAGTGTTTAAAGTGCATGTGTCATGCATCGCATTGACGCCATTTTGAGGTGATGGAGCATCGCGATTTGGGGTCAAACCATGACTGCCGCGATTTCGGCGTTGGAAGCTATTCTCCGCCCGATCGCAGGCCCCGATTTTAAGTCAGCTAACAGAGAACCTGCCTCACAAATCCAAACTGTAACTCAAGGAGGAAGTCCATAGTAGAATCATTCTGTACCTTTAAGAAATCTAATGTGAGGGGAGGAGCAATAGTACAGAGAATCAGCAATTGAACCCGACATTGATCATTTTTTTGATAAACAAAGCCAATGGACCAGCCTTCTTGATGGCCACAAAAAGACAAGTGCAGAGTTCACCTGCGAAACCACATTGCTGTCAGTGTAACTGTTCTGGGAACAGGCCCATGACTTTGCTTTGGATCAAATAGATTGAAGTGCATTCTGCATTCTGTTTTGGAAGAAATGGAAAACCAACAAAATTAACATAATTGCTGATGTTAACAGAGGCTGCACGCTCGGCTGTGGAAAATTTGTGATCGAATGCTCATTTCTCTTGAACTAAATACACTAATAAAAACATAACTCCTCGGAATACATTAAAGCGTGAGTGCTTTACATTGATAATCCATGAACTTCACTTCTTTAAGCAAAGCAGCAATTTTACACCTGGAGATACTTTGGACAAATAAATTACCACATGTTAAATAAATATATGATCCCTTTGTTTTTAGTGCTTGTTCAACAAATACTTTTTGTGTTGGAGTTTAAGATTTTTGTCTTTGCAACAAACGAAGGCATATTGATTTGAAGAGCAAACACAATGTGCAAAATTCTTCAGCCCCTCTGTGACAGGTTTCGCTGCACAGAGGTGGTTCACCATTGGCCGTCGACAAGATTTTTCAGTCCCGCCGAAATCAATGGCAGTTTACATTCCTCATCCATATCAGGAATCTGCAGCAGAGGATGACTTCATCAGGACCGAGGATCCCGCCAGTGGAAAGTGCTGGAGAATTCTGCCCAATACATGGATGTTTATTTATAACCACTCAAGTGAAAACTGGCAATTGATTTGCAACCCATCCACAAACATTCAGTCCCTTCACCACCGACACACCATAGTAGCAGTGTGTACCAGCATCAAAATGCACTGCAGGAACTCACCAAGGGTCCTTCGATGGCAGCTCTCAAACCCACGACTGCTACCACCAAGGACAAGAGCAGCAGATACATGGGAGCACCACCACCTGCAAGTTCCCTCCAATCCACTCACCATCCTAGCTTGGAAATTTATCACCATTCCTTCAGTATCGCTGCTTCAAAATCCAGGAATTCCCTCCTTAATAGTACTGTGGATGTACCTACACCACATGGACTGCGACGGTTCAAGAAGAAAGCTCACCACCATCTTCTAAAGAACAGATAGGGATTGGCAATAAATGCTGGCCTAGCCAGCGATGCCCACATCCTTCAAAGCATAATAGAAATGACACCTCTTGTTGGATATATTCTTGGAAGTTTGAACACATGGCATCCTGCCTTCAATTTCCCCATTCCAGGTTATTTTCCCACCGTCGAGTCATTAGATTTCCTCCATGTGCAATATCAAACTGTTCTGCTGAGGAGGTCTCAAAGTTGATGTGCCTGAAGTTGGCCGAGTCCTTCCGGAAACATGCTAAAGTGGAGTTTCCACCTCCGTCACAATCAGCAATCCTGGCACAAACTGCAATCAACATTCTGCTAATTCCTGGATGTGAATTTCTTTTTGCCCCCACTCAGACTCACTTTGATGTCACTGAATGTAAAACCCATCATGAACAAGTGCAATCAGTTAGGATTTCAGATCATAATTACTGTTTTGAAAATTTACATTAAGAAATATTACTTGTCTTTCAAAGGGGTAACTGGGTGCAATTTTATTAATAGGGCTGAAAATTGATTTATCTCAAAAAATAAGCATTTTAATCAGTCATTCACCTAATTTTAAGGAACTGAAAATGACTTTTGAAAAATTATACAGATCCATTTATTACTTGGATTGGTGAGCAGTAGTCAGTTGTTTGGTAAAATATTTTGAATATTTAAACACTTTTGAAAGGTGTCTATTAGTTCCCATGCCCCTAAAATGGTCTTAATTCTAAGAACCTCCTTGAAGGCCTGTGGTCAGCATAAGTAGCGTGAACTCATGATAGTGGTTAAGTTCATCCGGGGACATGGCGAGTCTTGTGGACATGGACTGGAGAAGCAGACATGTTCCTCCTGGAAATCACAAGAGAGGTTTAGGCCTTTCTCTAGGGAACGGCTTGGGGTGCAACAATCCTAGAACATGTTGGCTGGGGGGGGGCAACAATCTTAAAACATGTTCCCCACATGTATCTACATGTCATTGTGCTGTCATGGGTTACACAATGGTGCTAAGGCTATAGGTGCTTCCTGGGTACATTCCATAGGAACGGGAAGTAGATTGGCAGCATGGTAATAATACCCAATAGTAGTTTAAATAGGTATGTTCTTATGCAGCCACCTGGGAAACTGATCCTTGCGATCCTCTACCAGAAATTCACAGGGAATTAAAATCAACCCCCTTATTCCCATTGCAGTTATTATTTTCAGCAGGAAAAAACTTGCATTAAAGTAGGGCCTTTCATGATTGCAAGATGTGCTGAAGTGAGTTGCAGTAAATGAAGTATTTTTAAAATGTGGTTACTGTTATTCTGTGGGAAACATGGCTGCCAATATGGGCACAGCAAGCTCCCACAAACAATGTGGCAATGACCAGATACCCTCCAATTTTTGTGATGTTAATTGGGGCTTGAATATTGGCCATGTCACCGGAGGAGATATTTCAGGAGTTTGAAATCAATTCCTGTGAATTAAATATTAATCAAAGAAAAGAGGTAGAAAAACGATTATTCAGTATATAGACCCCGAAACAGTAACCACACTGTAGGAAAGAGTATAAATCAGTAAATAAACAGAGTATGTAAAAAGAATAGAGTAATAATTATGGGTGACTTTTATCTTTATGCTAATTGAGTTGATTAAGTCGGAAAAGGTAGCGACAACAAATTCAAAGAGTGCATTAAGGATAGTTTCCGAGAGCAATATGTCATGGAGCCAATCAGGGAACACGTTATCTTGGACCTAGTAAGGGGAAATGAGGCAGGTTTAGTAAATGACCTCAGAGCAAAAGATAGCCGAGGAAGTAGTGATCATAATATGATAGAATTTAATATTCAGTTCGAGAGTGAGAAACTTGGTTTGGAAACAATTGTGTTTAAATTAAATGAAAGGAATTACAATGAAATGAAGATAGAGTTAGCTAAAGTGAACTGGGTGGATAGATGAGCAGAAAAGACAGCAAAGACAGGAGATAATTCATGACGCTCAGCAAAAATATATCCCAGTAAGGAGGAAAAATTCAAAGAGAAGGCTAACCAAGGAAGTTAAGGAGAGTATTAAGTTATAGGAAAAAGCATATCAGGAGACAAAAGTCAGTGATAGTCCCAAAGACGGGGATAAATTCAGAAAATGGGGGAGGAATTAAATACCATACCCATCACGAGAGAAGTTGTATTAGACAGACTAATGGGGTAAAGGGGGGTAAGTCCTCTGGCCCTGATGGCTTGCATCCCAAGATCCTAAAATAAGTAGCTACAGAAATAGTAGATGTATTGGTTGTATTTTTCAAAAAATCTTTGAATTCTGATGAAGTACTGGAGGATTGGAAAACTGCCAACGTGACACCCTATTAAAAAGGGAGGGAGGCAAAAAGTAAGTAACTATGGGCCAATTAACCAAAACATCTATTGTTGGAACAAATGTTGGAATCATTTGTTAAGGAAGTCGTGCACATTTGGAAATTCATAATCTGATCAAGATGGGTCAGCATGAAAGGAAAATTGTATCTGACTAATTTATTAGAGCTTTCAAGGAAGTCTCAACCGGAATGAATGGCGGGAAACCAGTAGATGTGTTGTAGTTTGACTTCCAGAAGGTGTTTGACAATGTACCTTACAAAAGGTTACAGCATAAGATAATAGCCCATGGTATTAGAGGTAGTATATTGACATGGATTGCGAATTGGCTAATGGGTAAGAAACAGTGAGTTGGGGCTAAGGTTTTTCAGGTTGCGACCTGTAACCAGTAACTGTCCCACCGGACTCAGTGCTGGGACTGTTTACAATATATATTAATATTAATGACTTGGAGAAAAGGAGAGATTGTACTGCAGCCAAATTGGCAGATGAAAACAAAATAGTTGAGAAGGAAAGTTGTGAGAGGGATACAAGCGGTTTGCAAAACAATATTGATAGGTTAAATAAGTAGCCAAAAAAGTTGACAAATGAGGTATATTGTGGGGAAATGTGAATTTGTTAATTTGGGAAAGGAGAACTAAAGAACAGATAATTATTTAATGGAGAAAATCTACAGAAAGATGCAACACAAAGTCACTTGGGGGTACTTGTGCACAAAACACAGAAAGTTAGCGCACAGGTGCAACAGATGATCAAGGATGCTAATGGAATTTTGGCCTTATTTAAAGTGGGTTGGGATATAAGAGTCGGGAAGTCTTGCTGCAACTGTACAAGGTACTGGTGAGACCACATCTGGAGTACTGTGAGCAATTTTTGTTCCCTTATTTAAAGAAAGATATTATTTCATTGGAGGCGGTTCAGAGAAGGTTCACTAGGATGATCTCCGGTATGGAGGGATTGTCTTCTGAGCAAAGGTCAAAAAGGTTGGGACTCTACTCATTGGAATTTAGAAGAATTAAATATGATCTCTTTGAAACAAATAGGATTCTTACGGAGGTGGATAGGGTAAAAACTGACAGGATATTTCCCCTCCGGGGAGAGTGCAGGATCAGAGGATGTAGTCTCAGAATAAAGGGGTGTCAATTTAAGATTATGATGAGGAGCATTGTGAGTTTTTGGAACTCCTTGTCACAGAGAGCTGTAGGGGCAGAGTCCTTGTGTATATTTAAGGCTGAGATAGATTCTTGATCGGTAAGGGAATCAAGGGTTACGGGGAAAATGGATGTGACGAATGTTAGATCAGCCATGATCCTATTGAATGACGGAGCAGGCTCAAGGGACTGAATGGCCTACTTCTGTTCCTATTTCTTATGGTCTTAATTGACTACAGTAATAATGAGTGTGGAGGTGAAGGTTATCATGAGCTAGGGAGGTTATTAGGCTCAAGGGCTTCATTTAAGAGGTAACAATTGATTCAGAAATTACCTCAACCCACTCAAACTGTTTCATTGAGTTGAAAGTTTTGCAGTGGCAGCATTTCTTTATCACTACTCAGTAATGAATTGAAAACGGGTACAATCAACCTCAATAAAAAATGTACATTTCTCTAGTATAGTGCCAACTAAACCAAGTTCTATTTCGTTCTGAGTTCTTCTTAGTTCACATTGCATTGTTTGCTTTTTGTTTCTTAACCAATGACTTGTTAGCCTATTTATTTATTTTTGAGACTGTATCTTGCAACCAAAGAACTATGTACATTAAAAGAAAATTCAGTTCAAAGTTCTTTCCAAAAAATGTAAACTTGTTTGTCGTTTCAGTTGACATGAAAGTTAATTTTTGGGAGCCAGTGCTATTAATGTTAATTAATGGCTCACTTGTCTGAATCCAGTTAGAGTAAATATATGTAAATATTCCAGGTGAATGCCCTTAGCTGAAATCACCTCCGCTTTGCCATTTTGCTGCTCCTATTTTATTGTGTGGAGGTTGCTGCAGAACAGCAGTGATTCCATATCCCAAGTCTTGGACAATCTATGAGAAATCTCATGGGGGATGTACTACTGGCTACTAGTTTTCATAAATTTGATGAATATTTTAAAACTGAAATTCAAATTAAATGGTATGATAGATATGCTTTAAAGAAATCTATGTTGTAAGGAAAGTTGTTAAAATTATCTTTCATTCAATAAATTGTTAAATTTATCATAGTGACAACCTGAATTTGTGACACCAAATGATTTCAAAATAACTCACTATATTGATTAGCCTCCGCAATGTAGGTGAAGGACGTTGACTACCGATGGGGAGATACCTCTTTCAGACTTCTGCATTGCAACAAAGTGTTTTTGTGAGGAGTTCCATGTCAGAGACACACTTCACATCAGATCTCAGAGTCCCTATCCCAATTTCAGGAGTTAACAATCATGGTAAAATATAATTTTGGCACCAGATTAGAAAGTATTTGTGTGGCCTGGGGAAAGACAAATGCTAGCAAGTGTCTTGAGCACCTGAAGCATGCTGAACCTGTTGTATCTAGACAGAACCATCTACTCTAGCCTCTGCAAAGATAAATTCTTAGCCAAATTCTCAAGAAATAGTAGAAGTTCATGGATAATCATTGGGGACCAACCCTGTCCCGTACAATTTGATCATGACCTGGATTGAAGGCAGTTAAAAAGCATGAAGTGAAATAAGGTGGTGAAGTACTTGACATTGAATCTTTTCCATGTGTTCTGTGCATTTGAATGATGAATAGGCTGGTTTAGCTCACTGGGCTAAATCGCTGGCTTTTAAAGCAGACCAAGCAGGCCAGCAGCACGGTTCGATTCCCGTACCAGCCTCCCCGGGCAGACGCCGGAACGTGGCGACTAGGGGCTTTTCACAGTAGCTTCATTGAAGCCAACTCGTGACAATAAGCGATTTTCATTTTATTTCATTTCATTCGTATCGAATGATAAGAGAAAGAAAACGTAAAATGTTATCTCTGTAGAATGTCCCAGTTCTCTATGTAGCCACAGTAACACAAAATGAAGCATTGCATATTTCAGCCACGCATGACAATTATTTTAATTGTAATATAATTATGTTATGTTTAGTCAGCATAATTTTAAGAAAAGAGAATACATCTACATTTTCATAGCAATGCTGGTTTGCTGTCCAGAAAGAAAGCTTTGTAAACTTAATATTTGCAAGATCATGGGCGGGATTGTCTCTTGGCTAACGCCGGAGTCGGGTGTTATGCTTCTTGAAAGAATGCTCGAAGTCGTCTTTAGGTTAAAGGATGATTTATTGTGCCCCACAATAAATTACAGAATTGCACTTGAGAAAATGCTGCTCTTCAATGTTCTGCAACTAGGCCCAAAACAGACTAGCAGCCCAGAGTTAACTTCCACACCTTGCCTCTTCAACCCTCCGGTTCAAGTGGCCAAGGCGGGCCTTCGCCGTTCCTTTTATGTGTCCCCGCGCTGCCCCCTGGTGGTACTTCCATGTCCCACCAGTCCCTTCTGTTCACACTCAAGCGAGGATCACCACATTGGGAACCGCGATTGGGCGGAGAATCGGTTCCGACGCACCAAAATCACAGCAGACCCCAATTTTACGCTAAATCGCAATTCTCTGTCTCCTCGATAGCGGAGTTAATGGGCGGGATTCTCCAGTCGGTGACGCCAAAACCACGTTCGCCGATCGGTTCGAGAATCCACATTTGCACCGAAATCGGGGACGGTGGCGCTTTTGCGATGCTGCGCCCCCTCAAAAATGGTGTACTCGGAGTACGCCTGCAAGCCCCTCTGTGATACATGCCTGCCGCATTTGGGTTGGCAATAATAGTGGGTCCAGACCATGAGATGTAGGATGATGACAACCCACTCCGCGATGAATTCTGGTGCTACTCATCAAAGCCCTGCTCATGGTAGCACTTCCCACCCTCCAGCTGGGCGACCCCTACATGCGAGCTGTTCATCCCATCATACAATCCCATCGGATTCCTGGGGTGGCAGTAGTGGGGATGGTTGGGGTTTGGAGGTTGGGGAGCCCAGCCCACCACCAACGACCGCCCTGTGCCCCCTCTCTGGCACAGACTATCCCACCCCTCACATCCATCTGTCAGAACACCGACGCAGGTTGTAACAGTGTGAACAGTGTTTAATGTGCACAAATATCTACAGCTACGTGCCCGAGCCCCTATAAGTAAACTGTGCCCTGCAACCTATCAATGTAACTGGTATCTAACTTTCTGACCTTACGGGCCCTCACACTACATCTAGGTGGATCCCAGATGGTACAGCAGGAGTGGAGGTGGCCTGTTGTGATTCTCACCCTGTGACCTGGGTCCCCGTTGGTGGCCATCTTCTGGGGGAACCGAGCCTGGATGGGCCCAGCTGCTGCTCGGGTGTCTCAGATGGCGTGGTGCTGCTCAATTCTGCCCGCTGCCCACCAGATGCGCCAGGGGCAGGAGGGGGTGTGGGGGGAGTTTGAGATGCTGTGATGCGCCAGTACCTCCCCTGCGGGAATCACCAGCACAGGCCCCATCACTTCCTCTACCCTCAGGGTGCCCGATGACCCCATGGCTACTCCATGGGGGTGCTTACCCCTGAGGCTCCCCCACCACCTGGCGCTGCCAGTTCTGGATGCCCCCTCTGGCCTCGACCAGGGTCTGCATGCTTGCGGACATGGAGCACAGAGAGTGGACCGTCTCCAACTGGGGCTGCGCCACATCATGCTGTGACTGTGGCACCACATTCTGGGACTGGACAAACTCCCTCTGTGTCTGCGCCACATCAGCCAGCACTTGCACAATGCCGTCAACATTCTCGGCCATGACTCAGGAGTTCCACTGCAATGTCCAAGGGTCTATGGCACATGGCTGCCTGTGAGAGGTCAGCCCTGTCACGGGCTTCGGCCACCATCTGCACAGATACCCAGGTCTTAGACATGCTGATCCATAGGCAAAACCCTCATCCCCAATGCCTTCACCATGGACACCTGGGTGGCACGCATAGACAGCATCACTTCCTGCTCCTGCACAGGGTTGGATTTCTCCAGCTGCAACTGCAGATACTGGATGACCGCCGAAAACCCCTCATGTAGTATCTGGCTCAGAATCTGCATCTCCACAATCGATGGGACTATCCGTTCCAGAAGCCAAAAATGATCTGGACAGCAGCCCCCTCAGCAGTTCCTACCTCCACCTGCTGTACTGGGTCAACAGTGTGGTGCGCACCAGAGGGTGACCCAGGGGCCTCTTCACTAAAGAGCCCAACCAAGGTTAGTGTCTCTGGGATGGTGGAGGGTGTTGGAGACAGCTGTGATGAGAAATCAGTGTCATCCTCGGACTTGGGCTTTGGGGTGTTCTGGGGCGGGCTTCTCCCACCCCCCGCCGGGTCGGAGAATCGCCGGGGGATGGCATGAATCCCGCCCCCGCCGGCCGCTGAATTCTCCGGCGCTGGAGAATTGGCGGGGGCAGGAATCACGCCACGCCGGTCCCCCCCCCCCCCCCCCCCCGGCGATTCTCCGGCCTGCGATGGGCCAAAGTCCTGCTCGTAATATGCAGGTCCCGTCGGCGTAAATTGGACTCGGTCCCTTACCGGTGGGACCTGGCAGCGCGGGCAGGCTCTGGGGTCCTAGGGGGTGCATGGGGCTATCTAGCCCCGGGGTTGGGGGGGGGGGCTGGTGCCCCCAGGGTGGCCTGGCCATTGATCGGTAAACCCCCCCCCCCGTGCCAAAGGCCTTCCACGCCAGCCGGCGGTGCACAAACCACTCTGGTGCCAGCCTAGCCCCTGAAGGTGCGGAGGATTCTGCACCTTTGGGGCGACCTGACGCCGGAGTGGTTCATGCCACTCCGTCCTGCCGGGACCCCCGCCTCGCCGGGTATGGGAGAATCCCGCCCCTGGTTTCAGGTCGAGTGCTCCCGTACGTGCTGCTGTCCTTGTTGCTGGTGGGCACATGGTGGGGGACTCAGGCTGTGGCTCTGGCTGGGGGTGGGAGACACCAGATTTACCCGCCCCATCACCAGCAGTTCCTATAAGACACAAGACAAGAAGCATGATCAGACTGCGGGCTGGGGTGGGAGGAGTGAGGATGGGGTGGGGGTGGGGTGCGGATGAGGATGGTGTGTGGGTGAGGATAGTGTGGGGTGAGGATAATAATCTTTATTAGTGTCACAAGTAGGCTTACATTAATAACGCAATAAAGTTACTGTGAAAATCCCCTCGACGCTTGTTCAAGTAGTGTGTGGGTGATGGGCGGGGTGCTGGGGCATGGGGTGGGACGGTGGGGGGGGGGTATTGACACACATAGAATGGGGAATCACAACTCAACGGGGTCTCACTTCCTTGCCCTACCTCCATTCTGGTGACTTTCCTTTCCTCTGGGCTGCCAATCACATCCAGGGCCCTCTGTTCAGCCACGGTGAGGGGCTGCAGGTCCGGCGGTCCCCTCCAGTTTTCTCCCACTCCCAGCGGTTATGGGCGGCCTTCTCCTGGGGGTGGGGGGCAGCAACATAAAACTGCAATGTTAGACAGTCCAACACATGCAACCCAGCGGATGGGAAGCTGGTGGCCTCTGGCCAGGGCACCCGGCCATGGTGGGTGATGTTGGTGCTGGCATGTGGTGCAGGGTGCGGGTTTGGTCACCCTCCGGGTTTGAGGGGGGGGGGGGGCGGTTATGGGTGTGTGGGATGGGTTTTGGGGCCAGGGGCACAGAGCTGCCTACTCACCCTGGCCGCCCCGAGAAGTGCAGTTTCTTCCTGCACTGCAGACTGGTCCGGACGGTATTGCTGGTAGCACTGAATGCCTCTGCCACCTGCGCCCCCAGGCGTGGTAAACGGCCGCGGCTGGCAGCCTCCTTTCCAGACCAGGGTACAGGGTGGCCTGTCTCTCTTCTACCGCATCCAGGAGGGTCTTTAGCTCGTCCTCTGTGAACCTGGTCGCCGTGCGTCTTGCTGCCATCTTTTTGGCTGGGATGTGCGTGTGGGGAGTGAAGTGTGTATATGCGGCTGCCGCTTGTAGCCTCCTCAGTGTCAATCACAAACCCAGCGAATCCGGCACCGTTTCTCATTGGAATCAATTGTGTTCCTCGTGGCTCTAATGCTAGCCTCTCAATAGTCGCTGAATTGGCCCAGGTGCGGTGCCAATTTTGCTGTCGTGCAAGTCCACGAATCCTACGCCGACGTCAGCACTTAGTCTCAGGAAAGGAGAATCCAGCCAGGTACCTTTGAGCCCTGCTAAATAATCCACTTGTGTCGATAGTCACATCAGATGAAGTGGTTTATTTTATTTTCCTTCTTCTCCTCATCCTGATCACTTGGGAAGATCTTCCCACAGTGTGCAAGCTCCTGGACGTCTGCCAATATTACTCATTAGTGTCTTCAGCAATGTCAAGTTTTTGGTTCTTTTGGTATTTGATCTTTCCCTGCAGGGAGGTTTTTTCCCTTTGTTTCTGAACCAAGCTGCATTACAGATTGTTAATAAAGTGTGAGGAATTGTGAATATAAATTCGCATCCTACCTCCTATATATTGCCAGAGAATAAAGAGCAATTTTAAAGCAATATAGTTGGGAGATATCTGTTGTCCTGGACACCAGTATATGTTCATATTCTCAATTGATTCAAAAAGAGTAGAGGTATCGTGAATCCTCCAAATCAGAGTTGATCTATTGTCATCTTTATGTTGTTATTAGTATGGCCTTTGCATTGGGTAACGTGGAGCTTTAAACTTCCAGGACCAAAGTTCAAATCCAGTCCCAAATGAAATCATAGTAAAAGTCTTTTTTCTATCAGCTCCATTTATCATAGTGTAACGAGATTTGGCAGTACTCAGCTCATTTTCTATTCTAATAGACATGGGTCATTGCACATAAATTGTTCCATATTGAATATACAATGGCACTAAATTAGTAATCAGAGCCCACAGGGATAGTTATTGTGGAAAATTGAAAGATTGACAATCAAATATGGGTCATGTCCTGGAAATCATGTTGCTATACTATAAAATTAATTCCTCAAGTCTTGGAAAACCTGTTCTCTCCCCACAATCTTCATTTTCTTGAATAATTTGATAGTTCCTTTCCCCGACTAGAATTCCTGATCAAATTGACTTAAGAAATTAGTAGGGAAAAAAACTTTTGATGGATCTTTCAACATCTAGACAATGATTCTCGAGCAATGATTAAAACTGCTTGTATAAAGTGATCTCTTCATCAAAATATAATGTGTTGGATCATCTGTCTCCTCTAGTTTCCGAAGATAAATCACCTGGGTGGCTGAGTGAATTATTGGGAAAATTATATGTGAAAAAACCCATGTCTTTCATTAGCTTATAATTAAATGAAACCATTTGAAATTGTGCTGTGTTCTGACTCCTATCATATAACAAATCAGCATCTTAATAATTTTCCCTATCACGGCACTTGCTTAAAACCCGCTAAGCCCATACCATTTTCCATTTCTGATGAACGGCCTGAAACATTGCGTGGAAATTTCCCATATTTTTTCAGTGTGAGGCTCGGACTGAAACCTGGGGCGGAATTCTCGACCCCATGCAGGGTCGGGGAATCGCCCAGGGCCAGCGTAAATCACGCCCCTGCCATGGCCGGAATTCTCCGCCACCCGGGAATCGGTGGGGGCGGGAATCACACTGCGCCGGTCGGCGGGCCCACCGCGGCGATTCTCAGGCCCGCAATGGGCCTAAGTCCCGCCGCTGTCAGACCTTTCCCGCTGACGTGGTTTAAACCATCTCTGGTGCCGGCGGGAGCGGGCCCCGGGGTCCTGGGGGGGACATGGGACGATCTGACCCCGGGGGTGGGTGCCCCCACGGCGGCTTGGCCCGCGATCGGGGCCCACTGATTGGCGGGCAGGCCTGTGCCGTGGGGGCACTCTTTTTCTTCCACGGCCTCCACCTTGGCGGAGGTGGAAGAGACTCCCTTCACCGCTCATGCGCCGGGGTGACGTCAGCGGCCGCTAACGCTCCGGCGCATGCGTGGACTCACGCCGACCGGCGAAGGCCTTTCGGCCAGCCGTGGCGCCAGTCGGCGGGGCACCAAAGGCCGTTCGCACCAGTCGGCGGAGCGGGAGCCACTCCGGCGCGGGCCGAGCCCCTAAAGGTGCGGAGAATTCTGCACCTTTTGGGGAGGCCCGACGCCGGAGTGGTTCTCGCCACTCCGGTATGCCGGGGCCCCCCGCCCCGCCGGGTAGGGGAGAATCCCGGCCCTGGTGTGTAGCTCTCCAATTTTTAGTCCAGATTTTGATCCACTCTTGGAAAAAAAAATTCAGAGGGCATGGTTTACACTGTCACTGTGGTGGGCAGGGCCTGGCAGAACCAGCAATGCCAGCTCCAAAGAGATTAAGCACACTCCGATTAGCACGGAAAATAAATCCTGCCCCCTCCCCCCACCCACCACCACGACGCCACTTCCACTTCCAGCAGCATTGGGAGTTGCCATGTCCCTCACCACCACAAACATCAGCATCAGGGGCTCCTCGCCCCTCCCCCCCCCCCCCCAACCCCCCCAACAAACATGATGCAAACCCTACCTCGATGGGACTTCCAAGAGAGCCCGCCCCTGACACTGCTCCTTAGAACAATGTCCCTCTCCCCAGAGGCGATACTTACCTTTGCGTCCCTGGGAAGACCCTTCAACTAATTCCGTTTTTCCAAACGTGTTACAAACTTCGCCGATGTGATATCATGTCGGCACGGTTTTGTAGGGGATCATGTGGTGGGGTGGCTCAGTAATTATATTAAAATGTAACTAAATCTATTAAAATGAGGTTCTCGCCTTTGTGAACGTCGTTATGTCACCGGCAAGGGATGGGGAAAATCAGGAAATGAGATCTCGCTGGCAAGAATCTCGATTCCCGATTCTCGTGAAATTTTGCACCCGCGGAGCCATTCTCACTGATGCGGGTGCAAAATCACCCCCATTAACTCTTCTCTCGCCACCTGCTGAATGTTTCCAACATTTTCTGTTTTATATTTCAGATTTCCGCCATGTTTTATCTTTGTGTAACGAGCTTGTGACTCTCACTTATTATTATAGGGTGACCTATTTTAGTATAATTAAAACTGTATGTATTTGGACGAAGGAAAAAAAATCTTGCATTAATATAGCACCTTTCACAAATACAGGATGTTGAACAAAGCTTTGTGCAGCATTGCTGCAACATTTACGCGTAACAAGAATAACGTAGCCTTTATGTAATATGAGATTCTTTTCTGAAATTACAAGAAGTAAGCCTTGCACCCTCGTTTCCTTATTAGTAGGGATCATTTTTACGATGAGGAAACATGTTTGAACTTAGCTTTAGGAGCAGTTAGCACATCAACATTTGACATTGTTCAGTTGGGCAACATTATTCATCCTCTTTGTCACAGAATATTCAGGTGTACAATGATGTAATGGGAAAACAATTGCAATGACACTGTAACAGAGGCCCAGGCTGATGATCGGGGACACGGGTTCAATTCCTGCCATGGGAGCTGGTGGAATTTAAATGCAGTTAATAAATCTGGAATATAAACGTAGTCTCAGTAATGGTGCCCATGGCAATTACCATTGATTCTCATGAAGCTCCCCGAAGTTGACTTTCTCTTCAGTGCTTCTTTTATAAACAGTCTCTCAGCTGCTTGCTGCAGAGCTGTCCATGTTCTGTGTTCCTTTTACAGAAATGGGCTTCAAATGTCAAACACACATCTTGCAAATTAGGAGCACCAAACACACTCAACTTGTTTTGTTGAATATTTAAGGCCTTGCACAAGGGTGGCAGCTTGACTGGGAACTTAGCTGACAGAAATCTCTGCTTTTCCTGCGTATGCTTTGTATCTGCTTACAGGAAATGGGTGATAATTAATGGGTGATATCGAATGCAGACTGGAAGGGATGATCAGCCTTTGATAAGCCCTCAGGAGAAAATTCAATAAACTCTGAAAGCACAGGCCTTTCAGCCAGTGAGGGAAGGATGGAAGTTGGGACTCTTAGAAAACAACATCTCCCCTAACTGACATGGACATCTAGTGAATAGCAATAATTGCAGCATGGTAGATAATTTATTTTGTCATATTGATATACTTTTAGAAAAGCGATGACCTGTCCACCTTAAATCTGAATTTCTGGCAATCTTTGTGTCTCCTGATCATATAGCAGGTTTTGTTGTAAGTTACCACTTCTGTAATTGTATCTGTTTTTTGCTATTTTTTCGTTCCTATTTTTGTGAACTAATTTTGTCTTTAAATTTTGAAATATTTTCTTAAAATAAGGAATTTATTTTCCCTGTTAATAATTTTTTCTCTCTCTCATTTTTGAAAAGCCAATTATCCCAAAAAGTCCAACTGGTAGTGTTGCCACTCCAACCGGTACTCTTTGTACACCTACAAAGCGAGACAGTTCTGCACTTCAGGATCTCTTCATCCCACCTCCTCCTTCGGAACCATACACTCCCAGGTAACCATTTACTCTCATTACTTTGTTCTATTTTACACATAGAAATAAATCTTTCAATAAATGTTCCTGTGTGTCACTTTTGATGAAATGCCTGATTTGATGCATCAATGATTCATCTGATGCAGTTCAATTTTATTTATAGCTAATAACTTGACACAGTGTACTCCTGTTAATTCTAGCACCGATTTTCTATAGATTTTGCATGTGTCTTTGAAATCAAAATGTTGCGCAATATGCTGCAGTACAAAGTCACTTATTGAGCAGATCTGTGCTTAAAGTATATGACTTTTTCGGAAGATTCAATGAGTTAAAATGTAACCAGCGGTTGGAGTGTAAAATACATTTTCCTTACTGCCCACAAAAATAACCTTGACCTGACTGAAAACTTTCTAAATTCTGACGGCTAATGACTTCTCGTTAAAATCTATTTGTTCTTAATGTGGTCAACATTGCATTGTTCTTATTTCATTTGCTTATTTCCAACATGTCATATGAAGAGCAAAGCTAAAATTTAAATGAGGATACCACAGCGGGTCAGTGCACGGATAGAAGCCGGAATAACAAATAAAACTGGTGTTGAAGCAGAAATTTTGCTTTCAGCGTTTCACCGTTATGACGTTTTGTGAACGCATTCAACACAGCCAGGTCTAGTCTCGCACAACTCATTTCTCAAGAAAGCTCCATCCACTCTGGTGTTTTGATGTCATGTCAGCCATGAAATGGCCTCCTTGCAGTGGGTTGGTCAGTTCATTGCAGTGCTAAAGGACTATTTTGTGCAGTGAATATGCACCCACTCAGAACTGGGTTGAGATTTCCCAGAGTTATTGCACATACAATTAACAGGCAGAAGTAACTTCCATCCTAGCAGTTTGAGATGGATTTTAATCCATGTCCCAAACATGAAAAGTCAGCTTTCAATCCATCGCACCACGCTCTTCCCAGTATTCAGCATTCTGCATTTTTTAATGTCACAATGTTTGTTCAATAAAAAATCATTACTTGTGCAAATCGTCGAATGTTCATCAAAAACAGAAAATGCTGGAAGTTCTCATCAGATCTGGCAGCATCTCTTTCCAATCCAGCATCTTCTGTTTTCATTTCAGATTGCCAGCATCTGCGGAACTTGTATTTGCTTCAACTGTACTTCTTGAATTGGCGATACACAATAATAGAATAGATCACCATATAAACAAAGGAGGTTGGAACCATTTTGAAGCTTTAACCAAAAGATAAATGCATTTAACAGGAGCTCACACCTTAGTGTTGGGAATTAAGTGTAATAACTATGGTGAAAATTATGCATGATTTTAGAGAAAAAAATAATTCTCCTTCCATATACAGTGGTACCAGAAAAAAAGGTTGATAATTTTCACTGAGGTTGTATATTACCAAATGTACTTTAACAAGCTACTGCTAAAAATATAAGTATAACAAAAAATACAAAATTATCAGAAGATTGCCTTTAACTGGGATATAGTTAGATACATATTTTTTCTTCAAGGATCCACACAACTATAATTTTGGACACATATTGACCTTAAAATCAACTCTTGATGATGTAACATTTGTTTTGAGGAGCCTTCTGCAGCCATTTCATCATAGAACTGTTCATCTTTGTTCTGTCAAACGAGTACCAGTGTACCTTTTATAGTCTGTCGCACTTTACTTTTGAAAACATTGGTTGGAATTTACAGACGGGATTGACCATTCTTGTCAGTGTGATTCTTAAAAGGTACATTGCTTTGGATGCATATCCTGTTGCAGAAGGAATTTTGAATACTTAAGATGCAAGTATGTTGATCTTGTATTTCTCAACTGTGCTGCCCAACTTTGGAGCTGCCTCCACCATATCTCAAAGACATCCAACTTTGATCATACATAGCTATTGTTTCTTCCACCTGTCTGTAAAGTTCCTAACAAATGGATTCAGGCTTCCTAGTGTCATTTGGTAAATGCTAACTCTAATTCAATATTACTTTTCCTTAGTGTAGACCTGTGCCCCACTGCTTTGTTGTAGTGCCAAACACCCTTGTTTCGTTCTGTGTGAACATTGTTCAGGTGAATCCTTGGAGGTTTGGTTGTTTTGTTGCTTTTCGTGATTTCTCTTGGCTGTTTGCGCAGTTTTTCTGCCTGTTTGAGAGGAAGCGTATGGTGAAACTCCATCACTGGGTAACGCCTGGTGTAAGGTAGAAGTCAGCAGAAACATGAGCTGAATTTTAGAATGCGACCACAAGTGAAAATGATACCATTGAGTATCCAAATTGAACTAAAGCCTCAACACAGCTAACAAATGCTGAAGGCCTTGCATTTGTACAGAGTGCAGTTGTTATTTTATTTCACAAAAAATAACTCGCATAGTGTGAGTATTTTTTTATTTACATGTTCCAGATGTTACGTGAGTAATATTTGTGGGTGCTTTATATGTATGACTTTTTTTGCAGAAGGCTGGGAACTTCCAGTATCTCTAGAATTAACAGGTAAGTCCCTGTGAGATGTGTCTGTGAAATAGTTGTGAACAATTGCATTACCTAACCTTAGAACAGAAAGATATCGGGCTGGATTCTCCATCGGCATTATCCTCTGTTTTGCCGGCAGCGCACTCATGCCCGCGGATTTCCCGACGCCGTTTGGGTGCCCACAATGGGAAAGTCCATTGGCTGGCTGCTGGGACGGAGAATACCGCCCATAAGTTTGCAAGCAAATCTGTTGAAGTAAAAATTCACCCAATGAAGCATAGTCTCATGTTTCATTGTTGTGCATTCGAAGAGACATGTGTTTAAGTTTGATTAGGTTGAAGGATATGTTCATGCATGGAGATGGGCTGTATTTTATCGTGACAAAATGAGTAAAAAATGGAAGTTAAGATAAATTGCAATGGCAAAGATGTTACCTTTGCTTTATTCAATATGGAGACCCTGAATGTTTCAATAATATTTGGATGTCCAAAATTTTGTGAAGAGACTGCAAGGGCTTTTGGATATGCCGGGTTTCATTGAAAAACTTGGAAGTCTTTATTGCAAGGTGGCAATCTTGATTCTAGGCAAATTCTAGTGAAAACATAAGACAAATTTTAACATCAAACATAATTTTTTTCCACCCTCAATGCTGCTGATTTCATTTTTTGAATTTTTGAAAACCTGAAATATTGCACAGCTGTAATTCAATTTCTACAGGTCAATGCCCATAAAATGTGTGAACATTTTCTCTTCTCTGTGTAGGCCTCTTCCACATGTCATGAGATCTATTCTGTGTTAGCACTCCACAAACAGGGGAAACCATGCTTCTGTCCCGCAAAGAATTTGTTTGGATTAATCCTCTGTTATTTTTATGAAATCAGATCTGACATTCAATGCTCTGTCCGTAAACATGTTTCAATAACACATCGACCCAATCTTGTTTATTTCACTGCAGCAACTCATACAGCCACAACTCATTTGATCCCATTTGGTAGTTATCACCTTGCAGCTTAAAACGGCCTTTTTCAAAGAAAAGTTTACCTCTGTGTCAGCTCAGCTCAGATGATCGTACTTTGACCTCAGTCAGGAGGTTATAAGTTAAATTTCTCTTTTTTTGCCTTTGAGCAAAAGAGTAAATTGAATCCTTTGTTCAGCTGTAAGTTTAAAGAATTCTCCTTTAGCCAATATCAGCAAATTAAAACTGCTCGATTGTCTTTTCATCTCATTTGCTGTTCTGATGAAGGATGGTAATAAGGATAGTTACAACTCATGACAAATACTCCATGTAACATCATGATAGCTTTGTTATCAGGGTTAGAGCAATGTCAGAAATGGTAAACAACAGGTTATCATTGAAGCATACAACTACTACAGTGAGATTAACAAAACTGGGTAGATTTGGCAATATAATAGGGTTATGTATAGTGCTTAGAATATTATGCCTGATATCATGAAAAATATATTGGAATAGTCCAAATATACAAATTGTTTGCTTGTAGATTCAATTTACTGAGGAAAATTCAGTGTTTCTTATAGTCACACTCAGGAGGTAGTCAAGTAAAGCCTATTCTAATCTAACTAACATTGCAGCCTGTGTTATTCAGTGATGTCCCATTATTTTCCAAAGATGGCATTGCTGTAGTCCCATAATGTTCCATAGAGTATTTGATCATCTCATTCTGTAACTTAAGCATGATTTTCCAGCCATTCCCACGGGCAGGATCTGCCAGTCCTACTGAAATCGGTCCACTGCGGTGGGTTCCCCAGCGGCATGGTAGACAAGCCATGCAAAGTCCGTAGACTTTGGTGGATCTGTAAGATCCCGCCAGTGACCAATGACTCGCCGCATCCATCGCAGGGAAATCCCGTTATGCTAGAACATTCCTGGAATTAAGGGATTTCCTGGTGCGGCCAGAAAATCCAGGCATATTATTGGGCAGGCATTTATGAAGGGGAAATTATGCTTGATAAATCTGTTGGAGTTGTAAATAAGTGAGTAGATGAGGGGGATCCATATCATATGCTGTATTTGAATTTTCAAGAAGCAGTCAAAAAGATGTCACACAATTAGATATTGTGACATAAAATAAGAGCACATGAGATTGGGGAATATAAATTAGCATGGTTTAAGGAATGGTCAGCAAATGCAAAAGAGAGAGTAGGAGGGAAAACGTGTAATTTTTGGGCTGGCAGGCTGTAACTAGTGGGGTACCACAAGGATCCCAGCTATTTGTAATCTCTATGGATGACTTAGATGAGGGGCTTGAGAATCCAAATTTGCAGACATTACCAAATACGGAGAGACTGGGGAAACTAGTAATCAGTTACAAAGTGTTATATTCAGTTAAGTAAGTGGGCAAAAACATCAAAAATACTGCAGAGGAATTATAACATGGTGGTGTGTGAGTTTACCCACTTTGGTAGAGAAACAGAATATTTTATCAATGGTGAACACTGGGAAATTTTGGTATTCAGAGGGGCTTGGATATTCTAGTATACATGTCACAAAGTTAACATGCAGGGCAATTGGTAAAGCAAATGGTATGTTATACCAAGGGATCAGAAGAGAAGAGTAAGGAAGTGTAACTGAAATTGTATAGGTATTGGTGTGGCCACACCTGGAGTACTGTTTATAGTTCTGGGACTGGATTCTCCGATTCTGGGGCTATGTCCCCACGCCGGCGTGGGAAGGATGACATTTTACGCCAGAAATAATGGGGCAAATAAGCCACTGATTCTCCATTTTGCTGGGGGCTCACGATGGCAGCGTAGAGCACCCAGCTCTCGCTGCCGATACGCCCCCAAGAATTGCCGGGTCCATGGCCACACATGCGCACGCGGTGGCCGCTTCAAGGCAGCAGCCGCTTGCGGACCCTGCCCCCTTCCACTGGCTCGTGTGCCTCGGACCCCCCCCCCCCACAGTGCCCCCCAGGCCTGAATAATGTTCCCCCCCTGCCCGTGGACTGGCCCTCCCCTGACTGTGACAGCACTGGATGAGTCAGCAGCCACCACGCCGTGTTCCCGACGGGTGAGACCACACATGTCCCATGTCGTCAGGAACTCGGCCAGTCGGGGGCGGATCATCGGCGGTCGGGCGTCAGGCAACGTCCTGAGACCGGCGATACTTGGTGCAGCGTTTTCTCCGAGTATACCGCTTTGGAGGGGGCGGAGCATCATAAAAGCGGCGTCGCCCCCGATTTGGTCAGGAACTCAGATTCTCCGGCCGGTCGCCGAATGCGATTTCGGCGTCAACGACCGGAGAACCCAGCCCCGGTCGTCTTAACAAAGGAAAAGTATGCTTGCTCTCGTGGGAGTGCTGATTTCCTGAATGAAGGGATTGTCTGTGTGGAGAGGCAGAGCAGACTAGACCAATATTCCATAGAAATGAGAGTGGGAAATAATCTGATTTAATGCAGAATATTCTTAGACGGCTTGATAGGGTTATGCTGAGAGGTTAGTACCATTGGCTGACGCATCTAGAACTAGAGATCAAAGTTTTGGAATAAAGGGGCGATCATTTAGTATTGAGAACAGAAGACATTTCATCACTTAAAGGGTTGTGAACTTTTGGAATTCTCTACCCCGCTGAGCTGTTATGTTCAATCACTGAGTTTATTCATGACAGAGATCAGTAGATTTTTGGATACTTAGGAATTTAAGAGAGAGGGAGATAGTGCACTAAGGTGGAGTTGAAATAAACGAACAGCCATGATCTTATTGAACAGCACACCAGACCTGGAAGCACATTACAGCCTCTATTCCTTATGTTCTATTCTTTTAGCATTCTATACTGTTTGTGACCAAAATTTTAGCCAGTTCTTTCTTAAGGTAGCCCACCATGACCTGCTTTTTCTGGGTGGTTATTGTGTATGTTCACTACTCTGATGCAGGTGAAAATTTTCCAACCTCTACCTTCCTTACGTGGTGGTTCTGCTTTGACATTATGAGCTCAAGGCCAAGATTCTCAAATTCTCAGATTCTTGCGTAATGTATTATAAGATTATGATGATCAACTAGACTTCCGGCTCATATTATCACTTCAACATTTTACAGAAGTAAATGACACACCTGTCAGTCTTTTCTCTACTGAAATCAAAGCTGGGTGACAATTAATGCAATGACACACTGGGCCTTCACCTTTGGCATTTGGGTCCCAATCAGCTTTCTTTGTCTATTGGTTGTGAAAGAGAAGATTTTGTTTCAGGTGAGTTGGCGAGATCTCATGGAGATGAAGGCGTAGACTGAATCTCCTTCCAATTCAGGAGTTTGACTTCAAATTGGAATCTCACGAAGATCATAAACGTTATGTTGCAGAAGAATAGTAGGCACTATCTGTCTGAAGATGAGCTAGTTAGCGGATTGCAACTTTTTGTGCGTATTATGAATGCATGATGCTGATAGTGGATGACAAAAGCAAAAACCTGTTCGAATCCCTGCCCCAACTTTATTGAAAACAACACCATGGGCAGCACAGTAGTGTGATGATATGATCTGCATACTCGTCTGCCATTGGGCCAGAACGTCGGCTTACCATTGGCCCTGGTCGGTCATGTGCCTCTCGACCGATTGGCCGAGAGGCTGAGTTAACCACGCCTCTATTAACGAGGTACAAATGCTCAGACGCCTGACGATCGTCCCTTTCCACTGTAGACGATCGCAGAGCTGTGTTCTAGTCAATTAAAGCCAGACTTTGGTAAATCACTCGCCTCGCGTGCAATCGATGGTACATCAAGTAGTTAGCATTGCTGCCTCACAACTCCAGGGCCCCAGGTCCAATTTTGGCCTCTGACTGTGTGGAGTTGCACTTTCCCCCTGTGTCTGTGTGGTTTCCTCCAGTTGTTCCTCCCACAGTCCCAAAAAATGTGCCGGTTAGGTGGATTGACCATGCCAAATTGCCCCTTAGTATCCAAAAGGTTAGGTGTGGTTATTGGATTACGGGGATAGAGTCGAGATGTGGGCTTAAGGAGGGTGCTCTTTTCAAGGGCCGGTGCAGATTTGATGGGCTGAATGGCCTGCTTCTGCACTGTAAATTCTATGATTCTATAACACTTCAATAAGTCAAAGGTAAAAATAAGACAGTTCCTCGGTAGTACAGCACTTGAATATTGCCAATTAAGAGTGTGGTGAGGTTTCATATCACATTCATCAGGGCCAACACAGGACTGCCAAATTTCAAACGTCACAATAATTTATACTACAGAAAACTACAGACTCCCCAAACTCGCTGGGCATTCAAAGAAGACGCGAGTCTAGAATATATTCCTACACTACATTGCACCCCACCCCACTACACCACATCACACTGACCCCACACTGCACCAAACCATAACACGCTGCACCACACTACTCTGCGTGGGTTTCCTCCGGGTGCTCAAGTTTCCTCCTACAGTCCAAAGATGTGCAAGTTAGGTGGATTGGCCATGATAAATTGCCCTTAGTTCAAAAAAGGTTAGGTGGGGTTACTGGGTTAGGGTGAAAGTGTGGGCTTAAATGGGGTGCTCTTTCCAAGGGCCTGTGCAGGCTCAATGGGACAAATGGCCTCCTTCTGTAAATTCTATGATTCTATGATACTCCACACTATGCTGCGCTACTCGACACTGCACCGCACTATTCCGCAATACTCCATGCTGCGCCACACTGTGCCACGCTGCTCCACGGTATTCCATACTACTCCGCACTTCTCCACACTGCTCCACACTACTCCACTGCACCACACTGCCCAACGCCACACCAGACTCCGCTCCACACTGCCCCACACTGCCCCACACTGCCCCACACTGCCCCACACTGCCCCACACTGCCCCACACGACTCCATACCACACGACTCCACAGCCCACGACTCCACAGCCCACGACTCCACACCACACTACGCCAAAAATGCACCACACTACTTCACAGTGCACCAAACTACTGCGCAACATTATTCCACACGACATTACTCTACACTACACCACACTATTCCTCACTACTACATGCTGCACCACAATATTGCACACTACTCCACACTGCACAGAGTGCACCACACTACTCCACACGACACAACACCGCACCACAATATTCCACACAACTCCACACTACACCACACCACACCACACTACTCCAAACCACACCACACCACACTACTCCAAACCACACCACACTACTCCAAACCACACCACACTACTCCAAACCACACCACACTACTCCAAACCACACCACACTACTCCAAACCACACCACACCACACTACTCCAAACCACACCACACTACTCCAAACCACACCACACTACTCCAAACCACACCACACTACTCCAAACCACACCACACTACTCCAAACCACACCACACTACTCCAAACCACACCACACTACTCCAAACCACACCACACTACTCCAAACCACACCACACTACTCCAAACCACACCACACTACTCCAAACCACACCACACTACTCCAAACCACACCACACTACTCCACACAACATCACACTACTCCAAACCACACCACACTACTCCAAACCACACCACACTACTCCACACAACATCACACTACTCCAAACCACACCACACTACTCCAAACCACACCACACTACTCCAAACCACACCACACTACTCCACACAACATCACACTACTCCAAACCACACCACACTACTCCACACAACATCACACTACTCCAAACCACACCACACTACTCCAAACCACACCACACTACTCCAAACCACACCACACTACTCCACACAACATCACACTACTCCAAACCACACCACACTACTCCAAACCACACCACACTACTCCAAACCACACCACACTACTCCACACAACATCACACTACTCCAAACCACACCACACTACTCCAAACCACACCACACTACTCCAAACCACACCACACCACACTACTCCAAACCACACCACACTACTCCACACAACATCACACTACTCCAAACCACACCACACTACTCCAAACCACACCACACCACACTACTCCACACAACATCACACTACTCTGCGGTTCTCAACAATGCACCACACTGCTCCACACTGCAGCACAATCCTCCACAATGCTCCATACTACACCACACTGCCTCCTCACTGCTCCACACTTCTGATATACCATCAAGTGAGTCCAAAACTTTGGCTTTAATAAGCTAGATGTTAACCCTGCAGTCGGCTTACACAGAATGGCCGACTGCCAGGTGCGAGGGTACTTATACCCCTCCCCGTGGGAGGAGCCACCAGCCTCTCGTCAGCCAATTGGCAGAGAGGCACATGACCAGCCAGAGCCAATGGGCAGTGAGTCCTCTGCCCCAATAGTAGCACACCTCTTAAGGTGCTGCAAGGTCTGCTAGCCATACCATCACACAACTACTCCACACTGCTCCACACTATTGCACACTGCCCCGCAGTGGCCCGCTCTGCTCCGCACTGCCCCGCTCTGCCCCCCACTGCCCCGCACTGCTCCACTCTGCTGCACACTGCACCGCACTGCTCCACACTATCCCACTCTGCTCCACACTACTCCATAGAGAAATTGGTCTGATGGGCAGATTGGAATATAATCCTGTAAAATCCGGCACAGCATCTAACAGCATCAGGGACTGGGTTCCATTCTGGCCTTTGGTGACTGTCTGTGTGGAGTTTGCTTTTTTCCCCCGTGTCTGCGTGGGTTTCCTCCAGGTTTTTCCGGTTTCATCCCACAGTCCAAAATGTAAAGTTCAGGTGGATTGTCCATGCTAAATTGCCCCTTAGTCTCCAAATATGAGCAAGTTCTATGCGTTTGCAGGGATAGGGTGGGGGCATTGGCCTAGATAGGCTGCTCTTGGTCGGGTCGGTGCAGACTCAATGGGCAAAATGACCACCTCGTGCACCGTAGGGATTCTAAATGTGAGGTGATGCATTTTTGAAGGAGTAACACGACAAGGGAGTATTCAATGAATGGCAGGACATGAGGAAGCTCAGAGGAACAGAGGGATATTGGGATGCTTGTCCTGAAGGTGGCTGGACAGATGATAGGGACGCTTGCCTTTATCAGTCGTAGCATAGATTGTAAGAGCAGGGAAGTAATGTTGAAGATGTACAGGACTTTGTTTCGGTCACGGTTGGAGTACTATGTTCAATTCTGGTCACCATACAATAGGAGGGAGGTAATTGCACTAGAGAGGGCGCAGAGGAGATTCAACAGGATGTTGCCTGGAATTGAGCGATTTAGCTATGAAGAGAGGCTGGATACGCTCAGGTTGTTTTCTTTGGAGCAGAGAACACTGAGGGGGACCTGATTGAGGTGTATAAGATTATGAGGTACGTGGGCAGGATGGATAGAAAGCCGCTGTTCCCCATAGTTGAAGGGTCAATAACACAGGGGCATAATTTTTAAAGTGAAAGGCAGGAGGTTTAAAGGGGGTTTGAGGAACAGTGTGGTGTGGTGAGAATCTGGAATGCACTGCCGACAAGGGTAGTTGAGGCAGCAAACTTCACAATCTTTAAAAGGTACTCGTAATGTATAACATTCAAGGCTATAAACCAAGTGCTGGGCAGTGGGATTAGTGTACAATAGAGTTGGGTTTTTTTGTCGGTGCAGGTTTGATGGGTCGAGGGGCCTCTTCTGTACTGTGTGATTCTATGACAATATACTACACACTACACCACATTACATTGCACCACACCATACACTACATTGCACTACACAGCTCAATTGGCTGGACAGCTGGGGCGGGATTCTCCCTTTTGGGGACTAAGTCCCCATGCCGGCAGGAAAACCGGCACCAACCACTCTGGCATCAGCAGCCCCCGAAAGTGAGGAATTCTCCAAACTTTCTGGGGCTAGTTGGACGCCGGAGTGGTTGGCGCCACTCCAGCCAGCGCCGAAGGGGCGGCAAGAGTTCACGCATGCACAGACTGGCCGGCATATTTCCGCACATGCGCGGGGGTTCTCTTCTCCGCACCGGCCCCCAGGCAATATGGCGGATCCCGACAGGGGCCCGGTGCAGAGGAAAGAAGGCACCCATGGAAACAGCCCGCCCGCAGGATCAATAGGCCCCAATCGCGGGCCAGGCCCCATGGGAGCCCCCCCAGGGTCGGATCCCCCGCGGCCCCCCAGGACCGCCCCCACAGACTTACCTGCCAGGTGCCGCCATGCGGGAGGTGAGTCATTCACGCCGGTGGGACAGGACAAAACTGGACGGCAACTCAGCCCATTGTGGCCCGGAGAATCGAGGGGGGGGTGGGCCGCTGTCAACGGCCCCCGACTGGCATGACGGGAATCCCACCGCCGCGCAAAAAACGGCACCGTAGAATAGGGCAGCTGGCGTCGGGGTGGTGGGGCGGGATTCACGCCCCGCCCCGGGAATTCTCCAACCTGGTGGGGGGGTCGGAGAATCCCGGCCCTGGTTCATGATGCAGGGCAAGGCCAGCAACGCGGGTTCCAATCCCCGTACCAGCTGAGGCTATTCATGAAGACCCCGCCTTCTTACCTTGTCCCTCAGCTGAGATGTGGTGACCCTCAGGTTAAATTGCCACTAGTCAGCTCTTGCCCTCAAAGGGGAAAGTAGCCTATGGTCATCCGGGACTATGGCAACTTTACTTTATGCAGGACAGTATACACCATATCACACTCTTCACTACACTAGCAACCAATTTAAGAGAATCAGTTGAGCTCATAACTTGGTTCATTTATGCTTGCTGATAATGACACTCATTTATACACAGGAACCCATTCTCTGTAAGCAAAAGGACACTATGTACAAAGTAGTGAATTTCATCTGATGTCTTTTCAGTGCAAATTCTTACTGGGACAGATTCACAGATTCTGCCTTGCGGAGTGTTAATTCTGGATTAACTTGATTATATATGGAAAGGAATTTGGTAAAACAAAGCTCACTCTTCTCTCTGGAGAAGTGCTTACAATGCAACCTGTCATTTAAGACCCCCATCTTGCAAAGTAAAAGTGGTCCAAAAATAGAAGGAGAAAAATTTGTTCGCATAGCACCAATTCTAACAGTGCTAGGTAGGCCACACCAATTCCCCAGGATGTACAACTTTTCAGCTAAGTTCGAACAATGAAGTGTTTATTTCTTCAAATACAGGTAAGGTGGGAAATGTTTCCTTGGTTCCCTTTATGCTGCAAGCTGGCTTCTCCAGTCTTTTTCAGCATTTTCCTCTGAATGATACCCTCTGGAAGGCTGAACATGGAAATGCTTCAGTGTCCCTTCAAAGTCTGTAAACAGAGGATCAACGTTTGAAGCTTACTGATTTTAGTGCTATCTGATCTAGTGAGTGAAATTGGCAATTAGCATTTTATAGAACTTGGCAAAAATAAGCTTCTTACCTGCTGTGAGGGGGAGATTAAATCTGCACTATTACATCACTCCAAGATCTCAACTCTCATTCCAGTCAATTAGGGAAGCCCACACTTTGAAAGGATGGGAGGGAGGCAAGCAAAGTCCAAAGCATATAAAATGCAAATAAGATAGTCTTATATTTGGCTACTGCATACTGCTGCCTTACACAAAACCAAACACATACTCTGGGCTGATGTGAAGACTGGTTCGGTCATTATTTACAAATAAGCCTTCTGGATGCTTGTTTAATAAGTTGTCTTTCATTGGCGATCAATTGAAACAAGAATCTTTCCAGTTGAATATAAATGACAGGTTTCACTGTACTATTTTTGTCACTCGCTGCTTTGTGGTTTCCAATATGTTCCAATTAGGATTACACTTTGTTAGTTTGTTATCTTTAAAAATAATCTTTACCTGACCTGTATTTATGGCAATTCCACTTTCAGAGTGTGTTGTCAATTAATTGAAAAGAGTGGTAAGTCTGAATACTCGGATGATCTATCATCAAACCATGTAGACCAAGAAGATTCCAGTTTGAATCCGTAGTATTTCCTAAAATTGGTTAATGGATAGATTGAGAGGGCCAAATTTTTCTGATAAAGGAAAATGAACAGAGGAACCAGCAGTCAAATGTTTTGCTTCTAATTGTTATCAAGTGGTTTTGATAGAAATGCCCCTATAATAGAACAGCCTGCTGCTGCTGCTCGCTCACTCAGCAACGTTTGGAGAATGGGATTTTCACAAGGTACAGGAGGCTACTGCCACCCCCCTATTATCGGAGTGATTCCTCATTCCTGTACTCACAGGAGCACAGGTCAGAGAGACGGCTACGACGTGTCAACTTTGATTCTCCAACTGACAATTGCTGTTAGCAATGGTGTAGGAGCACTGAATCTTCATTTATATCTCAGTGTGATTTACTGTTGAGAGAGCTGGGGGGAAATCAAGAGGAAGAATGGGTCCCTTTTAAATCGGCTAACCTGTATTAATTGGTCATTCTGGGCTTACTGTTGATGATTGATCTCAGAGTGGTCAGTATCCCATAACACTGCTTAAGTTGCCATGTTAATGCTTGTTATTTAGCACATTTTACTGCTCTGATGGTATTGCTGGAAGATATCAAAAACCTTGGCCGAATTTTCCGGTCGTTGCGATTTTCTTTTCCTGCCGGTAGCGCACCCGCACCCAGCAAAGATGGGTCGGTACAATGGGAAATCCCATTGACAAGCGACGGGAATATAGAATCCCCCCGCCAGCGAATGGTGCGTTGCTGGGGAACCGGAGAATCCTGCCCCTTAACCAACTACAAGAACACTTCTTGTGTACATTTTTTTTGTGCTCATGTCTAAAATAATTATAAATTGTCCAACGCTAGCACTTTTTCACTCTGAAATTTCAATATTTATACAGTTTTTTTACAATTATATCAACTGTGATTTTTTTTTTGGTGCCACTGTAGATGTTCTTCTCTCACGGTCACACACTGTGAAATGCTTTTTAGAATGCCTTTTATTCCTTGGGGCTTTAATCCAACATGGATTTTAAAAAAATATATATACTCATTTTTGCATCACAGCTAATTGTTTTGGTACATTTATTTTGATGACTTTTTCCAATTCATTTTTCTCCACCCAATTCACTCACACCCAAAAAAAAGAAACATTTGGTTTCTCCAGAGTACTAACTCTGCTCTTTCTAATCACAAATACATCTCTCTCCTTCCCTAAGTCTCAAGTCTTGACATCAACCACAACTCTTGTAATAGTAAGACCTATGTCCAGATGTTCTTTTTTCAACCAGACAACTCTGGCAGCATTGACTGACGCAAATTAGCTATCGGATCACAGAATGTGTGGACAGCTGCTTCATTCTTGACAAATGATTGACAAGATAGACTGTTTTGGATACTGACTTTTCTTCTTACACAATTACTGCCCCTGGTTACATACAGAAAGTTTGAGAAATACACTAATTGCCACAGCAGCCTTGTTGGCTGATCTGTCAGCAGGGCCTGGTTATATCCAATGGTTGGTGAACTCTGAGAACTACTTCTCAGAGGGAAGTAATAATATTTCAGTAGTGTGAAATTTGTACCCTGTGCCATGATGAATGAAAAATCCCTACTAAATAGTAGTTGAAGAAGGTCTCTCTTCCCCCCCCTCCCATTTTTTTCTCTCTTCAGTGATCCTTATCCATGCACAGTAGAACTGGTAACTCTAGACTCTGGTATTTGCAGCCTAGTGATAAATGTTGCGGGGTGAGTATGTAGTATGAATCACTTAATTTATGTTAAGTGAAAATGTGGGTGTTTGTTTCTCAGATTTGTTGCGGAACTTGTAATATTGTCATGAGAAATTATGCTAAAATTTATTGCCCAATAATGGCAAAATGGATTGCTTTCTTCCAACTTTTACAGGCCCCATCTTAAAAGCTGACATTTTTTCCTTGCCAGTTTTACTTGGTTTAGCCGAGGGTTATAAAACCAGGTATCATCTTTCATACATCAGTGGTAAATCATTTCAATTCACTTGCAGCACTAACAAACCTCAACATCCCTTCATGATTCAGGTGACCACAATATCTAATGTACAAGATTGACTGCCAAACTGTGGCGCACATTGTTCAAGTAAATTGTTGATAGTATTTGTACATGAACAAAATGGCTGCAAAAGGACTTATTATAACGTACACAAAAAACAAGCCATGGGTAGGTAGTTTAAAACTTACAACCTACTTTTTTTTTTATGTCCTCTAAGGTTTCAGAGAGAGCACAGTGGCTTCCATGACAAAATTACAAAACTGATTTGTTGATGTGTTCCACCTTTTATTAACCTACTGCTTGAGATGGCCAACTTTGGAGTGCTTGTCTAAAAGAAGTGGAATTGTATTATTTGATGCTGTGTAGAGTTCCTGTTTGCTATTGTAATTCATAATTAATACAGTGTTCCACCTTTTATTAACCTACTGTTTGAGATGGCCAATGTTGGAGTGCTGGTCAAACAATAAGTGAAATTGTATTATTTGATCCTGTGTAGAGTTCCTGTTTGCTACTGTAATTGAAAAACCGTAATCTCCTTATTAATGCCTATTGTTTAGGAGTTTACAAATATAAATGCAAGCGCAGCAAGAATATTTATTAAATTGAAAATCTAAACACAAATGTATGAGCACCATATTTCATTCTATAATGTAGATATTTACCTTTCAATGGAATCGTTGGCTCAATTTCTGTTTGTTTAATTGGAAAGACAAGCAGGCGTTTAATTTTATTTTTCTCCAATTAAAAGGGATGAGAAAGGGAACCTTCCCCTTGAGGAATCCAGCAGACATGCTTTAGGCAAACCAATGCATAAAGGATCAGAGTCACCTAATTCTTTCCTGGATCAGGAATATCGAAAGCGCTTCACCGTGATTGAAGGAGATGCAATGATTCTCAGTTATGATTACGACACAAGCAGGTCAAGTGCGCCAGGCAGAAGAGAAAATACTCTGACCTATGGTAATTTTAGCTTTTGTCTCAATTGTGTGTTCAGAGCTGGTTCCGATCATATGTATCCTTTTAAAGAAACATATCTTTATGAAAGTGGGTCCAGTATTGTCGAGAGCCTGCAACCAATTAAACTGCAGAACCAAAGATCACATTGCAAAACTTCAACCAATTAGATCCTAAACTTCATTTTGTCTCTTTAACCAAGTGGATGCCAGAGCCATATCACCAGTAATCAATCAGATTGTAGAACCATCTAATCTTATTTCTGATTAATTTGAAGTTCTAAAAATGATCAGTTGCTTGTCTCTCAAGAAAGAATTTTGTAGCATATAGTTCCTTTTTATTTATTCATGAGGTGTGGGCATCACTGGCCAACTCAGTGTTTTTTGCCCATCCCTAATTGCCTACAAGAAGTTGGTGGTGAGCCACTTTCTTGAACCATTGCAATCCCACTGGTGCAGTAACACCTGCAATGCTGTTGGGAAGGGAATTCCAGTGTTTTGACCCAGCAAAAGTGAAGGAGCGGGAATATATTTCCAATTCAGGATGGCTTCTGACCTGGAAGACAGCTTGCAGGTGGTGGTGTTCCCATGCATCTGCTGACTGTGTCATTCTAGGTGGTAGAGGCTGCGAGTTTGGATGGTGTTGTCGAAGGAGCCTTGCCAAATTGCTTCAGTGCGTCTAGGAAATGGTACACATTGCTGCCATGGCGCATTGGTAATGAAGGGAGTGAATGTTTACATTGTTGAGGGAATGAGGTGCCAAACGAGCAGGCTGATTTATTCTAAGGTTTCTCATGCGTCTTGTGTGTTATTGGATCTGTGCTCATCCAGTCAAGTGGAGAGCATTTACAGTCCTGTCTTTTGCCTTGGAGATAGTGGACAATCTTTCCTGTCGAGACAGTTCCTAATTCCTAATCTATTCCTGAAAATTAAAATCCTATCTGTATATTTTTTTAAATTCAACAACTCGGGAAAAGAAAAGCATACGTTTGTCCACCCCTTTTTCCAACCCTACCAAATGCCTCAACTCATAATAGACCTACACCCTGTATGGAAGAGTGCTCCCTGGCTCGAAGTCACTAGACGCAAATCATCTTGGAGGCAGTCACAGAACTTGTTTATTTTGACTTTGTCTTGCAATGCTGAAATAATCAGATGCCCAGAGACGAGAGTCCTCCTGAACCTGCCATCAGTTTTTTTTTTAATATTTTAATTCAAACATTTTCCAGCTTATGCATAACACCAACACAGCACAACATTGTCAAACACAAACCCCACCATAGAAAAGAAACAAAAGAATCCACCCACCTAAATCCTACTCCTGTCAGACCCCCCCCCAACCCGGCCAGTCCCCTCCACCAGCAATTAATGATGACCAGCTCTTTGTAGTGCAAGATAAACAGCTGCCATCTCAGATAGAACCCCTCAATTGCTCCCCTCACGGTGTACTTGATTTTCCTGAGGTATAGAAATTCCATCAGATCCCCCAGCCATACTGAGGCACTGGGCGGAGATGCAGATCACCAACCCATCAGCATTCACCTCCAAGCAATCAGTGAGGCAAAAGCTAGGACATTGGCCCCGTTCCGGCAAGCTTGATACCCCAAAAAAGGCCACTAAGGAACAGGGCTTCAATTCAATTTTCAGAATTGGCGACATGGTGCTTAAGAAGATCTAGAACCCCACAAGCTTAGAACATGACCAGAACAGGTGCACAAGGTTGGCCGGACCTCTCCCACAACACTCGCACTCATCCTCCCCTCCTGCAAAAATCCTACTCATCCTGATAGTGTACATGGCTCATCACAAGCTGTATTAAGCCAAGCCGCGCACACAACGACATGGCGTTCACCTCCGCAGTGCCTCATTCCACACCCCATCCTTCAACACCAGCCTCAACTCCTCTTCCCACTCAGCCTTAACCCCCTCCACCGATACTGCGTCTTTAGCTACAATCCTTACACAGATGCCCAAGATACTCGCCGCCTCTGCCCGGAAGCGGAAGACCCCTCTCCATCAATGAGGTTGGTGACGCCACAGAGAATATCAGAAAATTCTGTTTTACAAAGTTGCAAACCTGCAGGTATCTGAAGGGGTCAGAGAGCCCAAATTTCTCCAACAATTCCTCCAAACCCGCAAACTATCCCTCTTAAAAACAGATCCCCCATTCCTTCCAGCCCCCCCTCTTTCCACCACCCGAGCGTGACATCCAACCTTGCAGGCTCAAACATATGATTCGCGCAGATTGGAACCAGCTTCAATACCGCCCTAATTTAAAATGTTGTCAAAATTGTCTCCATATCTTCAGCATGAAGACAACTACCAGATTTGCCGCATATTTAACTGGGGAGAACTGGAGCGAGGCCGTTGCTAGTGCCCTCACACCCGACCCCCGACATGATTTCGACTCTATCCCTACACCACCCCAACACCTTCTTCGCATTCGCCACCCAGTAATATATCAAGCTCGGCAAAGCCAAGTTCCCTGACTGTCAGTCTCTCTGAAGGACTGTCCTTCGAATCCTGCCATCAGTTTAAGGGTTGACTGATGCTGAGAATATTAAACCGACAAAGTGAGGAAACTGGGCTCTGCAGTTTATTAAAGTTATAAGTGAATTTCTGCATTTAAGTTGTCTAAATTCAGGAATTAACCTGTAATTTGATGGTTCACATAAGCTGTTGCTCTCCATTTACAAATGATGGCCTACCTGACTACTATTTGCATAAGTAAGTAATTCCTCACGTGAAAGAAAAAATAATTGCCAACAAGTCTTGGTGCAGATAAATCTAATGATTTGCTTTGCAGCACCTGATTAAGTTTCCATTGAATATTAATAAACTTGAGGGATGTGGGGTGGAGGGGAGTGGCAGGGTGCAATCTTATTTAATTACGTTCTGCAATATTTAAAGATTCTGATGAGTCGAGTGGTTAATAATAAAAATCAAGAAGCAAGGTGAAGGGTTTCTTCGAAGCATAGAACATAATACGATTCGCTGGAATGGAGCAACACAATCTGTAGATTCAATATTACTTGCAGCAATCCGCCTCCCTCAATCGTACCACTTAACAAAATCAACTTTTCAAATTGAACTGCTGAAAAGAGTATGACTAATAGACCGTTTCGGAATTTCAAAGATGAAAAGAAGCAAGCAATAACAGCACAAACTGAATGATCGTAAAATTATTTTTATTGCTGTTTCTAGGCAAACTAAGGCCTATTTCCATGCCTGTGGAATATAGCTGGGTAGGAGAATATGAAGATTCAAACAGGTCAAAAAGAGATGGAAGGAGAGGTGAGTGGCTTATTTATTCTGTGCATATCCCGAAAATTTGTGGAAAATTGGCATTTATATATATATACAAAATTGTCTTTGTTTTCTCGCCAATAAAACCTTTAAAGTGTTTTCTCTCTGGCCACAAAAAAAAACACTTTGTCTGTTTTAAATGTGTTTCTTGCGAGCCCACCGAAACATATTGTATCAGAGTTACCGCTGGCTCGGACTCTGACCGATTTTTAGGCCAGCAACTGAGTTCGAAAATTCCGTCAAAATTGTTGTTAAAACCCCTTGTGGACTTCCGAGAGCTCATTGAGAAGGCCTTTGATTTGAAATCGGGACCGTACCTCAAAGTGGCACTTGCCTGGGTATTTTCAAAGTGCTACCGCTGCCAGAAAATGTTCTAAAAATCGTGTTCCCGAAAATTGGCATTTATAGGGCAGCACGGTGGTGCAGTGGCTAGCACTGTTGCATCAGAACACCGAGGTCCCAGGTTCGATCCCGGCCCTGGGTCACTGTCCCCATGGAGTTTGCACATTCTCCCCATGTGTGCGTGGGATTCGCCCCTACAACCCAAAGATGTGCAGGTTAGGTGGATTGGCCATGCTAAATTGCCCACGCTAAATTGCCCCTTAATTGGAAAAATTAATTGGATACTCTGAATTTAGATTTTAAAAAAAAGAAAATTTGCATTTACGAATCATAGATTAAATTGAACATTTTCACTTAGTGGTGCACAGCCTTTTTTTTGTGTGCACCGATGGATCGTCCATGCAAATTCACACAGCTAGATTTGAATTGGGAGTACAATATTGAAGATGAACTATTAATCCAGTTGTCCCTTTACAGTCACTGCTTCGTGGATGAATTTGTCTTGTTTGTGAATTTGCAAAATTCACTAAAAGTCGGAAAAGTGCTTGTAACTTCCAAGTTGCAAGTTTTTTAAAGTGAATTTGAATTGGTGATTAACCGTAGTATCCCTACACTGCAGAAGAAAGCCATTCAGCCCATTGAGTCTACACTTAACTTTGAAAGAGCCCTCAACCTAGGCCCACTCCCTCATCCTATCCATACAGACAGTCACCCAAAGCCGGAATCGAACCCGGGTCCCTGGAGCTGTGAGGCAGCAATGCTAACCACTGTGCTGCCTGGACTATGAATGGTGCACAGCAGATACAAGTCTTCACAGCGCCAGGGATTAGCATCAGGGACCTGGATTCAATTCTGGCCTTGGGTGACTAGCTGTGTGGAGCTTGCACATTCTCCCCATGTCTGCGGGGTCACAAGGATAGGGTGGGGGAATGGGCCTTTGTAGGATGCTCTTTCAGATTGTCGATTGTGGATTGCATAACTGTATCCATAATTGTGCTCCGAGTTTCAGAGATGCCAGAACGCACAGCCTTCAAATGTCAACGATACCTGTTGGGGCTATTTTTAACTTTTGGGAGCGTGCCAAGAGTCAGCCCACTCTGCCAACAAAGAGCTGTTTTGAGGATTAAGCACCGCAAAGTAGTTTGCCAGATTGAGGCTGGCACAATACTGACCAACAGCAAGATAATAGGGACAGTGAGGGGAGTGGTTAAACATTGTCAATGTGGAGAGCAGAGGATAGCTAGGGCAACATGACTAATATTACTTGTGAGGTGCAAAGATGCGCTTTTCTAAAATAATTTCAGATTTATCATTTCAGGACCTCTCTGGTTTTATTGTCACTGACGCTGGTGAGATTGTGCATGACACACTCTTGGCCATGTTTTGTCCTGACATTTTAATTAGGTACCATTAGATCCAGTATTACATAATGAAAAAGATTGCCACTTGAAATAGGCAGGTACTTTGATCTGGTCCCTGTTTAAGCCATGTTTCAAGGCCATTAATGTCAGTTAATGCTGATTTGGATGAGTTAAAATTGACCGCTTTATATCTCTCTAACAATGAACCATTGATTAGAAGGAGTAGGAATTGTGCTGTAGTACCTGCAGAGTAATGCTAAATCAGATATGTTATTGTCTACTATGGGCACGATTCTCTCGAGTGAAACGAGGCCCGGTGAATAGCAGGAGAGGCTGATAACGAGAACCGTGCCAGGCACCAAACAATTTCCGATACAGCCAGCTCTCTCTAGTAGGGAAAATAAGGATCTTGCCGTCGCTTGGTGAGAAACCAACTATCACCACTTAAACCCTATTTCCATAATGAATGGGAGCCTCGCCTTATCCAACAATCTCCCATGATTCAGCGGCCTCCCTCACAAGTGGTCACGCTGGCGCCAATTAGTGCTCCTGTTTCAAAACGTGATCCTGGTGGAAAGGCTTCTGTGGGGAGCCTAGGAGGTGAGTAGCCATCTTTGCTCACAGCAAAGAGACCAGGGGCGCTGGGCTTGCCACCCCAGTGCTTGATTGGGGTGGGGGACCCTCGGCTTGAAGTGGGGAACCTTCGGCTGGGGGTGGGGGACCCCAGCTGGGGGGGGGGGGGGGAACCCTCAGCACAGATGGACCGCCATGGGAGGGTGGAGGTGCTGGACGAGGCAACCACACATGGCACCACCATGCCGATCCCTGGATCATGTTCCGGGCACAACCCTTGTCCCTGCCTGTCTGTCCCACCGATCACCTACAACCCCCAAATGATATCCGAGGCCTCTGGCTGTGAGGCTGAAGGCCATTGCTAATTGACAATCGTGGTTAAGTGAGCACTTCACACAACCCAAGTGGATTCTCATGGGTGGGCGGACCATGCCGCATGAGAGAGTTAATGACTAGCATTCCAATCAGACCGTGATGCCTGCCCACTGTGATTGAACACTGCGGGAGGCAACACCACACACGCAGCAGCCAACCTCCAAACACAAATGGGATGGGACACCTCTCCGGGGACATGTCCATGGCTGGAGGGCGGGTGAGTGCAATGGGAAGGGGGCCAGAGACAAGCCCAGGTGACGTTATGGGTGGGTGTCTAGGTACAGGGTTGGGGTCCGGTGAGGGGAGGCCACCGTGGCTTGGATTGTGTCGGCAGGGCATTCCAGGTGGGAGGGGAGGGGGGGGTATCATTGGGGGAATGGAGGGTCTCTGGGTGGGATCCACCGCGTTTCTCAGCTTAACATCCTCTCCCAATGCCTTACAGATATTGAACATTATGGCAGAGATAGTGGACCCAGTAGAACTTGCCCTAGTGGTGCTGCTGCTAAGTCGGGCGGCCAGGCGCCAGAGACGATGCAGCAACAATGCCAGCAGATGCTCGAGGCGGCGGACCATGTGCTGGACCACACCCTGAGGACCTGACCTCCCATCAGGCCAGGGACGGACCCAGAGGGGGAGTCTCACGACGTCCCAGGGTGTACCGACGTCGTTGGTCATCCGAACCAATGACGGACAGCGAGTGGCGCAGGAGGTTCCGCGTCAGCAAGGAGATAGTGTAGCAACTGTGCCATATCCTCACGAACTTGACACCATATGGAGGAGAATGAGGCCCGCTAGCAGCCCTGAACTTTTACACCTCAGTATCTTTCCAAGTTCGAGCGGGAACCTGTGTGACATCTTGGAGGCCCCAGTCCTCAGATGCATCTGACAGGTCACGGATGCCCTGTTTGCCTAGGTGGAACACTACATCAACTTTGACATGGACCAACAACAGGATGCCCAGTCAGCAGGTTTCTCCACCATTGTCAGATTGCCCCAGGTCCAAGGGTAATGGATGACACGCATGTTGCCCTGTGCTCACCGGGCCATCTGGGAGTGCCCTACGTTAACAGAAAGTGGTGCCACTCCCTGAACATACAGTTCATGTGTGACCACCACATGAAGATCATGCACGTGTGTGCACACCTCCATGGGGTATCCATGACAGCTGCATCCTGGGGTAGTCAATCATCCCGGCCTCTTCGATGACCACCGCAGGATGGGTGGCTGGCTCTTGGGGTAAGGGGTACTCGCTGAGGACTTGGCTAATGACACCAGTTTGGAGACTGGAGACCAAAGTGGAGACCCGATACAATGAGGCCCATGTGGCCACCGGGCTGTCATTGAATTGTGCAAGGGACTCCTCAAGATGCGGTTCCAATTGTCATGTGAGTGTCCCTTTGAGAAAGGTTTTTGTCTTATCTCATGGCTTCAGTGATGTCATTCTGTGGGTGGAGCTGAGCTGTGGCTGCGAGGTTTGTTTTACTTTCGCTTTCAGTTTTGACGGCTGTGGTCTACAGACAGAGAAAGTAAGTGTTTGGCCTGTCACTCTCTATTTTCATTTTAGAGAGTTGTTCCAGAAAAAAAACATTGATTATATCTACCTGCTTTGGTAACTTGAAAGCTATAGTTTGCTTTCCGGAAGGATTCAAACTCAATGAAAGCCAGTCTTATTCAAGTGAGAATACAGTGTGCTGGGCCACACCCTTGAAAAGGGTTTTTTTGGTTTATGGGATTTTGATTTTGAATTGGAACAATCAAGGGGAATTCATTAAGTGTTATACATGGATTTCTGTAGCTGTGGGGTGTCTTTATGTTTGTAATTGATAAAAAATCTTGCTGTGTGTTTAAATATATATATGTTAACTCAGTTCTTAGAATAAAGCTTTTTTTGATTAAAGTGTCTAGAAAGACTGTTTAATCACATCTGAAGGGAAGGCTCTTTTGGTCATCCTAGCCAAATTCAACATAAAGGTTGTAGGTTAGGTAGATTTAATAGTATACTTTAGAGTTTCTAAGCCCTGGCCCTTAACACAATGCCTCGACCGCTCTGGCCGTGCACCCCAGTACACCCTCTGGAGGGTTGCCATTTTTTGGTGGTATGCTAAGTCCTTCATAACCTCAAACAGCAGCGGGGTGATGAGATGATGGAGGTTGGTGATGAGGAACATGTGGCCACCCCCAAGTTGAAGGACGAGGATGATGAGGTGACGAGGACAAGCCCAGAGAGGAACCGGAGGCTGCAGGACAGATGGCAGCAGCAAGGGTTCGGCAAGCCCGAAGGGCCAGGGAGACTCTCACTCCCCCGATTCGCATAGGAATTGCCTTGGCCATCTTCTCCACCTTACTCATCCCCCAGCCCCATTTCATATCCTCCCCGGAACTGTGTCACATCACTCCAGGGGTGCTGGGACTGTGTCATCACCATCAGCGAGTCAATGTCAAGGGCAGGGGGTTGACAATAACCTGCAGAGACCTGAGTGCCAGTGCTCCCCAATCTATCCCATAGTCTGACCCCTGCCTGTCTGCTGTTGCTCGCTCACACCCATCACCTGCACGTGGTTCCAAGATAAAAAAGCAGTCATAATTAATAAAGTGGTGGTGGGCAATTAAGTTTCGGACTATATTGGAGCCTTGTAAGGTAGTTGCCTGTAGAGATGGGCCAAGGGCTTGGAGGTTGGCCCGCATTGTGGAAGAAAGTGACAGGCGTCATGTTCGATGTGCACAAGGGTGTTTAATTAATAGGGGGTCTCCCAATGGTGCTGACCCCCCTCCCCGGTGCCCTCAGTAATCCGCAATATGCTTTGCTTTCCTAGCTCTACTGCTACGTCTAGGTGTGTCCTCAGGATGCGCATCAGAGGTGGAGGCAGCCAGCTGCTTACATCGTCCCATGGCCTTCAATGCCCTTGGCGGGCATCATCTGGGGGCTCTGGGGCCAGAAGGCCCCGGCTCACTTGTCGGCGGCACATGGGGTTCCGGCTGCAGACTGAGACGTGGCCTCAGCAGAGGGATGCAACTCAGGAGAGCTGGTGGACACTGCTGCCACTCCGTGGGACGTATCTGGGTTAGCACCCAGTGGCCCCTTCTCTGGGTCAGTGCCCATAGGGCCCGGGGGTTCACCATGGGATGGAGGGGCAGCTGGTTCGAGCTGCGGCTGCCTCTGCATCGTCCAACTTGAGTCCTGACATCTCCCCGATGCCTGCGCCATCGTGTCGACGCCCTTGTTGATGCTCCTCAGTGATTGGGCCATGCTCTGCAGTGTCTCGGCAATGCCTACCTGTGATTGGGACAAGCTCCACAGTTCCTCGGCCAGTCCCAGCTGAGAACTGGATAGGTCCCGCAGAATCTCATCAAGGTCAGCCTGGTACTGGTAACATCCCCCAGGGAGTTGGATATTCTGCCGAGGCCCTCAGCCATCGCCATCACCGACTGCATGATGTCTTGAACACCTTCTTTAATGGTGCCAACGTTGTGCACCAGGCTCTCCACTGCGGCCGTCACCCTAGCAGTGTTGGCCTCGGCGCCACGTGTTGCCGGCGACATCTCCTGTGCCTGTGGACTCTGGGACTCTTCCAATCGGCTATGGATCTGCTGGAGTGTCGCTGACATCTCCCTTTGAACGTCCTGACCACACCCTAATGTCTCCATCAGCTCTGGGAATACCTCATCCGTAAGCTCAGCCTCAGGCTGGGACCCAGCTGCTCTGACTGCTATCTCATCTGTGGGTTCCTGCCTCTACCTGATGTGCATCAGCAGCTGTGTGGTGCTCACCAGATTGTGTACCAGGAGCCTGACCATTAACATTTCCCACCGAGGTGCGTGTATCTGTGCTGGTGGGCAGTGGGGATGACAGCTGTGATGCCTCGATCGTGTCTGGAGCTTCCCGCCGAGGTCCTGGGAGGCTGGAGAGGGGGCTACCAGGGATGGGCTGGTGCCGTCGGTGAAAGGACCTGTTGAAGAATGGACATGTGGCCAGTGGGAGGGATGGGTCAGTTAGTAAGGCAATAATAACTCGTGTTTAACAGGGTGGAGGCCGGTGGTTCTTCACCTCTGCGGTGTCCGCCAGCCTCCACATATGTGACAGTCCTGTCGTCAGTCACCCCAGTCACCTCCAGACCCCGTTCCTCAAAGAAGGTGAGGAATCTTAAATCTGGCACACTGCTACCCTTGGCCCTCTCCCAATGATTATGGGAGAGCTTTACCTGTTGAGATACAAAGAGGGCATCATTAGTCACATGCGTGGTTCACAAGTGGTGAGAGGGGGGTGTGAAGGAAGGTTTGTGGGGGACTGAAGGGAGAGGGGAATTGTGAAGGGAGGGTTGGGGGTCGCATGGAGAGTTGGGCAGGTGGATGCTCGCATGGGGCAGAAAGGTCTCGGGGAGGGGAGTCGCTTGTGTCTACTCATTCAAGCTGGCCAGTGTACGTCATTGAACTTTTTTGGCACTGGAGGCCAATCCTCCTGATCACACTCCCAGAGCTCATAGCCGCCGCTGTCAGCTCATCCCAGGCAATATTGGCTGCCCTGTGGCTGGCCCTCCAGGACCTCGGGGGAACGGGACTATCTCCTGGCCTCCACTGAGTTTAGGAGCCTCCCCAGGACTGCATCTCCGAATCGTGGGGCCGGTCTCCTGGGTGCCGTAGTTGCGAGCTGGCTGGGGTTGGCTGAGTAAAGGCTGCTCAACCTCGTTAGTGGGAGGCTGCCAAGCATGGTGCTGACGAATCGGCTGATGAGCCTTCATTTGCGGCAAGAAGCCCGTGCGGCCATGTTAAATGGACCAATTAGCTTTGAATAGCATTGCCAGCCTCACTGGGCCGAGTGCCGGGAAGCTCAGAGCAGTTCACGCTCGCTATCACATTTAGAAATCGTACCAGAGAATCACACCCTATATCTCTTGATCATTGTCTTGGAAACCATGATGTGGAGATGCCGGCGTTAAACTGGGGTGAGCACCGTAAGAAGTCTGACAACACCAGGTTAAAGTCCAACAGGTTTGTTTCAAACACTAGCATTTGGAATACTGCTCCTTCCTCAAGTGAATGAAGAGGTATGTTCCAGAAACATATATATAGACAAATTCAAAGATGCCACACAATGCTTTGAATGCGAGCATTTGCAGGTAATTGAATCTTTACAGATCCAGAGATAGGGGTAATCCCAGGTGAATTGTCTCAAGCCAGGACAGTTGGTAGGATTTCGCAAGCCCAGGACAGATGGTGGGGGATGAATGTAATACAACATGAATCCCAGGACCCGGTTGAGGCCGTATTCATGTGTGTGGAACTTGGCTATAAGTTTCTGCTCAGCGATTCTGCGCTGTCGCACATCCTGAAGGCCGCCTTGGAGAACGCTTACCCGGAGATCAGAGGCTGAATGCCCTTGGCTGCTGAAGTGTTCCTTGTCTGGAAGGGAACATTCCTGCCTGGTAATTGTCGTGCGATGTCCGTTCATTTGGACAATGCAGTGCAACTGAAACAATGAGATTGTACTCTGCGGTTTGCATTTCCAATGTTTCCTCTGGATCTTTGGATTTTCAATTTTTTTGTACAGCTCAGTTGTTTCAGTAGAATGCATAATAAAGCTTGGCTGAGAGTCCAGAAATCCATTAGAACATTGAAAGATCAGTGCCCCAGGGGAAACATTGTTTGATTAACATCCCTGGCTCTCTGATCTATGCTGTCAATTTCACCATAGTTATTTATACAAGACAAAACGTTTCCAAGGTCTTGCAGTTTCAGCTCTTGAAACTAAAAGGGTCCAGATGATTGACACTTCTAATGGGCTGTGGTAAAATAGTTTTTTTTTAAGGAATTGGAAAATTACCATGACTAACATTTTCAAGCTCTTTTTACACATCTTATTGTCACCATGTTCAGTGACTATACTGTGTATAGTGGGTGAATAGACATGAATGTGCCATCACTTGCCATCGCAGACATGAGGGACCAGTGGGGGTTCATACATTGTCATGGGGACATGAGGGGCTGCAGGAGCATGGTGGGGACAGAGATTAGCATGTGGGTATGGGGACCATCGATGATGAGTAGGGGGAACGAGACTGCATCGAGAGTGTGTGGGGGGCGAGGTCTGAGGCAGAACGACTTTCCTGCTTTTTAGCTGGGACCAAGCCCCACAGCACTAAATTGGGCCATCTAAACAGCCTGTCTCCACATCCTGTGGCTGTCTCCAAACTTTTTCCTCTCTCAGTAGGCCTGATTACAGACATCACGCACCGTGATCATGAATATCCTGTCCTTGCAGGCACTGAGGTGGGTGGGTGAGCGGGGAATTCACCCACCTCGAGGATGAAAATCCAGCACTGTACATGACTTTGGAAACAAATTTAAACATGTGTAAATTCAACCAGAAGTACTATTTAATTATTCTTCCTCAGTTGTAGCTGGAGACTGCATTTCCAACTTGAATTATAATTATTAGCAAATATTAAGCATTTGCAAATCCACCAGAGCTCCAAATGTATTGAAACTGGCAGAGTTTGCTATTTAAATGTTTAGCCAGAGGAATTTAATCTGCTATTCACCTATCTACTGAATTGGGAGATAGTAAAATGTATTGATCTCATTTAGGGTGAAATCACACTGACGTGTCTTTCTGTTGTGTGTGATTATAGCACAGTGAGTTTTAATGGCATCTATAATCTCCACTCCCCATTTTTCATTAATAACTCCAGTGGCCACTTGAAAAAATATTTCACTCCATTAAAATGTTGCTTGTTGGTCACTTACAGGAGACTGTGTTGTAGTGGTAATATCAATGGCTAGCAACGCAGAGGCCCCAGCTAACATTTTCTGGGGGCACAGATTGAAATCCCACCACGACAGATAGAGGGTAAATTCAATTAATAATCTGGAATTGAAAGTTTATCCCATTACTGGAGACCATGAATCCATGGTCAATTGTTATAAAAACCCATCTGGTTCACTAATGTCTCACTGGGGGAGGATAAAGATGGGCAGACGCTGGAACACAAACAGGAACCTCTGGAGGACCATCATCTTCACCGTCCGCACCCTCCCGGCTAGTGACAGTGGAAGCGTCCTTCATTTCGTCTACTAGTCGGGCCAGATTTAGCTTGTGCAGCCGTTCCCATTCCCGCTCCACTTGGATGCCTCGATACCTAAAGATTCCCGCTACCACTCTGAACGGAAGTTCCCCCAGTCGCGCCTCCTGTCCCCTTGCCTGGACCGCAAACATCTCACTTTTCCCCATATTTAACTTATACCCTGAAAACTGGCCAAATTCCTCCATGATTTCTTTCATCCCCTCTGGGTCCGATGCATACAGGAGCAGGTCGTCTGCGTAAAGCGAGACTGTGCTCCATCCCCCCCGGACCAGCCCCCTCCAGCACCTTGAGGCTCTCAGTGCAATTGCCAGCAGCTCTATCGCTAATGCGAACAACAGTGGGGAGAGGGGGCACCCCTGTCTCGTTCCCCGATGTAGCCTAAAATAGTCCGATGTTGTCCTATTCGTCCGTACGCTCGCCACAGGAGCCTGATACAACAACCTGACCCAGTCAATAAAGCCCCGCCCAAATCCGAACCATCACACAGATATTCCCATTCTACTCAATCATAGGCCTTCTCTGCGTCCATTGCAACCACTACCTCCACTTCCCTACCTTCCAGGGGCATCATGATCATGTTTAATAGCCTTCTTACATTGGCTGCTAACTGCCTTCCCTTCACAAACCCCGTCTGGTCCTCCCCAATAACGTCCGGAACACAATCCTCAATCCTAGAGGACAAAATGTTGGCCAGCAGTTTGGCATCCACATTCAATAGGGATATCGGCCTGTGGGACCCACACATCTCCGGGTTCTTGACCCGCTTCAGGATCAGTGAAATCATGGCCTGTGACATAGTCGGGGAGAGCATCCCTCTCCCCCTTGCTTCATTGAATGCCCTCATCAACAACGGCCCCAATCTCCCAGAGAACTTTTTATAGAACTCGACTGGGTACCCGTCCAGCCCCAGACCTTTACCCAATTGCACGGCCTCAGACCCGCCGCTATCTCTTCCATCCCGATCGGGGCCCCCAGCTCTTCTACCAGAAACCAGTCCACCTTCGGGAAATTTAGCCCCCCCCTAGGAAGTGCCTCTGGCCCCGTTGGGGGTTCCGACCCATACAGCCTACTGTAAAACTCCTTGAATGCCTTATTCACCCCTGCTGAGTCTCCAACCAGGTTCCCATCTCCATCCTTTACTTTCCCTATCTCCCTGGCTGCCTCCCTCTTTCTAAGCTGCTGTGCAAGCATTCTGCTGGCCTTCTCTCCATGCTCATAAATCCCCCCCCTTGCATTTCTCAGCTACTCCACCGCTCTCCCTGTGGTTAACAAGCTGAACTCCGTCTGTAACCTCTGCCATTCCCTTAAAAGTCCTGCCACTGCGTCTCAGCTGGAGTGGAGTGCTGAGCTTGTGGCATTTGAGTGCTACAGTGAGAGTTTGGTGACTGAGGGAGTGCTGAGCTTGTGGCATTTGAGTGCTACAGTGAGAGTTTGGTGACTGAGGAAGTTAGGTGAGGAGGGAGTAAGGTGCTCCTTACATTTCATTTCCTATATTTATCAAAGAGCGTGAAGGGAACCAGGAGTTTAGAGTACAGCTGACTGGAAGCAGAGTCGGAGGGCGGAGGTCCAGTTGGTCTATGGGGCAGCTAATTCTGTAAAGTAAGAGGGGATGGAGGCTAGGGCAGTTGCATGCTCCTCCTGTAGGATGTGGGTGGTGAGGGATACCACTGGTGTCCCCGCTGACTATACCTGCGGACAGTGCACCCAACTCCAGCTCCTCAGAGACCGTGTTAAGGTGCTGGAGCTGGAGCTGGATGAACTTTGGATCATCCGGGAGGCAGAGGGGGTTATAGAGAAGAGTTACAGGGAGGTAGCCACACCAAAGGTACTGGACAAGAGTTGCTGGGTTACAGTCAGGGGAAAGAAAACTAACAGGCAGACAGTGCAGGGATCCCTCGTGGCCGTTCCCCTTCAAAACAAGTATACCGTTTTGGATGCTGGGGCTCAGAAGGGAAGGGGGGAGCATAGAAAAGCAATAGTAATAGGAGATTCAATGCTTAGGGGAATAGATAGGAGATTCTGTGGTCGCGAGCGAGACTCCCAGAAGGTATGTTGCCTCCCGGGTGCCAGGGCCAGGGATGTCTCGGATCGTGTCTTCGGGATCCTGAAGGGGGAGGGTGAGCAGCCAGAAGTCGTGGTGCACATTGGTACCAACGATGTAGGTAGGAAAAAGGGTGTGGAGGTAATAAACAAGTTTAGGGAGTTAGGCTGGAAGTTAAAGGCCAGGACAGACAGAGTTGTCATCTCTGGTTTGTTGCCGGTGCCATGTGATAGCGAGGCTAGGAATAGGGAGAGAGTGCAGTTGAACACGTGGCTGCAGGAATGGTGTAGGAGGGAGGGCTTCAGGTATTTGGATAATTGGAGCGCATTCTGGGGAAGGTGGGACCTGTACAAGCAGGACGGGTTGCATCTGAACCAGAGGGGCACCAATATCCTGGGGGGGAGGTTTTCTAGTACTCTTCGGGAGGGTTTAAACTAATTTGGCAGGGGAATGGGAACCGGATCTGTAGTCCAGCAACTAAGGTAGACGATAGTCAGGATGCCAAAGCACGTAGTGATGCAGTGGGGAAGGTAACAATGACAAAGGAGAGTACTTGCAGGCAAGGAGATGGGTTGAAGTGTGTATACTTTAATGCAAGAAGCATCAGGAATAAGGTGGGTGAACTTAAGGCACGGATCTATACTTGGGACTACGATGTGGTGGCCATCATGGAAACTTGGATAGAAGAGGGGCAGAAATGGTTGTTGGAGGTCCCTGGGTATAGATGTTTCAACAAGATTAGGGAGGATGGTAAAAGAGGTGGGGGGTGGCATTGTTAATTAGAGATAGTATAACAGCTGCAGAAAGGCAGTTCCAGGGGGATCTGCCTACTGAGGTAATATGGGTTGAAGTTAGAAATAGGAAAGGAGCAGTCACCTTGTTGGGAGTTTTCTATAGGCCCCCCAATAGCAGCAGAGATGTAAAGGAACAGATTGGGAAACAGATTTTGGAAAGGTGCAGAAGTCACAGGGTAGTAGTCATGGGCGACTTTAACTTCCCAAACATTGAGTGGAAACTCTTTAGTTCAAATAGTTTGGATGGGGTAGTGTTTGTGCAGTGTGTCCAGGAAGCTTTTCTAACACAGTATGTAGATTGTCCGACCAGAGGGGAGGCCATATTGGATTTAGTACTTGGTAATGAACCAGGGCAGGTGATAGATTTGTTAGTGGGGGAGCATTTTGGAGGTAGTGACCACAATTGAGTTGTGGAGAGTGAGGAGGGCTGTTGTCGGCTTCAAAGAGACATAGATAGAATGCAGAGCTGGGCTGAGAAGTGGCAGATGGAGTTTAACCCTGACAAGTGTGAGGTTGTCCATTTTGGAAGGACAAATATGAATGCGGAATACAGGGTTAATGGTAGGGTTCTTGGCAATGTGGAGGAGCAGAGAGATCTTGGGGTCTATGTTCATAGATCTTTGAAAGTTGCCACTCAAGTGGATAGAGCTGTGAAGAAGGCCTATGGTGTGCTAGCGTTCATTAGCAGAGGGATTGAATTTAAGAGCCGTGAGGTGATGATGCAGCTGTACAAAACCTTGGTCAGGCCACATTTGGAGTACTGTGTGCAGTTCTGGTCACCTCATTTTAGGAAGGATGTGGAAGTTTTGGAAAAGGTGCAAAGGAGATTTACCAGGATGTTGCCTGGAATGGAGAATAGGTCATACGAGGAAAGGTTGAGGGTGCTAAGCCTTTTCTCATTAGAATGGAGAAGGATGAGGGGCGACATGATAGAGGTTTATAAGATGATCAGGGGAATAGATAGAGTAGACAGTCAGAGACTTTTCCCCTGGGTGGAACACACCATTACAAGGGGACATAAATTTAAGATAAATGGTGGAAGATATAGAGGGGATGTCAGAGGTAGGTTCTTTACCCAGAGAATAGTGGGGGCATGGAATGCACTGCCTGTGGAAGTAGTTGAGTCGGAAAAGTTAGGGACCTTCAAGCGGCTATTGGATAGGAACTTGGATTAGGGTAGAATAATGGAGTGTAGGTTAACTTCTTAAGGGCAGCACGGTAGCATTGTGGATAGCACAATTGCTTCACAGCTCCAGGGTCCCAAGTTCTATTTCGACTTGGGTCACTGTCTGCGTGGAGTCTGCACATCCTCCCCGTGACTGCGTGGGTTTCCTCCGGGTACTCCGGTTTCCTCCCACAGTCCAAAGATGTGCAGGTTGGGTGGATTGGCCATGAAATATTGTCCAAAATTCTATGATTAACCGAGGACAAAAGTTCGGCGCAACATCGTGGGCCAAAGGGCCTGTTCTGTGCTGTATTTCTCTATCTCTATCTATCAGCATACCTCCTGTCGACCTGTCGTATCTCCTTTACAGGTCGGTCCATCTCTGCCCTGTCTTCCTTCTCCCTGTGGGCCCGTATCGAGATCAGCTCCCCTCTAACCACCGCCTTCAATGCTTCCCAGACCACCGCTGCTGAAATTTCCCCCGTGTCGTTGACTTCCAGGTAGTTCTGAATACATTCCCTCAGCCGCCCGCACACCTCTTCGTCAGCTGGAAGACCCACGTCTAACCTCCAGTGCAAGCGCTGGTTACTGTCTTTACTAAGCTGTCGGTCAACTTGGTGCGGGGCATGGTCTGAGATTGTGATCGCCGAGTAGCCCGTGTCCACCACCCCTGTCGGTAAGGCCCTGCTCGGAATAAAGAGATCAATCCGGGAGTACACTTTATGCACGTGTGAGTAGAAGGAGAACTTCTTCACCCTCGGCTTCCCAAATCTCCATGGATCCGCACCCCCCCCCCCCCCCCCCCCCCCCCCAATCTGCTCCATGAACCCTTTCAGTTCCTTTGACATTGCTGACACCAGGCTCGTTTTTGAGCTTGACCGGTCTAAATCAGGGTCAATAACTGTGTTGAAGTCCCCCCCCCATGACCAACTTATGCGAATCCAGGTCCGGTATCTTCCCCAGTATCCTCTTTATAAACTCCACATCATCCTAATTTGGCGCATACACATTTACCAGTACCACCTGCACCCCATCCAGTTTCCCACTGACCATAATGTACTGGCTTTCCACATCCAAAACTATTCTTCCCGCCTCAAATACCCCCCGCTTGTTGAACAGGATCGCGACCCCTCTCGTCTTCGAGTCCAGTCCCGAGTGAAAAATCTGTCCGATCCAACCTTTCCTTAATCTAATCTGGTCAGCTACTCTAAGTTGCGTCTCCTGCAGCATTATCATGTCCTCCTTCAGTCCTCTCAAATGCGCGAACACGTGTGCCCCCTTGACCGGCCCATTTAGCCCTCGTACATTCTAGGTAATCAGCCTAGTTGGGGGGCTCGTTGCCCCCCCCCCCCCCTTCGCCAATCGGCCATCACCTTTCTTGGGCCAGTTTCCACCGACCCGCCCCCAGGCAGCCTCCGCTCCCAGGCAGCCTCGGCCCACGACCTCCTCTCTGTCCCTCAGCAACAGTTCCTCCCTCGTCAGCAGAACATTCCTTCCCCCCCCCCCCCCCCCCCCCAGTAACAGCACAATGTAAATTGACCCCTTTGATGAGCCTAACATCTACTCACCACCCACTACGCTTCCATGAGCTAGCCCGGCCAGCTAGTTTGGTGGACCCCACCCCTGGCGGCAGACATTCTCCCACCTATTGTGCCCTCCCCACCTCCCTCCCCACCACCCCGCTCATACACACACATTCAAATAACAAACAATCCCAACACAATTGCCCGACAGAAAAAAAACCCGCTCAACAAAGAAAAGATCAAGCAAGACACGGAGGGCAGGGCAGCACGGTAGCATTGTGGATAGCACAATCGCTTCACAGCTCCAGGGTCCCAGGTTCGATTCCGGCTTGGGTCACTGTCTGTGCGGAGTCTGCAAATCCTCCCCGTGTGTGCGTGGGTTTCCTCCGGGTGCTCCGGTTTTCTCCCACAGTCCAAAGATGTGCGGGTTAGGTGGATTGGCCATGCTAAATTGCCCTTAGTGTCCAAAATTGCCCTTAGTGTTGGGTGGGGTTACTGAGTTATGGAGATAGGGTGGAGGTGTCGACCTTGGGTAGGGGGTAGGGTGCTCTTTCCAAGAGCCGGTGCAGACTCGATGGGCCGAATGGCCTCCTTCTGCACTGTAAATTCTATGTAAAATCTATGTAAGAGATCCAGCATCTGAACAAACACACCTCCATCCCCCAACTGTGCAAATGTAAACTTTAACCCACTCAGCTCTGCAACTGAACCCAAATCAATAAAGAAGGCATTACAAATAACGTCCACAAAATGAAAAACGAGAAACATTTTTAAACATGAACGTTGCAGCAAAGTTCAAAAGTTCTCAGTCCGCCAAAGTCCTTTCTTTTTCGCGAAGTCCATCACTTCCTCAGGTGACTCGAAATAAAAATGTTGCTCCTCGTACGTGACCCAAAGGCAGGCCGGATACAGCAGTCCGAATTTCAATCTTTTCTTCAAAAGGGTCGCCCTGATCTGGTTGAACCCAGCTCTTCTCCTGGCCACCTCCACACTCAGGTTCTGATATATCCGCAGGGTACTGTTCTCCCAATTGCAGCTCCGTGTCTGCATGGCCCACTGTAAAATACGCTCCTTATCCAAGTACCTGTGGAATCTCACCACCATTGCCCTCGGGGGGGGGGGGGGTCTCCCATTCACGGCTTCCTCGCAAGCGGTCTCTGAGCCCTGTCTACCTCCAACGGGCGGGAAAATGCCCCATCCCCCAGCAGCTTCTCAAACATGTCTGCTATGTATGCCCCAGCGTCCGATCCTTCGGACCTCTCCGGGAGCTCAACGATTCTGAAGTTCTGCCGACGGGATTTATTCTCTAGGTCCTCCACCTTCTCCAGGACACTTTTCTGCTGGTCTCTCAGCATCCCCAGCTCCACCGCAGTTTGATGTTCCTCCTGCTCAGCAGTGCCTTCTCTACTTTGTGGATCGCCCGATCTTGGGCATCCAATCTAAGCTCCAGCCGAGTAATTGACTCTTTAATCGGGTCCAAGCAGTCCCGCTTGTGCTTGGTGAAGCCCTCCTGGATCAATTGCATCAGCTGCTCCATTGACCGCTGGGTCGACAAGCCAGAGGTCCGGTCATCCGCCATGCTTTCTCCCCCTGCAGCTTCAGCCCAAGCCTTCTCTGTCTGTCTGTTTCTGCCTTTGCGAGCATTTCTAGTCCTCTTCTCCATGCACCGATGTGGGAATTCAGTACCCAATTGCCTCTGTCATCGATTTTTCAAATCAAGTCCGGTAAAAAATCGAGGGAAAAGTTCCAAAAGCCCAACCCGAGCGGGAGCCACCAAATGTGCGACTTACACCTTCATAGTCGCCACCGGAAGTCCATCAAGTGGATTTTAATGCGAGTCAAATTCCTCATTACAGGGCACACTATAAAGACGCCCCGTAAATAGAGCTCGATCGAATGGCCACTCTACACCTGAAAAGCAGCTCAGTATGTGCAGTGTGACGGATAGAAACCGGGAGACCCCGCTCCCAGGATCTACCTGCCTCATAACGCCTTGTGAGATCTAACGTGACATTGCGATGTAAATCCCATCCATTGTGGGACAGCTAGTCTCACTTTAATGTGCAGTTTCCCAAGGTAGCTGAGGTATTGGGAGCTATCCTCTGCGACTGCCAGGAAACATCAGGCTAAAGGTGCTTGCTATGGGACTTTGTTCCCATTTAGTTAAATCCTGCCCATAATTTTGTTTTCTCTGAATGTTCACATGTGGTAGAGTTGACTATTTCACAAGCTCTGTTGATTGTGCCAACCAATTGTTTGTGAAAATAGTATCCATTGCAGCATGCTGTTGTTCACTAGTTGGCAGCCTTTTAGATAGACATAAGTTGTCCTCTAACCCTTGCACTTCCAAATGTTTGAATGACAGCGAGACACTGAGTTCTTGATGCCAGCAGAGCGATAATTCTACACTCTCCTCCCCTCCATTCTATTGTAAATAGCAGATGTTCTAATCTGATTTTGATCTTGAAACCCCGCATATTAAGAACTAAATTGTTTTTTCCTCTGTATGCAATTAAGATTTCAGATTAATAGGACTAGTTATTTTAAGACATGCTGTAACTAGATATTTAAATGACTTCCAATTACCAAGTTCAGTGAAGAAATTAGGTATGCTGGAATTACATGTTACCTCAAGCATAATAAAATATGACATAATACCCTGATTTTACAAGCTTAGAATGTCATATTCTTGCTTCGGTCATAATACACCTTACTTTGCATTAAATAAAATGTTCAGACAAATAGAGCCTGTGCTGGTGAGCAGCAGAAGCTGAAATTTAATAGTAAAGTCAGGTCCCTTGAGGAACTTGATATTCTCGAGGTGAGTGCTGCCAAAGTGCGTCCCATTCCTCTTTTTAAAAATGGACACAAGACTGATCCAATCGTCTGCTCAATTTGGATTTTTTTTTTCAAAAGTTGCTACTAAGCTTGTAATTTACTCCAAAGAAGTACTGATGCTTGACTCTGTGATGATATGTAGAAAGCAATTCTGTATATAATATTGACTTCCGACCATCAGGTGGCAGTGTAAGTCTACCACGCGCCTCTGTGCCTCGAGGAGTTGGGAGTAAGTTGTTTTGGTAGATAGACGTATTTTGCAGTAGCTCTATAATAGTTAGTGTTAGTAGTTTGGTATTTATTTATTCCAGCTATCTTTACCACGCTGTTATGTCATAATAAATTATTTAAACTAGATGTTCTATAGTGCATCATTCATGTCAGTCAGTCTGCAGAACATGACAGACTTCTCAAGGGCAATTAAGGATGGGCAACAAATGCTGGTCTTGCATTTTTTTTAAATTTTAAATTGCATTTTGCACCTGTATTAGTTACTGTTGCTGTAGAGGGCACTAATTGAAATGAAATGAAAATGAAAATCGCTTATTGTCATCAGTAGGCTTCAATGAAGTTACTGTGAAAAGCCCCTAGTCGCCACATTCCGGCGCCTGTCCGGGGAGGCTGGTACGGGAATCGAACCGTGCTGCTGGCCTGCTTGGTCTGCTTTAAAAGTCAATGATTTAGCTGAGTGAGCTAAACCAGCAATTTTGCATTGGAGGATTACATCCCACCGATCCTCCTCCCCCAACCCCTCCCCAACATAAATTTCTATAGTATTTGTTTCTCTTGCAGTATATAACTTAGGGAAAAGTATTGAGAATGAACAGTTCCTTTAAGGGAGGTATCCTGTAGATTTCCACAGTTTCTTGTAGAGTTCTGCCATTTGGGGAGATTACATTATCGCAGATTCTCACAAAGGACTGTATCGTAAATGGAAAACGTTCTTTATAATGGGAGTGAATTAGATAGGTCCAGCCATCCCAAAATGTGACTTTTAAAGGTACAGAGGCAAGAAAACCTATTGCCAAAATTTTCCCAAAACGTACCTAAATGTCATTTTGGACGTGGAAACCATTGTGAATCGCACGGGCTGTTCCGGCACAATTCCCATCGCAATTCTCCCATACGTAGCCATTTCTTTGGAACTTAAGGAGATTCACACTGAATGCTCCCACACATAGAATTCTTTGTGGATTGGGACCCCAGCAAGACTGTCTTATCAGAGATTGGGGAGCCCGGATCTCCAGACAAGCCTACAGTCACCCCCACTTGTCAACCCACCCCCTTCCACTCACATGAATCAGCCCCCCGACCCCCATCGCTAGCTTTAGCTCCCACATCCTCTCAAGTGATTGACACCCTTCCCCTTGGCATCCAGCTAGTGCCAACCTGGCACCCTGACAGTGCCATCCAATGGCCTCTGAGCCCCCGGGCATAATCACCACATCTGGTCTCGGTTCATGGAGACGAGGAGTGATTCCCGCCTACCGCAGGCTGCACCAGCGGGGTGGAGAATCCCAGGAGCCGGAAGACTTTGGCTTCAAATGGGCTGAGCATATTTGAATGAGACTCATTTAAATACGTTCATCTGGTTCACACCTAGCGAGGGCGTGAACCAGATTGCGTCACAGACTGAGAACATTGCACTCCCTTTGGCGCCGGCATGAATCCATTTAATGGCTCTCCCGCTATGCTCTGGGATTAGCAGGTTGTGTGCAGGGCGTAACGTGGCCGGAAAATTGCCTACTTTATTTTTGAGGAAATTCAAAATGATTTTACTGGAGGAACTGTTTAACAAAGCAAGAAAAATGTCAAATTTCTCTCACTAAAAGTAGAAATTAGTTGACAGTACTGAGTTGAGAGTGGACGTTAGAGAGAGTGGGTGAGGTGGCTAAAGAAGACATAGACGTGGATAAAATGAACAATGTTATACTTGACTGCTTTGCCTTTTGCTTTCCAATATTATAATGTTCTCAATAAAGAGCAACAGCAGCGTCAATTTCTCGACAAAAGGCAGTGCTTCTTTCGATGTTTGTATCATGGCCAGAGCAGTGGCAGTATCATGGCTGACTCTATTGTTCAGCAGGGAGGGCCAAAATGCAGAAGAGCAATAGTCATAGGGGACTCCATAGTCAGAGGCACAGATAGGTGCTTATGTGGTCATGAAAAAGACTCTAGGATGGTGTGTTGGCGTCCCTGCTGCCTGAACGGCTGCAGGGCACCCTGAAGGGGGAGGCTAATAAGGCAGAGTTCATGGTATATCTTGGGACCAATGACCTAGGTCGAAAGAGGGATAAGGTCTTGCATCAGGAATCCAGGGAGCTCGGCAGTCGACTAAAAAACAGGGCCTCTCGGGTTGTAATCTCTGGATTACTCGCCGTGCTATGCGCTTGTGAGTATAGAAATAGGAAGGTAGCACAGATGAAATGAAAATGAAAATCGCTCATTGTCACGAGTAGGCTTCAATGAAGTTACTGTGAAAAGCCCCTAGTCGCCACATTCCGGCGCCTGTTCGGGGAGGCTGGTACGGGAATGTGTGGTTCAATAGTTGGTGCAGGAGGAAGGGTTTTAGATTCCTGGACCACTGGGAATGTTTCTGGGGAAGGTGAGACCTGTACAAGCGGGGTGGTCGACATCTAAACCAAAGCAGGAGTAACATACTTGCTAGTGAGTTTGCTAGTGCTATTGGGAGGAGATTAAACTAATTTGGCAGGGGGAGAGAACGCAGCCATTTAGCAAAATAGGGATACATTGTATCACAGAAAAGCAATCAAGTCAGAGGGAATACGGTGGTAGTAAGTTTCAGGAGAGTAAGACAAGGCTGAATTGTCTCTACTTTAATGTCCGGAGTATTACAGGTAAAACAGATGAGTTAAGGGCGAGGGTTGACGCATGGAATTATGACATATTAGCCATCACAGAGATGTGGTTGAGGGAGGGGCAGGATTGGCAGCTCCAGATGAATTGTGGCCCAGGTTGCTGTGGGAGGCAAGGGAGGATATTGCAGGGCCCTGGTCCAATTTTTGATTCATCTCTGGCCACGGGAGAGGTGCCAGAGGACTGGAGAACTGCGGATGTGGTCCCAATATTTTAGGCTGCTGGGATATGCCAGGGAACTACTGGCTATTGAATCTCATGTCAGTGGCAGGGAAACTAAAGCAGAAAATTCTGAAGTAGAGAATCTATCTCCACTTTGAGAGACAAGTTCTGATCAGGAATAGTCATAACATCCCAGAACACACAACCTTCAGGAGGAACAGGGAACGGGAAAAAGAGGGGGAGGCATTACACTATTAGTTAAGGAGTCACTTACTGCAAGAAGGAGAGATGATGTCTTGGGGGTGGCGTTAAATGAAGCTTTGTGGGTAGAGTTTAGGAATAAAAATGGACAACCACATTGCTAAGTGTTTGTTATAGACCCCCAGATAATCAGCAGGAAATTGAGGAGCAAATATGTGCGCTATTTGCAGAAGTGTGTAAAAATAATAATAGGGTAGTTATAGTGGGTGATTTCAACTTTCCCAACATTAACGGGATAGTCACTGTGTTAAGGGCTTAGATGGAGCAGAGTTCTTAAAACGTCTACAAGAGAACTTTTTAGCTCAATGTGTGGAGTGTCCAGGAAGGGATGGTGCAGTGCTGGGCCTAATTCTAGGGAATGAAGCTGGACAGGTGGTTGATGTCATGGTGGGGGAGCATTTTAGTGACAGCAACCATAACATGGTGCAATTTTTTATCATAGAATTTACAGTGCAGAAGGAGGCCATTTGGCCCATCGAGTCTGCACCGGCCCTTGACCTTACCCAAGGTCAACACCTCCACCCTACCCCCATAACCCAGTAACCCCACCCAATACTAAGGGCAATTTTGGACACTAAGGGCAATTTATCATGGCCAATCCACCTAACCTGCACATCTTTGGATTGTGGGAGGAAACCGGAGCACCCGGAGGAAACCCACGCACACACGGGGAGGATGTGCAGACTCCACACAGACAGGGACCCAAGCCAGAATCGAACCTGGGACCCTGGAGCTGTGAAGCAATTGTGCTATCCACAATGCTACCGTGCTGCCCACTAAGTTGGTTATGGACAAGGAAATGGAAAAATTGCAGGAAATGATCTTGGATTTGGGGAGAGCAGACTTTAGTAAAGTAAGGCAGGATCTGGCCAAGGTAGATAGGAACAGGTTACAGAAGAGTAGTGGGGTGTGTTCAAAGAGGAAATGGGGAGGGTACATGCCCAACAAGTTCACTGTAGGGTAATTGGAAGGAGTAACAAGCCCAGACAACCATCAATAACCAGCGATATTCAGGATACAATTAGAAGAAAGAGAGAGGCTTTTAATAAATACAAAGGGAGCAAATCAACAGAGGCATTAGTGGAGTACAGAATGTGCAGGATGGAGCTTTAAGAAAGCAATTAGGAGAGCAAAGAGGGTAAAAGTAGGGAAAATCCCGAGATATTCTATAAATATATCAATAGGATGAGGGTAACGAGGGGAAAAGTAGGGCCCGAGGTGGAAGTCTGTGGCTGGAGCCAGAGAACATTGGGAGGGTGTTAAATGAATACTTCACATCTGTCTTCACCCAAGAGAATGATATGGAATTCGGGGAGAGAGAGACTGAGGTTATTGAGCAAGTTGCCATAGAAAGGGACATGGTATTGGAGGTATTGGCCGGCTTAAAGGTGGAGAAAACTTCAGCTCCAGATGAATTGTGGCTCAGGTTGCTGTGGGAGGCAAGGGAGGATATTGCAGGGCCCTGGTCCAATTTTTGATTCATCTCTGACCACGGGAGAGGTGCCAGAGGACTGATGAACTGCGGATGTGGTCCCGATATTTTAGGCTGCAGGGATATGCCAGGGAACTACTGGCCATTGAATCTCATGTCAGTGGCAGGGAAACTAATGCAGAAAATTCTGAAGGACAGAATCTATCTCCACTTTGAGAGGCAAGTTCTGATCAGGAATAGTCATAATGGCTTCATCAGAGGGAGGTCATGCCCAAAAAATCTGATTGAATATTTTGAGCACATGACTAAGTGTGTAGGTAAGGGTAGTGCAGTTGATGCAGTTTACATAGATTTCAGCAAAGCATTTTACAAGGCCCCATGTGGGAGGCTTAAAGAATTTCAAGGCCCACATGGGTTACAGGGGAACTTGATAAGGTGGATTCAAAGCTGGCTGAGCTGTAGGCAACATAGATACTTACATAGAAGTTAGGAGCAGGAGGAGGCCTTTTGGCCCTTCGAGCCTGCTCCGCCAGTCATCACGATCATGGCTGATCAGCCAACTCAATAGCCTAATCCTGCTTTCTCCCCATAGCCCTTGATCCCATTCTCCCCAAGTGCTATATCCAGCTGCCTCTTGAATATATTCAAAGTTTTAGCATCAACTACTTCCTGTGGCAATGAATTCCACAGGCTCACCACTCTATTTGTGAAGAAATGTCTCCTTATCTCTGTCTGAAATGGTTTACCCTGAATCCTCAGACTGTGACCCCTGGTTCTGGACACACGCATCATTGGTAACACCTTCCCTGCATCTACTCTGTCTAGCCCTGTTAGAATTTTATAAGTCTCTATGAGATTCCCCCTCATTCTTCTGAACTCCAGCGAGACCAATCCCAACCTAGTCAATCTCTCCTCATATGACAGTCCTGCCATCCCTGGAATCAGTCCGGTAAACCTTCGCTGCACTCCCTCGAGAGCAAGAACAACCTTCCTCAAAAAAGGAGAACAAAACTGCACACAATACACCAGGTGTGGCCTCACCAAGGCCCTGTACAATTGCAGCAACACAACCCTGTTTCTATATTCAAAACCTCTCGTAATGAAGGCCAACATACTATTAGCCTTCTTTACCGCCTGCTGCACCTGCATGCTTACCTTCAGCGACTGGTGCACAAGGACACCCAGGTCCCTCTGCACACTCCCCTCTCCCAATTTACAACCACTTGGGTAGTAATCTGCCTTCCTGTTTTTTCTTCCAAAGTGAATAACCTCACACTTATCCAAATTATACTGCATCAGCCATTGATTTGACCACTCGCCAACCTGTCCAAATCATGCAGTAGGATCCCTCCATCCTCGTCACAATTCACCCTCCCACCTAATTTGGTATCATTTGCAAACTTTGAGATCTTACATTTTGTTCCCTCACCCAAATCATTATTTATATATTGGGAATAGCTGTGGTCCCAGCACTGATCCCTGTGGTACCCCACTAGTTACTGCCTGCCAATTTGAAAAGGACCCATTAATCCCTACTCTTTGTTTCTTGTCTGCCAACCAGTTCTAACCACCTATATACATTTCCCCCAATCCCATGTGCTTTAATTTTGCACAATAATCTCTTATGCGGGACTTTGTCAAACGCCTTATGAAAGCCCAAATATACCACGTCGACTGGCTCCCCTTGTCAACTGTACTGGTTACATCTTCAAAGAATTCCAACAGATTTGTTAAGCATGATTTTCCCTTCATAAATGCATGCCGACTCTGACTGATCCTGCCACTGCTTTCTAAATGTTCCACTATAAAGTCCTTGATAATGGATTCAAGCATTTTCCCCACTACTGGTGTTAGGCTTACTGGTCTATAATACCCTGCTTTCACTCTACCTTCCTTTGAATATCAGAGTGACGTGATCTGACCTCCAATCTGCAGGGACAGTGCAGAATCTATAGAATCCCAGAAGGTGACCACCAATGCATCCACTATTTACAGAGCCACATCCTTAAGGACTCTGGGATGCAGATTTTTAGGCCCTGGGGATTCATCCGCTTTCAATCGCATCAATGTTCCCAGCACCATTTCTCTACTAATGTTGATCTCCGTCAGTTCTTTCCTCTCACTAAACCTTTCACTTTCCAACATTTCTGGTGTTTGATTTGTGTCATCTTTTGTAAAAACAGAACCAAATTATGTATTCAATTGCTCAGCCATGTCTTTGTCCCTTATTATGCATTCCCCTGTTTCTGTCTGTAGGGGGCCTACATTTCTCTTTACCAATCTCTCTTCACAAATCTATAGAAACTCTTAGTGTCAGTCTTTATATTCCATGCAAGCTTCCTTTTGTACTGTACTTTCCCCTTCTTAATCAATCCCTTCGTCCTTCTTTTCTGAATTCTAAACTGCTCCCAATCCTCAGACCTATTATTTTTCTTGGCCAATCTGTATGCTTCTTCCTTGTATCCGGAAACTATTTCTAATTTCCTTGTTAGCCATGGCTTGGCCCTCTTACACCCTTTGCTTTTGTGCCAGACAGGAATGAACAGTTGTTGTAGTTCCCCCATGTGTCCCTTGAATGTGGTGATGATAGACGGTTGCTGTCGTGACTAGAAGCCAGTGTCCGGTGGCGTACCACAGGGATTTGTGCTGGGTCCCCTATTGTTCGTCATTTATATAAATGACTTGGGTGACTATGTGGGGAGGTAGGATCAGTAAGTTTGTGGATGACACAAAGATATGCAGGGTGGTTAACAGTTATGCTGAGAGTCTTGGGTTACAGGAAAATATAGACGGGATGGCCAAATGGGCAGGAAAGCGGAAGATGGAATTTGATCCTGAAAAGTGTGTGGTGTTACACTTTGGAAGGAGCAATTTGACAAGGAAACATTCAATGAATGGCACCACACTGGGAAGTCCTGAGGGACAAAGAGACCTTGGCATGTTTGTAAATAGATCTCTGAAGACAAAAGGGCAGGTTAATAGGGTGGTGAAAAACGCATATGGTACACTAGCCTTTATCAATCATCGCATAGATTACAAGAGCAAGGAAGTCATGTTGGAGTTACATAGAACACTGCTGAGGCCACGGCTGGAGTACTGTATGCAGTCGCCACATTATAGGAAGGATGTGATTGCACTGGAGCGGGTGCAGAGGCATTTTCACCAGGTTGTTGCTGGGATGGAACATTTAAATTATGAAGAGAGGTTGGATAGGCTTGGGTTGTTTTCCCTGGAACAGAGAAGACTGAAAGGTGACCTGATCGAGGTGTACAATATTATGAGGGGCATGAACAGGGTGGAAATACAACAGCTGTTCCGCTTAGTTGAATGGTCGATTACGAAGGGACACAAGTTCAAAGTGAGGGGTCCAGCAACACTAGAGAAGCTTGACACCATCCAGGACAAAGCAGCACGCTTGATTGCTTCCCCTTCCACAACATTCAATCCCTCCACCACCAACGACCAGTGGCAGCCCTGTGCACCATCTGCAAGATGCACCGCAGGAACTCAGCAAAGCATCTTCCAAATCCAAGACCAATACCATCTAGAAGGACAAGAGAAGCAGATACCTGAGAACCCCACCACCTGGAGGATCCACTGTAAGTCACTCTCCATTCCTCCACTGTCACTGGGTCTAAATCCTGTAACTCTCTCCCTAATAGCACTATGGGTGTACCTACACCTCAGGGACTGCAGTGGTTCAAGAAGGCAGCTCACCACCACCTTCTGAAGGGCAACTAGGGATTGACAATAAATGCTGACATAGCCAGCAAATCTCACATCACGCAAAATAAATTTTAAAAACGACTCCAAACCAGTTAGCGAAGTCAAAACCAAGACACAAAGTGTTTCTTCACTGAGAGAGAATCTATTGACTTCATTCAGTCTCAATACTCCTCACACGCCCTTGTCCAAGCTTTCCGCTGTTTAATCTTGCTCAAAATAATTAACGAAACAATGCCTGTCACCTGTGTATCTTAACATATTATTAACAAATGAAATTCTGAAGGATTTTGAGATGGAAGTTACTAAGAGATTTCTTTCCTTGGGCTGGGAGATCTAGAGATGGGAGGCAGGAGATCTGGATAACGAATCTATCATTTAGGACTGAAATAAGAAATGTCTTCATTGAAAAGGATTGAGTCTTCAGAATTCTCCACTGTAGTGGGTTGTGCATGTTTCATTGTTGAGTATGTTCAAGGATAAGATACACAGACCTTTGGTCTTAAGGAATCATGGATTGTGGGGAGAGGACAGTAAAGTGGGGTTGAGGCCGGACTATGCCACCGTGACTTGTGGGTAGAATTGTAACTGCCAAGGGCAAGTTTGGGTATTGTCACAATCCCAGTTGCTATTGTAAGTGGACAGGAAGATCCCAGACTGGAACCTTGGTTCAAAACACCACAACTTACAATTCTACCCACAGGTCACTCTGCAAACCAATCTTGTTTCAGTTCAGGAACTAACAGTATGAGCGAGCATAGAGAACGCCCCACATGTTTTACCAGGTAGTACCAAAGATAGACATCTAGCCAGCAGGAAGTAATCATGGGTAAATTCCCCCACAGTTATAGTGGTTGGGAGCTGTCCTGCTGATTTCCTACCTGCTGAGAGGAAGAATTTTTATGACATAGTTTCTGGAAAGCACCACAGATACCGGAGCAAATCTTTCCCTTTCGCACCCAGTGCTATTCTCAGCAGAGAAGGCCAGATAAATTCTAGCATATCAACACTTTACAGGTCGAAGAAGCCAGAATTACAGCCAGGAATCCAGCCTCATTAATCTTGGGTCAATTTTTGATCATCACCACCTCTTCATCCCACTACATCATGACTCGGTAACTGCTCAGAATGTGTTTGGCAAACATATGAAGATTTAACTGTGTTCACCATTAAGGGAAATTTGAAAATCTTGGGTATTAACTGTATTTTTGCCAATGAACCACAGTAGTCCTGCAGCTTTTATTCAGGGAAAGTGGGAACACGGTTTTGTCACTCAATTTTTGAGGTGGAGAGCTGAAAATTGTCCCTTTTACTTCCGCCACTGAAAACATAACTTTTCCTCCAAGGCAAAGCCCTTCATCCCAGGAATCAACCTGGTAAAACAACACTGAGCTGCTTCCAATATTAGTATATTCCTCGTAAAGTAAGATGACCAGAACGGTACTTAGTACAGTGCTTTGTACAGTTGTAGCAAAACGTCCCTTCTTGTATACTCCATCGCCCTTGCAGTAAAGTCCAAAATTCGGTTTGACTTCCCAATAACTTACCGTACCTGCATGATGGCTTTTTGCAATTCATCTACAAAGACACCCAAATGCCTCTGTACTGCAGCATTCTTCAAGCGCTTTCTATTTAACTAATATGCGGCTTTCCTATTCTTTCTGTCAATGTGACAGTCTCGCATTTTCCTACATTATACTCATTTACGTACTCATTTAACTTATCTAAAACCCATTGCAGACACTTTGTATCCTTCTCCCAAATTGATTTTTTACCTATTGTTGTATTGTCAGTATATTTGGTGCCATCATCAAAGTCAGTAATATACATGGTAAATAGTTGAAGCCTCAGTACCGATCCCTCTGGCTACTAGTTACAGTTTGCCATCATGAAAAATTCCCAATTTATCCTGACTTTCTATTTCCTCTGGTTAACCAAGCATCGGTCCATGCTAATATATCACCCCCAACACCACGAGTTCTTGTCGTCTGCAGTAAATTTTATCAGATGCTTTTTGGAAATCCAAATATATTGCATCTACTGAGTCTCCTTTATCCACCCTGCTTATTACATTCTCAGTGGTCTCCAGTAAATTACCCAAGGTTTCCCTTTCCCAAGACTATCATATTATGCATGTTCCGAATGACAGGCATTTGGCAAACTGACCTATAGTTTCCTGCTTTGTCCCCTTCCTCACTTGAACAGACGTGTTATATTTTCAGTTTTCCAATCCACTGCAACCTTTCCAAAATTTATTGAATTTTTTAAGATTACAGCCACTGCATCCTCTATCTCTGCAGTCACCTTTTTATAACCCCAGTGTGCAGGTCCAGGGGACTTGTCAGCCTTAGATTCCTACTGCTAAAGGGTGGAATCTACTAGCCACTTTGTGCCTGAAAGTCAGCGTACGGCAGTGCAACGTGACTGGCAGAGGCCGGGAGACCCTGCTCCCAGGATCATCTAGCTTGCTAAATCTTGGAAGATCTAATGTGAACTCGCTAGACGTTGTGATGTGAATCCCAGCCATTGTGGGTGGGATCACTTTTTGGCAAATTTGCATATTAGAGTGAGACAGCTAGTCTCACTCCAATCTGCAGTTTCCTGAGGTAACCGAGGCGTTAGTATCTATCCCCTTCACCTCAAACCTCGAGTGAGCGCCGTTCAGTACTAGGTCCTTAAACTGGGACCAGGCAGAATGGCACTCTTGGCGGGGTGGGGGGGGGAGCAATCCAGGATATCGGAAGCCTCCAGGTGCTTTCCCTTTGGGCAAGGTGGCACCCTGGATCTGTCAACTTGGCACCCTGGCAGTGCTTCCTGGGTGCCAGCCTGGCACTACCAACTTGCAGGGGCACTGTTAGGGTGCCAGATTGGTACTGCCAGGGTGCCAAGCTGACATTTTTATTTTATTGACGGGGATCAGGTCTGGGGGTGCCATGTGCACGTGAGGTGGGGTGTGGCAGGGCCGAAAGACCCCCTTGTAGGTGACTTGGGGAGTTCGGGGATCGCATTGGAGGGACGAGAGATTGGAACACCATTTAAATGTGGCATCCCGTCCTTGCCCTGCACTGAGGAGTTCCGGCGAGCCGGGCTCCTCAGTGCAGGAAACGGGACAATGTGCGTTCCCCTCAGAGGTCCCGTATCTAACCGGAGTCGCGATAGATAGCATTACGTTTCTCAGCTCTGCGAGCACCAGGAAACACGTGGCTAAACTTGCTTGCTATGGGACTGTGTTCCCATTTCGTTCGATTGGGCCATAAGTATGCAATGTAGCAGATAAATGTTTTGCAGTGCAGTTCTTTTGGGAAAAGAGTCCTCTTCCTGTGCAAACATATTGCTCATTACAAGTTTGCTCATTATGCATTATTTCTCTTAAACGTAGAAAGTTCACTGATGAGGTACATGAGCGATGATAAGATCCCCATCATTCAAGAGGAGTATTTAGTTAAAAGAGACACAGGTAAACGATCCAGGAAGAAGAGTGACAAGTTAAGCAGTCCAAACCATCCCATCAGCCATTATGCACTGCCAACACCAGTCCACCTCGATGCTGTTCGACAGGATTCCCTGAGTACACCTCTGCCAGAAAACAACACCATCACCTTGTACCACGTAAGTAAATGATGACTTTCATTTTCTTGAACAATCTCTGACACAGTATCAATGAAGGTTGCATTGAATCGACCCTTCTGTTCACCCAGACATGTGTTACTCGAATGAGTCAAAAACAGAGAACTGCACCTAGTTTCAGATACTACTCCTTTGGTGGAGTTTTGTGGCAACATTAAAAAAATCTCAAAACTGCTCATTTTAAAGTAACAGGAGGGATTTATTATCAACTTGAAGTGTCTCTGTTTTTCCTTCAGCGAACTCACATAATGTTTTCTAAGACAAAATGCTACACTTAGTGAAGAACTAAGCCTCACTTTTAACGTACAGATGTATGAAAGTCCCTCTGAGTACAAAGTGAGAATCTGTAATTGGCAGTGAGGTTGAATGCAAATGTTTCAGAATTATTTTTTAAAAATATTATTTCACTTAGTGAGCACTCTTGGTTGACATTCCTTCCAAACCAATAATAGTAAAATGGTAAAAAGACAGAATTAAAGGTTCTTTGAATGCATTCAGTATTTGTAATAAAATGATCAATTGACAGCACATATAGAAATAAATGAATATGATATGGTAGCCATTGCAGAAACAGGGTTGCAAAGTAAACTAAACAGCTAGTTTGTGATGCAGGGCAAGGCCAGCAGTGTGGATTCAATTCCTGTACCGGCTGAGGTTATTCATGAAGGCCCTGCTTTCTCAACCTTGCCCCTTGCCTGAGGTGTGCTGATCCTCAGGTTAAACCACTACCAATCATATCTCCTTCCCAAAAGGAGAAAGCATGCCTATGGTCATCTGGGACTATTGGGACTTTACCACATTGGACACAACAAATTGGCAAAGGTAGTTTTGATGACTAGTTCATTGAGTGTATTTGAGACAGTTTCTCAGAGCAGAATATTATGGAACTGGCCAGGGAACAGTCTGGTTTAGTCATGATGATGTGTAATGAGAGAGGATTAACAAAGGTATCTTAACAAAGGATTAAGCTCCAGGCAAGAATTATCCTAACATGACAGAATTTTGTATTCCGTTTGAAGGTGCGAAACTTGGATCTGAAATTAGTGTCTCAAACTTAAATAAAGGCAAATACAAAGGTATGGAGACAGAATTGGCCAGTGTAAGATTTAGGGTTTCGAGTTATAAATCCCTTGCAATTAAAGGAAACTCTAAGGTCCGAATATATAATTTCTAACACTGGAATCTTCAAGGTACGAATAACTAGTACTTATGAATCAAGTAGAATTTATTAAGCAAGGTTTTACATATACTTAACAAGAAGCAGTGAAGACAACATAGAAGTTTCTCATCTCTCAAGATCCTAGAAATCCATGGTGTTGTCAACACAGATGTTGTCTCTCTATCTTGTCTTTGAAATGATGTTGAACTATGAATAGAAGAGTCATACCCCAGAACCCATGGTAAAACTGTGTCAAAGAGAATTCCAATTTCTCAATTCTTATCCCTCAGTCTTCCTCACAAAGTATAAAAACAGATAGAGCTTCTCCAAGTATATGAAAAGGAAAAGACAATTGGCAATCAATAATGGGAAACAAGGAAATGACAGAGACTTTGAAGAAGCATTTTGCATCTGTCTTCACAATAGAAGACACACAAAACCTCCCAAGAACAGTAGAAAATTAAAGGGCAAAAGAGAGGGAAAAAACTTAAAACAATCTCTCAAGAAAAAGTATCAGGAAAACTAATGGGACTAATATCTGGGAAGTCCCATAACTGACGGCCGTCATCCTAGAGTCATAAAACAACGGCTTTAGAGTTATTGGATGCAGTGATTGTAATCTTCCAAAATTCCCTAGATTCTGGAAAGGTCCCATTGGATTAGAGAACTGCAAATATAACATCTTTACTCAAGAAAGGATGGAGGTAGAAAGGAGGCAGCTTTAAGCCAATTAGCCTAACATATATTATTGAGAAATTTGTGAAATACATTATTAAGGAGAAAGTGCCAGGGCATTTAGAAAATCAAAATATAATCAAGCAGAGTCAGCATTGTTTTTCTGAAAGGGAAATTTTGTTTGACAAATTTATCAGCATTCTTTGAGGGTTTAACAAGTAATGTGGATGAATGAAATCCAACAGATGTAGTGTATTGGATTTTCAAAAGGCATTTGATAAGATGTCACAAGATAAGAGCTCCTGATGTTGGGGTAATATATTAGCATGGATAGAAGATTGGTTATGAATAGGAAATGTAGAGTTGGGATAAATTAGTCATTTGGAATAGTTTTTAATACATGTTTTAATCAAAGTTACATCTCTGTGATGGGGTAATTTTCTTTATTTTACTGTTATTATTCATTTATATGTAAACTTTTAATGTACGAGCGATGTACTCATAATTAATTTCTGGATGGACAATGAAGTTAAATTAAATTGACTTAGATAATTAGAGGAGGTGTATGGTAGCCAAACTTGCTCAAGGCGCAAAATTAGGTCGGAAAGCAAGTTTTGAGTCTGCAAAGAGATAGAGGTAGGAAAGAGTCGGGCCCATTATGGACTAACGGGTAAATTTGTGGGTGGAGCCAGAAGACATTGGTAGGGTGTTGAACAAATACTTCACATCTGTCTTCACCCAAGAGAATGAGGAGGCAGATATGAAACTCGGGGACAGAGACTGTGAGGTTCTTGAGCAAATTGTCAAAGGGAGTGGCAAGGTATTGGAGGTGTTGGCAGGCTTAAAAGTGGACACATCTGGATCCAGTCTGTCTGGATGAATTGTGTCCCAGGATGCTGCGGGAGATGAGGGAGGAGATTGTAGGGGCTCGGACCCAAATTTGTTGTTCCTCTCTGGCCATTGTGGAGTTGACAGACGCCTAGAGAACAGCTAATGTGGTCCCACTATTTCAGAAAGGTTGTAGTGACCAGCCAGAGAACTATAGACCAGTGAGTCTCGTGTCAGTGGAAGGGAACTATTGGAGAAAATTCTGAAGGAGAGAATCTATCTCCACTTGGAGAGGCAAGGTTTGATCAGGAATAGTCAGCAAAACTTTGTCACAGGGAGGTCATGCCCAACAAATTTGATTTAATTTTTTGAGCATAAGAACAGTTGCGTAGATAAGGGTAGTGCAGTTGATGTAGTCTACTTGGATTTCAGCAAAGCCTTTGATGAGATCCAACTGGGAGACTTATAAAGAAGGCAAATGTACATGGGATACAGGGTAACTTGATAAGGTGAATTTAAAATGAGCTTAGCTGTAGAAGACAGAGGCTGCTTAAGTGATTTGAAGCCAGTGTCCCATGGCGTACCACAAGGATCTGTGCTGGTTCCCCTATTATTTGTCATTTATATAAGAAACATATGTGGAGGGTAGGACCAGTAAGTTTGCGGACAACACAAAGATTCGCTGGGTGGTTAACAGTGACGTTGAGTGTCTTGGGTTACAGGAAGATACAGGCAGGATGGTCAAATGGGCAGAAAAGTGGCACATAGAACTTAACCCTGCAAAGTATGAGGTGATGCACTTTGGAAGGAGTAATGTGAAAAGGAAGTATTCAATAAATGGCCTGACACTGGGAAGTTTCGAGGAACAAAGGGGCCTAGGCTTGTTTGTCCATAGATTTAACCCCTTCCAAGGGTATTAGGAGCGGAATACTCCGCTAAGGGTCATCACATCTCCAGCGTGGGGCAAGGTTGAGAAGACGAGGCCTTCTTGAATAACCTCAACCTGCATGGGAATTGAACCCATGTTGTTGGCAGCACTCCATATCTCAAATTAGCCAACTGAGCTAACCAACCTCCCTTCTTATGTAGTAGGAGTTGCACAAAATCTGAGGCTCTAACAATTACATTCCAGCTCCTTGCAGCTTCTTACAACGCAGATTAATCTCCAAATGTGGGTTCATAATAACAATCATTTTGAATTTGTATACAATTGTGTAAAATGATGGATACCAATCATTAAAAAAGGCAGTAAAATTGATGGACAAAATTCTTTATCCGTCAGTACAATAGGTTCCCAAGCACAACGTTGCAGTGAGGAGGCCTATGGTTAGAATATGTGGTTGGATGGGCACTATGGTAGAATAGAAAAACTTGAGTTTCAGTTATTAAAACACTCTCTTAATAACTTGCTTTAGTTCATTTTATATTGCTGATTGCAGTTCCAATATAAAACCTGTCACATTGTTTGCTATAACCTTAAGTATAACAGTTTATGTTGTTTTGCTCCCTGCTCCCAATGCTAGAATAGAAAACCTTGAGTTTCAGTTATTAAAACACTCTCTTAATAACTTGCTTTAGTTCATTTTATATTGCTGATTGCAGTTCCAATATAAAACCTGTCACATTGTTTGCTATAACCTTAAGTATAACAGTTTATGTTGTTTTGCTCCCTGCTCCCAATACTGATAAACAAAATTGCCCAAACTGCTGATAGTTGTTTTTTTTCTAAAGATAAGTAGAACACATAAACAGTAGTCACATAATAATGAGCCATCACATAACAGTAGCCATTTAATAATTCCTGCTGGCTCATGCATTGTTCATCTATTGTTAATGCTGAGAGGCCATAACAGTGTACTGGGCTAAGGTAGGTTGTGGAACTAAGGAGCTGAGCACAAACATGATATAGACAGAGTAGGAGTGTTGAGTTATGATTAGGTCTTTAAAACCGTTGGACGACAACTAGTGGCTGATATTCCTATATTTGTACAATTTAATTGGCTTTATGAAATGTAATCTTAATCCCCATGAGAAGCTGCAGTTCACCATGCCACTTAATCAATAGTTACAGCAGAAACAACAAACCCACCTAAGCTTTTCCTTTTTATTCTAGTCTGACAATCTAATTTACTAGCAAACCCTCAATGCATTCAGATATGAAATCCAATACCACAGAATGGCCAAAATTTGTTCTAAGCAATAAGAGCCTGCAACATAAACGGAAAATATGGTGCCCCGGTTCACAAGATTTATTTATCCAGTCAGCTAACCAAATTTCCAAATGCGCTTTGAACTTTAGCACTTGTGTTTATCGGTACATTTCCCTCTCTGAAAAAGTAGACAGTCAAATGGGAATCACATGTTTGCTCTTCAATAAGGTCCTTGAGAGGGTTGGCAATGTTGCCTATCCAGTGCCAAGTTAAGGGTACCCCATTATGATTAAAGAAGAACTTCAAGAAGGAAGAATCCAAGTGTGTTGTCCAGATAAGAACCAACAATATAGAAAAACGAAGAAGGAGGTTCAGCTGAGGCAGTTTATTAATAATAATAATAATCATCGCTTATTGTCACAAGTAAGCTTCAATTAAGTTGCTGTGAAAAGCCCCTAGTCGCCACATTACGGCACCTGTTCGGGGAGGTTGGAACAGGAATTGAACCTGCGCTGCTGGTCTGTGTGTGTGTGTGTGTGTGTGTGTGTGTAGGAACCAGGATCAGAATGGGTGGAGATGGAGGAACATCCCTCCGAGATCTCACCACAGCATCTCTCCTATTCCTCCCCCCCCACCCTCACACGACCAAATTATCGAGGAGTCCAGTGGTAGAAGCGACGCTTCGGACATGGTACCAAATGAGGTAATACTTCGGCCTAACAGAAATGTCCACTATGGCCCCCATCTGCAACAACCACAAGTTCACTTGCACAATAATGGATGCCACCTTCAAAAGGTGGAGACAGCACGAAGGGACACTGATGGTTATGGACATGTACAAGGACGATACAGTAGCGATCCTTGGGGAACTCATGGAGAGGTTCAAGCTACCAAGGTGAAATGACCTGAGCTACATTCACGTCAACACTTACTCCACAAGAAAAAAATGACGTACCCCCAGATACCAGGACATTCGTTAGCAAAAGAACTGCTGGACGCGGGCGACCTAGTGCAGACATGTACGGGCGACTGTTAGAGGAGGTACACTTCTCCCTGGATAGGATAAGGAAAAAAAGGAAGGAGGAACTAGGCATGGACGTAGGGAGAGGACTCTGGATCAAAGTACTACAAAGGGCGAACTTCACTTCCATGTGCGCAGGGCTGAGCCTAACACAGCTAAAGATGGTGCACCTAACCAGAACCCAAATTAATTGGTTCTTTCATGAAGTAGAGGATGATGTGACCATCAATTCACAAGACTCGTGATTGGGTAGTCGGCGGCTCGATCAGCTGTGCTGGAGTGGCCCCGTGATCACTGTCCGCTGAGGTCGTAGTCTTCGAGGTGAGTATTAGAGGTTGAAGAGGATGGAGCCCAAGATGGCCGCTCCCATGAGTCGCACATGGCCAGCCGCATGGAGGAGGATTGCCAAGGTGGCCGCCCCCATGAGTCGCACATGTCGGGTGGGGGCGGAGTCGGCATACAGGTTGCAGCATTTCTGGGCCTGCGGGCCTGCGAGTTTGGGAAGTGAGTGCTCTGGGCTGCGGGAGAGTTTGGAGTGGGGGTTTTCTTTGCCAGGCAGATCCGGGCATAGTGTCCTTTGTGACATCAGCTGCTGCAGGTCACGTTTCGGGCCGGGCAGTGCTGCCGTGGGTGTTGGGGCTGCCCACACAAATGGCACACTGGAGCTGTGTAGGGGTGGGTGGCCGTGCCGCGCAGGCCTGGGGCAGTCGCTGGCCGGGGACCCATGATGGGGTCGCTTGGTCCGCGGGGAACAAGGTGAAGCTGTGGAACGAGACCTCCATAGTTGTAGCTAACTCTACAGTGTCCTCCAAGTTCTGGGCCCCTTTTTCAAGCAACTGCTGGTGCACATAGTTGGACCTGAGCCCTGCCACGTATACATCTCGGACAGCGAGCTCCATATGTTGGGCGGCTGATACAGTTTGATAATTGCAGTCCCAAGCTACAGCTTTTAAATCGCGCAGGAATTCGTCCAGCGACTCCGCGGGGTGCTGTCGGCGGGTCGTAAAAATGTGGCGCGCTTAGACTTCATTGATGGGCCTCACGTACATTCGATCAAGCATGGCCAGGGTCTCCATATACGAGATAGTACTGTTAAGTTGAGTAGAGATACGGTGGCTCACCCTTGCGTGCAGTAGGCTGAGTTTCTTCTCCTCTCTAGTTTCTGAAGTGCTTGATTCAGCCAGGTAGGCCTTGAAACATCTGAGCCAGTGTAGAAAAATTTATTTCGCCTCTGCAGCCTGCGGGTCGAGTTCTAGTCGGTCAGGTTTGAGGGCTGATTCCATAGTAGTTTTTTTCAAGTTTCCTAAGATTATTAAATTGTTATGACCATCACCTGAAGAAGGAGCCGTGCTCCGAAAGCTCGTGTTTGAAACAAACCTGTTGGACTTTAACCTGGTGTTGTAAGACTTCTTACTGTGCTCAACAGTGCAACTAGGAGTGAATGTTAGGTCTGAAGGCAGCCCCCAAGTCCCAAGTTCTGGGACCCCGCCACAAGGTACGTCTCCGGGTCTTGTGGCAGGGTTCGGAGCAGAGGTCCCTGGGAACTGGTTGGGAGTCATTTTGGAAAGGTCAGTGGGTGAGGGAACATTCTGGCAGGACCAACCTTGGGGAAGGCCACATTGAGTAAATGGGCCAATAATAGAGGTTCCCTGCTACCCTTTCCCACATGAGACCTGAGCCAGCTTACCAGCTGGACATTACCCCCCATCTGTGACCTCCACAACCTCAAACTTGCAACTGTGCGAGTAACAACCCTAGAGTGGCCAATGATTAGACATTTTAAGGCCTCAATTGAGACAAGGATGCACAGGTCACCCTGTGTCTTACTCAGCCCACACTGTGAACTTTCTGCCAGTTCGGGGGTAGGCAACTAGGCAGCAGATCCACCGGCAGAGGCTTGTAAAATTCTACAGCTGGTGCTTAGATCCTTTCTTTTTGAATCAGAATCTTGCAGTGTGAGCCATAGAGGAGCCTTTTTCTGAGACGCAACATAAAAAACAATTGCTAGTATAATAACTGCTCAAGTATTTCAGCAGTGAAATTAGTATTCATTCCCATGGAACAACAGTTTACAGTTGCAAAAAACATATAAAGGGGAATGCTTTCTTGTCTTCAATCACCTATTAGAATGGCCTATTTTTCCTAAAAGGGTGATTCTGAAGTGATCACCAAAATTAACCTATGCTATTAAGAAGAAAAATCCAAAATAGAATAAAATTAATTCTTCATTAATTTGAAATCAAAGACATTAAAAACGTTTAAAAATAATAAGTCTCATTAGACAATGTAATAAAACTGCCTCAAATTATATTTTAGCCCCAGGAGTAATGGTTACCATTTTTGATTTCTGAAAGAACTGCTTTTAATCTTTTGGGCTCTGCATTCCTTTTGCTGTAACCTATTCCTGTCAGTTATCGTCCGCTTAGAAATACTAATTAGCATTAAAAAAACGTGAGATTGAGTGTTTTCATCAGAAGTGGAGCAAACCTTAAACAGGTTAGATTTTAAAGAAGGTATCAGGGAGTGCTTTTAAGCCTGAGGTTTTGCGAGGCCTCACCGGATTTGCCATGTGGTTCCACAGGTGCAGGTTAAATATCAGTACCCAACCTCACCATGCTCACATGAGGGCCCAATGTTTTGATGGCCATTCTGAGCACGTGCAGTTCATTTAAATGTTTGAATGCATTGGAAGAAAGCCTCACACCAATCTTTACATCCTTAAATGAGGCTTTATCCACTGCAAAATTCTCATCCATAAAAACCAGATGCAGAAAAATCCCGGGATCTTCAGAAGTGGATTTAATAATGGGAAATGTTTCCCCTGTATGAACTTATTTTGGAGCCTTTTTACATTTGGACTGTTGCATTTTCCTCCATGAGTTACTGATCTCTTCTGGGTAGTTCTCCATTTTCTTCAGCTGATAATGTTTTATTAGTCCTGGTTACTGGTGGTTTTAATTTGTATGTGAGGGTTAGATTTTTTTTGTGGATTCCAAATGTGCTACATATTGAAATGGGGAACAAGGGTTATTTACGGGTGAACAAATGCAGCATACATTTTGCGATCCCCGTCTTAATCTTTGGTATGCGTCAAAGTCAGGGGAGACCATTCTTTACCATTTCAGCTTCATAGGGTCGGATGCCACATTTGGATTATCTCCTTTACAGTGACCTACCTAAAAGCTGACTCAAGAATGACTTTCCTTATAAGTGACGCTTTCATATGACCTATGGCTGCCAACTCTGGTCAGATGCATTCCAGGACCATCCGCCTCCAACTGCCCTGCCCAGGCAAGCAACTTTCTCGCCCTATTGCCAAGATTTTTAGAACTAACAAACAAAAGTATTGGAAAACAAGGCCCCGATAAATCTTGTCCCAGTTTTCACACAGCAGTGCCTGGGAGAATCTTTCATTCCTGAAAGCTGTAGAGTAGTCCTGGAAAGTTGACAACCTAAACTCCAACCAGATCCTTATAAGTGATACTAGGAGACAACTGCAACATCTGACAGATTGCAGTGCACATTAAGCAAGTGATTGATCGGGGTAACATCATCATTCCCCCTCTGGAAAGGATCTTTCAGGTGGTCAGGATGCCCAGCACTACAGGGGTTGTCAGATTTCATCAAGCATCATGGAGGTGATATTGATCCCGTTCTAGCCGGGTGTGGATTGGCGGTCCGGACATAAAATCCCACAAGAATTGGGAAACTCCATGCTCGCAAGAGATATCATGTTTCCTGATTTTCCCCATCCCTTGCTGGCAAAGCCACGAGATTCACGCTCACAAATGGTGTGAACCCCATTTTAATAGATATCATGTATTTAAATATTCTGAGCACCCCTCATCCCCAACCCCTGTCGGCGAGGTTTACAGCAGGTTTGGCCAGAGGAGAAGCAGTTGATAGGATCTGTCCAGGTTGCAGGAGTAAGTATTGAGTGACATCTGGGTAGTGCCCTGGTACTGCCAGGTTGGCCCTGTTTTCTCCAAGAGGCTCAATATTTGGAGAGAGAACTGGTTTCTGCAACTGAAGAGTTACACACCAGTGTTCAGTCTGAACCTGGCACTTTGTCAAATTATGGTATGATTCCACCCCCAAGTGTCGCATAAGGCACCTATGTGAGCGTCAGAGCCTCGCATGTAAACCCATTAGCCCTCATGAACAGGAAGGGTTTGCACTCAGCTGAATGTTAAAATTCTCTTGGTGTTTTTAAAGAAGAACAGAGGATACTCCCCGTGTCCTGGCCAGTGTTTATCCCTCAACCAACACCTAAAACTGATTATCTGGTCGTTATCTCATTACTGCACAGAGATCGGCTGCTGCATTTTCTATATCACTACAGAGAGCGGCTGGGAATTGTCAGAGACATCCTGAAATTGTGAAAGGGGCCACAGAAATGCAAGTTGTTTTTTTTCCTTGATTAGTTTTCAAAAGAAACCTGTATATCAATCGTGGTTCACCAGGAAACAGAAGTGGTGTATTCACTTTGCAGCAAGTCATGTTATCTCAAGGAGAAGAAACATTCAGTAGATGGTTGTTAGAACAAAGCTATCCCCTGGATCAACAGCTAATGGTTACATGGTAAAATCCTTTAACTGCAGGTGACCACCTTATTTTGGGAAATGTTTGCTGTTTCTTGGCCATCTCTTTCATCGTCAAGAAAGCAAATTCTTCCTTTGCAGCTTGCACACAATGAGGGCTTTGTGAAATGGGGCAATCCTTCAAATGGTACCTCCCAGTGGTTGCAGAAGTTCTCAATCTACTTCTGTGATGCACCTTGAGATCTTTGACTGTGTGAAAGCTGCTCAACAAGGTGTTGTTGCTGAATGGCCATACAAGAAATGTATACAAAATTGAAGATCAAACTCTCTTCTGAACATCTGGTATCAGCAAATTGCTTTCTTGTCTGCACATGTGTATGAAGGAACTTTGTGATTGCAGCTGTCGCCTGTGCTTTTAATTGGGAGTGCTTTCAGCTCCAGAGAGGATCACCCTTAAAGGAGTAAAGTTACCCACCTGCCCCCTGTAACAGGATGAATAACTGTTCCACTTTTCTATCCTCAATTTCCCTCTTTGAGGCAAACTTCAACTCCTACCTTCTCAGCTTTTACCTTGTCCAGCCATGCACTAGGCAAATACAGGTTTCCTGGGTTTCAGCACCCAAAACTGAATGTGGTAGTCTAGATAGGGGGGTGGATTCTTCGTTGCCCACCGCCGGTCATGGGTTTCCCCATCTGGCGGAGGAGAATGGAGCATCATCCAAGAAATAGGATTAGTGCTGGGCCCCAATCCTGTTGCTCTGGTCCTCCACCAACGGCAGCATCTGGTCCCCCACCAGCGCAGCAGCGAGCTACAGGATCTGTGCTGGTGGCACCATGCAAATCATCATTTGAATCCGATTAATGGCCCAACTCTCCAGCCCCCCCCCCCCCCCCCCCCCCCCCCATGATGCTCCAGCCCTCTCAGCCGGGATTCATGCAGGCCCAAATTGGTGCTCGTTTTCACAAGCGTGGCCCTGACACAATGGGCCCTGTGGCGTTTCTGATGAGGGTTCTTAGGAGGGAGGGGGGTGTTGGGTCATCCTCAAGCTTGTTTGATATTGGGGGGGGGGGGGGTGACCTGTTATTCCTATGGTGGAAGGGGGAGGATAGCCCTACTTGTCAGCAGATTGGGGGGGGGGGGGGGCGGATTTGCATTGTGGGTGGAAGAGGGGGCCTGCTGCTGGACCCCGGTATCTGGCTGCCTGTTCAAAATGGCGGCCCAATAGCGGGATTCCAACATAATCACGCGAGCTCGCCAGCCCAAAGCTGACCAACTGAAGCATCACTTCCTTGCTTCTGAATTCCAATCCCCTTGAGATAAAGGCAACATTCCAATTGCCTTTTTGATGATTTTTTTCTCCCCCACTGTGAAAACTAATACAAAGTGTTAATTTTACAAGTCTACTATTTTCTTATTTGCCAGTTTAGTTTCACCTGCATCTGTCACTAATTTCCCCCATTTCCTTTTACCACTCTCATTATCAATACATTGATAAATCCATGAGCTATGATCATTCCTTGCCTTTTCCATACTCTATTTTTACACCACTGATTGTAACCCATTGTTGCTTTTTATAGATCTCCCAGTCTGTTGGATTTTCATATTTCCTTCCTTTTGTGCAAGCCTTTTTAACTTGCTACCGTCTCTGATCTCATATATGCAATATGTTCGTGGCAGATGGTTTCCTCCCGTGCCTGGTTAGTTCATCTGTTCAAGAAATTTATTAAATGGTTGGAACCTGCTGATTGCATTAGGCTAATCTTCTCTTATGCATAGAGATTAAGCTATTGGATGACAAAGCACAGAAGGTAGAATCCATGAGATGCAACATGTGTATTTCTGTTGAACAGCTACAAACTATTGCACGTTTCTTTGCAAAATATAGACACTTGAATGAATACCACTGTAGTTTTATGCATTTGTAGGTACCAAAGCCAGTGCCAGTAATTTCAGCAAGTGGAATCACCATTTGAGAACCATTAATATTTATATTTATAATCTCTTTCAAATGGAACAAATGAAAGATGAAAACAATGGAACTCCACAAATGTCTCAGTATGAAAGAGTTACGTATTTTGTTTTAGCTACAAAATAGATCTGAGACTGACCTTATAATAGTATCTGTTCAATCATAATGTTTTAATCCAGGCTGAAGCATTTATGCATAATTTTCTCAAGAGTACTGGGCTAGTACATATTAATTAGGAGAAACTCTTGCAGTATAACGTGGGCCCACTAAACCTCCACTGAAGCCTAGGGCAACCAGACCATCCCGTTCACTCAAGACGATCTGTCCACCACTCTCTTTTCCCCCTAAGGAGGATCACTCTGTGTTACTTTTCCCTAAACCCCCAGATTGTGGTTATTCTTTTGCACCCTCATATGCTATCCATTTACTTCCTTTCTTTATTGAGCATAAACTGACTTGGTATACATCTTTGCTTTTATACATCTTTCCTTTTCGTTCTCAATGTCCCTTATTTTTGCAGACCGACCAGAATGTGATGCTTTAAGTCAGGTTGAACTATTGGGACGTTTCATTTTGTCATTGCCTTGAAGTCTGGTCATTCACAGAGTTTTTATGCCTTTTCATTTGTAAATTGAGCCTGCCTCACTGTCCTATTTAGAGTGACAGATATGAGAGAGAAAGAGCCAGGGAAAGCATGCTAGCTGTGAGAATGGTGAAAAGCACAGTTCCCAAATGCAAACGGATGAGAGGAATAGTTTCTAGAGGTATTTCAACCAAGTAGTGATTCATTTTGACTTTTTTTTATTCCAGGATTGTTCAATTTTTGATAGGGTTTCAATTATAAGTATAATACTCAGAGCATTTTGTGAAACGCACATTAAACCATCATGACCGACGAAAGACAATACCAACTCCCAATACTTCCAGCTGCACAGGGGCACCAGACAAGGATGCCCACTGTCCCCGCTGCTGTTCGCACTAGCAATTGAACCGCTAGCAATCGCGCTCAGGGCAGCAAAAAATTGGAGGGGGATCCGAAGGGGAGGTAGAGAGCACAGAGTCTCACTCTATGCGGATGATCTGCTCCTCTATATCTCGGACCCACAAAGCAGCATGGACGGAATCATCGCGCTCCTGAAAGAGTTTGGAGCCTTCTCGGGCTACAAACTCAACATGAGCAAAAGTGAGATCTTCCCATTACACCCGCAAGGGGGGGGGGGGGGGGGGGGGGGGGCAGCACTAAAGGGGCTGCCGTTCAAACAAGCCCGACATAAATTCCGCTACCTGGGGATCCAAATAGCCCATGACTGGAAAGGGATCCACAAATGGAACCTCACCAGCCTGACGGAGGAAGTTAAAAAGGACCTGCAAAGATGGAACACACTCCCGCTCTCCCTCGCGGGGAGAGTTCAGACGATCAAAATGAACGTACTGCCCAGGTTCCTCTTCCTGTTTAGATCCATTCCGATCTACATCCCCAAGGCCTTTTTCAAAGCGCTGGACAAACTCATCATGGCGTTCGTATGGGGGGGTAAAAATGCTAGGATCCCAAAGAAGGTCTTACAAAAAACAAAAACCAGGGGAGGGTTAGCCCTCCCGAATCTACAATTCTACCACTGGGCATCAACAGCCGAGCGAGTAAGGGGATGGATCCAGGAGCCAGAAGCTGAGTGGGTGCGTGCGGAGGAGGCCTCCTGCATGGGAACCTCCCTCCGGGCCCTCGCCACGGCAGCACTCCCATCCCCACCCAAAAAACACTCCAGCAGCCCAGTGGTGACAGCCACCCTCCAATCCTGGAACCAACTGCGGCAGCAACTTGGCCTGACCAAAATGTCGAAAAGGGCTCCCATCTGCAACAACCATAGGTTCAAACCAGCACTGACCGACGCCACCTTCAAAAGGTGGAGGCAGGACGGGGGGACACTGACAGTCAGGGACCTATACACGGACGACAGGATCGCAACACTGGACGAACTGACAGAGAAATTTCAGCTAGCTGGGGGGAACGAGCTACGGTACCTGCAGCTCAAAAACTTCCTACGAAAGGAGACAAGGACGTACCCACAACCGCCACGACAGACACTACTGGAAGACCTACTGGACGCAAGTATCCTAGAGAAAGGGAACTGTAGTGACATGTATGACCGACTGGTAGATAGGGACGACACCGTACTGGACGCAACAAGGAGGAAATGGGAGGACGACCTGGGGATGGAGATCGGGTGGGGACTCTGGAGCGAAGCACTGCATAGGGTCAACTCCACCTCCACGTGCGCAAGGCTCAGCCTGACGCAACTAAAAGTGGTACATAGAGCCCACTTAACAAGAACCCGTATGAGTAGGTTCTTCCCGGAGGTGGAAGACAGATGTGAACGGTGCCAAAGAGGCCCGGCCAACCACGCCCACATGTTCTGGTCTTGCCCCAGACTCGTGGAGTACTGGACAGCCTTCTTCGAGGTAATGTCCAAAGTGGTGGGAGTGAGGGTGGAGCCATGCCCGATAGTGGCGGTCTTCGGGGTTTCAGAACAGCCAGATCTATTCCTGGGGAGGAGGGTGGATGCCCTTGCCTTTGCCTCCCTGATCGCCCGCCGTAGAATCCTGTTTGGCTGGCGGTCAGCAGCACCGCCCAGAGCTGCGGACTGGCTGTCCGACCTCTCGGAATCTCTCCAAATGGAGAAAATCAAATTTGCCATCCGAGGGTCGGACGACGGCTTCCACAGAACGTGGGAGCCATTCATGCAACTGTTCCGGGACCTATTTGTGGCCAATGTACAAGAGGAAGAATAGTCGGGGGAAGGTAGCGGGAGGGGGGGGGGGGCTACAGGTTCGTTACGGGGGTTCGATGGCTAGCTAAGGCCCAAAACCAAGCTAAATAAACATGTTGGGGGGGGGGGGGGGGGGGGGGCGCAGTTACTACTACGAAGATGCTTACCTGTAAATATGTATGTTAATTTTTGCGTGTTTGTTTTTGTTTGTTTTTTTTTGTTTCTCTCTCCTAACAATTTGTAATTTGTTCAATATAAAATACGAAAACTGAATAAAAACATTTATTAAAAAAAAAATGACCGACGAAAGGAGCTGAAAAAGAAAGCATGTTTTTTTTTCGGTTGATTTTTAGTCTGAGAGACATTTTGAACCTTTTAACGGGACTTTGAGCCATGGGCTGCGGCCTTCTTTCAAAGTCCTGTGAATGCACATTAGACACAAACCATCCAATGATATGATGGGATTAAGCAGCTTTGTAATTGCAGTTGATAGGCTTGCAAAACTGAGTTATTAGGGGTAGTTTTGCCTTGGATTGATCACGTTACGCAGGCAATATTGATTCAGCCACCATTTATACATGTCTCGATTTTCGTTTCCATTGAAGTCACTGGCAGCTGGTTCATTGGTTTGACTGTGTGTTGATGACCTTCTGCATTCTAAGTGATAACCTCATGCCAGTAAAGTGTATGGTTAGAGACACCGAGCAAATAAGAAAGATTGTGACCATCCTGCCACAACTTTTCCGGCATTCTGCTGTGGATCTGTCCCAGTGGACAGGAATGGATTCTGTCTGAATAACTATTTTAATTTATTCTTTTGCATTGATTCACGGGCCCTGCACCCTAATCTCCAGCCCTCCGTGATTCTTCGGTCCCCTGGGCCAGGAATCACGTGGGCACAGATCGCTTCTGGTATTTACCAGCGTGGCCCTGACATGGTGGACCTCGCTGTGGGCCACAGAGGTAACTGAGGGACACTTTCCCCCCCATCCCCCCATCACCGCCACCACAATGCAATACTTGCCCACCCCCCTCTAACAGACCCCTACCCTCACCATCCCCTGTTCCCCTTTAATAGGGAGATTCCCCCCAGGACCCCCTTAATAGAGAAATCCTCCTCCAGCGATCACCTTAATAGGGAGACCCCCAGAGGCCCCATTAATAGGGAGACCCCCCCAGAGGCCCCCTTAATAGGGAGACCCCCCCAGAGGCCCCCTTAATAGGGAGACCCCCCCAGAGGCCCCCTTAATAGGGAGACCCCCCCCCCAGAGGCCCCCTTAATAGAGATAGCCCCCAAGGACCGTTACAGGCATGTGATTGCAATGCCCTTACCTCACTTTGATGTGATTGATGTTTGTAAACGGGATTTCAGCACTTAGAGCGATGAATGAATCAAGGCTGCAGCTGGTTTGTGGAGATGTTAATCACAGCCAACGACTAGAAAGGAATGAATGGGGATGTCTCTAGTCATGGGGTTCCTGTGGGGAGTTCCTTAAGTTAGGGCGTCGCTGTGGGGAGTTCCTTCAGTTATGGGGCCCCTGAGGGGTCACCCTATTCATGAGGTCCCGGGGGGGGGGCTCTATATTCACGGTGTCCCTGCGAATCTCCAAATTTAGGGGGCCATTTGGGAGAATCTCCCTGTTCATGGGATCCCTGGGGGGATCTCACTATTAAGGGTGTCTGGGTAGAGTCTCCCTATTAAGGGGCTCTGGGTGGGGTCTCTCTATACATGGGGTCGCGGGGGGGTGTCTCGCTATTAAGAGGGGTAGAGGGATCCCTTGGGCGGGGGGGGGGGGGAATCTCCCTAGTTAGGTAGTCCCAGGATGGCCAGGTCAGGTCACCGCCATACTTGGGGGAAGGTGGGGTACCCAGGCAATCTGGGGGTGGCTGAGCTGCTTTGCTGTGGAGTGGGGGCTGCGGGGGCTGGTCAGCCGCGGGACTTCGCTATCTGGCCACCCGTTCAAAATGGCGGCCCGATAGCGGGATTTTCTCGGGAATCCCTTGTTTTCCTCACCACGTGTAAATTTGCATGGTGAAGGATGCTGAATTGCTTCCTGATTTGCGCTCTTGGGAAAACGTAAATCAGGTGCAATTATCCTCCTGTAGGAGAACATAGCCTCCCAAATGAAGAATCTCGCCACTGATCTTTCTCTGAACCTGATTCTTGATTAGTAACCTGAGCTATAATCATGAGCAATGCAATCTGAAATTAATGGAAAAGAATGCTGTGGTTAATTATGTATTGCTAAACCTAAATTAAACTTGATTGCATCATTATGTGTGACTAAACGTGCCATCTACATTTTAAAGTTTCGTCACAGGATGTGGCATAGCTGGCAAAGGCTAGCATTTATTGCACACCCCAATTGCCATTGAGAAAGATGTTGATGAGCTGCTTTCTTGAACCACTGCAGTCCATGTTGTGCAGATACCCTCAAAGATCTTAGGGAGGGAGCTCCAGAATTTTGGCCAAGCAACAGTGAAAGAACAGCAATGTATTTCCATGTGTGACTTGGAAAGACCTTGCATGTGGTTATGTTCCCATGCATCTGCTGCCCTTCTACAGTTGGGTGGTAGCTATCATGGATTTGGAAGTTGCTGCCAAAGTAGCCTTGGTGAGGTGCTACACTGTTTCTTCCCCTCCTTAGGCAGTCCCTCAGGTGGAGGATGATTTTCTTTCACACCAAAAATGAGTTCTCAGGTTACTGAGAAGTCCAATGCGCGACCTACAGTCTCTGTCACAGGTGGGGCCAATGGTGGTTGGAGGGGTGGATGGATGGGGTGCCCAGTTTGACATGTGTTACTTTCGTTGTCAACGTTTGTCTTCAACTTGCTCTCGCCAATGAAACTAGAGGTGTTCAGCTCCATCCCGGATGTTTTTCCTCCACTTTGGGTGTTGGCATTGGCTTAGAGCTCAGCCTCTAAGCTTGCGCAGTTCAATGCCATGAGGATGGGATGACCGTGAATATGGCCTGCAAGCGTTGGAAGTTGAACAAATTTCCGTTAGTTCTGTAGTTTAGCTTCACTCCAGAAGGGAGCTTGCTGAGGGTGAGATGGAGCATTGCAACAAGGAAGATCAAAAGGAGTGTTGGTGCAATGACACAGCCTTGTTTGACCCCAGTAGAAATGTGAATTGGTATGAGGTTGTTCTATTGATCAGTATCACAGCTTGCATGGAGTAGGCTGAGGATGCTGACAAACATTGGAAGACGCCGAAATGGATGAGGACGCTCCCTAATCCTTCATGGCTGACAGTGTTGAAGTTTTTTCTGAGGTCAAAGAAGGGCATTTACAAGGGTTGGTGCTGTTTCCTGTATTTCTCTTGTAGTTGCCACGTGGTGAAGATCATGTCCCTCAGTGGGCGGTTTCTGCATTGTGACATTGGGAGGAGCTCTTCAGCCTCAGGACGGCGGTGATTAAGGAGGATTCTTGCAATGACCATCCCTGTGGCTGACAACAGGAAAATTCCTCTGTAGTTACTGCAATCGGACTTAACACTTTGCCTGAAGATGGTCACAATTACGGCATCTCTGAACTCTTCTAGCACGTTTCCTCCTTCCAGATAAGAGAAATGTGGTCATGTATTTGCACCAGTAGTGCTTCCAATGTTTTAGTATTTCGGTGCTCCAGATGCCTTGTTGTTCTTTAACTATTGGATGACCGTTGCTACTTCCGGCCGGGTTGGGGCTGTGCTCGAATGTTGGTGTGTAGCATACTGTGAGATGGGGTTGAGGAGTTGAGGACATTCATTGAAGACAGAGTCTCTGTTAAGGAGGTCTTCAAAGTCCTCTTGCCAGCGGGTGCCAACTGCCTATCTGTTCTTGATGAGCATTTGTCTGTTCTTGGCCAGCAGTGGGGTGAGGCCCTGGATGCTTGGACTGTAGGTGATCTTGACTATGCTAAAGAAACCTCATGCATCATGGTTGTCGGCTAACTGCTGGAGCGCCTGCATTTCCTCCATCCACCATCTGTTCTTTAAGTCGCGGGCTGATTTTTGCTGGGCCTCAGCTTTGCTGCCTGTAGAACTGCTTTCTTGCTCTCGGGTTGAGCTGCCGCTTGAAGTTTAGGAAAGTCTTACATTTTCAGCTTATCAGTTCTGGATCCCGTGGTTGTGCTCATCGTGCCAGTCTTGGTGTTTGCTGGTCGAGTGACCAACCGTCTCTTCGCAAGTGCTGATTACGGAGGCCTTGAGGGCAGGCCAGGTTCTGTGGACACTCTGCGTCACTGGATCACCAGGAGTCATCAGTTTGGCAATGTGGAGCGGGCTGAATAGAGATCTCTTTGAGTGCCTCAGCATTGATTTTTCTGCAGCATTGTTTCTGTTGCTGTTGCTGCTTTGGAGCTACATTGATGTTGATCACAGAGACGATTAGACAGTGGTCCATCCAGCAGTTATCAGCTACTGTCATAGTGTGGGTGATACTAATGTCCTGGCAATCCTTCGTTCAGATAATGGCGGAGTCGAACAGGTGCCCGTGCTTAGGGCAAAGGTGTTGCTATGAAGTCTTGTACTTGTCTCTCTGATGGAACCAGGTGTTGTATAGAACACGATCATGTTTTATTTGCATTTTGTCAGCAGCCAGGGTACCATTGGTGTTAGATTTCCCTACCCATTTTCTGTAGTGCATCTTGTAGTTGGTGTACATTATGCACTACTGGGGGAAGGAAGTGAATACATAAAGTGACTGATGTGCACATGGACTGCCTCATCGGAGCAGTTGTGAATAGAACTGAATACCTTGCGAACATCACTACTTCTAACTTTATGATGGAGGGAAGGTCACTGATGGAGCAACAAAGAATGTTAAGTCTAGGACACTGCCCTGAGGAACTCATGCAGCAAAGTACTGGGACTGAGATCAGTGTCCTTTAACAACCACAACCCACTTCCTTTGCACTAGGTTTGACTCCAGCCTGTGAATGATTTTCCTTCTGATTCCTATTGACTTCAATTTACCCCTGCCAGAGACATTTGCAGGATCCTTCAGCCAACCATAAGATATGTAACTGATGGCTTATTTCCCAGTGTAGACCATCATGCCAATGTTTCTATGGATGATGCCAGTCAAAATGGACAGGTGCTGAGGTTTGGCTGACTTTCCACAGGGTGCAGGCTATATTAGCATTTGTCACAAGTGAGAAGGCCACTTGCCTGTCTGCAAACATAAGTGGGCAACACCGGAAAGTGGTGCAAACAAATAATATTTATGTAGCTCCGGAACAAAACAGAAATATAACAATCCAACATTGTGGAGCACATCCATACTCATATCCTTGCGCAACTACAAATCTTAATTCTTCCCTTTCCCAGCCCTTCAATGTGGTACAATCCCTGTGGCTTCTGCAAAAGTGGCGGTGGGCTGTTTGTTCCCTGTTGTAATAGTTCCCTTGCTCTTGGCTGATGTCTTCTCTTTTTTGGAACTTGTGAAACCATCCCAAAGACTGCTGTTCCACCTGGAGCTATGTCAGGAAAAACCTGGCCATCAGATCACAAGGCAGCCTGTTGGATACGGAGTGAGTGGGGCAACAAGTCAAAACTTTGAGCTGATTTTGTACTTTCATGTCTCCTTTCGCCATCGTACCCCTCATGTCCCTCCCACACCGCACGTTAACATTGATCTGAACATCGGGCCTTTGAACAGCCAAGGCTATGTTTTAATGAATTTCCAGGGGTGAATAGTCATGCAACACTGTTTCACTCACGCTGGTAACCGACACCCCCCCCCCCCCCCCCCCAAATCTCTCTGCAAGCAAACGCTTTATGACTACGACTGGAAAGCCTATCCTATATCTAGTATCATCTTTGTTGATGAACCCAAGGTATAGCATCTTTGCCCAACTGCCCTCTCTGTGTCAGCCTGTCCCTGCTCACTTCTGTATTTGAATCACCAGATGAAAATCCAAACATTACCTTTACTGGTATGATCAAAGTGTCCGAGCTGGTGTAAGGGTCTGTGATGGTGCACCCTCTGCACGTGTGACCTCCTCCTGCAGAATGCTTCAAGGTTCTGTGGGAGATTAAAGGCGTCCACTAGAACTATCAAGATGAGAATGCTTTAGCTAATCATTATGTGCATGATCATTTTTCACTTGCTGCTAACATTGTCAGTGTGTGGGTGTTACATGCCATGTTGATGTCTGACAATTAATTCTGACACAAATCTGCATCTCCAATGGGAAAACACTCTGAGATTTTACTAATGTCAGCGCCACCTCCTCTGCAGCTCCTAATTGTGAGGTGGCTGAAGGGCCACCACCAGTTCTCTGCCCCTCCCTCTGTTCTCTCTTCCCCAGCAAGGAGAGAAAGAGACCTGTGAGTGAGAACAATGGCTTGTGCTGAATGCGCATATGGAAAGTGGTTGTTGAAGGCGACTATGAATAAGAGACATGACATTGTATGAAGGTGAGTGTGAAAAGTGGTGGATGGACAGGGGAAGAATGAGAGGAAGATGGGGAGGGATTTTCTTTTAATTCTCTCATGGCTGTGAACACCATTGGGAAGGCCAACATTTGTTGCCCGTCCCTAATGGCCCTGTAGCTGCACATACAGGGTAAATTGGTGCGAGGAGTGTTGTGCTGGAGTAAACTTAAGAAGACTGTTGACGGAGTTGGTTCAAAACACATAAGGGGATGCGGTTGAATGTATTACTGCACTCACCTTCCCTGTCCTGCTTGGCTCATTGAAAACTTTCCTCAGTGAATCAATAAGAATAGTACCTCACTCTTGTTGACCTCATGGGCAATTTCCAGCAACGCCTTCTTGATTTCACTGGCGAGCATCTTCCGCCAGATAGTGGGGAACAGTTTCTCACTGTTGGCCCTTTCAGCTCTTAGTATCCCATCCGATGAGTCCTCTTAAATGACATGCATATTTTGAGCATGTGCACTCCTTTCTGTGAATTCATTCTGATCTGCTACCAGCTCTAGAATCCATCAAATTTCATCTGTGGAGTGTGCCATTAAATACTGGAGTTGAAATTGGTTCATGCAGATTGTCATCAATCGTGCTGAAGCTAATTGGTAGGGAAACTCAGAAATAGCGATGGTAATGCGATTGTTAGGTTAAGAAACCACTGACATGGGCGGCATGTGGCGCAGTGGTTAGCACTGGGACTGCGGCGCTGAGGACCTGGGTCACTGTTCATGTGGAGTTTGCACATTCTCCCCATGTCTGCGTGGGTTTCAACCCCAGAATCCAAAGATGTGCAGGTTAGGTAGATGCTACATTGCCCCTTAATTGGAAAAAAAAATAATTGGGTACTTTAAATTTAAAAAAAAGAAACCACTGACAGATGCACTGCAGTTACTTCTGGTCTTCCTGCACACTGTTTGAACCCTTCTCCCCATCCGTCGTACACTTAAAATCCAGCCCAAATATTTCTTCTCTGATAGACAGAAGCCAAAGTCTTTTAAAGCAGGCCCTGCAAATGAACTGATTAGATACAGTTGAAATCCAGAATAATATAAAGTACCAGTAAATCTGATTGAAGGAACCAAAGTGAAAACCCAGTGTTGAGCAGGGTGCGCTAGTCAAAGTTATCGAATTTTATGAAATAATTTTGCTTTCAATAATTCCCTGGTGCTCTGTTCATTTAGTTGCCTACAGGCCTTATTGATCCTCTTTTGCTTTTTACCTAATGGAATAGTTGAAACCGTTTTCAACTTTAGCCTTTGTGCACTGTACTTAATTTTTCACTCCAGGATTAATGCTGATTTATGGTGCTGAAATAAAAACCTGGCTAGTGGGGTGGGCGATGAGGATGGGGAAGATCACTCGAGGAGTTTTGTTAATAATTGATTTTGGCCCCCTGTGTGCCCTTTTCATTTGTAACTCAAAGGAGAGGACGTTTGCTACTATAAAGCTACTATTCAAAACATTTGGAACAATTAAAGAGATGGGTTACAGAGTGGCAGATAATTTTATCCAAATTTTCGGAAAGTAATACATATTGAAAACACAAGTAACAAATGTACATAGTGAAGGAATGCATTAGCAATAAGTGAGGATGATTTCAGTGGGATCTTTGGTCACGACATCAAGGTTTCCGGTCAACATGAAATCATCGGTCACCAAATACCTCGCTTAAGCATGTGGCTGCGTTTAATTATATCATTCTACACTGGTGAGGCTGAATTTTCAAAATTGCTTCACCCCAAAGCACCTCTATTTCAAGAAAGTCCCAAACAAGCCATGAAAAAAGGGGATTTGTAATTTCCTATAACAGCATATTCCAAAGGATCCAGTTAAGATTGTTGAATTATGAAGTTCAAAGTTCCAGCTGGCATTCCATATTTTGCACAGAATATATGGGGGCTTCATTATATTTATGCAAATTAAGGTTTAATTGGCCGCGAACAATCCCATAGTTTATGATGCGCACCCGCTGTGCTAAAGGTCAGCTATATTCTGATCTGGATGCAAAGATTTATGAAAACTGATCTGTTCCAAACCATTGAGCATAATTAATAATCAACGTTAGACAGATTGAATTTAACTCTCAATCCTTACTAGGTTTAATGAAAGTAGATAAAGACAACCAAAGAAGGAATGCCAAAGACTGCACCAGAAATGCAATGTCCACACCGTCAGCTCTGAGCTTTGTCTCTCGTGACAAAGGCAATGTCAGGAGAGAAATGTCACATGTTCAAGGGAACTGTTATAGAGCTCTGCGATTTGATGCATACCAACCAAAGTAATAATCAAATTACCAACTGTCCCTCTCCCCAACCTTAGCTTGTGCTTTCAGAACCCCACAGGGAACATCTACATGAGACGCTAATTTACAGCATTAAAATGTCTCCAGCACGTTCATCGTATTGTGTTCACCTGCGCCAACCTGATTGTTACTTTTCCCATTGCACAGGAATAACAGTCTGGCAAGGCTGCTCATTTTCACTTAACTCTGGGTTTTCTAAAGCTTAGGGAGCTATTCGTGCCATGCAGGCCCAGGGACAATATTTTTACCTCCAGAACCAAAGGAATGTCTCCTCCGTTCATGTGCAGCTGGGCAGTGATGTGCATAGCCAAAACCTGCAGGCCAACATCTCATTTCCCAGGCAGCAATCATGATGCATTCATTCCACAGCAATCACTTATGCTGTGTTTGTTTGAAGTGACAAGGATGGCTCTCTGAACACTGAGGTTACCCACTTCAGAAATGGCTAATGATCTCCATGTAGAGCTCGTTGGCACATGTTTACTGTGGGTAAAACAAGGCCCCTGCCAATGTTTCTGAATTCTGGACAGATGAACCTTGACAGCCCCTCAACGAACTGGAGAAATGTCATTATTTGATTTGAGTTACATAACTGCTTTTCAAGGATGATTGATCACGGAGAAGCAGGAGGGCTCATCCACAGTTGTGATCAAAGCAGGACGCAGACTCTGACCAAGTGTTAGTTCTGATAGAGCCAACAATACAACCAAAAAAGGTTACTCCACATACTCATCGAAGAGATATTTAGCTAAGTGTCGGAGCTGTTCCTTTAATTCTACATCACTGAGTCTGATACTTCATTTTGTTACTTTTTTAATCTGTTCTCCATGGGTAACTAACAGTGTTTCACCTCCTTCCTCTGTTCAACTCAAAGAAACTGCTGCAACAATGTTAAATACCCACAGCATGCTTCAAAATTCCAGCCATATGCAGTTGACCTTCTATTCATCATTCATTTGAGACTGGGAGATCATCATGAATGTGTAAGGTCAGGCAGAAATGGACAAGAGTGGTTAACTGAGTGGAAGTCCCGCCACATGTCATTATTAGTTCACTAAAGTCCTCTCTACAATCCAGTCATGGATATACAAAGAAGTGTTCTCAGCATTGGCTTCCTCGGACACTTTCAGGAACAATAACCCCATGCCACAACTTCCTGGTCAGATATACTATCTTAAGTTTGATGCAAGTTCCCAACACAGAACATTTTGCACTATGCTGGTCACTTTGCTATTCCAGATGTCCATGTACAGTACCAGGCTTCCACAGGTACACAGGCTTGGGTGGTATGGTAGCAAAGTTGTTAGCACTGTTGTCTCACAGCGGCAGGCCCCCAGGTTTGATTCCAACCTTGGGTGGAATTTGTACATTCTCCCTAGGTCTGTGTGGGTTTCCTCTGGATGCTCCGGTTTCCTCCCAAAATCCAAAGATGTGCAGGTTAGGTGAATTGGCCATGCTAAATATTGCCCCATTGTGTCCAAAGATGTGCAGGTTAGGCTGCGTTATGGGGATAGGGCAGGGGAGTAAGCCTGAGTAGGGTGCTCTTTCAGGGGGCCAGTCTGGACTTGATGTGCCAAATGGTCTCTTCTGCACTGTAGGGGTTCTATGGATCAATTACTATTCACAACCAATTGTTTAATCTGAGGCTTTGGCAAACCTTTGGGAAGCTGTTGCAGAGCATTGTCGGCCTTCCCTGCTTCACCTTTTTTTGCCACAATCTACCTTGAAGTTTGATCCTGGCTTTTGCACACAGGACAGAGGAACCCCCGAATTGCATGCTCAGGTTTAAAGTAGAACAGTTTGGTCATGGCTTATGTACCTCAAGGTTAATCTGCATTGACAATTTGCTTTTCTGTGTCGTCACAAAGAATTGACTCCAAGCTAAATTCAGAATCTAAAGGGGCCTTTAGGTCCCGATGTAAATCCACATTCTTCGGAGACTGTACCAAACTATTTTAGTGCATTTGGGAGTACCTATAACCATATTACATTACTTGTGATGGTGAATAGGATGCACCAAATCTCTAGTTAGGCTTGCCAACAATATAATATCCCAATCTGCTAGAACAGATTCTCCTCGTCCAATTGTTATGATATCGTCCACACAGGTGACAGTGGACAAACCTGATGAGCTGGTTTAGCTTCATGGGCTGGTTTAGCTCAGTGGGCTAGATAGCTGGTTTGTAATGCCAGCGGTGCTAATTCAATTCCTGTACCGGCTTACCCGAACAGGCGCCGGAATGTGGCAACCAGGGGCTTTTCGCAGTAACTTCATACTTGTGACAATAAAAGATTATTACAGGGGCAGCATGGTGGTTAGCATAAATGCTTCACAGCTCCAGGGTCCCAGGTTCGGTTCCCGGCTGGGTCACTGTCTGTGCGGAGTCTGCACGTCCTCCCTGTGTGTGCGTGGGTTTCCTCCGGGTGCTCCGGTTTCCTCCCACAGTCCAAAGATGTGCGGGTTAGGTGGATTGGCCATGCTAAATTGCCCGTAGTGTCCTTAAAAGTAAGGTTAAGGGAGGGGTTGTTGGGTTACGGGTATAGGGTGGATACGTGGGGTTGAGTAGGGTGATCATTGCTCGGCACAACATCGAGGGCCGAAGGGCCTGTTCTGTGCTGTACTGTTCTATGTTCTAATCCCCTTTCAAAGTAAATTGATTTAGTATTTCTTTCATCGCCATTATGGTACTTTATCTTGGAGCTGGAGGATAGATCCAGTTAATTTAAGGCTTGGCCATGTAGGTTGCAGCTTCCTCACGATGATCGCATGAAGAGCTTGATCAAAAACCAACTTAATATAGCTCACCTGCCATCCGCCTAGCTCAAGCATATTGAAAATAGTGACCAGAATAACATGACAGCAGGAGACCATTTTTGCTTGACATTTTTTTAAAATGCCTATGGAACATAGTGGGGGGGTGGGGGGGTGGGGGGGGGGGGGGGGGGGTGATAGAATAGGAAAATTATCAGTTCTAAATTAACTTGGATGAGAAATTAGAATAATAATCATCTTTATCAGTGTCACAAATAGGCTTACATTAACACTGCAATGAAGTTACTGTGAAAATCCCCTGGTTGCCACATTCTCGCGGCTGTTCGGGTACATCAGGAGAGAAGTCAGAATGTCCAATTCATCTTACAAGCACGTCTTTCAGGACTTGTGGGAGGAAACCGGAGCACCCGGAGGAAACCCAGTAAGAAGTCTGACAACACCAGGTTGAAGTCCAACAGGTTTGTTTGAAATCACTGTCTTTCGGAGTGTAGCTCCTTCATCAGGTGAGTGAGAAAATCCATGTAGACACGGAGGACGTGCAGACTCCGCACAGACAATGAATCGTTTGTGCTGGTAGTTTGGACACTGTGAGTGCCCTTAAGAGCTCCAAAATAATAATCACAGCGAGCATTCTCATGCAAACATGCTTTTTTGGGGGTGAACTGCACCAAATCCAGCACTGGCGGGGGCATTAGTGCCCATGCAGTAAGCTGCTGAAAGTGCAGGGCACATGCAGAACTGACCTGATTAATACTACACCCCTGTATGCCCCATCCTATGTCGGTGTCTATATATTTACATTGTGTATCTTGTGTTGCCCTGTTATGTAATTTCTTTTCATGTACCAAATGATCTGTTTGAGCTGCATGCAGAAAAATACTTTTCACTGTACTTCGGTACACATGACAATAAACAAATTCAATCCAAGTGAATAATGAGCTGAATCCGTGAAGAACAATGATTTGATGCCAGCTTGGAACACTGTACTCCAGCTTCCACCTTAATCTCACAAAGCTGCGTATGTGTAGCAGAAGGAAAGTACCTCATCCCCACCATCACCTCTCCCACCCCACACCCCCAACCCCACACCAGTGTTATTTAAGGTCAGTTGCAGGCTTATTTATTCTGACCATTTTAGCAACCTCGCAAACATTTGGAGATTTCTGAAGTTGTTGCAAGAATCTGCAGGGAGTGATGTGACAGGTCCTCAATGAATTATTGCTGACTTCAAGGCTTCTGCACAAACACTTGGCTGATCAGCAGATTCCCCGTTCCCAATTTCTCTGCAAAGAGAACGGCAACATTATAGGATTGTAGTACAAATAAGTGGAGAAAATAAGAGGCGCATGCTAACCCCATCTTCCCTTTGCAAATCAAAAGAATGTGCAGGTTGGGACTACGAGAAGGGAATATTTTCCATTTTGTTGAGTTTGATGCTGCTGTCCACAGATTCAGCAATAGCACAATAATGGCCGGTGATATCTCCTCCATATGGGTGCCTATCCGCATTTTGTTAGTTCCAGTTTTTGGCTTTGTGTCATCTTATCCTGCAAGAGAAAGTAAAGTGTGTCAGTGAGTGTAGTGCAATTTGTTTGGGTGATTTGGCTCTCATAGTTGAATAGCTGGCATTGATGTGATGTGGGTATAAGGATTACAGCATGCAGTGCTAATTGTGTGAGGGTAACATAATGCATATGAATGCCGGATGTGATCCCTGATTGATAAATATTGTGGTGCATTTGGTGCGATATTTGAAGATACATTCGCAGACCTTGACACTTATGCGAGGTCAGTGATCTTCCTGCAGATCCATGTTCTCAGAGCTTCTCTCTTGACTTCCAGGACTAACGTATCCCACTGCCTTGTGAGTGTGTGTCTGGATGGCCTCTTGATATCACTCCACTTTCTCCAGTGCAATGCCTGAAAGCCTCGGAGCTGACCTCTCCCACATTGTGCTGTATTCAATGTTTCTCAGATCAGATTCACTTTCTGGACAACCAAGTGTATCTGCTCCAGCCACAACGCACCCTCCTATTAATGCACAGGACAGCTTTAAGCAATGTAGGCTAGCTTTATGTGGTGATAGCTACAATATTGCCCCTTCCCATCACTAACAAGCCTATCCAATCAAAAGCATGGTTAGTGATGCCTGAATGCTGAAATGAGCAGGTAACACAAAGTTAACACAGTGTCTATGTTGCTATCAACAAACACGGGTTGATACGGGCACCTGTTTTGGGGGGAACTATTGAATTTAGCTACTACCTTCCCCTGGCTTTTTAAAGTTTATGTTGGATATAACTATAGATTTTTACATATAAAATAAAGTCGCAACTATTAATTGTGTACACTGAAGTGAATTATTAACTCCTTTTATAAGCAGAAATTTGTACATTTCCTCATTTCGCCTTTTCCACACGCCAGAATTTGCAGCCTCGGACTTGCAGCCACGACATTTATCTGGTGGTCCTGTTCAGTTTCTGGTCAATGGTGACCCCCAGGATAATGATAATGGGGAATTCAGCAATGATTCAGTGAGCCACAGGCTCCTTCAGGACTCAACCAGCTCAATCAGCAGTGGTGCTGTCAAGCCACTGTTGGTGATGGACATTGAAGTACCTCATCCAGAGTACATCTTGTGCCCCCGCTATCCTTACTGCTTCTTCCAAGTGTTTGGCGTTTCAACACAGAGGAGGACAGGTTAATCAGTTGAGGAAAGGGGGGGGGGGGGCAGTAGATGGTAACCAGTGGGAGGTTCCTTGCCCACATTTGACCAGATGCCATAAACTTTCATGGGCGTCCAGCACCAATGTTGAGGGCTCCCAGAGTAATTCCTTGCCAGTGGGAAAGGGCATACCCAGGGATAATAATGCTGGCGTCTGGTAATTGAGTGACTATGATTATGTCATGTTAATTTAAGAGTGAATTTTGGCACAAGTCCCCAGATGTTAATAAGGGGGATTTTGCAGGGTTGACAGGGCTAGGTGTGCTATTGTTATTTCTGGTGCCTAAGTCGATGCCAAGTGGTCCATTATCGATTGTTGCTTTGTGAGCCATTACCAGATTTTAAAAATTAATTTAATTTAAAGTCCACCAGCTGCCATGTTGAGTTTTGAACCCATGTCTCGAGTACATTAGCCTAGGCCTCTGGATGTTTAACTACTTTTACACCACTATCTTCCCATACAAATTCTCTACAAGACTAGAGATCCTGTAGTTCCTTGCCCACTATCTGTACAAACTGAAATCTGAAAATGTTGATTTGTTAAATGAACTCAAATGTTTTCTGTGAGATTTGCACGGTGCTTTTTATTTTTGAAGAAAGTATCTTTTTTTAAAAATAATTTTTATTGAAAAATGTTGAATTTATACAACAATAACGCACCATAGTAAAATACCAAAATTAACAATAATATTAACAATCATAAACATTCGCCCCACCTCCATGAACAACACAGCATTTTAACAACAACGCAAATTAACACAATATAAAGTTACAGAATAGACACTACAATAAGGAACACCCCCCCCCCCCTCTCCGGGTTGCTGCTATTGACCAAGTTACCTATCTTTGAGCCAGGAAGTCCTGAAAAGGCTGCCATTGTTTATAGAACCCTTGTATTGATCCTCTCAGGGCAAATTTGACCCTTTCCAATTTTATAAATCCCGCCATGTCACTGATCCAGGTCTCCATACTTGGGCGCCTTGCATCCTTCCACTGTAGCAGAATCCTTCGTCGGGCTACTAGGGACGCAAAGGCCAGGACACCGGCCTCTTTCGCCTCCTGCACTCCCGGCTCTACCGCAACTCCAAAATTCGCGAGTCCCCACCCTGGTTTGACCCTGGATCCAACCACCCTCGACACCGTCCCCGCCACCCCCTTCCAGAATTCTTCCAGTGCTGGGCATGCCCACAACATATGGGCGTGGTTCGCTGGACTCCCCGAACATCTGGGACACCTATCCTCACCCCCAAAGAACCTACTCATTCTAGTCCCGGACATGTGGGCCCGGTGCAGCACCTTAAATTGGATGAGACTAAGCCTCGCACATGAGGAGGAAGAGTTGACTCTCTCCAAGGCATCCGAAGAAAGTATCTTCAATTGCAAAATTGAAGTCTACTTAGAATTTTTATTTGAGATTTTATGCATTATTTATAATTGTCGAATCTGTATGACCGATACTGTGAATGTTATCTTCCAGGAGTTCATAAGTGGCCTTAAAAAAACATTTTTGACTCTAAGAAATAGAAAATGAACATTTATGATGTTTCCCTGGTAATTCAAAAATGAACAGCTGGTGACTTGGCATCATGCTGTCAATGAAATGTACTTGAACTGGATTCCTGCAGTTCATGGAAGCAGTTCATGGAAGCTATCTTAAGTTTTGGAAAAATTGCTGCTTGGTTAACACCTTTGAATTTGCTTTTTGCCTGTGTCCTGATGGAGAAAACTATTTTTTGAATGTTTTTTATTCAAATGTCCACTGTGAAGGGGAGGCATGACAAATCCACAGGATGTTCTGCTAGTTACGTCACAGATGTTACAACACTGCAGCAAATGTACATGCTATCATCCTGATATCTCATGACGCAGCTTGTATAAGTTCGGCCCACGAATTTCCATCCAGCAAGTTTTTGCACCAACTGCAATGCCATCACTTACGTAACGCTTACAAAAAAATCTCAAGGTTTCAGTCGTTTTCAGTTGTAACAATTGGATGATTGGATTTACAGATCTGAATTGCCCCTCTTCTTAAGGGGTTCATCCATCTACAACCCTTTCCACGTGCAATGTTATGCTAATAGGTGGCTCTGTTCATAACATGAGTGTGTCGGTCTTAAATTCCGTCCTATTTAAATGGTGAAAAATTAGCCTTTGGACATCTTTAAGTAATCAACGACAAAACTTACAAAGTTGTACCCCCCTCCAGGATAAAAAAAATCAGCTCAGAAAAATTATCTTAAAATATTTGCAATGAAGCTGATTGGGACGTATATGGTTTAAAATAGAGGGTGGAATTCCCTCTTGTTGAGACTAAGGCAGGTGGCTCCGGCTGGCGAGACTGTCCGGATCCTGTGCCAGTTTCTGTGCTTGGAGCCTCATTGATTATGTGCGGCACATTCATAATCTCGTTCACCCGCTGTCAACAGGTGGGTTTGAAGGACCGGCGCCATATTTAAACACCAGTCTAACACACTCTCTCCAACCCATCAGTCTTCACAAGACACGGAGAATGTCAAAAACCCAGAAGGAAAAAGCTAGCAGCCTCGAGAAGAAGACAGCACCAGCTTTCACTGCCAAGGCCCTTGAAGCCCTTATTCGAGGAATATGGCCCCACCGACATGTCCTCGACCCCAGGGATGGCTCAAAGATGCTCACCAAGCTCACTTCTCCAGCCTGGGATGCCATTGCCCAAGAGGTCAGCGTGGCTGTCATCCGCGAAGCAGAATTCAATGCAGCAAGTGGATGAATGATCTCAGCCATTCCACCAGAGTAAATCCTCTTTCAACTCACTCTACATTCAATCTCTCAGCACGGCATCTTGTATTCACACAGCTTCTCTTACCATAGACCTCACACATTTAGTCGCAGAGGACACATATCAACATTCACTCTTCCAACAGGACTTTCAGAATACCACTATCCCATCTGTCTTGTTGTTCACACTCCCCCTTCTCGGTAGGGCACATCTCGCACAAGGAACATATATTTCACCCAACCACTACTCCAAACCTCTGATCACATCTTTCTTTAGTTTTCATGCAGGCCAAACATGCACGCAGCAAGCGCAAGTGAGCCTCGACCAGGGGAGGGACAGCAGAAATCATCGGCCTCACTGCATTCGAGGAAGCTGCTGCAGAGGTCGCCGGTGAGGACCAGGATTGCTCCTGAGGCGACACAGAGCTTTATCTCCCTCCGCAAACTAGCAGATCTCAGCTCCATCACTCCACCGAATCCTGCAATTCACACCAAGTGAAATGTACATGGAATTAGCTTCAGCTCATCAAATAAAACTTGTCCTTTTGACTCTTTCAGGTGCCAGCAGACCACAGCCAGCTAGCCACCGCAACAACTTTCTGAACCCCCAAAACACGTCTGAGGTTGAGGGGGCTCAGAAAATACAATTGCAGTGCTCACCTGCACCCTTCACCAGAGCAGAGAGAGACACCTTGGTGGGGTGTAGTTCAAGGTTAGACATGGGGTCACTTTCTGGGCAACAGCTTGTTGGCCCATCCCCACAACAATCAGAGGCAGGGACAGACCAGTCTCCAACACCCGGAGGGCTGCTACAGACCTTCCACCTACTCCGTCCCAGTCAGATGACGAACCTCTGGAAGCAGCTGCTAGCTCAATGGTGGAGATGCAAAGGGAGGCAGTGGAACATCAGATTCAACAGTCACTAAGCAGACTAGAGCCTATGATGGAGGAGCCTGCCTGTGTTCTGTCTGATGTTGTAGTTCTGACATGCAAGCACCTTGAGACCAGCATGGGAAGGATGGGAGCTACCATGGAGAGCTTGGTCCAGCAGGTTCTGCTGGATTTATGCTTGACTTTGCACTCCATGAACCCACACACTGGTAGACACCATCAGGATGTAGGCCACATGTGGACGAGGCACATTAATCACCTTACAGGTGCCTCATCTCCGGATAGCCCTTATCCCCCAGCAACCATCCCTGCAGACATTCTGGCTTCTTGAAGATCCCAAGCACCTCAGAGTGAGTGAAGATGTAGGAGTCATGGCAACACCTCGGGAACCGTGCACAAACCTGGAAGATGTGCTTCCATTGATCATACACTGCATTGTTGGAATGAAAGTTCACGTGGTTGATTAACATTAAGCCTTGCTGCCAGGGAGCTTGTTTATTCACATAGGCGCAGTTTATTGCACCCTGAACTCTTGGGAACGCTGAGGTATCTGCGAAGGCCGAGCCTTGTTATCCTCGTCCAGAATAATAATGGGACTTTCTGTAAAGGGCAGTGGTTACCTCATGATTGCAGCGACTGCCAACTGTGAAATACCACTCAGGTCCCCAGTTGCTGCCTGGAAAGATCGAGAGGCAAATAAATTGAATGCTGCCATCACTTTCAGGGCCACTGGCAGAGGGAATCCCCCAAACCCATACAGTGTCAGGTTTTGCACAGGTTTATCTCTCTCTCCCCCCTGGGGGCTGCACTTACCTGTGCGTCCCCCCAATGGGGATGGTTCGCCAGGTCTCTGTTGGTCGTGACCTGTTGTAAACCCCTGGTGGGGAGGGAATTCCTTTTGTGCGGGTTACTGGAGCGGGGAAGCCTGATAATTATATTTAAATGCATGATAATGGAGTTTTCAACCTTTCATGACAGGAATCCCATTATGTCATTGGCGGGGACAATATCAATGGGAAGTCCCAACAATGTGAAAGCCGTTTAGGGTCTCCCGTTGCATTCTCTGCCTCCACTGGCTTTCCTGCCCACTGGAAACGGGGATGGAAAATCTCCCTCGATATTTTTCCGTGTCACAATATGTAAGCTGAAAGCCGATGAAGCCCTCTGAGGAGACTGGAGCTCCTTAATTTGCCAGCAGTCCGAATGATCAAGAATAATTTTTCCTCATGTGTTTTCTACTGAAGATGTTTACTCCTTTGAGAAAAGGTGCTATACATGTTAAACTCCTCCAATAACTTGCCCAAGAAGCCATTATTCAAATAGGCTGTGGGTGTATAAGATTCCATGGTTGGTTCAAATGACTATCAGGCAGATGATCTCTCCCATCCAAAAGACTAGCCCCACTGTCTTCCAGTATTGCTATATAGTACAAAGAACTTGGCAGTCAGGCTATTCACTTAACATCTGATCTCAGGAACAGCCTCTTAGGTACTGTACTGGATCAAGAACTGAAGTCCTAGTGTGAAGCTCAATCCATAGAACCATAGGATCCTTAAAGTGCTGAAGGGGGCCATTTGGCCCATCAAGCCTGCACTGACCCTCCGAAAGAGCTACCTACCTAGCCCACACCCAGCCCTATCCCTGTAACCCCACCTAACCTATGGACGCTAAGGAGAAATTTAGCATGGCCAATTCACATAATCTGCACACCTTTGGACTATTGGAGGCAGACACGGAGAAAAGATGCAAACTCCATAGAGACTGTAATCCAAGATTGGATGTCATCTGAGGAAGGAGCTGCGCTCCAAAAGCTCGTGTTTGAAACAAACCTGTTGGACTTTAACCTGGTGTTGTAAGACTTCTTACTGTGCTCACCCCAGTCCAACGCCGGCATCTCCACATCAAGATTGGAATCAACATGTGAATCCTTGGTTTTTATTTAAACCTAGTATATAGGTCTCTACCTAATCTACTACTTCATCACTGTGCTACCATGCCTGATCCTGACTTCCTGTGTGCACATCCAGTCGAGGTTAATGGGTAACTATTAGGAGTAGGGGTTTAGTAAATAAGGAAGCCAACAGTAGTGGAACAAGGGTTTATTGAACTATTTACAATACTCTTTCCACGGCAGTAACTCTCTTCCAATCCAGTCCCTGTTGGGACGACCAACAGCTCCGGATTCTGCTTTATATTTGGTCTACTGGACTGCAGCTCGGAGCAGACTCCATGAGTTCCACAGGGAGATCAACAATGTTTTCCCCGTGGTCTGTGTGGGGGTTATGACAGGGAACATGGCCAGTTTTCTTCTCCTTGACCAAGACTTACTGAATACTAAATGCAGTCTTGGCTGAAATCTACTAAGTCAGCTACAATTGAAACTTTAATTAAGTAGACTTAGTTTTCCCTTAAAATAATCTTGTTAAATATCTCGTCACTTTGCACCATCTTCTACCAGTGAGAATAAGATCCCAAGCTGAGTACTGCAAAGGATTCAATGATACAAAATGTTGACGGCTTAAGCCAGCTGAGTACTGCACAAAATCTTCCATTTGTTTCAAATTTGAGATTAATTTTAGTTTAGATCTTGTATTTGGCACGCCGTTATCTTGGAGATTAGTGTTGATCCGGTAATACAAAACTGCAGGCAACTCAAGAACCTTGTAACCCATCACAAGGGAGCAGAGACAACAGACTCGAGGAGAATCACTGGTGGCTGCATATGAATATTATCCATCCTTTTCACTCTTGCTGTTGACTGACCTCCACCCCAAAGCCAGATTGAAGTGACAGTACATATTGATGGAACCATCAATTCACGAGACACGTGTTTCCGATATGAATCTAGGCTTTAATCGACTTACTTCAGAGCCAGCCTGTTACCCATTGATGAACTCAGGCTGACTCTGGACAAGGGTATTTATACAGCAGCACTAGGGGGAGGAGTCGTGGGTGGAGCCAAGGGTGGAGCCCAGTACAAGTTCCTCAGTACTCACAGAGCTATTCCCCCTAGTGGTTGGATAGCGCTACTGCGCTTACAAAGACAGTGTGAATTATCATATCATATATTACATTCACCACACATATTAAAATCACTGAAGATACAGTTGCTTGCACATGACAATAGCCTAACCTTATGACAGTGTATCAGCAAAATGGCAGACCTCAACATACTTGTGCCTTCTTAATAGGTTGATTACATTTTGAATTTCTTTCCTTATTAAAGAAAGGTTGCAGTGGGGTGGGTGGGGGGGGGGGGTGGAGGTGGTTGGGTCTAAAGTGTACAAATTTATTCTCAGCTTTTTAATCTCCCTTAAAAGACTGGAGGGTTCATTTTTCAATCTTTGCACTAAAGCAGCTGAACCAGGGCTTAAGGCTCACAATTCTGCAACTTACTCCATACTGACTGAAAACCTGTGGAATGGGTGGACGCTGTCATTACCAGGTAGGGTGTTGAACAAGTGTACATAGTTGGTAACATTATAGGGTTGCACAGTTCAGCTCCTTCTTTCCCCTTTTACAGCTTTAGATAAGATTCTAATTGTAGTATACCCAAACTGACCCAGATCATTAATTTAAACTTTAGCGCAAATGCCCCGCTCTTCCCTAAACTCTTGCATTGTAAGAACTTCTTTCTCCTGCCCTATTTTTTCAGTCGTTTGTGTTCTGCTGGTGTCTCATCAATACTTGGTCCTTTGTTCAATCAGCAACCAATATTTGCATAACTCAGTTCTGCAAAAGTATATTGGATTAGGATTCTTAAAACTTACCACAGTTTATGAAAAAAACAAAAAAAGTACTGGCAAGTTTACTTGTCTGTAAAAATTAACATGTTTAAAAAAGAAACTAACAAGCCTTGGACCCTTTAAGAAGTCCATCATTTGTGGAAATTTCCTTTGACTCACTTCTGATAACTAATACAACTGGGGCATGATCTACCAGCCTCGTCAACTTGGTGATGCCATCAGGCTGTTAAATATCATGAGAAGCCTCTCACAAGATTCGCAAAGCTTGAAGCATCTCACGAGATTCCATTGAATCTTCTGAGATATCGCGATCTGGATCCTTCCCACTAGGCGAGGTGCAGATTAGCATATTTAAATGAGCCATTAGGTTCATTTGAATGCGTTTGCGCCAGATTATCCCGGCGCCTGGGATCTAACGGACTCGCCTGGGAGACCTCGCCAGGTAGCCATTTAGCACTGGTCCAGACAAAGATGGACCAGGCATTATGGCACCTAAAGGGGGTCTCACAGGTCATAAGAGACCTCCGACTGGTTAGCCTCTGGGCACCTGTATGTGGCTGGCAGTGCCACCCTGGTACTGCAGGGGTCCCTGGATGGCACTGCCAGTTTGGCAGGGGCTCTATCAGGGTGTTAGACTGACATTGCCAGGTTGCCTGGGCCAGGGGTCATGCATGGAGGTACCATGTCTATAACAGATGGGTTAGGAGGCGGCTCAAGAACCCTGTAAGAGGTAAATTGGGTGAAGTGGGGGGCCTGGAGGCCACATTGGTAGCTGAGGGGAATTGAAAGATCAGAGCAGCCTTTAAAAATGGCGCCCCGATTGGTGAATACTCTTCCAGGATTGGGGATCTGAGCTCGCCAGTGTAGGAAATTATGGAAATGCGGCCTTGGTGGGGTGTTCCCTGCCAAAAGAAACAGCAAAGTGCCGTTGCATTGAGTGGTCTCACCCTGCTCAACACGTCCGAAATGGGGAATTGTTTTTGTCCCATTGAATTGTGTCTCCGATTTGTGAAATTCCAGCCTAGCGGCTCGAACAATTTGTTAGGCCTCATTTAATGACTTTCTATTGTGCCTTTAAGGTAATATGACATCTCAAGATGCTTTCTCGCAACATTATAAAATAAAAATTGACGTTGAATCGCATAAGGAAATATTAGGGCAACCAGCCAACACCTTGGAGGTATTAAGGAGCATCTTACAATAGGAGAGAGAAGTAAAGAGGCGGAGAGGTTTGAGGATAGAGGTTCAGAGCTTAGAGTCCTAGCAGCTGAAGATGTGGCCAACAATGGTAGAGCGATTGAAATCAAGGATGCTCAAGAAGCCAGAATTAGAGGAACGCAAATATCTCCGAGGGTTGTGGAGATGGAGGAGATTACAGAGAAAGGGATGATTTGAACACGGGTGTGGGAATTTTAAAATCAGGCTGTTGCATAGCCGGTTTGTGAGCCCAGGGATGAATAGGGATTTGATGGGATAAAGGACAGTGCAGTAGAATTTTGGATGATCTTGAGTTTACAGAGCTAAAACATGGGAGAGAGACCAGGAAAATATTGGAATAGTCCATTGGAAGTTGAAATGCATGAATAAGGGTTTCAGCAGCAGATGAGCTGGGGCCAGGGCTTGGTCAGGCAATGTTACAGAGACAGAGAGCAGTGGTCGATGTTGCGGTTTGAAGCTTATCTCAGGGTCAAATATGACACCACTGATGCAAACAGTTTGGTTCAGCCTCAGATAGTTGCCAAGGAGGAGGATGGAATCTGTAGATTTGATAAAGATTTAAATGCAGCCTTAACTCCTTATCAGTGAAACAACTAATCTGAAATGTTGACAAGAAAAGCTGGCTTTGCAGTAAAGTGACACTTGAATCTGATTGGCGAAGATCATGGATGAACACCAGATGCACTTGTGCTATATTCCTAAATACAACATTTTTACACTGACATTAATCAGGTATTTTAAATTGACTCTTTGACAACGAGACATCGGACTTGAAACGTTAGCTCTTTTCTCTCCCTACAGATGCTGACAATGTCCAGCATTTTCTCTCTCATTTTAAATTGGTTGATATCTGGACTAAATTAATTTTCAGAGGAATCTAATACAACTATGCAAAGCATTCAAATATAAAATTTAGACAACTCTGCACCATTAAATTCAGCAAAAGCAGTTTCTTTCTGAGAAGGAAAAAATAATTTACCATTCGATGAAGGTACTGGTATCAAACATGAGAATGTGCATCTTCCTATGACTGTCCAAGCACATTCCCCTCAGCTAAGGCATTCACAGTAACTGACAACCACACTTCAGAATCAACACATAGTTGGCCACTTTCTACAGATAGCTGCAGCATCAAATCCCTAGATTGACACTTGGCTATTGTAGAAATTTACTGCATTTACAGCTGTCACTTCAGTTAAGCCTGACAAGTAGCCTTTTCTGTGCATCCCCTTTCCGTAACATTGTGTTTCGAAATGGCATTTAGCATTCTTTTAGCGAATCAATCGTTTTCAATAACTGGTGTCTCGGGCTTCCAGCTCTCCCTTGAGAACATAAGATATAGGAACAGGAGTATACCACTCGCCCCTTCTGCCAGCTCTTTTGATCATAGATAATCAGTCTGATTATAGATAATCTACGTAATTCTACTTTCCTGCCTGCTCCCCATATCATTTTATTCCCCAAGAGATTAACAATCTATCAATCTCAGTTCTCAATATACTCTATATGGAACATCCACAACCTCCTGGAGTAGATATCCCAAGGATTCATAACCCCCTGAGTGCAGACATTTCTCCTCAAATTAATCCTAAATGATTAGTTCCTTAACCTGAGACTGTGCCCGTATTTTCTAGATTCCCCACCCTGGAAAAATAACCTTTCAATCTCCACCGTCAAGCCCCTAAAATCTTGCATGTTTCAATGAGATCATCTCTCATTCTTCCAAACGCCAGAGAGTATAGGCCCAATGTACTCAGTGTCTCATTCCAGGAACCAATCCAGTGAAACCTTGCCATACCACCTTCAAAGCTGGAATATCCTCCCTTAGCTATGGAGACCAAAACTGTGCAATACACTCCCATGTGCGGCCTTACCAAATCCCTATAGAGTTGTAGCAAAACTGCCTTATTCTTGTACTCCAATCCCTTTTCAATAAAGACTAACATATCATTTGCCTCCCTAATTCCTTGCTGTATGTTAACTTTGTGTTCTTAAGATTAGTACACCCAAGTCTCTCTGAACATCACCACTTTAAGAATCATTAGATTACTGATTTAAGGATGGTTAAGAAACAGGAGTGCCAATATAAGCAGAAGCAACTGAACCTCATTTGCCTTTACGGAAACTGTTCTCTGCAAAATTATTGTGGTGACTTTCCTGTCCAGGGGCCTGGTGCAAAAGCTTGTTGATTATGCCAGTGGAACATAGAACATAGAACGATACAGCGCAGTACAGGCCCTTCGGCCCTCGATGTTGCACCGACATGGAAAAAAACTAAAGGCCATCTAACCTACACTATGCCCTTATCATCCATATGCTTATCCAATAAACTTTTAAATGCCCTCAATGTTGGCAATGTCCATTCCCATTAACTGTCTTCAGCTTTAGTACCTCACCAAAATCCTGCAGCATGTAAAGTGCAGCCCCCACCACTTGTAGAAGGTGAATTCTTGCAAATACAATTTGGCTGCTATACTAGGTGGCTGGTGAGCTGATATGGCACCACAAGTATTTTACAGCTGTGCTGTTATTACTGTTGGCAATGGGCCAATACAAAGTCAGTGCATATTGTGGTGTCCTGTTTCATGATTTTGTAAGAAGTGATCAATTCAATAGTAAAAGTCAAGATAATTGTTCCCAAAATATTACAGGCAGATTTCTAATTTAATAAAATTATAATATTTTTGTATTGTGTTCACTGTTTTATCTATTCCTGCCAATTGTAATAAGTGAAATCACGTGGTGATGTGATGATGACATTTTGATGAATCAACTACCACTGGATATCAATCAGAATAGTCATAAGATGATGAAATGGTGCTATGATAGCACTTTAATTAGAGGATACTTTGGATACTTTCTCCTTGTTTTAACAATTATCAACTGGCAACAGCTAAGTAAAGTTTTCTTTTAAGTTCTTCATGACACCTTGGGCGTAATTCTCCACAACGCCCGACGCCGTCGTGAAACCCGGAGTGTTTCACGACGGCGTCGGAGGCCACTCCTCACCCCCTATTCCCCCCCCACTGGGGGGCTAGGAGCAGCGTTCCGTAAATGACGCTGCCGGCGGCGCCTAATGACGTCAGCCGCGCATGCGCAGGTTGGCCGCGCCAACCCGCGCATGTGTGGTTGCCGTCTTCCCCTCTGCTGCCCCGCAAGACGTGGTGGCTTGATTTTGCGGGGCGGCGGACGGTAAAGAGTGCGTCCCTTGGAGACGCCGGCCCGACGATCGGTGGGCACCGATCGCGGGCCAGTCCCCTCCTGAGCACGGCCGTGGTGCTAGCTCCCCTCTCCACACCCCACAAGCCACAAACTCACCTTTGGCGCCATGTTCACGCCAGCAGCGACCAGGTGTGGTTGCTGCCGGCGTGAACAGGTTGGGAACGGCAGGCCGCTCGGCCCATCCGGGCCGGAGAATCGCGGGTTGCCATTTTTCACAGCGACACGCGATTCTCCAAGCGGTGTGTCGCAATACCCGACACGCCATTTTTGGGGGGGTGGGAGAACGCGGGTGGGGCCAGAACGGCCCTCCCGCGATTCTCCCACCCGTCCTGGGCAGCGGAGAATCGCGCCCCTTGTACCTTCTATTGCTTTCTTAAATAAATGGAGCCCGTAAAATCCTGTGACTGACAACTTTGAAATTGATATTCATAAGACATAGGAGCCATTCAGCCCCTCAATCCTGCTCTGCAATTCAGTAAGATCATGGCTGATAAGGTTGTGGCTGTAACCTTGCTTTCCTCCATGTCCCCAAAACCCTTGACTCCCTTATAGATAAAAAATCTATCTCTGCCTTGAGTATGTTCAATGATCCAGTCTCTACTGAAAGCGGGGGAGGAGACTTCCACAGACTACTAACCCTCTGAGAGAAGACATTTCCCCTCAACTCAGTCTTAAATAGGAGAACCTTTATTTGTAAACATTATCTCTGTTACATTCTTGTGCTAGCCAGTGTGAATGATGCACAGAAGAGCATCTTGTTCTGGACTAGGTAAAGTATTTTATTATAAAATAAATGCGTGGTAAACATAACTATAATAAATATTACAAGCTACTAATACTGATAAATTATCCAAAAGCTAGTGTAAGTATGATTATCCACTGACACGACTAACCCCCAACTCCCCAAGGTAAAGAGTCACATGGTAGACCACCTGCTTGTTGGAGGTCGTTTACATCATTATAAACAAGATAGCTTATGCATATCATTACAACCTCATAGCTCAAGATATTCCCAGGGGAAACAGCTCAGCATCTACCTTGTCACACTCCTTCAGAATCTTATATGTTTCAATAAGATCACCTTTCATCCTTCTAAACTCCAATCAGTATAGGCTCTTTTTGATTGATATAAGTAACTGCCTGTTTTAAAAGTGGACCTTTTAAGTGGTGGGAACTGTACTGAAATTAATATTAATTACCCAAGTCTTCTCCTTCAAAAATCCTTAAGTTATTCTGTCATTTTGAAACACTATCATTTTGCTGGGCTATTAGCAGTAGTGTTAAAACGGATGTGTCCTTAACTGTAAACTAATCAACGTTTGCTGAAAATATGATCTGTTAGTTTAGAAGGGGTATGGTTATCCTTTATATAAGACATGTGCCTTATTTCATTTTCTTTTGGGCTTTAAAATATGTCCTGCGGGAAGCCAGCTTTAGTGTAGGCAGAGCAACCTTTTACCGCTGCTGCTATTCCATATGTCACCTGGAAAGCTCCCCTGTTTATTTGTGCAGCAGTACCAGGCAGTGATTTATGCAGTGTTGCTCACTGGTAGGAGATGAGGATATTTTTAGCATGTTTATTAACAGTGCGGGCTTATTCGTGTTGAAAAACAGTGGTGGAGTTGAGAATTATGCCATTGCAGGGACACGCCTTTATGCCCTTTAGATCAGTGCCAGTTCAATCTTTCACAGGCACAACATATTTGGAAAATACTTGATTAAGAGTTGGTGTCTTTAAATGAGACATTGCGACAGGACACCCAGATTTCAAACAACTAATGATGGCAGAACTCAAACGTTTATTTACGAGGCAGGGAGTGCAACATTTATTTCGGAGAAATGATTTTCTGCTGGCATCCAGTGTGAGGACTATGGTCAGTTCAAAATTATCAATGAGTGCAGGAGTGCATTTTTTGCTGTGCAGACTTGTGGGCAGTACGGTGGTGAAAACTGTTGCTTCACAACGCCAGGGACCCGGTTCAATTCCCGGTTCGGGTCACGGTCTGTGTGGGGTCTGCACGTTCTTCCCGTATCTGCGTGCTGTTTGGTGAATTGGACATTCTGAATTCGCCCTCTGTGTACCTGAACAGTCACCGGCAACCAGGGCAATTTCACAGTAACTTAATTTCAGTGTTAATGTACGCCTATTTGTGACAATAATAAAGATTATTATTATTACCTCAGCCAGGGGTGATCATGAAACCCTTTTATTCAACTACGTAAATGGCTTTGTTGTTCCTGACTTATCGGTTGTACTCCTCAGCAGCATATTTGAATTCACAGCAGAATATTGCATTCAATTTAGTTCAGCACGAGCCAGGCTTCAGAATGTGAAGACAGGACGTTGCTATTTTTTAATCAACCTTGGTTTGAGTACCATGGACATAGAGACCTTTTAAACAGCCTGTTATAATTGACCCCCCACCTCCCCTGCCCCAGTTCCTTGCTCTCTACATGAAGTTGTCCAGATTTGAATGCTAACCACACATATTCTCATGTGGGGAAATAAGCTGTAAGAATTGTGTGTTCAATTTTAGGAAGTCAAAATGGCATACACTGGGCAGGATTTCATGTAGCCATCTGTCCCCACCGCATGGCGTGTTTTGTGATGGCGGAGCCGGTCCACCATTGACTGGCAGTTGGATTTTCTGGTCCTGCCATTGTCATCGTGTTTTCCCACTGTTTGTACTCTCCACCCCCAGGGGCAGGGCGGGGGACATTGTTGGGACCGGAAGGTCCTGCCGGCATGAATGGCCGGAAAATTTTGGCCAGTAACTATAGCTTTCTTATATTTGGCAAACCGGTTTAATGTTTACTCCTGTTGTATCCTTAACATTTTGGTCAGCATATTACACTTATAACAGCATTGATTGCCAGTGACAATTTTTAAATAATTAATTAAGAAGATTATTGCAGGTGCCTTCACCTCAGTGCAATTGCATTTTTTTAGCATATGCATATGATTGTTTTTAAAAGAACAGCAAGCAAATAATCACGCTGTGAGTACAACAGTCTGCACAACAGGAGTCCTAATCCCTTGTGCCCAATCTGATGACATATCTCTTTATTCACTTTTCCTTCAACTACTTGTCTGTAACAGTAACAACATCAACAACAACTTGTTTTTATGCAGCGCCTTTAATGCACGATCAATCACTACTGAAGCGAGATTGTAGTCCAATTGAAGGCTTTAATGAACAAGTAGTTACCACAGCAGCTCCGGTACAGAATGATTGCTGTGGGTGAAACACAGACTCTTATGCTCCGCCTGCTGGGCGGGACCAGCAGGCAGGTTCTACCACTCATACTACAGTATAAGGTACATCCCACCCAGGTACCGCGATCCCCCAAATATAGCCTCCCACAGCCTTTAACATAATAAAACATCCAAGGTGCTTTACAGGAGTGTAATAAAACTATATCTGACAGCTGGTGGCTAGGGAACTGAGTTTGTGGTAGGGATCATTTAGTGTTGCCCACATTTAGTTGGAGAAACCTTTTGCTCATCCAGTACTGGATACTGGAAAAACAGGCCAACTATTTCAGAGAGCCCAAGGGAGGCAATGGTAATATGGAGCTAGGTGTCCTCAGTGTCCATGTGGAAACTGATGCTATGTTTTAGGATTATGTCACCAACGGGCAGCATGTCGATGAGAAATAGGAGCTGAGTATACATTCTTAGGGGAATGTGTGGGAGCAGAAAGAGAAGCCATTGATTCTCTAGCTAAACTGGATAGATGGGCATTGAATTGGGCAAGCTAGTTCCACCTGGCTGAATGAAAGTGGAGAAGCTTTGGAGGAGGATGGTTTAGTCAACTATGTCAAAAGCTGTTGACCATTTGAGGGGGATGATAAGGGATTATCTTTGTTGCAGTCACAAGGGATGTCCTTTGTTGCTTTTCAGTACTGTGGCATAAGGTGGAATCCTGATTGGAGAAATTCTAACATCCAGGTCCAGGAAAGATTGGCACAGATTTGGGAGAGAATAATATGTGAAAGGATTTGAAGAGGAAAGGGAGCTTGAACATTGGGTGGTTGTTTGCAGACATAGGTTGTTTTTTAGTGTACAGATTTTTTGATGGCAGATTTAAAGGAGAGAGAGGCAGTCCCTGAGCATTTATTCTTTCAAGGGATGTGGGTATGATCAGCATTTGTTGCCCTTGAATTGAGTGGTTCACCAGGCCAATTCAGTTAAGAGTCAACCACATTGCTGTGGGTCTGGAGTCACATATAGTCCAGACCAGGACAAGAAAGGACAGCAGATTAAATTAGGGAAAATTAGTGAACCAGATGGGTTTTTACAAGAATCAATGTTAGCTGTAATTCCAAATAGCAATAATTGAATTTAAATTCCAACAGCTGCCATGGTGGGATTTGAGCCCATATCCCCACTTGGGTCTCTGGATTACTAATTCAGTGACATTACCACTAAGCCACCATCTCCTGAGGACAGCAAATGGTTAACAATGTCAACTGCATGGAAGCCAGGAAGGGATGCCAGTCAGTAGTAGCTGAGGAGAGGTGGGGTTGAATGAACTGCATGAGCTTGGAGAGGGCATGCAACGAAATAGGAAAGAAACTGAAGAAAAGTGTGAGTTCATAGCCTGCATAGGGATAATGCTGGTGGGCAAGGGGAAGGAAGGTATGTGGCAGAGGTAATTGGTCAGATAATCTTGATCTTAGCAATCTATTCTTTAATATTGATTTACGGGTGGATTCTTTGTTCGCGCCTGCCACAAGATCGCCACAGATGGGACGTGGACCATGTAAAGGTCCATTGACCTCGGGCAGCAATTTCCATTCGCCAGGCTGGCAAGGCCAAAGAATCCTGTTCTTCGTCTTCACATCAGTCATTGGATCAAATTTTCTGTATCAGATGTGTGCTCTCGCATACTTATTTTTTGAATATGATTTTGCTGAATGTGGGGGCTGGTAACCTCACAGTGAAGGAAACTGAGTATTGGGACTTGGGTGAACCAAGAGCCAACTGTGTATCTCCCTGACTAATCAGATTGAAGGTAAGTGAAATTAATAACAAAATGAGTAAAAAGGAATGATAAATTAGAGCAGATTAATTCAATGCCAAATTGGGTACACAGAAATAAAGAAAGATTGGATTAAGAGAGAGAATCCCGGCTCCCGCCCACTTAGCAAGGGTAGCTCATATAAAGGGAGACTCACAGGGATAGTCATTGCTCCCACCCTGTAACTCTTGTGCAGGTTATAAAACACCAATTTCAATGGTGAAACTCAAGCAAGCTATAATAATTTTTATTAGTGTCAGAAGTAGGCTTACATTAACACTGCAATGGAGTTACTGTGAAAATCCCCTAGTCGCCACATTCCTCCGCCTGTTCGGGTACACTGATGGAGAATTCAGAATGTCCAATTCACGTAACGAGCATGTCTTTCCGGACCTGTGGGAGGAAAACAGAACACCCGAAGGATACCCACGCAGACACAGGGAGAAGATGCAAACTCCGCACAGACAGTGACCCAAGCCAGGAATCAAACCCAGGTCTCTGGCACTGTTAGGCCACAGTGCTAGCCATTATGCTAGTGTGCCTCCCACAAGTAAAGCAGACATTGAGAGCAGAGCAGGTACATACCCTTACAATTCTCTATCCTTTCATTGTAATTGACATAATATCATGGAAGGTGTATGCCTGAATTCTCAGTTTGTGTTTCCAAACCTGAGGCTCCATGCAGAGAGTGGAAACTTGTAAAATTCCTCCTGCAGATTAATACAAAACCAGTTATCAAATCTGAAAGTGTTGAGCAACATCTCAAAAGATGACATTTAAGAAGCAGGTTCAACGGGTTCGTTTTGTTAATTTTGAACAGAATTAGCCATCGTAGGTCTGAGGTAGGCACAAAAAGCAAGAGGAGGCCTTACTGGAAGTGAGAACCATGATAGATATGTGAAGCCTATTGGGCAAGAAATTAACTGATTCTTGAAAATATTTGTACTGATGAATTGAATTTAAAATTAAGAACATTTTTTATGGTTTAAAAAAAACAAACCCAAGGTCAGAAGCAGGTGCCGTGGTTCGAACAATGGTGCTGCATAATTGGGCTGTGATTCAGGCAACATCATCAAACATGCTGAATTTTCTCAACAACAACTTTCTTTAATTGGGAGAAAAACTGAGGCCCATCTGCCCTCTTTGGTGAATGCAAATTATTGCAGCGTTTTATTTTCTGACCGAGCAGAGTGGGCCTGACCAATATTTAATTTTCAATCAACATTACTTAAAATGGATTAGCTGATCATTATCTCAGTGCTGTTTGTGCGGCCTTGCTGTGGCAAATTGGCTACCACATTTTCTACATTACAATGGTGAATACACTTCAAACATATTTCATTAACTGTCAAGTGTTTTTGGATGTTGTAAGCTCTGGAAATAAGTCGTAAGTAGGTGGCAAACAATTACCAATATACATGAAAAGAGGTGACACTGTTTACATAATGTTCAGCATTGCGCTTATTCTGTATTGTCAATTGCAAAATCCAAAGAATAATTATGCAAAGAAACCTCGCATAACCATACTTCTAATATCAGCCTAATGAAGTCATCAAGGAGAGTCACCAGGGATGCTACTAAATTGGGGCCGATGTATTCCGTTGGGGGGGGTTGGGCGAGTTGTTGATGAGGCCAAACTAGTGTACAGCTGTATGACATAAACGCCCACAACTTAAAGGGTTGGGAGAAGAGCACAAAAGTACCATTGCAAAATATCTCTGAAATCTTCAGAAAGACAGGAAGCCTTCATATTCTCCAGTGGAGCACTCTAGTACTGTTGGATGAATTCAAACAATGGAGGATAGCCCTATTTGATGTAGGTTCCCCCAAGAAATATGTTTGAGACAGAAGTGGCCTGGAGAATGAGTGCAAACTCCGAAGCTCCACGTGCAGCAACTCACTGCCAAAAAAAGGTCCAACTACTTCGGGCAAGGTAAGAAAAGCTTCCAAGAATGTACAACACTAAGCATTTCTGCCAGTTATGGTGACCTCCCCTCTTGTTCCTTGGCAACACGTTGGTTCTGATTTCAATCTCAGCTCGGTGGTGGAACTCTCGCCTCAATCAGAGGAGAATACATCATGCATCCTCCAGGGACTTTGGGGTGGATTTCATGGGGTGACAGATTATCTGCGTTTCACGCCCCCCACAACTAAAAGTTAATCAGCACTTCACCGACAGGAAATCGGACTGTTCTGCAGCAATAATGCTCTGGAGTGGCCTTAATTGGTGTGGAATTCAATTACCACCCCTCGGGAACAGAAAGTCCAGTCTAGGGAACTGCTTACCAATCTAATTGGCCAATAGCTCCATAGTCTCAGCAGTGCCAGAAGAGAGCACTACAACTAGTCCCCACAAAGATGTGAAGGTCTCTCCCAGACTTTAGATACGTCTGGGGAATCTGGGAGGTCACAGTTGGGAGATCTCAGCAAGGTGGAAGAGGGTGGGTGGAGGGGTTAGTTTAGAGAGGCCAAGTTGGACGGATGAAGTGGGGAGGTACCATCGTGGGAGCATTTCCCCAAATGGACACAAAGAACCCCCCCCCCCCCCCCCCACCCAGAGAGCCTGCCTTCCTCTTCTTGCCCAAGAGGAGCGAACACTATCCAAGCTCCCAAGCTCTCTGTCGACCTTTGCCTTCCCCTGCTGACAAGAAATTTGTGACGGTGGTGGAATATGACCCTTTTTTAGAAGGTAGTGTCCATGGGCAGCACGGTAGCACAAGTGGATAGCACAGTGCCTTCACAGTGCCAGGGTCCCAGGTTTGATTCCCCGCTGGGTCACTGTTTGTGCGGAGTCTGCACGTTCTCCCCGTGTGTGCGTAGGTTTCCTCCAGTTTCCTCCCACAGTCCACAGACGTGTGGTTAGGTGGATTGGCCATGATATATTGCCCTTAGTGACCAAAAAGGTTAAGAGGGGTTATTGGGATAGGGTGGAAGTGAGGGCTTAAGTGGGTCGATGCAGACTCGATGGGCCGAATGGCCTTCTTCTGTACTGTATGTTCTATGTTCTTAAGGACTTCACTAGGCCCAGGAGTGGGCAGGTTGCTTGATGTGCACCATGCCACATTCCATAATATGAGGGACAGGCTATGTGTGGACAGGAAGGCAGCAGGCTGGCCATTCACTTTACTTCACTTAACCCCACCCGCCTTCAAATACATCGGCAGGGGGACTGTAAAATTAACTGCTTGAGCACATAAGCTAAGCTGGCACTTCAGTGCAATACACAAGGAATGTTACACTGTTGAGATTCGATCTTTCAAATGAGACATTTCATATTAGGTCCATTTGCTTTCTTGGGTAAATGTAACATTACTCAAAGAAGAGCAGTGACATTTTCCTGGTGGTCCTGCCCAATATTTACCCATCGATCAACATCAATGAACCAGTTTAACGAGTCATTTATTTCTATACTGTTTATGGAACAAATTTGATTCTGTTTTTTCTGTGCATTATGACAGTGATTGTCCTTCAAAAGAATTAATTGATTGTGAAACACTTTTGGGACACCCTGAGTAGCGAAAGAATCATAGAATTTACAGTGCAGAAGGAGACCATTCAGCCCATCGAGTCTGCACCAGCCCTTACAAAGAGCACCCTACTGAAGCACACATATCTACCATACCCCAGTAACCCGCACTTAACATTTTTTGGACACTAAGGACAATTTAGCATGGCCAATCCACCTAACCTGCACATCTTTGGTCTGTGGGAGGAAACCGGAGCACCCGTAGGAAACCCATACAGACACAAGGAGAAAAGCAGACTCCGCACAGACAGTGACCCAGCCGGGAATCAAACCTGGGACCCTTGAACTGTGAAGCAACTGTGCTAACCACTATGCTACCATGCTGTATAAATATAAGTCCTTTACTTCCTAGTTATTTATGGTGATATCCCAGCAGGTCCTTCTCAGACCTTTGATGCAGCTCTGAAAACTTGGTACCTAGCTCCTCCATTACATCCAAGGAGAAAGGGGAGGGAGAAGGGGAGCCAATGGAATAGGCATTGTGTGCTCTGTAAACTGGTGGAGCAAGGAAATAGCAACTCCACTGCAAATGGCACTAAAGCAGAGGACAAAATGGCCAGAAAACACATGAATATTTTACTGCTACCTGTCAAGTGCAGATCCTAGAAAATATCTTCTGTCATATTTGCAGTGTCTAACAGTTTGAACCTTTTTATTCACACGGTTATGGATATGAATGAGGACAAATAATGGAAATGATGCATTACAATACCATATCAATACCAAGTCATTTGTATCTGTGCACAAAAATGAGTGAGCTCCACCAGAAATGTCAGTAGAAAGTGGGATATGCACCAATGAAGGTGGAAATCCCCCACAATGGATCTCGATCCCTAGTCTGCCTACCCAGTTTGTGTCACCAAAGTAGCCAGTGCTAATAAGTGCTGCAGGCCTTATTCTTTCCAATATTACAGTTTAGTATATTGCACTGTACAGCTACTGAAAATTCAACTAAACCCAATTACCTTTGATGCATTGGAATCTTAATGGAGCATACACGTTTCAAAAATTGCCAATACCTCACTGGCTGGATAGTAGGATACAATCCCACAAAATCTATCGTGACATTAGCTAAGTGGCAAACCTCTCGAGAAACATTAAAGATGTCAACAGTTCTACCTTCAACTGTGAAAAGATTACCAATGAATAACCAGTAAACTATCAATATATTTCACTTTACTTGTTAGCTCCCTTCAACATTAAAGGCATTGATTATAATGAATGATTACACTACATAAATGTAAGTTAATTTATATAAATAAAAGATTTACATCTGGTATGTGTTTGTCAAACATCAAAACATGCAAAGTATAAATCACAGATACTTAACTGGCTCAAGTATGTGCATAGAAATGGTGGAAAGCAAAGTAATTCACTACTGACCAAACAATGCCAAATTCCTGTGTGTTACTGAGTCAGTGGAAATCTACCAGTGTACGTGGCATCCAATTTCAGTTTGATTGCTATGACTTTCCAAAATGAGCAGCTAGGCTTTTAAAAAAAGGAAATAAAAAATAACACAATGATGTTGAGAATCAGGTTCATCATGCTACCAAATTCTATTAGCTTTCAGTTCCTCACACCTGGAGTATTCCTTGAACAAATGTACAAACGTACCTGCAACATCATTGAAACTGTAAGCTGACACTCCAGATTCAGACAGTCCCCACATAGAAGCCATTTACAAACTACCTGTAATTTGACAAATATGACCTTAAGACCTGCTGCTAATATGCAGAATTGTTGGCGGTCAGCCAAACCATAATCCTGACCATTATCAAGCAGTAACATGGTCCATTGCAGTTATTATAGACATGGTTTTGGGAATGGGTAATAGAGTTCCACAAGCTTAGTTATCCACAAATGTCAATCAGACCAATAATTACTCTCCACTTTATATTGCAGACTCAATTTGAAAAGCAGCCCGACAAATATAGAAGAGAAAAGGAGCACGTTTGCCCTCTTAATTAACACTAAAATCACCCCTGTTTAATATATAATATTATGAATAACCTGCAGTGAGATTTACTGCTGCATATTGTTCTGTGTCATTGCACTCCAGCCAGAGAGTTGACCTTGGGGCGCTATGTAAAATCCGTTTCACTTCATTGACTGATCAATGAAGTATTCAGGTCTCTGCTAAAATACTGCTTCTTATCCTGAAGGACAGCAGAAGGAAAAGATAAATTAAATGACAAATTGTTGGAAATGAAATTTTGATGCCTTTTAGAAGAAAGATTTCTAGTCATGAGTCCTATCTTTTACAATGTATTTTTCGAAAGTCAATTATGGAAACGGTCATGAGAAGAAATGGAGAACTAAGATACCAATCACATGATTGAGTTTTGTGAAAGAAAATACAGTATTAAGAACTGTAACTTTATGAGATAAAGGCTCTTTACAATTACATTAGTCAACTTAATTTTATGTAAGAGCGTAGTAATTCATGTCGTCCAACCTAGAGTCTAATTTTTGGTGTGGCAGTTTCAGTAGTTCAATGAGAGAAAGAATTGGAAATGCAGGAAAGGAACATTCACCTGAGCTTTGCTAAATTTGCAATTGTTGAAAAGTGAGGAGTAGGGACACCTAGCTGTTGGAAGAGACGGAGATCAATGCTTTAGCTGTACATCAAAGCTGAAGATTGTAAGTCTTGGTTAGACTAAGGATTTGCTATTGGAATTCAGGTAGTTTTGTCTAAAGATGCAAGATGAGAGGACACGCTGGCATCTTATTTTACATTAGAAATGGAAATTTGCATTATCGCCTAATGATATGAAGCAACCTTTTAAAAGATGGCATATTAATATGGGTATAAGTGAGATCATTTATCAGAATATATACTATGATATGTATGTGACTGGTATTGAGGTGCGAGGAAATAATTTTACTAAGAAGCTCTGATGACACCATAAATATTAAGAAGAACATTTGAGCAGATATCAGTGTCACTGGAGCCCAGAGATTCAATTAGTGTCTTGTACCACTGACAATTCTCCCCTTGGTAGCCCACGCCCTGCATTATCTCCAACCAGCAGAGCAGCAAGCATTGGACTTCTCTGATGCAGTATATTGACTCTTAAAAATGAATGACTCCAGTGTACCAAAAGCTGATCAAAGTATTTGAAAAGATTGGCTTACCCTTTTTTCTGTTTGCTCACTTTTTTGTTGATATCCTACCTGCTTGATGTGAGTTCATTAGTAGATTTCCTACGTGAATCACATTTGGAGAGTTAGCATTATTTCACACCCACTGAATTACTCCGATTTCTTGCATTTAGATATTTATTTTGATCCAATCAAGCAACTGTAACATATACTGTGCATGTTGGTTGTCTGTTGCATTGGCTGACGTTCTGAAATAAGGTTAGTTGAAGGGATGGAACCCTTTGGTTCTATGATCATCTTGGTGAAGAGAAAACAAGACTAGATTAAGATTCATTGTCACGTGTAACGAGATACAGTGAAAAGTATTGTTCTGCGTACAGTCCAGATTGTTCTACGCATGAAAAAACATAGGACATACGGTAAATACATAGACATAGACATCGGGTGAAGCACACGGAGTGTAGTGCTATACAGTAGAGAAGATGCGTAGAGATAGCAGTTCAGTCCATAAGAAGGTCATTCAGGAGTCTGGTAACAGCGGGGAAGAGGTTTTTGAATCTCTTCGCACGCATTCTGAGACTTTTGTATCTTCTAGCTGATGGAAGAGGTTGGAAGAGAGAATAACCCAGGTGAGAGGGATCTTTGGTTATGCTGCCCGCTTTCCCAAGGCAGCGGGAAGTGTAGACAGTCAACATCAAACAGAGATTACATCACACAGATAAGAGACGTGTTCAAGTCAGTAGCATAGTGGTTAGCACTATGGTTTCACAGCGACAGGGTCCCAGGTTAGATTCCCGCTTAGGTCACTGTCTGTGCGGAGTCTGCATGGATTCCCTCCAGGTGCTGCGGTTTCCTCCCACAAGTCCCGAAAGACATGCTGTCAGGTGAATTGGGCATTCTGAATTCTCCCTCTGTGTACCCGAACAGGCGCCGGAATATGGCGACTTGGGGCTTTTCACAGTAACTTCATTGCAGTGTTAATGTAAGCCTACTTGTGACAATAAAGATTATTATTATTCAATATATTCGGAAATATCTAGCAGCATCGCAGTAAATGAGGATCCCAGGGCCAGAAATCCACTATCAAAAAGCCTGCAAACTGCTGGCAGCTTCTGGCTATGCACCCACCAGAGGCCCAAGATCAACAAGTGATCCAGGCCTCAAATGTGAGATGCCAGGATGGGGGTCACAGAGAGTGAATTGGAGATGACAGGGAGGGGAGTCGGCAGGAAAGATGGGGGTGGTTTCATACCATTTTCTGATACGTGGTCCCTCAATCAGACACCGAGTCCCTGAACATGAAGGATTCCCCGCGGGAGCCCACAAACAAACTAAACAGAGTTTTGATTCTCAGCTTCTCATGTGGCCATAAGGGTTTTGTCCTATTCATACAATAATGAAATTCTGTCTTTTGTACTTTAAAACCAAGACTTTCTCTGAATCATTCTGGACCCGCCACGGCAGGTTTTCCTCCTGGTGGATGCGGGAATCCATTTAAAGCCCCATTGACTGGCAGGACGGGAAGATCCCATCCTTTCTTATTTCTTCCACTGCAAAGAATAACAGCAGAAAGTTAGTGGGCAGATTACAATTTTTGCTGCACTCTGACCTCTCTGCAAACTTCCTTGTCTATATATTGGATCCTAGAGGGTGACTGCCTTCTCCTTCCTGCATGTGTTGTTTCTATCTTAACTCTATCTGTCTTCTCTCTATCTCCACATGTTCCTACCTAAAGCTTTTTCAACTGTGTCCTTTCATTCTCCCACTGGTATGTTATTCTGTCTTCTGTTGAAAAATAACAGTAAAATTGAATATAAAATCAGAGGGGATCAGTTCACTTTTTCATTTTATTTTTTTAAAATGTAAGCCTGACTTCATTGAAGCTTTGAAACAGTTTCCACTTCCTGCCAATCTGTAACACACATTGCTCCAAACCCAAGGTCTAGATTTGGGCCACAATACGTAAGAACCAAACCACAAAGAATTTGTGTATGAACAATCTTGTCAATTGTCATTAAGGTCAAAGGTGCAATTTTTGCACCAAGGCAAAGGAACTTGCTTGTCACATTTTAGAATTCTGTGACCATATAGCCCTTCAGCCACACTTGTGACAGAACCTAAGTACGCAGATTTCAGACGTGTGGTTTTGTCTTCCTTCTGCTCGTAGATATCAGAAAACAGTGGCCATTTGTGTGTAGACTGTCTGCCGTATTCACAAGACTGACCTTATGTAAAGAGCTTAAAGTGGTTAGACCATGTGGTATTTTATTTTCCAATATTGTGAATATATTAAACGTACATCTCACACTTCATTCTCATCTGATTTTTTTTCTGAAGTATTTATATGAGAGAAGCTGTTAAATGCAGCACACCATCATATCTTGAACTAGAATAATTCCAATTCATGTTTTGAAATATCTCGGCGAATAATGATGGTTTGTATCAGTTTGTGGTCTGTGTCCATTTTAATTGTGCAGTACTAGAAATGTATATTTAAGTTGAGGCAACAGCCGATTATAGATGATGACACTGGCAAATGTGGTTCAAAGCCAGTTAAAATTAAAATTGTAACATCCTCAATTTATATTTTTCACAGTTCTCTTTCTTTTTCTTTGATACTAGACGTTCCAACAATCCCTGGGGCAGAAATCCAAAAAAAGAAACAAAGGTAGATCAGATTGTCTTTCTGAATATTTTTTTTCTGCCCGTTGCTTTGTTTTAGAAATGAAATTTCAGCTCAGTGGTTTTATGCAGTGCTATAATGTACTTGATTCAGATTTAGTTTTTATTCAGTGTTATTTTATTCTTATTGCGCTGAACTTTGATGTTTAAAAAATATAAATTTGTATATTTTGTATATGTGGTAAATTTCTTGCAAGCCCTTCTGCATTGCAATACAGTCCAGAAATTGTGCTTGTTTCAACGTTTTTGTCTATTTAATGTTTCTGCTTTTATTAAATGGTTTTCTATTTTCAAAATTCTATTGCAGCCGATAATCGTCCAGATAGTGCTAAAGGAAACACAGTTAATGTTATATTTATTTTAATGACCTAACCTGAATAAAGGCATGTGCTGGTGAAGGGGTTCGCACCATCAATTTGAGAGATAAATTGCATGCATTTTTGTGTGCTGCAAAAGGGTTTTGTTAAAATTTTCAAATTATGTGCAGATAGTTATTGGCTGGGTTTATTAAAACCAAGATTAGAATAGCTCCGGGTCAGATCGGCTGCCCACCAGGTACTGGCAGGCAGATGATTAACGACAATTGTTGGCAATCACAGGGCTGATTACAGCTCCATCCTTTTGTTAACTGGAATTTCTAGTTGGCAAGCTGGATTGTCCATGACCCACACTGGCCACCGGGTCAAAGCTGCAGACATTGTTCTCTACATGGTCATGACCAGTCAGCTGTGACCTTTTTAAAAAAAAACCTGGGATCCTCCCCACCCTCACTCACTTCTGATGGGCAGCTCCCACCTTAACCGGAGGAACTGCTGATCTCGGAACATTGGGCCGCCTCCCATTAGCCCTCCAGTGTCGGGAGCCTGAAAACCCCATTAATTGGCCTTGTAATGTTTTTTGATTGGGCTGATGGTGAATCTTGATATTGTAGTGTGAACAAAGAACATTAGACTTTGTTTTATGAACAAATTTATTTATTACTAACACTACACTCATGAATTACTATCATGTCTAAGATTAATACAGTTGGAAATAATGATCTAACACTAACTTACACTAAGGTACTACAGAGCTACTCTTATATGCGACTGGTACAAACTCCTTACTGACACACTCTCCTGGAACACAGTGTGCGTCCGGGTCACGTGCCTGCATACTCGCGCCACCTGCTGGCCAGATGCTGGAGCTACAACAGTTATACATATATTATCATTTACATACAGATGATAATACAGATGATAATCTACTTATCATCGCAGGCCTGGACCTTCAGAAATCCCAGTGCTTGTGTCTGGAATATGTGGTGTGAGATCAGGACCTAGAACTGAACCAGTGGCATGTTCCCAACCCATAATTGAAAATCCATGCTTTGGGCCTGAATTATGCAGTGGAGGCAGAGTCCCCACTTGACCAACTCTGCGTGGTCATTTAACGGCTCAACAAAAAGAAAGACCCACCACCGAGATCAAGTCAGCCAAGTGACCAGCAGCTCTCTGGTCCAGCAGTACCGCGAGGAGCAGTGACCACTGTTGGCTCTGCAGTCAGTACCAGGGAGAAGCATGCTGGATTTTAAAAAAAGTGTGGGGTCCCACCAGGGCAGGCTAGCAAGCTGGGCGACAGGCTAGGTGGACAGGGTGTGGGTCGGGGAAATGCAGAGTGGAAACACCTTGCCTGGGGAACCTTCCTCTGATTGGCACAAGGAAGGAAAGGAGTCACATTCCCCAACCCGACCACTGGCCATCCAAACTTTATTGGGTTGCCTGGCCTGGTGACTATGCGTGGCCCTCTCCTACACAGGTAAAATACCAGCAAAAGGAGGAAGGAGACCCTTAAATAGCCATTAATTAGAGCACAGATGGACAGGCCACCCGACACCTCATCTGTCATTTGTAATACTGTAAAGGGAGCAGGTGGCTGTGCATTGGGAATGGCACTTATCACATGGCACCATATTTACGGCCTCTCCTTCCCTACCAGCCATCCCACCACCAGGAGGGGGCAGTATAATCCCAAACATAGTGCTGTTATGAGCTGCAAATCCTCAATTCCAATGACCCAGGTGAAACTTTTAACTGAACCCTGAACCCTAAACAGAAACCACGTGAGGACACTTCTTGCAGGCAGTTCATCATTATATGGCAAAGGTATGAGCACATTCAGTCCTTTTTTTTTCAGAATTACATTTTCTTTTGTTACATTTAAATGTTACTTCCTGCAGTCTCTACCAATGGAGGATTCTGCCCACTTAACTCACTTACCACAGCACACTCAAACAACAAAGTATCTAACTTTTGGCCTTCATGTGACCATGGAAAACTATCCCCCCTATCCTTTTGACCCCTCTGCAGCCTATGACAAATTGTACAGCAACATCTTCTCCCAATGCCTCTCCTCTGTCATCCAGCTGGGAGGAAGTGCCCTTGAATTCATTCATACCTATCGATCGGAATACCTATCGGGCAGCACGGTAGCATTGTGGATAGCACAATTGCTTCACAGCTCCAGGGTACCAGGTTCGATTCCGGCTTGGGTCACTGTCTGTGCGGAGTCTGCACATCCTCCCCGTGTGTGCGTGGGTTTCCTCCGTGTGCTCCGGTTTCCTCCCATAATTCAAAGATGTGCAGGTTAGGTGGATTGGCCATGATAAATTGCCCTTAGTGTCCAAAATTGGCCTTGGTGTTGGGTGGGGTTACTGTGTTATGGGGATAGGGTGGAGGTGTTGACCTTGGGTAGGGTGCTCTTTCCAAGAGCCGGTGCAGACTCGATGGGCCGAATGGCCTCCTGCACTGTAAATTCTATGAATAGGACCAAGAAAATTACTCCTGTAATGTTACCTCTGCTATTCTTCAAGAATCTATCCTTGCTCGCCCTCTATTTCTCATCGACATGCTGTCCCTTGGTGACATCCAGAAACATGATGCTAGTTGCTACATGTACGGTGACAACACTTGGCTGTTCCTCACCACCATCTATCCTGACCCTCCACTGTCAGTCTACTCACCTAACACGCAGTACTGGATGAGCAGAAATTGCCTCCATCTAATATTGGGAAGACCAAAGCTATTTTCTTTTGTCCCAGCCACAAACTCTGTTCCTTGACTACCATTCCCATTCCTCTCTCTGCCACTGTCTGAAACTGAGGCGGATCTTTTGCAACCTAGGTGTTGCGTTTCATCCTGAGATGAGCTTCAGACCGTGTATCCACTTCATCAGTTAGATCGCCTACTTCCACTCCAAACCTTCACCAGACTGCTTATACGGCACTGAACCTTTCACCCATGCCATTGCTATCTTTAGACTTGATTCTTCTGAAGCTCTGCTGACCGACCTCCTGCTATCTTCCACCTTTAATCAACTTCTGCTCACTGATGCTCAGTTGGAGTTCTCCTGACCTCAGATTGCTTTGATCCAGACATGGGCAAGAACTCAAGAGGGGAGATGTGAGTGACTGGCCTTGACATCAAGGCAACATTTGACTGAGTGTGACATCAAAGAGTTCTGGAAAAATTGAAGCCAATGGGAATCAGGGGGAAAACTCTCCACTGGTTGAAATCATACATTGCACAAAGAAAAGTGGTGGTGATAGGGGCAGCACGGTGGCGCAATGGGTTAGCCCTGTGCCTCACGGCGCCGAGGTCCCAGGTTCGATCCCGGCTCTGGGTCACTGTCCGTGTGGAGTTTGCATATTCTCCCCGTGTTTGCGTGGGTTTCGCCCCCACAACCCAAAGATGTGCAGGGTAAGTGGATTGGCCATGCTAAATTGCCCCTTAATTGGAAAAAATGAATTGGGTACTCTAAATTTAGAAAATAAAAGTGGTGGTGATTGTTGAAGGCCAAGCAACTCAGTCCCAGGACATCACTGGAGGTAATCCTCAGGGTTTTGGCCTAGGCTCAACCGTCTCCACTTGAGGAGGCAGATGAGACCTTGTTTCAATGACCTTCCTTCCATCATACGTTCAGAAGTGTGGATGTTTGCTGATGATTGCTTAATGTTCAGTAATATTTACTACTCCTCGGATACTGAAACAGTGAGTGTCCATTTGCAGCAAGATGTGGACAATGTCCAGCCTTGGGCTGACAAGTGGCAAGTAACATTCACGTCACACAAATGCCAGGCAATGACCGTCTTCAAGAAGAGAGAATCTAATCCTTTTCTCTTGATATTCAATGGCATTAGCATTGCGGAATCCCAAGATTGTCAGTATCTTTGGGAGGGTGGTTACCATTGATCAGAAATTGAACTGGACAAATACTGTGGCTGTAAGAAGCTCAACACCATCCAGGACAAAACAGCCTGCTTGGTTGGCATCCCATTCACACCTTAAACATTCACCCCCTCCACTACTGATGTACAGTAACAGCAGTGTGTACCATATACAAGGTGCACAGCAGTAACTGGTCAAGCTTCCTTCAGCAGAACCTTACAAACCTCCAACCTCTAAAATTACAAGGGTAGCAGATGCATGGGGACACCACAACCTGACGTGGAACGATATTGCTGTTCCTTCTGTTATTTGACCAAAATCCTGGAAATTTCTGCCTAACCGCACTGTAGATATACTTGCGCTACATGGACAGCAATTCAAGCTATACTTACACCAATTCAAGAAGGCGGCTTACCACCATCTTCTCAAGGGCATTGCAGGATGGGAAATAACCGCTGGCAGAGCCAGTGATGCCCACATCCTGTGAAAGAATAAATAAAAAAAAACATAGTTGGATATTTCTGCAGTTGGATATTTCATAGGATATTGGATATGTATACATGTATACATATATTGTATTCATGTACAATACATGTATACATGTATTGAATACATAGTTGGATATTTCATTCTGCATAGTTGGATATTTCTCCTGCTTGTGAGTATGGTGTGAACTTTGAAGTCAGAATGTTTGTGTGCGGGCGGGGGGGGGGGGGGGGGGGGTGGTATGCATTGTTAATGTTTCCCTTCATTCTAAATATTTGAACGTTAATATCATTTTTAAAAGGTACCATTATTGATTTGGTGGAAGTGTGTCTTCATGTACATAACAGACACCTTCCCCTTTGAGAGAGGTCTTAGGTTCCAGCAGTTCATGTAAAGAAGAAAATAATTTACATTTGTTTAGTACCTTCCACAACCTGAGAAAATTCCAAAGTACTCCTCAGCCATTAAGTACTTTTAAAGTCGAGTCACTGTTGTAATGCAGAAAAATGCAACAGATAACGTACGCATAGCAAGACCTCACAAACAGCCAACGTTCCCCTGAGCTGCAGCAGCAACCTGAAAATTCCCAAGCAGATCACTCACAAGTTGACCCTTTTTCAGCATGTATGCAAAAAACATTAATGGGCTCGGCACTTAGACAGACTGCCCGCGCACACTACTGAAAAACTAGTTGCAAACAGACAATATTGCCCACTTTCAATAATGTTCATCAAGAGATAAATGCTGATCAGAACACCATGAAATGTGCCAAGGGATTTTTTTTTATATCTACCTGAGGAGGCAGATGAGACTTGTTTCAATGCCTCAGCCAAAGGATGGCACCTCCAAAAGTGTAGCATTCCTTCATTGCTGCACTGGAGTATCAGCCTGGCTTACATCTCACATCTCTGAAGTCAGAACCATCCTTCTCAGCAGGGGAGTGCTACCACTGAGTCAAAGTTAATACCTTAATGCACAATTCCTTAGAAAAAGGGGAAATATAAGCTGTATGGAATATGACTTAAGTGGTACAGTAATAAGGATATTTGTATTAATCTTCAAAGACTACTGATAAATATAGAACAAAGTGGGACACTCTGGAGATAACATGACTTGTTGATAGACTTGGATTCATTATGTATAGCTGGGTAGTTGAATTCATTACCTTCTGGTAATTTCAGGCGCTGTGACAGCAATGAGCAGGAGGAGAATTTCTTGCAAGGACCTCGGTCGTGGAGACTGTGAAGGCTGGTTATGGAAGAAAAAGGATGCTAAGAGTTACTTTTCGCAGAAATGGAAGAAGTACTGGGTTGTATTGAAGGATGTCTCTCTGTACTGGTACATGAATGAAGAAGTAAGATCTAATTTAAATCTGTACACTGTGAGGGTATGGGTTCTTGTGTGAGTTTGGGTCTCAGTAAATAGGATTAAAAGAGTTTTTATAATGGAACAAACTTACTTTTAAACCGTATCTTTCATGACCTCATGATGCCCCTAATTAGTGCGTTAAACTAGTGAAGTACTTTTTGAAACTCAAAGAACAACTGTTGAAAATTCTGAGTTGTAAAACGTTAAAGGAATCCTCAATGCAGGGATTTTAATTTGTGAGAAAATATTAGCCCAGATGCGCAGCTACATTCACACACCTGAAGAAAATGTTCTCAAAGAGAGGGAAAATTATTGTGTAATTGGTTTGTGACTCGACTGCAGTTTTCCTTCAGAGGATGTCTTTTTTTTTCTAATTTTCCTCGCAGTAAAGGTTAGTGAACTAACTTAGTGTCTCACAGCTTAGCATGAATTGCCCCATGTGGCGATGTTCATGACTGCATCAGCAGGAGAGGAGGTGAGTGGGAAGTGCAAAGCTTTTACCAAGAGGAACAGTGAAAGAGAGTGAAGGTAGAGTGCAGATCTTGCCAATGGAGCTTGTAATCTGGTCTCTTGTCAGATTGTAGAGTAGCTTTGGACAGATCACTGTAGGTCACTCTAACATTTTAAAGCCCATGTGTCTTACAGGCTCATTAATACAGAGAAAGAAATGGGCGAGCAAGAAGAAAACTTGTAAAATTAAGTCAAGCAGCAAATAGCACACCTTGTAAATAATTGTCCAGAAGGATCCATATGATCTATATTAATTTTGTAATGTAGCTAGTGCTCCAACATTTGTTTGCTTCAGACATTCAGAATTTGTAAAATAAAACATATAAATATTGAAGCACTGATGGAATTGACATTTTATCATTTTCCTCTATATTTTCCACTCCACTTATTTTGCTAATGTTGCTGGTATAGCTTGCTACAGCCAAGCCATATACCAACATGATAAAGAAAATTTGTGTGTATATGTAGTCTATCACAAGTGGCATAGTGAGTTTCTTTCTTTTATCAGTTAAAGAAAGACTGAAGTTGAAATTTAACCTGTTGCATTTTCATTCCTTAAGACTGTACAAATAACAGTACAATTCAGTGAAAAACAGGAACACTTAAATACAGCCTGGATTTCCAGCCTTGAGGCAGGAATCATGAGTTGAGTCATTTTCTGACATAATGGACCTACCTCTTGTCCAGCAGTGCCCACTCACACTGTTTTCATGGCTGGAGCTAGGGATGGCCTGGAGTCAGAACCACCACCAAAGCAGGCCCGGGGTGAGAACAGAGGCAAGTGGAGGCAGATTAACTGGCCCACCCCATTTATTGGGACATAAACCCAGTTTTGTAAAACTGTTAGACCTATAGCCCTCATTCCTCATCCACCTCCATACACCCATGCATCCTTCATATCAAGAAGCCCCCTTCATACTGCCATTCCATCTCCATACTCTCTCTGTACACTCCTGCTGTCTCCACCTTGACAGAACCCATGAGCTGTATAATAACATTGAAAAGTCTTGAAGATACCCATGTAACTGGGTTTTACGACATCAAAATAGAAAAACAGCCATTCAAAAATATTTTCTAAAAATCTTAATCCTACCGACTGCTCATAAAAATGTCAATCAAAAAAAACTCTCAGTCCCTTTGAAACCTGTATCAACAACTCCTGCTCAGCTGAATCCATTAGCTGGGTTTTGAGCTCAGTCAAGCATAGAATAATAGAACTTACAGTGCATAAGGAGGCCATTCAGCCGCTCGGGTCCACACCGGCCCTTGGAAAGAGCACCCTAATTAAGCCCCATGCTGCACCCTATCCCCCTTTATCCCTGTAATCCACCTAACCTTTTTGGACACTAAGGGCAATTTATCATGGCCAATGCACCTAACCTGCACATCTTTGGACTGTGGGAGGAAACCGGAGCACCCGGAGGAAACCCACGTACACATGGGGAGAACGTGCAGACTCCACACAGACAGTGACCCAAGCCAGAATTGAACCTGGGACCCTGGAGCTGTGAAGCAACTGTGCTAACTGCTATGCTACCGTGCTGCCCATAATGGGATTCCACTGCATAGCCATTTCAACAAAACCTCCGGAGCTGAGTACGTTGGACAACTGTTGCACTACTTCAAAGACTGAACAGATGGATGGACTGTCAATCAAAGAAAAAATAAAATCACAGAGGGATACTGACACATTAAAGAATGAATTTCAATATTGTTGAATGCAGAAGAGCAAGCCATCCACTGGATAAAGAAACCTAATGCATTTAAACACACATGATGCTGGTAAACATAATAGTCACTTATCTTTTCTAAACAAAGTATTATCATTAGCCAGTTTATTAAAAACATATGTAATTTATACACAACTAAATTATGGCCTGTGAAGTTGTCAGTTTCTTGAAAAGCTTGTTGCCTCCAACTAAGCTTCTTCCTAGAAAAGCAAGGGGTCTAAAATGCACACCTCATAATGGGTTAAGCGATGGCAGGATTGCTGCATCTGGACTGCCTATTTGTTGCTTATCCAGGGACGATGAAAATTCCACAAGTTGGGAATTTGGACAGGAATCCTAGAATTGGGTCCCACCATCATTTTTAAATCCTGTCCACCTCTGTTCCAGTGCAGATGGAGTCAAGAAAATGTGGCCCTAACGTGCAACACTCATTATTTACCTCATTAATCTCAGTCTGGTAAAACAGAAATACATTTGTTACCGTTATTATTTGTAGCATATTGCATTGGGGTTAGATGTTGCAAATCTGGAACTTAACTAGAAAAACTCTTAACTACCAGAAATTGGAAACAAGGACAGTTCATTTTGGAAACACACGTTGAGCATAAATACAACACTGGTTGCTTCTTTTTCTTGCTATTTTTCATTGCAAAGATCAGTTTCATTCATGATCAGTTTTTTATCAGTTTTTCTGCTAACCTCGGCAAACTGGGAAAATAATATCCTAGTATCACTAAAAGCTGTTTATGAGAGCTTAATTTTGAAGCCACATGTTCAAACAGTTGGTCTCAATGCAATGACAGGATTGTAAAATCTTTCGGGCAAAATGGTGGCGCAGTGGTTAGCACTGTTATCTCACGACGCCGAGGTCCCAGGTTCGATCCCAGCCCTGGGTCACTATCCGTGTGGAGTTTGTACATTCTCCCTGTGTTTGCGTAGGTTTCACCCCACAGCCCAAAGGTGTGCAGGGTAGGTGGATTGGCCACGCTAAATTGCCCTTTAATTGGAAAAAATGAACTGGGTACTCTAAATTTCTTTTTTTTTTAAAGAAAAAAAAATGTAAAAAGACTTCTCGAAAATACAAGTTCAACACATTGAACATTTGACAGTTGATACAGAAATGAAAAATTATACAACAGAAAATATTCAACAAAGTTTTTTTTAAATTTTCTTCAGGATGAGAAGGCCGAGGGATTTATCTGCCTATCTGAGTTCAAAATTGACAGAGCAAGTGAATGTCGGAAAAAGTAGTAAGTATTATGGCAGTGATGGTCTGATGATCGCACTCATCCTTGACTTTATAAAAAGGAAATGAATGTAACGTGACCTACTATTCAGCAACCAATTAATATCGGTTGGCATAGCCTGATGGCCCCCCCTGTTCACTGCCTCTGCTCCCTCTCCCTTTCTGATTCAGAATTCCCAGAATATGGTCAGCATCTCCTGCACATGGGCTATTTTTTCCATACTATTTCCTTCTCTGCTTTTTCTGCTGTTACTCTAATCTATTGGGTTACATGCAGATAAGTGCAAAAGGGGAGAAAAATATTAAATTATTATATGATATAAACCTGCAGGCTCAAATACAATTGATGGGTACCCAGTATACACTGATTTTCATCAGCAAGTATGGCCACACACCAAAATTGATAGTTTTCTGCAGTAATCCAGTCCACCTTAATAACTGCGGGTAGTAAATGTAATGCTAGATTTTAGACCATCTGAAATATAAAATTGGAATAATGAAAATTAGTCTGAAATTTCAAAATATATTATAGTGCTGCAGAATATAAGGAAATATAAGAGCAAATTTTCCACTCTGGAGAAGCGATGCAACTGAACTCAAGGCGGGATAAGTCCATACACACACAAATGTACTGTAATTGCCTTGGAAGTTTAACTTCCAATTTGCGCTGCCCACAAATGTCTCTCTCAGTGATCTCCGCGTTGGAGGCTTGGGCTAGACATGCACTTCTTACTGACACTTACCTTAGAGTTGTTGCACCATTTGATCTCTGGTGTAATTTAGTGATAAACAGCACAACCTAACCTACCCCACCTCCTCCCCCAAACCTCAAACCACCCCCAACCCAATCTCGCTGACCCGACTACCTACATCCCTTGACCTGACTATCCACATGTCACCAACTCAATTACTGACTCCAGTCCCCAACCATTCCCTCACCCACCCACCACGCATTCACTCACTCTCATTCTCTCACTCATCCCTTCACTCACTCATCCACACACCTACTCAGTCAGTCACCTATTCACTCACCCAGCTACACACTCACTCACTCACGCACACACTCACTCACTTCTGGCTTGACTACAGCAGCCGATACCATAAAATGTGTCCTCCCCACTGCTTCACTTCACCAATTTTCTCCTGGATTGCTGCACTGAGACTTTGTTGCTTTAAAATGGGTCAAATCCCTCCTGCATGTGTGCAAAACGTTGAGCATGCAATGACCTCCACACTCAACAGCAATATCCACAGCATCGCTATTGATTGGAATATCTGGCCCATTATATGTAGTGTATAATGCACAAACATTTTTAAAATATAATTTAAAGTAAAAGACAATAATCAATCTAAAGCAAAACTCTGAATGGGAAAAAACGGGTTTGTATTTTTTCAAGCTTCTTATTTTTTGTTTGACACTATCAGATTAGTTTGTTGGCTTTGCTCAGTTGCTAGACTAATATTTTGAGAAAGAAGGGTCATGGGGCCAACATTCAGCACTTGATCATATAAACTTCTAATTTTAGAGTATTCTTTTGCCTTCCAATATGGAGTTTTCAGAGAGCTGAATGAACTATAAAATAAACATACTGGATTTACTATGTCAAGCTGGTTGCATAGGAGTTTAGAAAACAGGCCCTGCGATTGGAAGCTGGCAGCACTTGTTTGGGCACCTAACACAATGTATTGGCTGGTAGTGCTGTAGCAAAAGAATGCTGCATTTCAAAGGTGCTGTCCTACAAATGAGAGGTTAAACCAAGGCCCAATCGCATGTTCTGGTTCAGTTGCAATTAAAGAATCCATAGCACCATGGGAGGGAGTTTTCCAATGTTTTAGCTAACGTTTCTCCTTCAAACAACACCAGCCAAAACAGATTGATTGGTCACTTCTTTCATTGCTGCTTGGGTTCTTGCTGTTTGTCCGTTTTCAGTCGTGGGAGCAGGAGCTGAAGTTCATTTTCTATGAACTACGTTGAGATACTTCTGAGAGGTATGATGAGAATAATTGATGCAAGTCTTTAGTTTTTTCAGTCTAACTGTTCTTCCCTTTCAAAAAATAGCATTGAATGCATCATACTATTATCACAGTTAGATAAATGTTCAGGCAATGTTAGGTTGCCAACTTAATATGGGTTATTGCTCATTATTAAATCTAATATGGCCTGCCTTCTTAATGGTTCTAGGACAAATCATTGCAGAGACTATCCTAAACAAACTCAAGAAATGTTCTGCATTTCTGACATGAGCTAGTCTGCTCATCTCACTTTCAATGAAAATTTAAAATCTCCCATGAAATCCATTCTGCCTTTACAACAGGCTTGTCCAATCTCTGCATTAATACATTCTCACACTTCACAGCTGCTACCGAGGTGGGGGAGGGGTCCTTTTTTACTTTTTTAATTCTACTCATAAGGCTCCACTGTCTGCTTGCCTCTCATTATTCCCTCTTTTAGCATAGATGGAATTTCATCTTTAATATCAACTGTTCCTCAATTGGTAGCACCCTCATTCTGAGGCACAAGGTGCTGAGATTATGTCCCAAACCAGGACTTGATCATAGCTGACATTCTAGTGCAGCTCTGAGGGAGCACTGCACTGTCGGAGGTGCCATATTTTGGATGACATATTGAAATAGTGCCCCATTTGCCCACTCAGGTAAATGCAAAAGATCCCATTACTATTACATAGAAGAGCAGGGTAGTTCTCTCCAATGTTCTGCCCAATATTTATCCACATCGAGAAACAAATTAACTGATTATTATCACATTGCTGTTTGTGGGTGTTTGTTGTGCTCAAATTGGCTGCAATCTTTCTTACATCACAACACTTCAAAAAGGATGTTATATTGGCCATAAAGCACTTTGAGAAGTCTCATTATCATGAAAAGCGCTGTATAAAATCCAAGTCTTTCTTTCTTTAATCAGTCAAGCCAGTCTGGGTAGCACTGTTGCTTCACAGCACTAGGTTCCCAGGTTCGATTCCCGGCTTGGGGCACTGTCTGTGTGGAGTCTGCATGTTCTCCCGTGTCTGAGTGGGTTCCCTCTGGGTGCTTTGGTTTCCTCCCACAAGTCCCGAAAGACGTGCTTGTTAGGTGAATTGGACATTCTGTGGCAAAATTCTCCGACCCCCAGCAGGGTCGGAGAATCGCCTGGGGCCGTCGAAAATCCCGCCCCCGCCGTGGCAGAGATTCTCCACCACCCGGGAATTGGTGCGGGCGGGAATCACGCCCCGCCGATCGGCGTGACGTCCGCGCCGATTGGTGAGGCCGCTGCGGCGATTCTCCGGCCCGCGATGGTCCAAAGTCCCCCCGCTGGGAGGCCTCTCCCGCCGCCGAGGTTTGAACCACCTCTGGTGGCGGCGGGATCGGCGGCGTGACCGGGCCCCCGTGGTCCTGGGGGGGGCGCGGGGCGATCGGACCCCGGGGGGTACCCCCACGGTGGCCAGGCCCGCGATCGGGGCCCCCCGATCGGCAGGCGGGCCAGTGCCTTGGGGGCACTCTTTCTCCTCCGCCGCCGCCACAGCCTCCGCCATGGCGGAAGCGGAAGAGAATCCCCCAGCGCGCATGCGCCGGTGGCAAACCGGCGCAGGCCTTTCGGCCAGCCCCGGCGGCGGGCCTGAAAGGCAACTGGTGCCGGTTTTGGCGCCAGTCGGTGTGGTGCTGACCGCTCCGGAGTGGGTCTAGCCCCTAAAGGTGCGGAGAATTCCACACCTTTGGGGAGGCCCGATGCCTGAGTGGTTGGCGCCACTCCCCTACACCGGGACCCCCCGTCCCGCCGGGAGGGGAGAATGCTGCCCCTGAATTCAACCTCTGTGTACCCAAATAGGTGCCAGAATGTGGCAACTCGGGGCTTTTCACAGTAACTTCATTGCAGTGTTAATGCAAGCCTACTTGTGACAATAAAGATTTTTTTTTTACCCGATATCCTACCTTCCTGTGAATCTTGTTGTCTGGATCATTCTTAACATGTGGGCTGGACAGTCAGCAGGCTATTTGACTGTGAGGATAAGATAGTAAACCCCAATTCCATCCCCGCCATTGCATTCCAGCAGGCTTAATGGATAACAATAGGGAATTGTGACCATTTTCCCCTTACCCCTTCAGCCTGAAAGACATGGAAAAATGTAGTTAGCCAGCAGAAAGAATCATTTAATGTCAATGTTTAATGTTCACCGTTAGTGAAATACTTTCAAAAACTGAGAGTAATTAAATATTTTTAATGTGTAAATAACATAAAAGGGTTTGTGGTTTTTATTTTATGTATCTCTCTTTAACAGTGCATTCAAAGCATGCCATCCAAAGATTAAAAGTTTCTACTTTGCAGCGGATAATATGGATGATATGAACAGGTATGTACAAACCACAACAAAATGATTCCGATTAGTTGCAGAGGCAATTTGGGACAACATTCAATCACTTGTATTTATGACTGATACAAATTTACTACTTCTTTCTCAGCAGATTCCCACAAGTGACAAAAAATAACCATCACCTATTTACTAGATTAAATATAAAGGGTAGTTTCACAATTACAATTGCACAAAGATTCAGCCAGTGAGAGCACAATATCCTCATTCCTAATGCCACGTTAATATAACCTGGGAGATCGTAAATACAGATTGACTTTCACCAAAGTATTTAATTACAGCTAAATGCAAACATGGAGCATTCAACAGGAGCAAATACAGAAAGAAAAGTTTGCAATGAATTGATAGTCACCACTATTTACATTTCGCATGGGCGGACAGTCAAAGTTGCAAATGTGGAAGGGAGAATAGCAGCGACAATTGCTGTTCACAATCTTTGAGCTGTTCAGCTTCAACATTCTTGAATCACTGCTTTTCCAAATGCCATTCAAAAATTGACACAGAAGTTCCAGGCACAGTAGTAACTAATGAGACAGTGATGCAATACAAACAGCTGCTACTATGATTCTGTTAATAGCCTCTGCCCCATATTCCAGCCCAGAATGTGTGACTTAAAACTTTCAACTTCCTAGACTGATAACCAGATTGCTGGATTCCACCTCATGAATGGAGGATTTATTTTAGGCAGCCTGATTATATTATAAATATCTCCATAAATAAGGCCACTCATATGCAGAATGTTGTCTTCATCATGTTAAGAAACACGGAGGGCTATGTATCAGCCAAACTACGTTAATACAACATGCCTTTTATAACTATGTGGTCTGCCTCCTCTGAGAAAGCTATTTGTAGTTAAACAGAACGTCTCCTTTAATTTTGAGGACCAGATCATCTTTTATTTATTGATGTGACAGCTTGCTGCAGCCTTCTATCTGATCTGTCAGGAGAATGCAATAACTGCAGTTTTTTCTCAGTATCCTGTTTTTTAACTGCTCACTTTATTGGATGCTTGGTTACCAGACAAACTGAACAATGTTATGATCTGTAAATACAAATACAATGATCAAGACTGATTATATACAAGTGAAAGTTAGAGGTTGTGTCTAGTGTACACCATCTCATAAAGAACATCAAGTGTTCAGAAGGGTCTAGGCATCAAAAACATATAAGGCTTCAACATTTTCCAGAAGAATGCATGTCATATATCATTCTCAGTCCTTAGCAATTTTAAGCTACACTGTCAAAGCTGCTATCTTTAAGATGGAACATTAAACCGAGGTCTCATCTTGTCCTCGTGGATGGGTATAAAAGATCTCGTGGCATTCTTTGAACAATATAACAAAATTTCTTCCTACTGTTTTAAACTAATGTTCTTTCTGTGTTACTGTTGCATACGGTGATTAATAGACTAATGTTTTCTTCAATGTGTTCCTAGTGACACACTTGGTGGAGACACTAGTTTGTGTTCATGGTAGGAGGGCAAATGAGGACATCATACCATGGGCAACTTTCATCTCATGCTTAGCCATAGGACTACTTCCACAAGATTTTCCTTAGCGCCTGGTTTTTCAACACTTGTTACGCTCCAAAATGACAGCTGTGGCACGTGCTCACTTCTGGTGCAAGCCACATCAGCTGCTATTTTGATGAGATGTCAGTGTGTCCACAGTGAATGTGTGTTTGAAGTCTGCAGAGTACGCAGATCACAAGGTCAATCACCATGTAACACTAATTTGATGCCAGTCTTGCCATTTTGGACAGTGTTCCAATAAATGCTATTTCTTAAATTCACAAAGCTGAACACTTTGTTCAGCAGCAGGAATGACCTCCAACCCATACTATTTAAAGGAATTACCAGCTACTTTCAGGTTGGTTGCTGATTGATTTCTACTGGCTCTTGCTGCAACTACAGAAATATTTGGAGGTTTCCAGAGATGTTTCAAGATGCTGCAGTTCACAGGGTATCAGGCGGCATATGTTATAGGACATTGTCCTGGCTTCAATGATTCTGGACAAACAATGAGCTCCCGGACGTGGGTGCAATGGCATGCATTCCCCTTGGACTACACTGTGAAAGAGAGAATGGGAAGAGGCGACACAGGGCAGGATAAGGTGCAGAAAGAGGGAAGAGAAAGAGTGTGGGAAGGGTTCTAAACAGGAAGTCATATCGGTTCAGGGTGTTCAAAAGCAGCTTTTCTACCTGTACATCAGTGTAGAGGAGTGTCAGATCTCTGCTCCAGGAAGGAGAGGTGAGGAGGGAGAGAGAGGGACGAGGGAGAAAGAGAGACAGAGAGAGACAGGGAGGAGGGAGAGGCATAGGAAGGAGGGAGGGGGACACAGGAAGGAGGGAGGGAGACACAGATGAAGGAGAGAGAGTCATAGGGAGGAGGTAGAGAGACAGATGAAGGAAGGAGCGATGATAGTTGGATTGTGAGGAGGAGGGGAGAGAGATACAAAGCGAAGGCGGAGGGAAAGAGAGAGGTAGGGGACTCGTCCTGTAGAAATTTTGTGATTCTGTAACATTCTCACCTGCTGCAGCCACAAGCACAACCTCAGAATAATTTAAGGCAGGACTGCCAGTGACTGTGAAGGACACAGTCCGCAGCTGCACATGAGGTCCCCGAAAAGTGAGAGGACACGCACCCCACACCATCAGGGTCTTGGCCCATTGGGAGCAGAGCATCGAGGGAGGGCCTCAGGTGACGCCCTGAGGATGTCCCGACGGCGTGTGGTGTACTCCTTGAGAATGTTGTGGGGGTGGAGTATCCAATTCCGCCCGCCCCCAATTCCGGCATAAAAATGGATTCTCCGGCCAATCGCTGCACGCGATTTTGGCATCGCCGATCGAAGAATCCCGCCCTCTGCATTAATCAGAACTGAGTGCATTTATTCTCTCATTCTGCTTCATGCTGCATAATCTCGGCATCGTAAGTGCACAGCCTTTGCCACCACTAAAGGGTGAGCAGCTGGTGAGCAGGGAAAGTAAGGGCCAAAGTAACCAACTCTGCCTCTTTCTGGCTAGGCTTCCATGAATAACTAATCCAATTACAGCACGACGATACACAACCGCCAATTTCCCATTCATCAATCCACATTAGGACATCAGGTTCATGCTTACTGCGCCTGCTGCCAATCCTCTGGTGCACCACCTCATTAATCTAGTAATTTGTTGGAGAACAAAGTGCTAGGTGGATGTGACAGCCTGAAAACTGCTTTGAACTCCTCAGTGGGCAACCGAGTTTGTCCGAGGCTAGCACCACTTAACAGTCATCATTACCACTTACAGTTAGCCTAAACTACTTAAAGCAAGTCTCTCTGCCTCTGAAGGTGCATTCTGGCTGCAGCAAGTTCTGGAAATATTTGTGGAAGAGAGTGTGAGCAGGGGGAAGAGCAAATTATGGTGCGACCAAGGTTGTTCTCAGGTTCTCTGCTGCAGCACTGGATGCCTAGGTGGCCCTTTTGCTTTTTTGGCCTGGAGTAAGGAAAGGGAGGATGAAAGGTGACCTACTGCCAGTGCTGGGGAAGGGGAATAGGAGCTCTTTCTCTTTTCTAGTGTCCTCTGCATCATTGTGATTTTTTTCCTTGCTGAGGAGTCTACTAGTAGAAGCTGTAGGAGGGAGAAAGAGAGGCTTATTGATCCGAATTAGCAATTTGACAAGGGTCTTTTGCAGATTGTTGGTGACTTTATTGTCACAGAAGCGAAAGGGGCGGCAGCAAACAAGTACACAGCCTCCAGGCAGCTGCAGTTGAATTTGGATCAATCCGACACTCTCTCCCCCTCCCACAGATCCCAGTAGTGGACTCTCAAAAGTGGAAAGTCACACCGGAAAGTCACACTGACGCAGAGCATGCCAGAAGAGAGAAAAAGCACCCTTCCCCTTCTCCAGCGTTGGCAGTAGGTCATCTTACATCTTCTCTTTCCTTACTTGGGGCCACAGAAGCAAATAAAAAAGCAGAACGCCATCACATGGGCTTCAGGCATTTGCAGCTACCAGCAGGAGCCAGAAGCAAACACAAACTGTAGTACTTGAGAATATATTGTTTCTTTTTTGTTTCTTTTTTATTTAAAGTACCCAATTCATTTATTGTTCCAATTAAGGGATAATTTTCGTGGCCAATCCACCTACCCTGCACATCTTTGAGTTGTGACCCACGCAGACAGGGGGAGAATGTGCAAACTCCACACGGACAGTGACCCTGGGCCGGGATTGAACCCAGGTCCTTCGCACTGTGAGGCAGCAGAATATTTTGTTCATTAACAATCAACAATACCTTTATACAAAAAAGATGAAAACAAACTGCTTAACAATCCATATATCACATTAACCATTAACCGACAAGGAAAAGGCACCATGCCATACACACAGGCAGAATATCGGTACAAACACAAACCCACAATAGTGGATTTAGACAAAGAAAACCAAATATACGTCAAACATTAAACAGTCAACAATGCAATCAACCCGCCGTGCTCTCCTCCTCCTGTAGCTCCCAACAACAGAATCACATCAGTTGAAAGCCGCTTAGGAATCGCACAACAATACACGGCAAAGCCATACTGACGCAGAGCTTAGCGGAAGAGAGAGAGAGAGCACTCCTTTCTGGTCTCCAGGCCTGCAGCAGGCAAACACATGGCCTCCAAGCATCAAACAGTAAACAGTCATCTGTACAGTAACTCTCGCCTCTCCTGCACCCTCCCCGCAGCTCCAACAGTGGACTCTCATCAGTGGAAAGCCACTCAGGTGATGATAATACACCGTAAAAGTCACACTGATACAGAGCATGGCAGAAGATCGCGCCACCACTGGCAGTAGGTTACAGACTACAGGACACAGAAGCAAAACAGAAGCATCACTGTAGCCGACAAACACACGGTCTCTAGACATCAAATAGTAAACAATCAAAAGTACAAAAGCAAATACACAGCTTCCAGACATTAAACATAAATGGCAACAGTACAAAAATTCTGCAGTAATCTGCACATCTTCCAGACAATAAACAGTGAACAGTCATCAGCACAATAAAGCCACCTGCAATCTGCAAAGGCATTTCTCCAAGATCTTCAAGTTTCTCAGTGGAATCGGGCCGCCACTCGGCTTCCACCCTGGCCTTGATCCAGGCCACAGGCCACAGAAGTAAAAGAGGCGGTAGCAAGCAAACACATGGCTTCCAGACATAAAACATTGAACAGTCAGCAACACAACAAAGACACCAATAATCTGCAAGAGCAGTTCCTCAATACCTTCAGCTGGTTGCTCAGTTGGATCGGGCCACCATCCTTCCCCTCCTTAAGCACCGCCACCAGGTCACATGACTTCCATCCTGTTCTTGGTCCAGGCAACAGAAGTAAAAGGAGACAGTAGCAAGCAAACACATGGCTTCCAGATTTTGAACATTGAACAGTCAGCAATACAACAGAGGCAGCAGCAAGCTGCAAGGGTAGTTCTTCATACCTCCAGCAAGATGCTCAGTAGAATCGGGGCCGCCACCCTTCCCCTTCGTCAGCACAGGCAGTAGATTCCTTACTCCAGGCCACAGAAGCAAAAGAGGAGGCACCAGACAGACACACAGCTGCCAGGTAGCTGAAAAAGTATTCAGGTCATTCCGCCTCCCCCCCCCCCCCCCACCCCCCACAGCTCCCAGCAGCAGACTATCAAATGCAGGAACAATTATTACCTGAAAGTCAAACTAACATAGAGCACAGCAGAAGACTGAAAGTGCAAATCTTCCCCTTCTGCAGACTGGCAGGAGGCCTGCCTACATCCTCCCTTTGCATTATTCCAGGCTACAGAAACAGAAGAGGCAGCAGCAAACAAACAATAGGCCTTCAGGCATTTTGCAGCCAAAAGCGGGAGCACACAGAAAACACAATCTGCAGCCACTTAAGAATGGTCATCAGTAATAAAAAAAAAACGCACGGTATCACTCCTCGCAAGGTCCTCTGCAGAAACAGAGGGTAAACCTGAGAATTTGTTATCATGTCCAGAACTTTGTCGTAGAAATGACCTGTCCATCAATTTGCTAATTGCGCCACGTATCAGGGCCATTCTCCATTCAGGAGCCATATCTGTGCAGGCCCTCCCAATACTGCCCAATCTCACCAGAACTAAATCCTGGCATCCACATATTGCACTAGTGCTCAAGGTGCAGTTGAATATCTTGGCTTCAAGCCTGTTTTTTTTTTTGAATATTTTTATTGCCATTTTTCAGATTTTACACAATAACAACTTAACATATATTGCACCTGCTAATTTACATGTTGTGACGTCACTTATTTACAAATGTTTACATACATTCTCTCCATCTGCCCCCCCCCCCCCACACACACACCTTGTTGGTAGTCTGGTTCTTCAGTGGCACCAACATTTGCCCTGGGTGTCATCCTCTCCTCTTTTCTGCGGTTTTCATTGTTGTCTTTACGAGTTTGGGGGGGGTGTAGCCTGCCCCTTCCCCTTCTGTTTCTCCCTGTGACTCCCTTGAGTTCCCTCCTCACTTCCTCTCCCCTTCCGCCTCTGCTCCTCTCTATTGTAAGTGTTCTTATCTACTCTCCTCAGTAACATCCCCCCCTCCCCCACCCTGCCCCTCTCTTCCTAGTCTTGACTTCGAACAGGTCTTGGAACAGGCTGATGAATAGTCCCATGCTTTGAGGAAATCTTCATCTGACCCTCGGATGGTGTATTTGATCTTCTCCAAGTGGAGAAATTCTGACAGGTCTGCCAGCCAGTCAGCAGCTGTGGATGGTGCTGCTGATCGCCAGCCGAGCAGGATTCTCGGCATGCAATTAAGGAAGCAAAGGCCAGGGCGTCGGCCCTCTTCCCCACGTGACGTTCTGGCTGGTCTGAGACCCCGAAGACTGCCACTCTCGGGCACAGCTCCACCCTCACCCCCACAAGCCTGGACATTGCCTCATAGAAGGGTGTCCAGAACCCGACAAGTCTGGGGCAGGCCCTGAACATGTGGGCGTGGTTGGCCGGGCCTTCCTGGCACCGTTTGCATTTATCCTCCATGTCCAGGTAGAACCTGTTCATTCTGGATCTTGTCAGATGAGTTCTGTGCAACACTTTAAACTGCATGAGGCTTAACCTTGTGGGAGGGGGTGGAGTTGGCCTTATTTAGTGCTTCGCTCTAGAATCCCCAACCCACTTCTGTCCCGGGTTCGTCCTCCCATTTGTGACTGGCTCCGTCCAGTGGTGTCCTTGTCATTTCCAGCAACCGTCCATAGATATGCCCACAGTACCCCCTCTCCTTACTGTCCATTTTATTACATCTTCCAGTAAAGTGTCTCTCCGGGCCGCAGGGTAGCTTGTCGTCTCCTTGTGGAGAAAGTGTTTGATTTGAAGGTGCCTGAGTTCCTGTCCTGTCAGTAGCTTCAGATCTTCCGTCAGTTTGCCCAGGGTCCAGAGTCTGTCCCCTATGTAAAAGTCCCTGACCGCTAGCATCCCCTCGTTCTGTCTCCATGTTTTTAAAGTAGCGACTAGCATGGCTGGTGGGAATTTGTGGTTGCCGTAGATGGGGGCCATGGAAGACATGTTGGTTAAACCGAAGTGCTATCTCTTCTGGTTCCATGTTCTTAAAGTGGCTACCACCACTAGGCAGGATGTGTATTTTGATGGGAGAGGGGGATGGGACGCTGCCGTGGTGAGGGCCCAGAGCGTCGTTCCTTTGCAGGAGGATTCCTCCATCCTCACCCATTCCATGTTGGGTTCTCATATGCAACCCCTCACTCTTTTGACTGTGACTGCCCAGTGGTATTAGTGCAGGTTAAGGGGGTGGGGGGGGGTGCAGGCCATCCATATTTTTCCTCCTTTGTAGTGTGGGCTTTGGGATCCTTGGGTTCTTTCTCCCCCCACCTCCAGAAAATCGCCACAAACGATCAATTTGTCTATCCCTTGGAAAAAGGCCTTGGGTATGGATATGAACAGGAAGAGGAACCTCGGCAGTCCATTCATCTTGATCATCTGCACTCTCCCTGCCAAGGAAAGCGGGAGTGCATCCCATCTCTGTAGGTCCTTTTTAACTTCCTCCGCCAGACTGATCAGCTTCCACTTGTGGATCTGTGTCCAGTCGTGGGCTACCTGGATCCCCAGGTAGCAGAATTTGCTTTGGGCTCATTTGATAGACCCCCAGCTCAGTTCCTCCCCCATTTGGGTTCACCAGGAATGCCTTACTCTTGCCCAAGTTGAGTTTGTAACCCGAGAAGGCCCCGGACTCTTCTGGGAGCTTCATGATTATCTTCAAGCCATTCTGCAGGTCCGAGAAGCAGGTCATCCACATAGAGTGAGACTCTGCCCCTCTTCGGATGCCCTTCCAGCCTCTCACGTCCCACAGAGCTATCGCCAGGGGATCGATTTCCAGGGTGAACAGGAGTGGGGACAGTGCGCATCCCTGTCTTATGCCTCTGTGCAGCTGGAAATATTCAGAGTTGGTGGTGTTGGTCCAAACGCTCGCCTTGGTGGCATCGTTGCACCCACGAGTTGAACCCCGTCACTAGCCCAAATCACTCCAGTACCTCAATGATCTAGTTCCATTCGAATCTGTTGAAGGCCTTTTTCTGCGTCCAGGGAGATGATCACCTCTGGTGTTCTCTCCCCAGATGGGGTCATTATTACGTTCAGCAGCCACCTGATATTCGCAGTTAGCTGTCTACTCTTGCTAAAGCCTGTCAGGTCCTCTGTAACTACCTCAGGGACGCAGTTCTCCAGTCTGTTAGCGAGAACTTTCGTGAGGATCCTCGCGTCTACATTGAGCAGCAAAATGGGTCTATCTGATCCGAATTCTGTCGGGTCTTTGTCTTTTTTGGGTATCAGTGATATCGTGGCCTGTGTTAAAGTTGGAGGCAGGGTGCCCCTTGCTAGCGAATCTGCGAACATTTCCCAGGGGTGTGGGGCCAGGGCTGGTGAGAGTTTTTTATACACGTCCCTGCCTGCATGGAGCTGTTGGTCTCCGTGATCTCTCCCAGTCCTATTGGTGCTTCCAGCTCTCTCCCCCCCCCCCCCCCCCCTCTGCCCCGCCTATCGTCCCCCACGACTGACATGACCAGTCCATCAAGGAACCGTTTCAGCCCCAGTAGAAGATCTCAAATGCTCGGTTGACCTTTTTTGTTTTGGCTAACCCTCCACCTCTGCTGTGCTTTACCTGCGATATCTCCCTCGTGGTTACCTATTGGTGAGCCAGTAGGCAGCTAGCCTTTTTTTTTGTGTTTGTAGAAGGTCCCTCGTGTCTGGCAGAGTTGGTGTACCGCCTTCCAGGTGGATAGCAAGTTAAAGTCCATTTGCAGCTTTTCCTCTCCGTCAGAAGCTCTAGTCGGGGCCTCGGTGAATTATTTGTTGACCTCCAGGATGGAGTCAGTCAGTTATTATTTAGCTGCCCTGTCTTCCCTGTCCCTATGTACCTTGTAGGCTATAATCTCTCCCCTAATCGCCACCTTCAGTGCCTCCGAGAACGTGGAAGGTGAGACGTCCCCATTCTGGTTGTTAGCGGTGTACACACCTATGGCCTGTGATATTTTCTGGCAGAAGACCTTACCAACTAAAAGGTCCAACCTCCACGTGGGGTATTGGGCACAGCCTGTCTCCAACCTCACATCCAGGTAATGTGGAGCGTGCTCGGAGATGACTATCGCAGAGTATTCCTCCCTTACTATTTCTGGAAGCACCGATTTCCCCACTGCAAAGAAGTCAATCCATGTGTATACTTTGTGCCCTGGTGAAAAGAACGAGAATTCCTTCTCACCAATGTGCAGGAACCACCATGGGTCCATTTCCCCCATCAGTTCCATGAATGCTCCCAGTTCCCTAGCTATGCCTGTCTTTTTCCTCGTTCTGGGGCTCGATCGCTCCATAAGTGGATCCTGTACCCAATTGAAGTTGCCCCTGTGATCAGTCGGTGTGTGTTGATGTTGGGGATTTCCGCCATGCTCTTTTTTATGAAATCTGTGTCATCACAGTTCGGGCACACACACGTTTACCAGAACTATCGGTGCCCCGTCAAGGACATCGCTGACCATGACGTACCATACCCCTGGGTCCTTAACCGTCCTCATCGCCGTGAACACCGTCCTCTTACTAATCAGTTTGGCTACCCCCCAGTCCTCATACTGTAACATGAGTGATACGTCTGTTCCACCCAGCCCTTCCTTACCCGCAGTCGGTCTCCTCCCTCAGGTGTGCTTCCTGTGGGAAGACTATATCGGCTTTCAAACTTCTCGAATGGGCGAAGACTCTGGATCTTTTCACTGGGCCGTTAAGTCCTCTGACCTTGCAGGTGATAATCCTGGTGGGGGGTTTTTGTCCTCCTGTTCCTGCGGGATTAACTATACTGACCTGGTGGACATGCCCCTGCACTCCTTTGTTAGCGGGGCGTCCAAAATGGCCACGGTCACCATACACACCATGAGGCCGAGCACCTGCGCTCCGGGGTTTCCCTTTGTCCAGCGGGTATGCAGCATGGCTGCCAACTGTATGTACACCACGTGAGTGGGCCCCTGCATGCTGGGCTCTCCCTTTGTTTAGGGACCCTTCAAAGTGGCTGCTTATGGAGCCATCTTGTTCCCTCAACCTACACCTTGCTTGCTGAAGCCAATCCAAAAACCAACCCTTTCTTCCCATCATGTTGGCACATTAGTTAGCACTACTGCCTCACAGCTCCAGGGACCCGGGTTCAATTCTGGCCTCGGGTGATTGTGGAGTTTGCACTTTCTCCCCGTGTCTGGTGGGTTTCCTCCGGGTGCTCCAGTTTCTTCCAAAGATGTGCAGGTTAGGTGGATTGGTCATGCTAAAAATGCCCTTAATGTCCAAAAGGTTAGGTGGGGTGACAGGGATAGCGTGGAGGAGTGGGCTTAAACAGTGGGCTCTTATAGAATCATAGACTCATTGAATTTACAGTGCAGAAGGAGGCCATTCGACCCATCGAGTCAGCACCAGCGCGTGGAAAGAGCACCCACACAGCCCACACCTCCAGCCTATCCCAGTAATCCCACCTAACGTTTTTGGACACTTTTTTTAAAAATATATTTTTATTTTTCTCCTTTTTCACATTTTCTCCCAAATTTATACCCACCAACAATAAACAATAAGTAGTAACAAATATAATGTCAATACCCATATCAACAACAACAATCCCATCCTCCCACCAAACTCACCAACAGAATCCTGCATGTTAACATAAACAAATAACAAAGAGGAATTGGGAATCACCTATAGCCACCATTAACACGCACAGTCCACCTACCCTCAACCCATTCAGCTCCCCACCGCTGCCTAATGTTCGATGTTATCCAATTCTTGAAAGTGCATAATGAATAACGCCCATGAATTGTAGAACCCCTCCATCCTTCCCCTCAGTTCAAACTTAACCTTCTCAAGGGTCAAGAATTCCAACAGGTCCCCCTGCCACGCCAGGCACAGGGTGGAGAGATTGCTCTCCATCCCAACAGGAGCAGCAGATCCAATGCCCCTGAGTTGCATGCCCATTTTCAATCCCCATAGCAGCCATTGTGCTTGGTTCCCATTTTTAACTAGGTGGTTGAAGGGCACTCACGTGACCTCCCGCTGGGGAGCCAGTTAGATCACGAGAGGCCATTTGATGAAAATGAAATGAAATGAAAATCGCTTATTGTCACGAGTAGGCTTCAATTAAGTTACTGTGAAAAGCCCCTAGTCGCCACATTCCGGCGCCTGTCCGGGGAGGCTGGTACGGGAATCGAACCGTGCTGCTGGCCTGCTTGGTCTGCTTTAAAAGCCAGCGATTTAGCCTGGTGAGCTAAACCAGTGATAGGGCGAGATTGGTGTTAATTGGTACCTTGCTATGTTCGGGCGAGATCTGGACACGCCAAGGGGAGCGGGCAGTTAGATCAGAACCCGATCAGTGCCCAGCAAGGATCCCGTTTTCAGCCTTTCCCATGATCTAGCCAGCTCACACGGATCTGCGTTGGACACAACGCAGCCATTAGATCACGTCCTACATGTCTTGTGCGCCTCTTCGGATACACTGAGGGAGAATTCAGAATGTCCTAACAAGCACATCTAGTGTGGCAACTAGGAGATTTTCACAGTAACTTTATTGCATTGTTAATGTAAGCCTACTTGTGACACGAATAAAGATTATTTTTATTATTATTGTATTGCTCAGAGGCTCCTATGGTTGGTTGTATACAGCTACTGCACTACAACCTGCTGTAAAGTAACTGCACAAACCAGTGCTGCCTTTGCATTGCTGGAGCCTATCTAATTGACTCCCATTGAAAAGCATAGTAATTGTTCGTGATTTTGCCATTTGTTGGGTTTCGTTGGAACAGGCGTTGGATGAGATGCCACACGCAAAATGCATGAGTCCCAAATGTATCCTGTTCATTGCATTACAAACAGCTACTTGACCTCTACCCCAGTACAGTTGAGCACTGAAAGTTTTTCAGGCCTCTGTCAGTTTAATTCAGTTTAATCAGGTGCTGCCAATCAATCCTGATTCAAGGATCAATTGGCCTGACACCATCAACATCACAGATACAGCACCCGCTAGAATCTATATGGTATTCATCCAAGCACCAAGATCTTAACTAATTCTTCATTAAAAGGATTCTACTTCATTTAACTTCCATGTTACACAGTCTGAGTAGCTCATGACTGCCCTTTTGAAATGGAGCTCCAGGAGCTTAATTCATTATTGCAAGTCTTTCCCAACAAAAAATCTATTCATGTCACATTGGTAGAATATTACACCCTTAGTCCTTGCTGCAACAGCGGGGCCATTTACGGATCTGAATCTGATTCTCTGTATGATCTTTACCGGAGTTAATCAACTGATATTTCAGTTCTAGGCCCTGTCCAGTTAGGGAGGGTGAGCAGATGACATGTCTGTTCATTCAAAGGGACCAGGGCCTCTGTTAGAACAGCTCACCAGGATTTTAACTTTGGAGGTCACAACACCCACACAAGTGGAGAGGAGACTTGGGATGGCTGCTCCCCAGGTCCCTCACTCTTCAACCTGGAAGTATAGCTGTGGGTCTGAGGAACTGCAGTGAGGTGATCTTTTGCAAGGACAGGAGGAAATGGATGACCTCTCTATTCAAGCAGACATGAATGGAAGTGGCAGTGGAGGTCAGCAGCTGAAGTGTGATCCTACCAAACTAGAAAGGGTACATCAAGAGGATCTGTGTCACCAGGAGGCCATGGCTGGTAAGTGGTGTAGCACTTTCAGATGTCTAGAACCACACTCTTGACATTTACAAGGTTCTCTCGGACAGCACTCCTCAGAACAACATACCTTGCAGCTCCAATCATTTCTCTCTCTGCAGGCACTTCCCCTATGCCTGTGCTATTGCTCCTCAGCAACAGTGGAACTGCATAAACAACTCCTTTGCCTTATTGAAGGCAATTAAAGCATGACACAATTAGCTCCTTCCTGAGCAAGGAGCAGTGCTCTGAAAGGTAGTGATTTGAAACAAACCTGTTGGATTTTAACCTGGTGTTGTAAGACTTCTTATTGAAGGCTGGCAGCAGGGAGGTACGGCTGAAGGTGAGTGAAGTCTAGATTAATTAAATGACTTCCAATAAATTGGCAATCATCTGTGAAGCAGTGAAAGCACACTCTGAGAGAAAGTGCTTTTAACAGCGATCACTCAATGGCCATGGCTGGAGCTCTTCAGTCTGACTGATCAAAGCCTCCCAGCAGATCAGTTTCACTGAGGAAGCTCATCCTGTTATTCACTCACCTTGGAGACCCTGATGAATTGGGCACGTCGGGAAACAGGTTCCAAGGCTGCAAAATCCAGGATGGATTCAGGACTAAAGCATAATACAATTAGCTTCTTATTTGTTACCCACAGGTGCAAAGTTATTCTTCACTTGCCTCCAATGTCACCCTGAGGAAATCCAGAAGACAATAGGTTCATACCAGGATCCCAACCTGATTTCAATTCCTGGGAATTGTCCCCCTCCTGATCCTTCATCAAACCCCTCCCACCCCATCACCACCACCTAGTGTATTCATTACTATCACCTACATATCTTTCAAATGTAGAATTTCACATTCACTCTGAAGAATGCATTCAAGTATATCTGGGTTCCTCAGATAAACTGCTTCTCAGTTTCTCCAGAACACATCTCTAACCATCTGGGAAAATTCTACCCATTATCTTTGAGGGTTAGTGTTGACACTGATTTTTAAACCTCAGTTTGTTTCTCCAAATAAGCAGTCAAAGCACTTCAGAAGAAATCTTGGAGCAGTACCAGTGAGAAGCAGTTTATCTGAGGAACCCAGAATGCATACTTGAATGCATTCTTCAGAGTGCATGTGAAATTCTACATTTGAAAGATATGTAGGTGATAGTAATGAATACACTAGGTGTGACTAGACAAGTAATTCATTCTTGTTTAAAATCTTTATCAAACTAAATGCCTACTAGCGATTTTAGTATATGAGAAAGGCAATTATCAGAGCACCTGGTTAGGAATAATCACTTTGCAGTTAAATTTTTCATGCGAAATATAATAATGTGACGGGATCATTTAATTTGCCTCAAGACTGAGAGTCTATTCTGGGAGCTGTACATCTTTCTACTATTTTGCTTTATTATAATCAAGTTAATATTTTCGGCATATTCAATTTTGAGTTTGGAGAAAAGTTTTAAACTGGAAAACAGATTCGATACTTGAAGAATTAATCCAACTGTGTGTGTTTTTTTTAGTTGTATGCAGAAAGGTAAATGCAATTTCTTCACTCTTCACTGACTTTACTCCGTAACTGTAAATGCAAAGTCAGTGGAGGATTTACTGATGCTCAGTTAATTTGGTATCTTAAATAAGCAAGTGAACCTGGCCGTAACTGCAAATGGCAAAGTTGTGAATGTGTTGTGCCTTGTCAATCACAAAGTTGTACAAATGTCATCTTTTCTTGATCTCAGTAGGATCTATGTCTTTCCTCTCCCTCTTCCAATGTTTTCTCCATAGTTTTCTCCTCTCCTCTATTTGAAATGTCGCCTCATGTAGGGATATAATCTCACTGGCACGGCACTCACTTTACCGTGGGAATATAGACAGTGAGCATGGGATAAATATTTGAAGCTACATTCAATCCTGTTGAAATCCAATGGCTGATCAAGTGAAAGAACTTAAAAGGCAAGCAACAGTCAAATCAACAAGCTACAGGAAAATGGGTAATAGTAAAGCAGATGTCAAACAGATGTGAACAAATGCAAAAATGTAATTCCGTCAGACCACAAAAAAGGAATCAGTTCAATGAGAAAGGAGCAGAATGGATTTTAAGCTGGGAAAGAGCTGCAGAATCAAACTATTCCTCATCTTTCAGTTTGGGTGGGTTTGGTCCTTGATTTGTTTTCCTTTGGTTCAGACTGTAGTAGAATGTTGTGTGTGAGAAATTGTTGGCCATTAGTTTTACATTTATTGTGAAAGGGGTTTTGTGGGTGGGAAAAACTGCACTTGTCCAGTGACCTTCAGACACAGTCTAAACCCAATGATTACTATTTTCTTCAAATCACCCAGCATTTTGGACGTGCAGTAGTTGAAAAGGGGACCCACAAAAAATTCTCCAGCATGAGGCTCCCCAAACTTGGGGCCTTGGACCTCATTCTAATGGAACTGACATGGCAGCAGATCGACCACTGCTGGTGTCACTCTGAATCCAGGCATTGAGCTTTTATCATGGGGTCAGAGAAGGGAGGCAAGAGTTTGGAATGGGATTGATCGGGTCTGATATCGAGGGAGATAGGGACAGAGGGAAGTGAAGATTGAGTGGATGGTGCAGCAGTGGCAATGGGTTCCTTTAAGGTGGAGTTGGGAGTCTATGCCAGTAACCCTGAATGGACGTGAAAGTTCATCATGAAAGTGCATTGTGAAAGTTCAATGAGAGAAGATACAAGAACCGTGAATAGATATGAGAAAACTTAAGTAGAAATAATTTAGCATTCGAAAGACATTTTTTGTGATGGTGCAACATCTTATATTGTGGTAGAGTGTCATATTACCTTACAGTTGTGCTGAGGGTCCTCATATAATGAATACTGCAATACAAAGCAAAAGAAAGACACTTGCCCGTTGTGAACTCCACTGCTTTTGGAGAGAGGAGTAAGGTAGTAGTGCCAAAGTATGGACTACACCTTAAAATGTAATTTGCTTGGGCAGCACAGCGGCTGCCTTGCGGCGTCGAGGTCACAGGTTCGGTTCTGGTCCCGGGTCACTGTCTGTGCGGAGTTTGCACATTCTCTCTTTGTCTGCGTGGGTCTCACCCCACAATCCAAAAAGATGTGCGGGGTAGGTGAATTGGCCATGCTAAATTGTCCCTTAATTAGAAAAAAAAGAATCGGGTACTCTAAATTTATAGTAAAAAGCAAATGTTATTTGCTCTTGATCAATTCAAGTGATCACAAGAATAACAAGAAATATGGGGCGCGATTCTCCCAAACCGGGCTGGCGTCAAAAACGGGCGGGTTTGACGCCAGCCTCCGCCCCCCCCCCCCCCCCCCCCGACCGGGAACCGATTTTGGTCCCCGGTCAGGGCTAGCATGCCGCGGCCGTGAACTCCGGCATCGCGGGCTTAACGAATTTCGTTAAGCCCGCTTGCCAGAGTTTGCGACGGCTGACGCGTCACATGACGTCAGCCACGCATGCGCGGATTGGAAGACTCCAACCCGCGCATACGCGGATTGGAAGACTCCAACCCGCGCATGCGCGGATGACGTCATCGCGCATTTGCGCGAAACCCGCGCATGTGTGGGTCGGGATGCCCCTCAGCCGCCCCGCGAATGGATACAGCGGTGCCCACCGATCGCGGGCCCATGGCACCCTTGGCACGGCCGTGGTACTGCCGTGCCAATCGGTGCCATGGTTCCCAAGATCCAAACTTTACAGCCGTTTTTACGAACGGTCAGACCAGGTGTGTTTGACGTTCCTAAAAACGGTCGTAAAGGGCTTGGACTTCGGCCCATCGGCCAGCTGAGAACCGTAAAAAAACGGCGGCAGCGATTCGTGTCGGGAGGCGGGCGTGGGGGGGGGGGAATAGCGGGAGGGCGTCAGACTAGCGTGGCCATAAAAATTTACGACCCCCGCTATTCTCCGCACCGTCGTGAGTGCGGAGAATCGCGCCCATGGACTGTAGGAACAGAAGAAATAGGAGCAGGAGTAGGCAATTCAGCCCTTCCAGCCTGCTACGCCATTTACTAAGATTATGTGCGGGATTTACTAGCCAACCCACCTCGTATTGTTCGGCGGTGGAAGCAGCCTGCCAGTGGGATTTACCGACCCTGCCATTATCAACCAGATTTCCCGGTCAATGCAACCCTCGACACCGAGAAACCCATGTCCCGGTGTGGGACTGGAATACCCACCGGCGTGAACAGCCAGTAGATCGCGGCCAATGGCTGATCTTTTACCTCAGCAACACCTGACCAGATGAAATGTATACCAGGCTGCTGAGTGAGGCAAGGGAGGAAATAGCAGGGGCACTGGTAATGATTTTCAATCCGTCTCTGGCCATAGGAGGTGCCGGAGGACTGGAGGATAGCCAATATAGTACCATTATTCAAGGGAGGAAAGGATAAATCAGGAAACTATAGGCCAGTCAGTCTAACCTCAGTGGTGGGGAAACTATTGGAAGCGATTCTGAGAGACAGCTTTTCACAGTTATTATTATTATTAATCTGCATCTGGGGAGGCAGGGTAAATCAAGAACAGTCATCATGGTTGTGTTAAGGGGAGGTCATACCTTACCAGCTTGAATGAATTTTTCAAAGAAGTGATCAGGTGTGCAGATGAGGCATAGTCTACTTGGACTTCAGCAAGGCTTTTGATCAGATCCCACATGGGAGACTGATAGGGAAGGTAAGAGCCCATGAGATCCAAGCAAATTTGGCAAATTGGATCCAGAATTGACTGAATGGCAGAAAGCAGAAGGTGATGGTCGAGGAGTGTTTTTCTGACTGGAAGCCTGTATCTAGTGTGGTCCCGCAGGGATCAGTGTTGGGGGCCCTTGCTGTTTGTGGTTTAAAAAATGATTTAAAGATGAATGTGGGAGGGGTGATCAGTAAGTTCGCGGATAAAACAAAAATTGGTGGGGTGGTAAATTGTGAGGATGATAGCCTTCAAATACAGGAGAATATAGATGGGCTGGTCAGACGGGGTGATCAGTGGCAAATGGAATTCAATCCAGATAAGTGTGAGGTGATCCACGTGGGCAGGGCAATCAAGGCAAGGGAATGCATGATTAACAACAGGACCTTGGGAAGCACCGAGGATCGGAGGAACCTTGTTGTGCATGTACAGAGGTAACAGAGCAGATAGATACAGTGATTAAGAAGGCATATGGTATACTTGCCTTTTTTAGCCGAGGCATAGAGCTTAAGAGCAGGGAGGTTATGCTTGAACTGTATAAAACTTTGGTTAGGCCACAGCTAGAGTATTGGTGCAGTTCTGGAATCCACATTACAGGAGGGATGTGATAGCACTGGTAAGGGTGCAGAGGAGATTTAGCAGGATGTTTCCAGGGCTAGAGTGTTTTAGTTGTGAAGAGAGATTGGATAGACTGGAGTTGTTTTCCTTGGAGCACCCACGCACACATGATTGAGATGTATAAAATTATGAGGGTGGTGGGAGTTTGGAACTCGCTGTCTGAAAGGGTGGTGGATGCAGAGACCCTCATAACATTTAAGAAGTATTTAGATGTGCACTTGCAATGTAAAGGTATACAAGGCTATGGGCCAAGTGCTGGAAAAGGGGAATAGAACAATTAGGTGGTTGTTCTTGACCGGTGCAGATATGATGGGCCGAAGGACCTTTTCTGTGCTATCGATCTCTGTGATTCCTACACTATTACCAAATTCTTGGATTCACTTAGTATTGAAAATCTATCAAATATACTCATAGACTGAGCATCTATAACTCCATGAAATATAGATGGTCCACAACCTTTTGAGTGATGAAATTTCTCATCTCAATCCTAAATGGTTTGATCTCTTACTCTGGATTGTAATCCTTAGCTTCACCAGCTGGGGCAACATCCTTCTTGCATTCACCCCGTCAGGTCCTTTAAGAATTTAACTTGTGTGTCAATGATATCACCTCTTATTCTTCTTAACACTCGGAAATACTGATCTCGGCTGTTCAATTTCGCCTCATAGAATAATCTCCTCTTCCCAGGAATCAGTCCAGTGAATCTTTATTCACTGCTTCTCAGACAAATAATCCCTCTTTAGAATTGTACTGTGCACCAGTAGTCCAGATGTGGTCTCACCAAAACCCGAGGTAATTTCCATGGGTCTTCCTTACTCTTATCATAGAATCCCTACAGCGCAGAAGGAGGCCATTCGGCCAATCAAGTCTGCACCAACCCTCTGCTATGAAGGCCCACACCCCCACCTTATCTGTGGAACCCCACCTAACGACTGGACACTAAGGGATAATTTAGCATGGCCAATCTACCTAATCGGCATACCTTGGGACTGTGGGAGGAAACCGGAGCACCCGGAGGAAACCCACGCAGACATGGGGAGAAAGTGCACACTCCACAGGCTGTGACTCAAGGCCAGAATTAAACCTGGGCCCCTGGTGCTGTGAGGCAGCAGTGGTAACCACCATGCCGCCCTTATATTCCAGATTCTCTGTAATAAATGCTGATATAGCATTTGTTTTCCTTCTTGCTGTACCTGCATGTCCACTTGGGCAGCACAGTAGCATGGTGGTTAGCATAAATGCTTCACAGCTCCAGGGTCCCAGGTTCGATTCCCGGCTGGGTCACTGTCTGTGCGGAGTCTGCACATCCTCCCCATGTGTGCGTGGGTTTCCTCCGGGTGCTCCGGTTTCCTCCCACAGTCCAAAGATGTGCGGTTTAGGTGGATTGGCCAGGCTAAATTGCCCGTAGTGTCCTAAAAAATAAGGTTAATGGGGGTTGTTGGGTTACTGGGATAGGTATACGTGGGCTTGAGTAGGGTGATCATTGCTCGGCACAACCTCGAGGGCCGAGGGGCCTGTTCTGTGCTGTACTGTTCTTATAAACTAAAAAAACTTTCTGTGATTTGTATTCTAGAACAGGGGGCGGAATTCTCCGCAAGGCCCGACGCCGTCGTGAAACCTGGAGAGGGTCACGACGGCGTCGGAAGCCTCTCCCGGCCCCCTATTCTCCCCTACCCGGGGGGATAGGCGGGCCGTACCGGGAAACTCAGCGGCCGGGCCTTGTCCCTGGCTTCAAGGCCCGGCGCGCCAAGAATGATGCCGCGGCGGAGCCTAATGATGTCAGCCGCTCATGCGCGGGTTGGACAGCCCAAACCCGCGCATGCGCGGTTGCCGTCTTTCCCCTCAGCTGCCCCGCAAGACATGGCGGCTTGATCTTGCGGGGTGGCGGAGGGGAAAGAGTGCGTTCCCTTGAGACGCCGGCCCGACGATCGGTGGGCACCGATCGCGGGCCAGTCCCCTCCCGAGCACGGTCGTGGTGCTCTATCCCCGATCCACCCCCCCTAGGCCCCACACTTACCTGGCGCGCCATGTTCACGACGACAGCGACCAGGTGTGGTTGCCACCGTCGTGAACAGGTCGGGAACGGCAGGCCGCTCGGCCCATCCGGGTCGGAGAATCACGGGCTGCCGTGAAAAACAGCGGCCCGCGTTTCTCCAAGCGGCGTGGCGGAAAACCGGACACGCCATTTTGGGGGGTGGGAGAATAGCAGGAGGTGCGGGAGCGGACCTCCCACTATTCTCCCACCCATCGTGGTTGCGGAGAATCGTGGCCAGGGTTTTTCAAACTGCGAGTCATGACCTGCGGGTGGTTTGTGAGCAGGTGTCAGGAAGGTCATAGAGTGATTGGTCGCCGTGTTCCCAATCGCCGAAGAAACGGCCAATGGTCGTGATCGGCTTTTAAGAATGCCGGCCGCGAACGGATTTTATTTTATAAATTTAGAGTACCCAATTCATTTTTTTCAATTAAGGGGCAATTTAGCATGGCCAATCCACCTACCCTGCACATCTTTGGGATGTGGGGTCGAAACCCACACAAACACGGGGAGAATGTGCAAACTCCACACAGACAGTGACCCAGAGCCAGGATCGAACCTGGGACTTTGGCGTCGTGAGGCAACAGTGCTAACCACTGCGTCACCGTGCTGCCCCCGGCGACTGGCTTTTAAATGAGGACGATGCAGTCTTCCCACCAGAAGTGGCGGCAGAGAGCAGCTTATGCACCCAGCATATATACTCCATTACGGAGAACAGAGGTACATTGGCTGTCAAGGGATCGGGTGCTTGGCAGAGTTTACAAACTGAGGTATGAAATCAATGCTTTCGTCCTTGAGAAACAGTCCCCTCTGGCTGATTAAACGTCCCCTCTGATGATGAAACTTGGATGCTCACTATGTCTTACCTTGCAGACATCTATTCAATTCTAAATGAACTTAACCTCAAATTGTAAGGGAAGGATGATGATTGTTTTCGACACTGTGAAGAAATAGATGCTTTCCAAAAGTAATTGCAAGTTTGTCAAGTGTGACTACAAAGCCAAAACTACTACATGTTCCCACACTGCAGCGACACATTGAAGGAAACAATGTTAGTGAGGGAACTGTCAAAGGATTGGAAAGCCTTATTTAGTCGCATCCAGCTGCGTTGATCAAATAGTTTTGTCGCTACTTTCCAGAGGAGTTTCAGATTTTGAAAGAGAAGGGGCGGGTGAAAAATCCTATTCAGTTGAGGGCGGCACATGGCACAGTGGTTAGCACTGCTGTCTACCACGCTGAGGACCCGGGTTCGAATCCCGGCCCTGGGTCACTGTCCATGTGGAGTTTGCATGCTCACCCCGTGTCTGCGTGGGTTTCACCCCCACAAGCCAAAGATGTGCAGGTTAGATGGACTAGCCACACTAAATTGCCCCTGAATTGGAAAAAAATAATTGGGTACTCTAAATTTATTTATTTTTTAATCCTTTTGAGTTTGAGACCCCAGAGTCGATTATTAACTTATAGCTGACTCCAAATGAAGAGACTGAACTTCTGCGCCTCACTGTAAACATGAGACAAGTCCATGAGGCTGTCAGCATTCTGGAGTAGCATCTCTGAGGAGTATCTCATGCAGAGGAAAACTAGCATTTTGTTGCTAGAGCCTTTTACAACGACCTACATGGGCGAGGTTGAATTTTCTGTCCTTGATGAACACAGCACAATTGAACCGGCTGAACTCTGCACCTGATGTGCGCATTGCCCTCTCCTCCTCTGAACATGATTGGAGTGAGACTGTGAGGACGAAGCAGGCTGGCCTGTCGCAGTAAAGATAAGCGAAAATGGTGTGTTGCAAAGGTCGTTCGGTTGATAACTGTGGGTCATGGGAAATAAGTTTGAAAAATACTGGGCGAGATTCTCCATTTCAGAAACTAGGCGTTGATGCCAGGAGTGAATGGGTAGACCTCTGCAACAGCAATATTGGCGTCGCCAATTCATCAACTGTTAATGGGCAAGCACTGGTGTCATGTGGAACACGATTGATTCTAGTGAAAATGGTATCCATTTCGCCGGATTCAGGATTGACACATGAGAGGCTGACAAGCGCAAGCTGCATATAAGCACTCCACTCCCCACACACAATCTTCCCAGCCAACAAGATGGCAGCAAGGAGAGCGGCACCCCGGTTCACCGATGCTGAACTCGAGACCCTGTTGGATTCTGTGGAGGAAAGGCGGGTCACACCGTACCCTGAGCTGGGAAGGCAGTTGCCACCCACTGCCATGCACCTGGCCTGGGCGCAGGCAGCAGAGGTCATGCGCGCCATGGGCAACACCGCCAAGACCGGCCAGCTGTGCAGGAAAAAATTGCATCCCTCCTCAGGGCGGCCAGGGTGAGTAGGCAGCACTGTGCCAATGGCACCAACCCCCATCCCAAACACCCCTAACCCGCCCCCCCCCCCCCCCCCCCCCCCAAAACCTGGAGTGCAATCAACCCCACCCTGTACCACATACGAGCACCCATACGGGCCACCGTGCCTGGGTGTCCTGACCACAAAGTCACCAAGTACCCACCCCCTGTGCTGCATACATCCGACTGTCTAACACTGTGCATTTTCTGTCTCTCTTCCCACCCCCTCCCAGGAGGTGGCCCACAACCACTGGGACCAGGAAAAGACTAGGGGGGACAACCGGACCTGCAGCCCCTCACCGCAGCAGAGCAGCGTGCACTGAATCTGATCAGTGGGCCCGGAAAGAGGGCAGTCACCAAGGCGGAGGACGGCATTGGGCGAGCAAGTGAGATCTCCTGGGCTGAGGGTTGCCATGGCACGTGTATCAGCACCATCCCCTCACCACCACATCCACATCTCCCTCCACCACCGCCACACCCCCAATGGTTCTGACCATGTATGCCACCCAGGCCAACGTCGCACAGGTGTCATCTGCGGAGGATGCCTTGGTGGTGGGGGGGGGGGGGGGGGGGGGGGGGGGGAGAGGAAAGGGTTTAGCCTTAGCTCAGGATATCTAAAGTCTGGGCACACTGTGCAGGCGGTGGCCAAGGTGAGGGACATGGCTGCCTTGACACAGGCAGCCATGTACCAGGGCCACCCGGATATTGCTGCGGTTCCCCAGAGCGCGGCCCAGTCACAACAGGCCATGGCTGAGGGTTTTCGGCAGCATTTTCCGGCCGCTGGCTCATGTAGCACAGACCCAGAGGGAGGTGGTCCACTTCCTGTCCTCTGTGGCTGAGAGTATCAAGGACCTGGTCAAGGTGGGACCGGGCCTCTAGGACTGGCAGTGCCAGGTTGTGGGGGAGCCTCAGGGGTCAGCTCCACTCGCATCCCTGGCCCATGGAGTAGCCCAGGGGCTACCGGGCACCCTATAGGCGAAGGAGGTGATGGGGCCCATACCGGTGACGCCTGCAGGGCATGTGTCGGAATCCCACACGCCTCAAACTCCCATTCCGCATCCCTCCCTGGTCTCTGGTGCAAACCTGTATATATCTCTGTTCATAGGTGCACAATAAACACAATGTTCGCAACATTTCAACCTGCCTCAGTGCTCTGTCAGAAGAGTGTGAGGGATGGGCTGGGCTGGCTGCAGAGGAGGCGCTGGGGGAAAGGGGAGGAGATAGGTGGATGTAGGGGTTGGGCATGGACCAGGGACTCCAGTTCAGCCAGCGCGCACCGCTCCGGTGTCACACCCCCACCCAGAACCACATCTTAAGGATGCTGAAGCACCGCTCGATCACGCCCCTGGTTGCGGCACGGGCGTTGTTGTAGCGGGTCTCCACGTTGGGATGTGGCCTCCGGATAGGCATCTTCAGCCACGACCACAACAGCTAACCCTCGTCACCCAGGAACTAACCCCTCAGCTGGGGATGCGACTTGAAGAGGTCAGGAACCATCAAGTGTGCCAGGATGGTGTCGTGTACACTGCCTGGGTATCGGGCGCAGAAGTGCATGATGGTCACACACCAGTTGCACATTCATCGAGTGGAACACCTTTTGGTTTATGAACCCCAACCTATCATGGGGCAGAGTTCATAGAGCAACACACATCCCATCAATCACCTGGACCTGGGGAATTTGATGATGGCGAACCCTGCTGCCCGGGCATCCTGGTAGGTTCAGTCCACATTGAATTTTATGTATCATGCCGACTGCGCATACAGGGCCTCAGTGATGGCATCGATGCACCTGTGCACCGAGGTCTTTGAGATCCTGGACAGGTCCCCACTCGACGCAAGGAAGGACCCCTTGGCGTAAAGATTCTGGGCGACTGTCACCTTGACAGCCACCGGGACCGGGTGTCCTCCCCATGTTGCCCGGTACGCCATGATCTGGCAGATATGTTGCACTGTCCCCCCTGCTCAGCCAGAGCCTTCTACGGCATGTCTGGTCCAGCAAGTCCTCAAATGACAGACGCTGCCAATACACCCGAGGCCACTTGTGGTGCCTCCTTTTCCACCTTTTCCTCCTGAACCTGTTGGAATCTGGCTCTCCATCCTCATCAGCTGCCTCCTGTTCCTCTGGGGCAGGCTCTGCTGCTGCAGGGTCCCCCTCGAGCAGCTCCTGCTCGTTCTCCTCTGTGTGGCGACTTGGATGAAGGCCACCGTTCCTGGTTGAATTCCAAAGTCCATTGTCTGGAGAGGGTGGAGGTCAGACATGTTAGCATGGTACATACCCCCCTGCCAACACACCGGGTTACACGGTGGCCCCGGTCTGCACTGACCCTGTCCCCCCGAATGTCCCCATCCCTCCCCCATCACTACACCCACCCCAACCATTCCCCTGGAACTCTGCGCTCTGTAACCCTGGTCCTGGTGCCCGTCCCTGCTGCCAGGGGTACCGGTGGCTGGCGCTACCCATGCCAACGGTACGCTCCGCGGCCCGCTTTCCAGAGCCCTCCTGCAGGGGCTACTGTGAGCGCTGCCCTTGGGTGGGCTGCGTGCTGCGCCACCAGCTGGTGGTGGCCGGCTAGAGAGGGGAATTGGTGGGGTAGGGGGGTAGAATGTGGGGGTGGTGGGGTAGGTGCACCCATACAGGTGGTGTCACTCTGCACAACCACGGGTCTCGGAGGATGGTTGGTGGGGTGCGCAGCAAGGTGGCTGCCTTCCAGACTGTGGCAATGGCGGTCCGTGCCTGGACACCCCGGTCCCATGGAGGGTCACCCCGACCCCACAGCCCATCCCGTGGTCACCCCCTGCTCATTTCCCCCCAACCCACAGATTCCTCTGAATACCAACATTTCCGAGTCTCACCATTTGAAAATATTGTCTTTTAAATATTTCCTACCAATGTGGATAACTTCACATTTCTCCACATAATATTCCATTGGCCACTGCCTTGCTCACTTACTTGATCTCTCTATTTCCTTTTGTAGCCCCTCTGCATCCTCCTCACAGCTTACTTCAAAAGTAAGGGCAAACTGAGAAATGGCTTGGCAGATTATTTTAATTAGGCAATTATCAGAGACTGTTTTTGAGGAACAGGAGTAAAGTACTTACATTCATCAATGTTAAAAGAGTGCCAGTGCTGTTACATGGTGGTTTAGATTTTATAATAACACCATTGTATATTTTCCCAGGAGTACAGTAGAATTCTAGTAAAGGAAAATATATTCCGTCAACCAGCTTGTGCAACAATATATTAAATATCAAACTGCCTCAGTTGACAAACAGTAACTATATTTAATTTACAAGGAGAACCTTGTACTGATAAATGCCCATGCATTTACATAACCCAAGATATCTCTTATTTACGTATAAATAATAGATGGGTGACAGTTATGAAGCTATAATACAGCAGTTAAATTCAGATACTGTTTATCCGTCCTGGTAATGAATTGATTTATCCAATCCCATCTGCGTATTTGTTATTTCAGTTGGTATTCTTAATATGACGACTTAAAAATTATCATTTGCTATGAAAGACCCTTGTATTTATCGACATCCCTAATGGTGAAGGGAATTCATGAGCAATTATCCATTTATTGCCTTGATTAAATAGAATTCTCTAAGCTCTGAAATTCCCTCCTTAATATTCTTCATCTATCTCTCCTCACTTAAGTCCACCTTTTTGACCAAGCTTTTGATCCTAATATCTCCTCCTTTGCCTGGTGTCATTTTTTCATCTGATTACACTGCTATGTAGCACCATGGAATATTTTACTAACTTGAAGGCATTGTAGAAATGTAAGTTGTTGTTGATACTGATCTATTGTTCTATCAGACATACATCAGGATTAATTTTGACCCATAAAAATGGTGGGCATGAGTTGGGTAGGTTTTAAAATATAAAAAATCTCATACTCATTCCCAACCCACCGGCTTCCAGTCTTAATGGAGATGAGATGGGAACCAGACAACCAACCCAGTCACAGGAGGTGGATCACTCATTTAAATATGTTAATGGAGCTAACTGCCCCAGATAATCTCTCGTCCAATTGCTGCTCTGGCCAGTTGTATTTCTAGACCTCGAGGAAAGCCAACAGTTAAACGGAAGTGAGAATTGCTGCACGGAAGAGTTAGGAGCTTTCCCAGTGCTGTTTCTGGGCCAGGAAAGCAGGAGTGCTCCCTCCCAGACTGCCAAGCAAAGATTTCTTTTTGTCCACCCCAACAATTGGACCCGGCACATGCTGGGATCTGACAGCACCAACTGCATTCTCTAACCTCTGATCATTCACCCTCCCTCACCATCTCTACCGCTGATCTCTCACTGACCCCCGCCATCAATCCCCAACCCTAGAAACCATGCTGCTCCGCTATTGTCTTTTAGGGAAAGCAGTTTGCTGTCTTTATCTGCTCTGGCGTAGATGTGACTCCAAACTCAAGGCAATGTGGTTAACTCTTCAGTGTCGTCTGAAATGGCCTTGAAAACATTTTGGGCCTGAATGATTCTCTCTTGGTTCCTTGAAGGCAAACAGAGGTTGGAACTGTCTGGCTGTTTCAGATGAAATTGTGACTGAGCTTCTGAGTGAAGAAATAAAACCTTGCAGGTATAACAAATTAGATTCTCTTCCCTACCTGAGATAACTTCCTTTACAAAGCAGGGATGTTTTCTTTTGCTGGGTGAGATCTCTCCCTCTGAAGTGCTGGTCTCAGATTGACTTGCTGGCCTGCTCTTGTGGATTAAAAAGATCTTGGCTCCCTCTCCAGCCAGTTTCAGTCATGTGATGACAATATCAACATATTCCATTGACCACGCAATGGGCCGAAGCCGATGTAATTGACACACAATGGTAAAATGTTTAACATTCCATTCCAATCATGATCATCCTCACTAAATTCCTTTATTTGAAATCCCATCATCATGGGGCTGGCAGCAATGTTTTTTTTATTCTCTTCCATTGAAATGGTGAGTAGGTGGTGAAGCAGTATCCGCAAGGCTATTACATTTCAAGTTACTTTGTGGAGATGCGTTCAGGTAAACGTGTACAGAAACCACAAAGTTAATCACCTGACTTTCTGGAGTTCGTTTTATGAAGTGTCATTCTTAAAAGTAAAATGTCCATCTCCCAATTTGTTTCATGAGCATGAGCATAACAGCATGTTGTGACAAGAAATTAATCCACAAAATTCTAGGATACATCTAACTTTCACCAGGCATGTCTGTAATCTGCCAATGGAAATACTTTGAATGGGCAACATCTTTTGTCATCCAAGTAAATTCAGTGGCATGAAACTGGGAATGTTTGAAGCATCTGTAGAACACAATGATGAATTCCTTGTACCTGCAAGCAGTACGATGTACAATAGGACAAACATTACCAATGGAAATCATCCATAGGCACATATAGTAAAGTCTGACTGTCTATACAAACCAACATACAGTCAAAATTCTCCGGAAAAGGAATTTCTGGTCAAGGGCTTTAAGGGTCAGAAAATCACAGTTTAATTTCACAGTCATGAATTGTTACTGAACAATTCTGTCTCTCCAGCTGAGACAATCATTACAACGCCAATTGATGTTACTACTGGACAAGTCAGATCCTAGGTGGAACCTAGCTTGTTGGATCCTAACATTTATCTTTTGTCTAAAGACGTGGATGAACAGAGTCACAAGAAAATATTAACTTTAATATACTATTCCTCCACCTCAGCTATACCTTCATGAAAATATACTGAACCATAAGGTTAACACAAGTTATGAAATCAATCTTATACTTTAATGTTCTTGGTAAGCACACAGTCCATATAACCTACTAGGTGAAATGTGGTCAGACACACCACTCTGAAACTAAGTAACAGATGCCACCTAATATAACTTCTGTGAGTTCTCATCAAACGCCCCCAGATGCTTGTCACACTGTGAGCTAACTGGTCTCACTGGAACTCTGACTTTCACACAAGTGTTTCCAATTCACACTCTTGAAGAACACACTTAGAAATTTCCCCAAGGCTTTCTCTCAGATGTTTTCAACAAGGATCCACCTTCAAAAGTTCAACCTCCTTTCCATATTCCTCTCCCCTGGATCGGCAAATCCATTCAAGCTTCCGCACAATCCCTCAGATACCCAACCATGCCAACAGAACACCACTGTTTCACAGGCTGTAATAAGGTGTTACCAAACTCTTGATTTACCTCGGATGTCTGGCTTCTCACCTACTTGACTTTAAATCTGGTTCCTGCAGCTGTCTCTTTAACTTGTAGCCCTTTCTCTGCGTTTTTCTTTAACTTCACCAAATAGGACCTTGTTCAACATCTTGTTCTGTGTCCCCTTTAACTTAACTGTCTTCCTGAGATATACTTTTGCCCTCGCACGTTGGTATCTGGGATTTTATTTTGGGAATCAGCTCTCTAAAGTTACCCTATCCTGTGTCCAACTTCTAGAACTAGCTTACAACTGATTCAAAAGTTATTTCTGTCCCTGGGTGGCCCTGGTTGCTAAGTAACCTCATCCGTATTTCTTTAAACCTTATTTGCTTTCATGTTGTAAACCCTCATTAGCATATATGCCCAAATTGAAGTCATTAGCCCTTTCAAATACAGAAATACAAAATTAAACTTACTTACACTATGCCTTATTTCAAATACCCACAAATTAAAATATAAATTACTTAAAATCACCTTTGTTTCCTGAGTCTCTCAGGTCCATCATTGCGAAGATGGGTCTTGCATGCTGCTTCCTTCCACCTCTGCTGACATGTCTCGATTGCCTCTGCATGGAGTCTTTGCTGCTGGTGTGCTGTAAACATCTATTGTTATCCCCCCCCCCCTTTTTAGAAACTACTCTGGCTTCCGGCCAATGAGGTTTCAGGAGGGGATCCAACACCCAGTGGGTTTCTTGATGTACGCTTGACAGGACACCAGGGCCCACCCCCAGATGTTCATCTCCAGTAGTTTCTTGTGCACAACCTGTTATAAGGTAATGGGAGGAACACTGGGTGCCAGAGAGTCTGGTTCGATCTGGGCTACTGACAATAGACTGGTGCACGTCAATATTGTACAATGATCACCTGATGCGGCAAGTCCAGATATGTTCTTGCAGTTTGTCTGTCAGTTGTGTATTTGACTTGGTCAAATCTGAATTCCCAATAGCCTGCCTGACATTTGACTGCAGTTTAATTTAAAGTGCCCAATTCTTTAATTTAAAACATCCAATTTAATCAGACTCAAAACTGACTCAGGACTTACCACAGGCCGAGATGTGATGAATTTGTTTTTAATGTAAAACAGGATTGTATATAGGTGGGATCGATGCAAGATTGTATATAGGTGGGAGCGATGCAAGATTGTGTATAGGTGGGATCGAAGCCAGATTATATATAGGTGGGATTGATTATTATATAATAAAGGATACCGCATTAGCCACGGAAACTAGCTCATTTAGAGTAAAACAAAAAGAAACTGCTGATTTGAGTTCTTTGGTCTGAACTAGTTGGTTGGTATCCAGTTAGATTAGGAAATTATGTTAGCATTCGCATTGTGGTATGTAACAATAGTGGTATGTAAATATACTATTAAACTAAGTCTTAATAAGCATTATCACATAAATTAAACCAAGAAAACTACGTCACCGGACTTTTCATGGGAATTGTCCCAATTTCAGACTCTAACTTTGGAATGTCTGCTTATGTAATTTCTACAGGTGTTTGTTAAAGTAACAGTGTAAACCCAAGAGGAAATTCTGCCCCAGTATGTTTTATATGAATCGTATATTGTGAGTTATATGAGATAGGTGAGGATGATTGAGTATAATTTTGAAGGAGGCATGCACATAGGTATTTCTCAAAGTTGTAGACAAAGGGCTAAACCCAAGACATGAGCATTGTTGAGTGTACATAACTCCATTACAGATGAATGATCTATATTTCCTTTGTCTATTGCATGTCATGCACTTTCCCCTGTCATTAGACAAACTGAATCAGGTTTGGTTATTTTGTTAGTCAGTGCAACCACAAAAATGAATTTAAGTGCTACAGTCCATTGACTAACCATGTACACTTGACATGCGATTGCAGTTGATTATATAAATTAAACAAAATATTGCTTAACCCACAAACAGTCCAGTGACTTAGAAAAGTTCCTTTGTTTGGTTATGTGAGGCAATTGTCATTAGTTAATTATTAAATTAGTTCCACCAGATAAATCATCTGTATTTATGTGGCCACCCTTTAACTGAAAGTATTAGGCCTTATGCAATGTGCACACATAAGGATGTTTTGTGTGGGGGGGGAGGGGGGGGGGGGTGGTTGGGGAGTGGCGGAAATGGTGGTTGGGAGCGGCGGACATGGTGAAGAGTCCTCGCCAGGCGTCCAGATATAGTAGCCCATATTTCCCGACGTGCTATCGTATTTTACCTCCCAAGTGCGCATTTTTTAAAAAAACACGACCCCCATCTGGGAGCCGGACTAATTTACAGACTCGGTTCCCTGTGAATGGGGAGCACCCTGTGTGAGGTATAGCCAACAAAAGCAGATCGGGAGTCTGCAGATGAGTTTGTGAGTATGAGGGAAGCAGAGCCTGATCTCTCAATCCTGGAAGGGCAGGTGTGATACCCAATCCCAAAGAGTTCCAATCCAGTGCGAGGGGTGTGAAGTTGATCTTTCAGAATTTGACCACAGAGATGGGGGGCGTCCAGCAGCAGAGAAGAGGGTAAGTCTTAGGGGGCTGGGTCTGACCTCCTCTTCCTCTTAATCCACAAGCAGTGTTAGAAGAGAATAGAATAGAATCACTACAGTGCAGAAAGAGGCCTTCAGCCTATTGAGTCTACACCAACACTCTGAAAGAGCACCCCCCCCTCTCCCCACCTAACCTTTAGACACTAAGAACAATTTATCATGGCCAATCCACCTAACCCGCACATCTTTGGACTGTGGGAGAGAAACGGAGCACCCAGAGGAAACCCACGTGACACAGGGAGAACATGCAAACTCCACACAGCCACGTGAGGCCAGAATTGAACCCTGGTCCCTCACGTTATGAGACAGTAGTGTTAACCATTGTGCCACCTCCCTGTTGTCAAGACACTTGTCTTTAAGCTGTACTCAGCTTGCTCCAGCCATGGGTTTCCCATTGGTCTGAGAAACCCAATAGCCCATGTGAGATATACAGCTTCATTATAATGTACAAAAGGCCGACTTAACCTGTGGCAATGATTGGTCACCAGCCCTCTGTTTTACCGATATTAAACTTGGAAGGCGATGCATTGGATTTGAGTTTTTTTTAAATTTTTCACATCTCACTTGATCCCACCCACCTGCTTGGAGTTAAAGTTGCTCCATTAGACTTCATAAGAATTAGCATTGCCATCATCCGTCATTTGTTTGGAAAATAATTGTTGGATTATCATGGCTCTGCAGCTCTGTTTTAATGAATGACATATCGAGTTGTGAAATACAAGTTGTGGTAAATTCTCTACATGAGTATTGCTTTTCTCCTTTCCTTTAAACTAAACTCATCCAAGTACAGCCTAGGGTTTAGCAGTAGTTCATGACAAAAACTGAGGCAATATTGCCTCCTGTGATAATGTTTTGATGGCAATATTTTCTTGCCCATTGGGGTGCTGAACAATTAAGCCTGACCATACAGTCAATCCATTGAAGCATATTTCCTAGCCAACCATTAGATATTCCCTTGACTTATACAGGAAGTCCCAGGAACCAGAAAATAAAGTATGAATGTGAAGCTTGTTGTTTTGATAGTATGGGGCTGTAGGTTCTGCCATGTAAAAAAAAAAGATGATTCCAGAGCATCCTGAGCATTGAGCTCTTTCATAGAATTGGTTGAACAGTGACCAATTCTGTAATATAAATGCAACATGAAATTGTGTTACGTGAAGGGTTGCAGCTGAGACAAGATATCTATTCCATTTGGTACATTTCAGTGATGTCAATGTACATGTAGAACGGCTAATATCTGACATGTCTAGATACTGTAAACCATATGCATTTGGGCCAAGCAGTTGACTGATAAAAGTATCTAAAACTGTACTTGACAGCCAACAAAGTAAATCAGTGCTTGTGGTAGTGCAATTCATTGTATCACCCTGCAAGTAAACTTCAAAGCCAAAGTGCAGAGGAGCCAAACTACCTATTTGTTGTTTTGTCTTTTTTTTAAGTCCCCTCATAAATGTTCTGCCATATTCAAAGGGATAATTAATCATGCAACTTGCCTTTTTAATTATTAACAGGTGGCTGAGTAGGCTTGGCTTAGCTACAGTGGGATATGCAGAAAAAGAGCAGCGACTCAGACACGACCAAGGTACTGTAATGTAACAATGTCCAACAGAATGTGACTATGTCCGATATTAATATACTCCATATCAGTGAACTTTACAATATGGAACTTATGTGTGAGAATTTGGTGGTAATTTTAACCTATCAGTTCATCTGTCACCCCCGGTCTCGCAGACCTTAATTGGCTCCAGGTCCGGCAACACCTCCATTTTAAAACATCCGCTTGTTTTCAAATCTCTCCATGGTCTCACCTCTCCCTGCATATGTAGCCTCTTTGAGACCTACTTCCCTCTGAAATCTCAGCATTTCTTCAATGCTGACATTTTACTTACTCCAAATTGTAATTGCTCCAGCTCTGGTAGTCATGCCTTGAGCTATCAAGGTCATGCACTCGTTTAAGACACTTCACTGCCTTTCTTTCCACTTTTAAGACCCTCCTTAGAACCTGTCCTAATTCATGTGACTCAATACCACATTTTGTTTGATAATGTTCCTGTGAAACAACGTGGGATATTTTATGCGAATATAGGTACTATATAAATGCAGGAAAACGGATTACATTGAATCTTAATTTCTAACAGCTGCAGATCTAATTCCATTAGTTTTCTGTTAGTTCAGGTTAAAATTAGCCCTTTACATGTTTACACAAGTATTCTAGCTTTGCACTCAAATGCTAGTTGAATGTTTGGTTTATGATTTAAAATTTGACTCTACATAAAGGTAATTAAAAGAATGTCACAGCACTTGAATAAGAAAAATGTTAAAGCAACTTAAAACACAGCTTTGCTTCAAAACGTTGTTCTGAAATAAACACTTATATTTGAGACATAAATAGATAAGCTCTTCGAAAAGTTTTTAACGTTTGTTTATTGTTCAAAAGAAAATAATTTCAACCTACCATATTTTCAAAATTGCTATGTAAGCCCGAAGCACTGTGAAGAAGAGAAACCATTACCATTTCTGTCAAGAAGTTGTACAGTTTGGATGGGACAATAGATTGTGCTATTTTCTATTCCTGTGTAATTAATGAAAATTCTCTGCAGGCCACAAAGCTCCTTGAGAACCATTGATTTTCTACCCTTGTGTAGACATCAAATGTAATACATAGAATGTGACTTGAAAACTACAATTATATCAAGATTTGGTGCAGTAATTAGAACTCAAATCAGCAATGACACATAAGAGTCATATTGGCCTTTCAGATGCTTCGTCCACATAGTGTGGCGTCTTTATGAGAATATCAGTATTATTCTTTGGGATGATGCAAGGACATTCTATGTAGCAACAATCTGGGCAAACACCAAAAAATAGTGAGAGCTGAAGAGTCAATAAATTGATGCTCAATATTAGGATGAAACCATATTAGCAGCAGCATAAAGTCCAAACCTGAGGAGCATTTCGGGGAAGGGGGGGGGGGGGGGCTGCAGGAGGGGAACCCATGTCTCTGTGGGTTTCACCCCCACAACCCAAAGATGTGCAGGGTAAATAGATGGATTGATCATGCTAAATTGCCCCTTATTGGAAAAAGTTTTTAAAAACTATGAAACTTTATTTTGACAGGACCCCCCACACAAGGACCGGCCTAATTGGGAGGCTTGGTTTCCAGTCAGGAAGGCATCATTCCAGAGCGTGGAGTGGGGTGATGCGGGATTTGATAAATGGGAACTTCTAATCCAAGTCAAGAGAATTAATTTGGGTTCCCAGGGAAGCGCTCATCCTCCTCCTTGTTCTCAAGTAGTGTGTATTATTCTGAAGGTACCTTCAAGCACTCTTTAGCTGTCAGGTGTCCTGAGGCCTGGATAGTGAATCGATTAGGCTTAAATCTGAAAAGCAAGGCTCTCGCCTCATTAAAATATTGAAACTGCTGGAAGAAAGTTGGCTACTTGCCTCTTTTATGCCCAGATGTGAGTCAACTTTGAGATTTTAAAATTTTGGGGGGTTAACATCCACCATTAAGCCTTCAAGCACTGATAACAAACAGGAGACTCATGGAATTCTTGAACGGGGATGGATTGTGGTAAGTACTGAGTATTGAAATAGGCATCAGAATGGCACTTTGTGCCTTCAGTTGGGGCCACTTCAGTAATGTGTAAAGGCAGAAACCTAATGGATTCAAAAAGGGAGCTTTGAGAGAGATGGACCTAAATGTTGGAGATAAAAACAATTCAATGGGTTTGGGCCAGAAACGCAGGGTGAAGATGTGATGGTAGCTCGTGAGCTCACAGGGTCATAAAAATCATAACAAAGAGGAGAACATGTCATGAAGATTATGTATGAGCAAAATGGCAAAATAAGTAAATTCATGGCATAATTGGACTTGCATTGAGAAAATACGGAGCACTCATCAGTATCACTACATCAGTTTATTCTTCTTCAAATAGAAGTCCCAATTGAAAGGCGAGTGCTCTGATTCTCTGTACTCCCTCTGGCTCCTGTCCTATTTTTGTTTGTACAAAAGGTTTGTTCAATTTTGCCAGAAGCTGATGAGCTTTGGTTAGTCATCATAAAACAAGTTGCATGTATTGGAGGAAGTGTTCACCAGTCTGGAGGAGGTAAGGGAGAGGATAGAGCTGCCAAGGGGGAGTGAGTTCAGGTATCTGCAGGTGAGGGACTTTGCATGAAAGCTCTGGAGGGAGTTCCCTAGATTGCCGGGATACACCCTGCTGGAGCGACTGCTGCTTCCGGATGTGGAAGGGGAGGGAAGAATTGGGGATATATTTAAGTGGCTGGGGAAGCAGGGAGTTCAGCGGGTGGTGAAGATCAAGGAGAAATAGGAAGCGGAGTTGGGAAGGGAGATCAATTGGGGAGTGTGGAGTGAGACACTGCATAGGGTAAACAGGACCTCCTCTGGTGCAAGGGTGGGCCTGATACAGTTTAAGGTGGTGCACAGGGTGCATATGACTCGGGCGAAAATGAGTGGGTTATTTTAGGGAGCAGCAAATGAGTGCGAGAGGTGTGGCGGAGGCCAGCGAATCACACGCACATGTTCTAGGGTTGCGAAAAATTGGGAAGGTTCTGGGCGGGAGTGTTCGCGGTCTTAGCCAGGATAGTGGAGAAGGAGGTGGACCTGGACCTCACATCAAAGACAGATAATCCATCATTAATGTCTCAGAGCTGAATTACAGCCCCATTTGCTGAGACTGTGATTATAACAGGTTGTGGAAGCGGTCAAGTAGTAATAATGCTATCATTATTAACAAATGTCAACAAATATCCAGTGAAACTGCGAGAATCAATTTTTTCATTCCGAGGCATCAACACAGACCATGATCCTCTGTTTCAGAAACTAAGTGACGCCGGAACTGAATCAGTGAACTTCCATGACAACTAAATTGGCCCAGTCCTGGAGCAATTCAGGATCCGTTAATGGGCTAGCACCGGTGCCATGTGGAATTCGAGCGAATCCAATGAAAAACGGTGTCCAATTTGCTGGGATCAGGATTGCCACCCAATATGGAAAGCTACATATTAGCACTCTGCTCTCCAAAACACAGTCTTACCAGCCAACAAGATGGCAGCACGAAGAGAGGCATCCTGGTTCACAGATGCAGAGCTCGACACACTGCTGGTCGCCGTGGAGGAGATGAGGGCCACCCTATTCCCTGATGTGTGAAGGAGGCTGCCACTTGCTGCCATATACTGGGCCTGTGTGCAGGTTGCAGAAGCCGTGAGTGCCATGGGTCCCACCGCCAGGACCGGACACCAGTGCAAAAAGAAGCTGCATAACCTCCTCAGGTGGCCAGATTGAGTAGGCAGCACCATCTCCCTGGCACGAGCCCCCATCCCGCACACCTGTAACACCCCTACCTGGAAACACCCACACCTGGACAGCAGCCAAACCCCACCCGCCAGCAGTGTGTGTGCACCCCACCCTGCACCACATGAGTGCACCCATACTGCCCACCATGGCCGGGTGCCCTGGCCACAAATGCCACCAGCTTCCCACCCGCTGTGCTGCCTGTGTCCGACTGACTGACACTGTATGCATTCTGTCCTCTACACCTAGGAGAAGACGACGGATAATTGGGGGGAGGGGGATGGAAAGAGAGAGAGAGAGACAGAGAGACCTGTAGCCCCTCACCGTCGCAGAGCAATGGGCACTGGACCTGGTCAGTAGGGCCAGAGAGAGAGCAGCCGTCGAGATGGAGTTCAGCATCGGGCAACCAAGGGAGCGCCTAGTGAGTTGTGATGTCCCCCAGACACACGTGGCACGACCCCACCTAACCCACACCAACACCCCACTTCTTCCCCCACACCACCTCCTCACCTCCCCATCCTGACAGCACCCCCTCACCACATCACCTCTCCCACTCCACCACCCACTCACCACCCCCAGACTGCCACACCTCCCCCACACCACCCCAACTCACGATCTAATCATGCGTACTGTCTTGTGTCTTGCAGGAGCATCAGACGACAAGGCAGACCCTTCTAATGCCCCCCAACCCCAAGCAGATTCCAGAGCTGAGATGTAAACGGACAGCGAAGGGAGCCCCCAAATGCCAGTCCAAGACACCCTCGGAACACTAGTCCAGGAACAACACCGACTTTCCATCACAGCTGTCTCAAACACCCTCCACCATTCCAGAGGTGCTCACTTCGGGTGGGCATGTTAGTAAAAAGGCTCCTAAGATACCATCTAGTGCGCACCACACATGTGTAGCGGTACATCAGGTGGAGGTGAGAACCCCCGATGGAGTGGCCCGACCGCAGGGACTAGCTGCTGTCCAGATGGGTCTCGGGCTTCTGGAAAGGCGGTCCCATCGATAATTCAGACACAGAGTCTTGGGACTACATGAGGGGACATTAGCAACCATTCAGCGCCTGCAGGTGGAGTTGGTAGATTCCAACCGCCTGTGAAAAATGAAATGAAAATCGCTTATTGTCACGAGTAGGCTTCAATGAAGTTACTGTGAAAAGCCCCTAGTCGCCACATTCCGGCGCCTGTTCGGGGAGGCTGGTACAGGAATTGAACCGTGCTGCTGGCTTACCTTGGTCTGCTTTAAAAGCCAGTGATTTAGCCCAGTGTGCTAAACCAGCCCGGAAACCAGTGCTAATACATCTGTGGGGCAGAAGGTGGTGCCAACCATGCGTGCTCCCAAGGCCAAAACCGCATGGGTGCCTTCCGCAGTGGAGACCTTGGAGGCGTATGTATCGGCCATGGGTCAATACGTCCAAGGCTTGGGACACTGTGTGCAGGTGGTGGCAGAGGCACAGTACAGGGCTGCCCTGTCACAAGCAGCTATGTATAAGGGCCACCTAGCCACTGCAGCAGCGCTCCAGAGCTTTCCCCAGTCACAACATGTTATGTCGGAGGGTGTTGACGCCATTGCCCGGGCACTGACTGACCTGAACCAGTCCCAGAGGGAGGTGGCACAGTCACAGACTGATGTGGCACAGTCCCAGCAGGAAGTGGCCCAGCCCCTGGCAGCCCCAGGAGTTCACTCAGGTCGCAATCCCCTCCCAAGAAGTAGCCCGTGGACCAACAGGCACCCTGAGGGAGGAGATGATGGTGCCCGTGCCGGTGACTCCCGTAGGGGTGGTGCTGGAACACCGCAGTGCCTCGGACTCTCTTCCATCCCTCCCCCCAACCTCCCCCGCCTGTCCCTGGTGCATCCACTGGACTGTGGGAGAGAAGCTTGACAAAATGTCAACCTGGGACACCCGAGTGACTGCCTGCAGAGGGGGTGTTGAGTGTGGGTGGGGGAGGGTAGGGGGGGAGAGGATGGGTGGACTTTGGAGGTGGGTACAGGCCCAGGCCTCCAGGTCGGACACCGCACATCACCCCAGTATCCCATCCCAGTCCCCCCCCACCCCACCCAACGCCGACCCGGCACCTCGTCCCTCCCTCAGACAGCCCAAGGGTTCGGTGGGACTGTGTGATGGAATGGCCAGCTCGCATGCAGGGATCATCAGGTGGACGGTGGAATGTGCTACCGTGGGCAGGAGTCGGGTTCCAGGTGCACGATGATCTGGCAGATATGCTTTACAGTCCTCCTGCTCAGCTGGAGTCTTCGACGTCACGCCCGGTCTGACATGTCCTTGAATGACAGTACACATGAGGCCTGATATGGTGTCTCCTTCCCTCTTCCTCGGCCTGTTGGGCAGCCGGCTCACTGGCTGGTCCCTCTTCCTCTGGGGAAGGCCCCGGTTCTGCAGGGTCCTCCCCATGCTGTTCATACAGCCTCAGTGCATCCCTCAGGGCTGTGATGACTAAGGTGAAGGCAACCCTTCCTGGTTGGATTCTGAAGTAAATTGTCTACAGGGGGTGAAAGGCAGAAATGTCAGCATGGTGCGCATCTCATGCTCAACCAAGTCCAACAGGCTGCACAGTGGCCCTGGCCTGCACTGCAGCCCCTGCCCACGCATGGCCCCCACCCCCTCCTCTTTCCTATCCCCACACCCACCCCTAGCTGTTCCCCTATCACTCTGCCCTTCGCACAGCACTCATGGCCCCGTCGGTGCCTGGCACCATGGGAGACTCTGGCCCTGTCACCTGCCCCTGCTGGCAAGGCTACCATTGCCTGGCGCAGCCCATGCCAGAGGTACGGTCTGCGGCCCCCATCTGGTGCCCTCCTGTAGGGGCTACTGTGATGTGCCCCTTCGCTGGGCCGCATGATGTCCTGGAGCGGGTGCCATCTGGTTGTGTGGGTGGTTGGTGGGGTGGAGAGCATGGTGGAATGTGGATGTGATGGGATGGGGGCACCTGTACAGCTGGTGTCACTCTGCGCAATCGCGGGCTACATATTTCTGTCAGTGGGGTGTGCAGCAAGATGGCTGCCTGACAGGCGGCGGTAATGGCAATCCATGCCTGGACAGCCCGATCCTGGCAGAGGTCACCCCGATCCCACGGCCTATGCCCTGGATGCCCCCACTACTCTTCCCCCCCCCCCCCCCCCCCCCGACCTTGACAGATGCCCGCTCCCCTAACCAGCCATGCTAGCAGCTGGAGCGGCAGCCCACGGTTGCGCCTCTAGAAATATATCCTCTCTCCATCAACAGCCACTGCACCCGTTTACGGATTTTTAAAACCACAAGTGACACTCACCGTCGGTAATTCCTCCTGGCTGAGGCAGCAGAGCCTCACGGAGGCCTGAGAGAATACCAGGTAGGGCCCGTTCCCACGGAGCCCCGGAGGATAACGGGCCGGGCCCGGCCCATTAATGATATGCCAATGGCTTTACTGTACGTGTGGAGAAGAACATTGATGCCACTGTTGAGGGATCAGAGCATGGCATTCTGTTGGGCGCCCGGCTCGGCCACCATTTCCGGCTCACACGAGATTCTCCGCCCAATCGTGTTTCACGATTCTGATGTCGTTGGACGGAGAATCCCAACCAAGTTGTTTTTTCAAAAGTTAATTGACGTGGGATTTGACAGCTCGACAGTTCTACAGAGCTCATCACCTCATATGAACATTTACGTCTCCACTATAATGTCATGGAACACAGACTGTGTTGAGGCCATTCCTGGAGTGAAAATCGGATCTGCTTGTCCTGTATACTGATTTTAAATGGGCAAGCTTATTCATAATTCATTGTGCCTGCTGGAAATGGACATGGGACATCTCTGTCGGGTCCCAGCTACCATTTTAAAGGTTCCCAGAGTCTCCCTGACATGGTGAAAATCCAGCCCAAGGTTTCAGCTTGTGACCTTTAATCGGAAATGGGAAAGGTAAGAGGTGTCATCGGTGTTAAGAAAGTGCAAGGAGAGGGAGTGTGGGAGGAAAGTCAAAAGGGAGGGTTTGTGATAGGCTGCAAAATAGGAGAGATTAAAAGACGAAAGAGTTGATGAAGCAAGGCCAAAGGGAGATGATGTGTTATCTGAGTTGGTCTAACATCAACTGCAACTGGATGCAGTGAAACTAGAAACGGGCTTCTGACACAGGAGATGGTCCAACACTGTTTTATTGAACTTGCTAATTGCTGTACATAATCTGCTATAGGTTGACACTCTATTATCCTAACTGATAACCTCCTACTGGCTTGACCAGACTAGCTCTCTACTACATGGTGATGATGTTCACTGGCTTGTGCACTCTAACTATCTCAGTAGCTGTGTCCTGTCAGAGAGGGAGAGTCTTAATGCCCTGTGGGCTTTCTAGTGGTGGTGTCCTATCTGGTGATTGGTTGTTCTGTGTCGTTTGTGTTCATTGGTTACCCTGTGTGTCAATCACTGCCTGTCTGCATCTCATAATAGACATGAGTGGGTATTATGACAGGAGAGTCAATGGGCCAAGTAAAGGAACACAAAATGTGCCTGGAGAGGATGTGATAGCAAACACGTGATCAGCTGCCATCCAAAGCAACAAAAAAAAGGAAAACAAGAGTAAAATCAAAATCAGCAAATAAAGAAATCACGTATCTGACCTGTGTCCACCAGCAGTGGACGACAGGAAATGAAACCAGCCAGTTGCCATTGAAAACATCTTCTCAGGGCGATATAACTGCTTAGTGCTTATATTTTCTTCTTTTGCGTACAGTGCACAGATTAAGAACAATGACTTCTCAACAAATGTTTGGAAACTATATGGTGCAGGTCTTAACATCATGTTTTCCACAGATGCATAGGTCTGAACTATGACTATCCAAAACAACTGTAGGGTTAATGTTGCATTATGTATGTATTCAGTAAAACTCCTGCTGCTGCTAAAACTGTTGAACAAATTTCCTTGTAAAACATTTGAACTTTGCTGTCTCTTGCAGACCAAAAATGAGCCTGAAATGAGTTAGTAAAAGGAAAACTTGGTTTATTGTAAAGCAATTATACTTACAATATACATGAGATCCCAGCCAGGTCTGCTCTGTCGGTACCATACTTCGCCAACTTTATACAGATCTTAACCATGAATGATCTAGGGTTCCCCGCCCCCTTAGCAGTGGCGCACGTATTCGGCGAGACTTATGGGGAGACTGATTGCTCCACTCCGTGGTTTTCTGCGGGTTATAATACTGTCATAAACGATACCAGAAAACATATAAGGGGCATAATCAATTCTAAATGTCATTATGTGTTTTACTTGGCAATTATTTTATCTTGGTAGATTATTGGAGTGAAAGTGAACAAGAGGATGCAGACACCCCATCAACCCCCAAGCAAGAAAGTCCGCCACCTCCTTATGACACCTACCCTCGAGCGCCTTCAGTGAGTTTTGTTTTGCATCTTTGGGTTGTGTTGGGAGAGGAACACCTGTTGCTTCAGCAAACTTCCCACGGTAGTATCAGTTGGTTAGAAACCTACAAACTCACACCAGAGATAAGATTAGAAAGTACAAACAATATGAGTTTGGAAAATGTGTTCATTTTCAATTTATTTACATATTCACTATCTGCAGAATCCAATAAATAATGTTGGTTTTAATTAACAGTTGGCAAATAGAATAAACTGGACTATGCATTGTCGATTTAAATTAATCAACCTATTATAGATAAAAGTGGCTGTAAATTTTAGGATTGATTTTGGAATGACATCAGGCTAATAGTCTGGTCAAAATTCTAATTTCGTGACTACGTAAAGAAAGTGAATCAATGTATATTAACATTCATTAACTTAATGGCAGATCAAAATAAATCCTCCTTAAACCAACTAAGTTTGTACAGTTTTACACTGAGTACCTTCGCACTTTAAAAAAACTGTTAACATTACTCATTTTTAAAAAAAAATTTAGATTACCCAATTATTTTTTCTAATTAAGGGGCAATTTAGCGTGGCCAATCTACCTACTCTGCACATTTTTGGGTTGTGGGGGCGAAACCCACGCAGACACGGGGAGAATGTGCAAACTCCACATGGACAGTGACCCAGAGCCGGGATCGAACCTGGGCCCTCAGCGCTGTGAGGCGGTTGTGCTAACCACTAGGCCACCGTGCTGCCCACATTACTCAAACATAAGGAATAGCTTTAAAGCTGCAATATTAACCTTCAAATGTAATATACATTAAATATTGTTTTTAAAAAATATTTAAATGCATGACCTCATTCTGATCATTTTTCCTTCCAAGTTTAGGCATAATTTAGCTTTATCTTTGTTTTTTGCCAGAAATTGGACCCTGTGAATATAAACTGCATTCCACATATTTAATATTTATTTACCTTTTTTAAATGTGTTAAATTCTGATTTATGTTTTACATTGTCTATTTTATAGATGACAGCATCTGTGTGATTTATTGTTTAATTAAAAAGGAATTCCACAATCAATCAATAAAATGGTGAAGAATCAAAAAATAACATGTTCAATTAATTGATAGCTATTAGCGGTAAAACTGTTTTTCTTGCATTAAATTAGAATGATAATTCTCCTTCATTGTTAAAAGCAGTTACTAAGAGGTGAGAGATGTGGCCTTATTGTTAGTATTTTGATCAGTGTTTATATTTGTTATTAATCATAGTATTATTACTTTAAGGTGAACTGTGCTAGTCCGTACCTTGAACCTAAGCATAATAGACTGTCCTCTACGGAAACCTCTCATTCTCATTCGTCCCATGAAGAATTCCGACCAGAACAAGTAGGAGGTACTGAGTCACCTGTTCGCAAACCAGGGGCTTGGGAACGACGTTCGTGGCAGGATCTAATAGAAACTCCACTGACCAGTTCAGGGCTGCACTATCTCCAGACTCTCCCGCTTGAGGATTCTGTGTTTTGTGAAGCAGGCTTACCAACACCAGAACATCGGAGACAGTCAACTTTACCAGCTCAAAGGTGCCAGATCCAGGATCAGTATGGACCTTTCCCATTAGCAGAGGGCGAACGATGGCCTGGAAGAAGTGGTGGTGGGGGTAAACCGCGCAGTTTTACACTACCTCGAGATGGTGGTTTCAGCCATTCCTGTCAGAGTTCCTCAATCTGTGTCCCTGGAGCTCAGACCGAACTGATTCAGAAGCAAGACATTAAAGAAGAAAAACAAGAGGAAAATGGTAAGGAGCATATACCATCCTGAACAGTTAAAATTTAAAAAATGCAATTCTTTGAATCTCAATTGTTGTTATCCATTTAAAAAGTTGCAGGATTTTGAAGGGTGGATGTTTCTACTGGATTGTAACCTATCAAAGCAAGTAAGACTAAATTAGATGCTCAGCCAGTAAAGAAACGGAATTGAAATTCCATTGAATTAAGCAGTAAAATCAACTGAAGTATCTTATTCCCCCTGTTGCAAATAAAACATTGGTTTTCCCCTTCCTCATGATATGGAATCTTCTTCAGATGATGGCTCATGTGGGGTAAACCAGAGAACATAGGTACATGTAAATAATTACTTCACCAAAATTTAGAGGATGAACCAGTGTAATCCAAAAGGTAATCACCGTTATGTCCAGAATCCATTTGATGAGAATTGAGGGAAAATAAATATTGCCCACTCATTTGGTTATATGAGTTCATTGTCTTGTACATGACCCATCAAAAATGAACACTTGAAAAAGCTAGCAGGCGTGGAGAATTCTTGAATTAAGCCAGTGCTGTGAAGGCATATTCTCACATTAGCCACACAATTCCCATGCCTCTACCTCTTAAGTGGTGAAGGAAGGCTATATAATGGCCATCATGAAATGTAATAGACACCTCTACAACTGAAGCTGACTCAATAACTTGGGAGGTTCAAGTGTAGAAACATTTACTGCATCTCGATTTTGGCCACTCATTTTGTGTCATTGCTTAGCTAGAACTTGTATTCCATCAAAAGTATGAATTTCTTTTTTAAATTGGGAAAGTGAAAGGAAGGTCTGGTTTGTTCAACAAGATATCTGGTGTAATTGGTGATCAATGGGATTTTCCCTCCATAATTCTACCATTCAGTCACAGTGAAGTCAGTGAAAACTCTGTTTTTATGGTCCAACGGGTTTCCACTGCAGTCAGGGTAACCACTCAGGAATCCCCCCCCCCCCCCCCCCCCCCCCCCCAAAAAACCCGGACATTCCAGAAATTCTGCATAAGAGTATCCATAACTACTGAGACATCCATATATGTGCGACTTTATATTTTCTTAATACAGAAGTGAGTGCTTTTTCTTGAGAGGCACACCTCACATGCTTTAAATCAAGAGTGCAGGTTGGCAACATCCAACTCGAAGGAACCTCCACTTGTATGCAGATGTACAACTGAAGTTTAATATACTAACATTGGGAAAAAATCATTGGACACTTGGGAGGTGGTAGTTGCATGGAAACTGGTAGTTGCATGGAAACTGGCTAATTACTGCCTATTTTTAAATAAGAGCATCAAAACAGACCTGGGCAGCTACAAACGATCGATGTTACTTCAATGCAAGTAAATTATCAATGCAATCAATTATCAAAAGTAAACTTGAGAATGATTCTGTAAAATAATACCCGAGGAAACAGTAATCAATATGTATTCAGAATGGGAAGATGCTGCCTACGCAATCTTCTTAATTCCTTTTGATGTAATATATTCCCGAGTGCATTGTGGAAAGTCTGAATGTGGGATGTATCTAGACTGTTAAAAAGCATTTGAAAAAGTTTTGCACAAAAAGCTTTTAATTAAACTCAAAGTCGTGGGGTTTCAGAGTTAATCTTGGGATGGATACGGAATTACCTGAAGCATAAAAAACAATGGGTGGTTGTTAAATATGATGTCAAGATTGGGGTAGTGCTGGGTGGAGTGCTCCAGCATTCATGGAGTTGAAGTTAATATTTTGGCAAGTTTAGAGGATTGTTTGACGGACAGGAAGCAAAGAGTAGGGCTAAACAGGCTGTTTTTGAGTTGGCAGGCTGAGTAACAGGGTGCTGCAAAGATAAGTGCTGGGCCTCAAGTTATTTACAATCTATATTAATGACTTGGACAAAGAAACAAAGAGTAATGTATTTAAGTTTGCAAATGAGACCAAGCTAGGTGGGAATGTAAGCTAAGAGGAGGATCCAGAGAGGCAAGTAGTGGGGGTGTGGGGATGACCTTGGAAAGATGTTCTCCTTCATCGATGACGTGTTGAAGGCCGCTCCCCGGAGTGGAGAAACTACGACACCTTCTTCGCAGCCTTCAAAACGTCATCGATGAAGATGAACATCTTGCCAAGGTTATCCCCACATCCCCACTGCTTGCCTTCAAACAACCGTGCAACCTCAAACAAACCATTGTTTGCAGCAAACTACCCAGCCTTCAGAACAGCGACCATGACATCACGCAACCCTGCCATGGCAATCTCTGCAAGATGTGCCAGATCATCTACATGGGTACCACCATTACACATGAGAACACAACCAGATACACGGTACATACTCGTGCGACTCGGCTAACATTGCCTACCTCATACACTGCAGGAAAGGATGTCCCAAAGCGTGGTACTTTGGTGAGAACATGCAGACACTGCGACAACAGATGAACGTACATCGCGTGACAATCGCCACGCAGGAATGTTCCCCCTAAACCAGGAGCTGGTTTAGCACACTGGGCTAAATCGCTGGCTTTTAAAGCAGACCAACCAAGCCAGCAGCACGGTTCGATTCCCGTACCAGCCTCCCTGGAAAGGCGCCGGAATGTGGCGACTAGGGGCGTTTCACAGCAACTTCATTGAAGCCTACTCGTGACAATAAGCGATTTTCATTTTTTCATTTCATTTCATTTCCCGTCGGGGAACACTTCAGGAGTCAAGGGCATTCAACCTCTTTACTCCGAGGCGGCCTCCAGGGCCAGGGACAATGAAAAATCGCCGAGCAGAAACTTATAGCCAAGTTCAGCACACATGTGTACGGCATCAACCGGGACTTTGGATTCATGTTGCATTACATTCATCCCCCACCATCTGGCCTGGGCTGGTGAAATCCTTACAACTGTCCTGGCTTGAGACAATTCACACCTCTTTAACCTGGGGTTACCCCTATCTCTGGATCTGCAAAGATCTAGTTACCTGAAAATGCTCGCATTCAAAGCATTGTCTTGCATCTTTGACTTTGTCTATATATATGTTTCTGGAACATACCTCTTCATTCACCTGAGGAAGGAGCAGTGCTCCGAAAGCTAGTGTTTGAAACAAAACCTGTTGGACTTTAACCTGGTGTTGTTAGACTTCTTACCATCTTAAATTCAGCAGGGCACAGAGTAATACTTGCTTGACAGAACAGATTTAGGCCCCAGTTAGAACCCCTGCAGACTCTGGCTGAATATCTTCAATTTGGTGCTTCAACTGGGTTGTTTCAGCCTCTCCTTTGTCTGCAGACAAGACTGCTCTCCTTTGAAATAGTATTACAGCTTTTTAAACCATCCCACTTGGAAAAAAAACTGCCTTTACTTGTGGCCTTAAAAAAACAAGTGTTGCAGATCAGGGACGGAATTCTCCAAGCCTCCGCCTTGAACTCGCAATCAGCGCGGGGGCGGGGAATGGGCGTTGATGCTGAAAACTGGCGCGACACCACACTCGCGATTCTCTGGTCGCCGGAGAATCTACGTGGTGCGGGTCGGGGGCCATTGACAGAGGCCACCCCCGCGATTCACTAAAGAAAACTGGCTGAGTTCCCGACGACGAGGTTCTAACCACGTATTGCCTGTCGGGAACGGTCGGCGGTGGCTATGGACTCAGTCCACGGCCACCCTGGTGAGGTGTAGGGGGATCCTTCACCTCAGGGATGGCCAGGCTAGCGATCGGGGGCCACCAATCCGCGGACGCACGCGATCACAGGGGCGGGGGGGCCTATATCATCAGGGCCGCTCAGCGATGCGAGTCCGCCATGTTGCGCAGGGCAGATGCCGAAGGGCACCGTATCAGCAGGCAGAGCTGCGTGGAGTACTCTGAGGCCCTGCTAGCCCCCTTCAGGTAGAAGAATCACTCTGGGCTTTCTTCTGGAAAATTCACAGTGAAACACCCGCGTTTTGATGCTGGAGTGGGGACGTAGCCCCAGATCTCAACTCTTCCCTTCAAAACCATTTTTAAAAATCTCTCTCTCTCCTAGCTCTACCCATCACTGACATCACCTTCCCAAGCTGAAAAACAGATTAACTTCAGGGACTGGTCCCAGTCAAACCACAGTGCATTAACCCAGATTGAAAAACACATGCCTGTCAATTTCACCTTCTAGCTGCTAGAAGTACCTAGGTCCAGCAAAATTGAATTATTGTTTGGAAAAAACATTACCACTGCAGTCATGCACACTCTAACACCAGGCTTTTAATCCTTAAATTGTTAAATACTTAGAATACAATATTCCTAAAATCCTCCGTTCGCCACAGTTGTTTCAGATGAAGCTTTCACAAGCATGAGAAAAATTATCTCACACATGTATTTAGATTTATCTTTGCATTTCTCCTTTAAAAGGTTGCCCAAAATGTTGTATTGACAGGCAATTGTGGCATTTGTAGATCATATGCAGCCTGCCACAGATTATTACAAACACTGAATTTTTAGGAGCCATACAATTTTGAGTCCGTAGAAATGGTGTAGCCAACCTGGGCTCATTATCTGTACTCCGCACATATTTTCTTTACCAATTCATTTTGATATGAGACATATATTCCTAATTTTAGCTCACACGCTCCATCCACTCCAAACTCCATTAAAAATTATGAGAATTGTCAGCTAATTACATGGAGGGTAGCAGAAGGATTGACTGTTAATAACCTTTTTTAATGTAACCCTTTTAAGAGCAGTTTAAGTAAAATTTTTCAGAAAGTTGGTTCATTTTCAGGATATGTTTTTTTGTACTTTTTAACTGACATACAATTTTGTAACACTGATCTTTTTTATCGACCTTATTTGAACCTGACAGCAGTTCATTCCAGCTGCTATCGTCTATTCAGAGCACGTTCCTATAACTAATTTTTTCTCAGCATTTATTAATTCTGTTGTTTCGTCGGTAAAGGGGATGTTTTTGTAATGGCTCCATCTGCAATCAACAAAAAAGCTTGCACTGAATTTTAATCAAACTCAAAAAGTGATTTCACTGAATTGATCGTATTTAGTATTTTCCTTTTCATTCAATCATCAGTGGAAAATGTTGTCATCCTTGAGAGCCCCTGTACTGCTTCCTCAAGAGTTCAAGCAGGATTGCCTCCCTGTCTCTGTGACTCCTGGATAAATTCATTCATCTGACACTCCCAGCAGACATGCTTAAAGGAAGCGCAAAATTATTTTTCTAAACCTGCAACGACAGCTTAAGAGGAGCTCATTCTGAACAAAGAACAATATTAGTCTGATTTTCAAAAATATTGCCTTTCACGTCTTATGGTTTAACACCAGGGGTTAAATGATTTGTTTATTTCTACTCTGTGTAGCTATAATGCTCAATCCATTGTGTATTAACCTACAGAAACACCTTTAACTGCCACTGCACTGTTGTAACCATTTTCCAAACCACACTCTATTCTCATTTGATTCCCCACCAGAGATGTAGGATTATTGATTTACCAAGCTATTTACAGCCGCGAATAGGTATTGATTGAGAATAGCTTTGGTTCGAGAAGATCATTTTGACCACAGAAAAAACGTCTGTTTGTTCCAGAGTCTGCACCAGTGCCAAATTGAACCATTGCAAATTGAGGGAGTGAGCATTGCAGCTAATCAGAGAGAACAGAGGATGGAATTTTTCCAAAAAATGGCCGTGTCGGGTTCTGAACAAAATCCGTTGTATTTCAAGAGAAACAACCAGGTTTTCTCTCAAGATCTTCTGACACTGAGTAAAACAAAAAGCAGGGGGACATGTTTTGCGCTGTCATTCTAGGGGCTGCGGCCTCATAGAGTTGGCAAGCCTGCTCGACAGAGAATGGGGTGCCATTTTTAAAGCCCCCCCCACCACCATCATCACCTACATCAGGGCTTCGATGCCCCCCACCCCCCCTTCCCGCCCAACCACCAATGCTGGCATCTCCACATAATGGGAAACTCCTCCATGGGTTCTCTGGGCCCCCTTCCTGGCCTCACTCCATGGCACAAGGGGAGGAATTCTTTCAGCTTCGATCCTGTCAAGTCCTTTCAGGAATGTCTATATTTCAATAAGATCAGATCAGCTCTTATTCTCATTAATGCTGCAGAATATCTGACCTGCTGTTGTAGCCATAGTATTTATGTAACTGGTTCAGTAAAATTTATGATAAAATGTGACCCAGAGAATGTTGATGGTGGAGATTCCAAGATGGTCATGCCACTGAATATTAAAAGGAGGTGGTTATACTCTCTTGTTGGAGATGGTCATCGTTTGACCCTTGTTGTGGCATGAATGTTACTTGGCTAAGCCCAAGCTTGAATGTTTTCCAGGTGCTGCTGCATGTGACTATAAATGGCTTAATTATTAAGGAGTTACAAATGGAAGTGAACACTTTGCAATTGTCAGCAAATATCTCCACTTCTAAACTTGGGTTGAAGGGAAGGCCGATGATGAAGCAGCTAGATGTGGTTAGCCAAAGTTACCAGCCTGAGGAACTCCTGTTGTGATATCATGGGTCTGAGATTATTGACCTCCAACAACCATAGCCATCTTCCTTTGTGCTACGTATGACTCCATCCAATGAACTGTTTTCTCCCTGATTCCCATTGGCTCCAGTTTTGCTAGGACGCCTTGGTGTCACACTCGATCAAATGCTGCTTTGATGTCAAACACAGTCACTCATCCCTCACCTCTTGAATTCAGCTCTTTTGTCCATGTTTGAATCAACATTAAACATTAGTGATGGCAGCACGTTGGCGCAGTGGTTAGCACTGCTGCCGACGGCACTGAGGAGCCAGGTTCAATCCCGGCCGTGGGTCACTGTTTGTGTGGAGTTTGCACGTTCTCCCGTGTCTGCGTGGGTTTCGCCCCCAAAACCCAAAGATGTGCAGGTTAGGTGAATTGGCCATACTAAATTGCCCCTTAATTGGAAAAAAAATAATTGGGTACTCTAAATTTTAAAAAAAGCATTAGTGAGCAGATTATTTCTGAGTAAGTCCTGCTTGATAGACCTGTCAACTACAACTTCCATCATGTTGTTGATGATTGAGATTAGACTGATTCGACCAAAGTTGGTTGTATTGGACTTATCCTACTTTCTGTGTACAGGTCATACCGGGGAAATGTCCATATTGTCGTGTCTATGCCAATATTGTAGCCCAACTGGAAAAGTTTGGCTAGACGAAGCCGGTTCTGGAGCATAAATCTTCAGCATCACAGCCAGGATGTTGTCGAGACCTGGTGTCGTCTTTTTATAAATGTTTTTATTCTCCATTTTCACATTTTCCTCCAAAACTTACACCCCACCCACAAACAGTAAACGGTAACAAATACAAAATCAATCCCCCCAACAACAACAACAATCCCATCCTCCCACCACCCCAAACAACAGCCCACCTGTCAATACATGCATCCAATAAAACAAACCCTCCCACGGTGGAAACAAAAAGCAAAGGAGAAAAAGAAAAAAGGAGTCCGGGACCGCCCATGGTCACCATAGAGTCCACTCCCCCCCCCCCCCCCACACACACACACACTCAACGCCGTCCAACCTCTGAAAGAGTGCTGTACATGATACCCAAGAGTTGTAAATCCCCCCCCCCCCCCCACTCCTCCTCAGCTCCTCCCGTCCACTGCCTCTTGTAAAACTCCTTCCCCCAACCTCGGTTCCTCCCTCTCCAACGTTCCACCCGGCTAGACCACTCGGACCCTGTTCTGCCAGACTCCGATGGCCGCAGCCCCTCCCACCACCTCACTCCTGTTCACTGGCCGGCTTAGACCAGCCAGCGCGGAGGCCCCCGCCCGGGTCCCTTTCCCCCTTGCCCGACCCTAGGAAAGCCCAAAAATCCCCTTTTAGCACACAACCCTGCATATCCACCTACACCCAAAGAGCCCTCACTTCGAGTGAAAGTCCCATCACTTCCCTTGTCCAAATATATACAACATCGGCTCCTTCAGCCCATACACCCGCACACAGTGAAACAAACAAACAAAAAAAAGAAAATACAGTAATGAGGTTACATCGGCACATGGCCATTTCTCAATTTCTCAGTTCTGCCACAGTCCTTCTGCCTTTGCAAACTCCTCCGCTGCCTCCGCCGTTCCAAAATAAAAGTCCTTGAGCTTGTAAGTCACCCTCAGCTTCGCTGGATATACAATGCTGCACTGCACCTTGCTAATTCACCCAATTGAAAGCAGCCCGCCTCTTCGCCAGCTCCACCGTAAAGTCCTGGTATACACGTATACCAGCTCCAGCCCACTGCACCACCCGCTTCTGCTTGGCCCAGCACAGGACTTTCTCCTTCACACTATACCTACGGAAGCACAGAGTCACTACCCTGGCGGCTCACTCACCTTTGGTACAGGCCTCCACCACCGATGAGCCCGATCCAGTTCATATCGGGAGGGATCCTCCCCCACCCCAAATAGTTCCGCCAGCATCGCAGCAAAATACTCAGTCAGTCTTGGCCCTTCAACTCCTTCGGGCAGCCCCACAATCCTTAACTTCTGTCGCCTGGACCTGTTTTCCAGGTCTTCCATTTTTCATCGCAGATCCTTATTAATCTCCAACACCTTCCGCATGCTGCAATAATGTCTCCTCCACTTCCTTCAGCACCTCCCCTTGCTCCTGCACCTCCGCCACTGCACTCGCCACTGCCGTCGTCACCGGGGAAATCGCCTCCTCCACCAGCACACTCAAAACCTCCCTCATCTCCTTCCTCATTGTCTCCATGTATTTTGTAAACTGCCTTTCGAATTCCGCAGCCATTACCTTAGCTATTTCTTCAGCTGTAAGCAATGTGGCCTCCCCTGGTGCTGCAGCCTCCATTTTCCTTGGTGACCCCACGGTGACCTTTCTACTCCCCGACGAACTTTCAGCTGTTTTCACAGCCGTTTTCTTACTGGACCTCGAGATATCCCTTCCCTCTACTTTCTCCTGGCCTTCACCACCTTTGCTGCCCCTAGGACCAGGCGTCAATCCCCGACAAAGCCGTTCCAGAACGGGAGCCCTCCAGCGCGCGGCTGCCTCTCGTCCGCCGTCACCGGAAGTCAGCCGTCACCGCTTCTTCAATGGCCTTGGTGAGATCTTTTCACAGTTGTTCCCTCTGCTGCTAGAATTCAGCTTTCATAAAGGCCCTTAGGTCAGCTTTAGGCCTTTAAGCTCACCCTTCCCCCGCCGGCATGCTGGAAGAGGCTTTTGTCTCTGATGCAGCTTCAGCCAAATCTTTCACTGTTTCTGCGGGTCTGGTAACCAAGAAACATACCATTCCTGGGGGAAAGTACTCCTCCAACATTCACCTACGCCTTTTCATCAAAATTCCACCCCTTATTGCTTAAAAAAGAGCTCTTTTCTGTAACCTTGGGCAGGAGCTGCCTTGTGTGTGACCACTTACTCCATGGTGTACACCGGAAGCCCCGAGACCTGTTGTCTTTGCAGTATCTAATGCACTCCACCTTTTGTGCAATCACATATTAAATCAAATTGGCTGATGACGGGTATTTGTGAAATTGGGGTCCTCGGGACAAAACTGAGGTGGAACACCCACTCAAATCATCTGGTAGAAGATGAGTACAAATGCTTCAGCTTTGGGCTTTGGCACTGACATATTGGACTCCTCAATCATTTAAGGATTGGGAATGTTTGTGGATCTCCCTTTTTAAGTTCATTGTTGAATTGCCAGGACCATTCACATGGATGTGGTAGGATTGGGAAGATTGCAGAGCTTTGATCTGATCCAAACCATCGGAAATGGGATTGCTTCGTTCTCTCTATAGCATGCTTCTCCCTCTGTCTGGCATGCAAATAGTCTTTTATTGCAGCTTCAGAATCCTAGCATCTCATTTTTATGTATGCCTCCTGCATGCTTACCGACGCACCTTATTGTAATAGTAGAGTGAGGTTATGTGGGCATTTACCTTGAAGGGTACTAAATATATGGAACTGAGGACTAGGAATGCTCCTTGTAACCTATATTAGGAAAGCTTAGTTATCTCAAATTGATGTACTAATTAAAAGGTTAGGTTCCCTGAGGATATGCCAGACCATGAGGTTACAGCTTGTGGTGGAATACAATCCTGCTGCTACTGAGTGATTCTGTTAGTTTACAGCACCTCATGGAAGCCAGATCTGTTCTGAATCTAGGCTATTTGGCATGGTGGTCATGCCACACAGTGCAACAGCGAATTTCCTCTATGTGAAGACTTGGCTTCATCTCCACAAAGCTGGTTCAGTGGCTTGTGCTACCAATACGAAAATTGACAGGAGTATCTGCAACAGGTAGACTGATGATGAGGCAAAGTTAACAATGTTAACACATGTTTCTTTAGCCAGCCATTATTTTTCTTTCCTCTCCTGTCTTCTCATGAAAGTTTTGACATGTATTGGGCACTAATTCAGTCATGCTGGTTGCTCACCAGCATTTTTGCCCATTTGCCATAGGTGTGCCGACACTGTGAGTGTTGGTAGGGTATTCCACTATTTGGATGGCTGGATTGGGGCGGTACGGTGGTGCAGTGGTTAGCACTGCTGTCTACGGCTCTGAGGACCTGGGTTCGATCCCGACCCAAGGTCATTGTCTATGTGGAATTTGCACATTCTCCCCATGTCTGCATGGGTTTAACCCCGCAACCCAAAGATGTGCAGGTTAGGTGGATTGGCCACGCTAAATTGCCTTATTAATTGGAAAAAAAAATTGGGTACTCTAAATTTATATATTTTTTAAATGGAATGGGCGGACCAATCATGTTCTCAACATCCAATGTTCAAAAATTAACTGGCCAATTGAGATCACTGGATCACAACTAGAAATACTTTTTTTGCATTACTTCTGCAGATGCTCGAGGTACAGTCAAGTCACTCAAACAAATTGTAGATTACATCCCAGGATCTTTTTGTTTTGCTGCGCTCAGATACAAATTGGACAGTGCAATTACCAACTGATCCACCAGTGGGGAGTTTAACACCATGTGTTATTTATGATGATAGCAAAATGCTATGGCTAACAAAGATGTGGCGATGGTGGCGCTGAACTGGGCTGGGTTCAGTAAGAAGTTTCACAACACTAGGTTAAAGTCCAATGGTTTATTTGAAATCACAAGCTTTCGGAGCGCTGCTCCTTCATCAGGTGAAGTGGAGGCAGGTTCACAATCACAGCATATGTAGGAGAGATACAATTGCAAGATAATTATAGATTGGAATGTGAAGAATGGTTGGAATTTGAGTCTTTACAGGTAAACAAGTCTTTACAGGAACAAACAGTGTGAGTGGAGTGAGTGATAATCACAGATAAGCGAGCTGTGAATTGTCTCAACCCAGGACAGTTAGTAGGATTCTGCAAACCTGGGCAATATGGTAGGTGTTACTTGTAATGTGACATGAACCCGAGATTCCGGTTGAGGCCCTCCTCAAGCTTGCAAAACTTGGCTACCAGTTTCTGCTCGGTGATTCTGCATTGTCGTGTGTCTTGAAAGCCGTGTTGGAGAATGTTTACCCAAAGATCGGAGCCTGAATGTCCTTGACTGCTGAAGTGTTCCCCGACTGGAAGGGAACATTCCTGCCTGGTGATTGTTGCCGGGTGTCCGTTCATCCGTTGTCGTAGCATCTGCATGGTCTCGCCAATGTACCATGCCTCGGGGCACCCCGGACATTGAAGTCCATCACCAAGAGTGGCTTGGTGGCACCATTACTGACCGAGCAGGTCTTAAAGAACATAGTTGCTAGATTGGGTTTGCAGCAGGTGGTCAATGAGCCATCAGGGGGTAAAAACATACTTGACCTCATCATCACCAATCTGCCTGCCGCAGATGCATCTGTCCATGACAGTATCAGGAGGAGTGACCACTGCACAGTCCTTGTGGAGACTAAGTCCCGCATTCACATTGAGGATGCCCTCCATCATGTTGTGTGGCACTATCACCGAGCGGGTTAGATTTTGAACAGATCGAGGAACTCGAGCCTGGGCATCCATGAGGCATCATAGAACATAGAACAGTACAGCACAGAACAGGCCCTTCGGCCCTCAGTGTTGTGCCGAGCAATGATCACCCTACTCAAACCCACTTATCCACCCTATACCCGTAACCCAACAACCCCCCCCCCTTAACCTTACTTTTTTTAGGACACTACGGGCAATTTAGCATGGCCAATCCACCTAACCTGCACATCTTTGGACTGTGGGAGGAAACCGGAGCACCCGGAGAAAACCCACGCACACACGGGGAGGATGTGCAGACTCCGCACAGACAGTGACCCAGCCGGGAATTGAACCTGGGACCCTGGAGCTGTGAAGCATTTATGCTAACCACCATGCTACCGTGCTGCCCCTATCATGGGCCATCAACAGCAGCAGAATTTGAAGGCACGGTAGCACAGTGGTTAGCACTGTTGCTTCACAGGAACAGGGTCCCAGATTCGATTCCCGGCTTGTATCACTGTCTGTGCCGTGTCTGCACATTCTCCCTGTGTCTGCGTGGGTTTCCTCCGGGTGCTCCGGTTTTCTCCCATAAGTCCTGAAAGATAATTTGGAAGATAATGGGTAATTTGGACATTCTGAATTTTCCCTCTGTGTTCCCGAACAGGCGTCGGAATATGGCGGCTTGGGGCTTTTCACAGTAACTTCATTGCAGTGTTAATGTAAGCCAACTTGTGACAATAAAGATTATTACTAATTGTACTCGACCACAATCTGTAACATTCATGGCCCAGCATATTCCTCAATCTAGCATCACCATCAAGCGAGGAGATTAACCCTGGTTCAATGAAGAGTGCAGGAGGGCATGCCAGGAGCAGCACCAGCATACCTAAAGATAAGGTGGCAACCTGGTAAAGCTACAACACAGGACCACTTTTATACCAAACAGATAAGCAGCAAGTGATAGAGCTAAGAAATACCACAACAAATGGATCAGATCAAAGCTCTGCAGTCCTGCCACATCCAGCTGTAAATGGTGGTAGATAAATAATCAACTCACTGAAGGAGGAGGCTTCACAAATAACTTCAATGATGGAAGAGCCCAGGACATCAATGCAAAATAGTAGACTGAGGCATTCAGAACGGTCTTCAGCCAGAAGTGCCGAATGGATGATCCATCTGGGTCTCTTCCGGAGATTCCCAGCATCACAGATGCCTCTCTTCAACTAATTTGATTCACACCACGTGATATCAAGAAATGGCTGAAGATACTGGATATTACAAAGGCTAAGGGCCCTGACAATCTTATGGCAATAGTACTGAAGAATTGTGTTACAGAACTTTCCGCGCCCGTGGTCGAGTTGTTTCTTTTCAGCTACAACACGAGCATCTACCCAGCATTGTGGAAAATTGCCTAAGTATGTCCTGCAGACAAAAAGCAAGACAAATCCAACCTGGCTAATTACTGTCCTCTCAGTCCACTCTCGATCATCAGTAAAGTGATGCAAGGGGTGATCAACAGTACTATCAAGCGGCACTTATTCAGCAATAAAATATTCATTGACACTCATTTTGGGTTCTACCAGGGCTACTCAGCTCCTGACTTCATTACAGGCTTAGTTCAAACATGGACAAATGAGTAACTCATTTTCTGACTCCAAAAGCCTGTCCACAACTACAAGGCACTAGTCAGGAGTGCGATGGAATACTCCTCCATCACTGACAGACAGTAGCAGAAGTGTGTACCATCTATAAGATGTGCTGCAGAAATCACCAAGGCCCCTTAGACAGCATCTTCCAAAGTACCACCTGGACGAACAAGGGCAACAGTTACAAATGAATACCACCACCTGGAAGTACCCCTCCAAACCACTGACCAACCTGACTTGGAATTATTATCACCGTTCCTTCACTGGGTCAAAATCCTGGAAGACCCTCCCCAACAGCACTGTGGGTGCTAAACCATGTGGGCCGCAGCGGTTCAAGAAGGCAGCTCACTATCAACTTCTCGAGGGCAATTAGGAATGGATAATTCATGTTGCCCTAGCCACTGAAGCTATTATCCCGTAAATGAATTATAAAAACGCTTGCCATTTATCATAGAATTTACAGTGCAGAAGGAGGCCATTCGGCCCATCGAGTCTGCACCTGCTCTTGGAAAGAACACCCTACCCAAGATCAACACCTCCACCCCATAACCCAGTAACCCCACCCAACATTAAGGGCAATTTTGGACACTAAGGGCAATGTATCATGGCCAATCCACCTAACCTGCACATCTTTGGACTGTGGGAGAAAACCGGAGCACCCGGAGGAAACCCACGCACACACGGGGAGGATGTGCAGACTCTGCACAGACAGTGACCCAAGCCGGAATCGAACCTGGGACCCTGGAGCTGTGAAGCAATTGTGCTATCCACAATGCTACCGGGCTGCCCCACGTTTTCCTGTGGTCTTCAACCCTAAGTGTTTTTGTGGAAAAACCTGCGGGAAGTGCAGTGTAGAGAAGGCAACAGGTTACTTGGGCTCTTACTGAACAACAGTTTATCAGCTTACTCAATGGTAATTAAGGACTGAGGAAAAAACAGAAGAAAACAGAAATGGCATCAAATTAAATCAAGCCCATAAAGAGAAATAAAGGGAAGTACATTTTTGATCAAGAAAAGAATAGAAATGAAAACATCTAAAGTTCAAGATTTTAATATCTCCAAAAATAATTTTCACCTGAGGGAATGAGATTCACAGCTAAAGGTTGTTATTTTGGGCTCAGCGAGGCTGATAGGGGCAAATGTCATTCCTTAAAAGGGCATCCACACTGTTAACCACATGGTTTATCTATTTGTAGTGAATCTAATGAGCAAATACTGGGAAAATCAAGCAACATCTTAAAATAATGGGAAAGCTAATGCACTTTCTGGCCAGATACTGTTTGTACAATTTAAGCAAAGAACAGTTTCAATCAACCGGCAGGCTCTTGAGATTCATAACTCATGACATAACCCTTGCTGACCAATTTGCACATTAATAATAGTGTCCCTCATCAACACATCATTATTTTTACATCAAAATATGTAGAAGTCACACAAGAAGATCAAAAACCGGTTTTACGATGGCGTAAAACAAGATTGTGATTGTGTCCCTCAGCTGTCAATGGCGGGCCATGTTTCCCACCACCAAACATCGCGAAAGTCATTACCATGAATCTGCATCTTTTTATGACATTTGTTCTCATGAATAATCCCTCCCTGCTGGATTAAGAGCCCATTTAAGCAAGCAATTAAAACATGCTTCACAACAGTATATAAACAGTGTGCACTTTGCTGTGACTTTGAGGTTAGTTCGCACACCATGAATTATACAGCCCTCATGAGAATCAGCACTTCATATTCAGAGGGCTCTCACAGGCAAACCTCTACAGCGACCACATCAAGACTAGTCTGGCTTGACTTCTGGTGACTGGGATGTGCTTTGCAGACGTGTGAAGGGTGCCACTCCTAGAAATTTGAAATTAGGTATTTTTGCCCGAAAATAGGTCGCTAAATCGGAACAAAAACCTTTCCTCCTCCAACACCACCACAATGAAAGATAGATGCCAGGCAACAATTTGAGGAGCCTAAAGGACAGCAGAATTAATAAAAGCCTGGAGAGGAAGATTGAGGCGACGACGAACACGTGGGGCAACGAGAAACCAACCGCACCGAACAGGTTGGCCCATCAGGATATGTGCTGGGCTATCCCCCAATAAGTGAATGGATAGACCTCCTAACAGTGGCGCTAATTGTGAATGGCTGGACCTCCTAACACAGGGGCTCCAATTGAACAGAGGTGCCATCAATGGTGACGGCAGCGGTAGCAGAGGCAAAGATCCCCTTTCAAGCGGTGCGGGAAAGGTGGAGCAGTGACTGGAGACACAGGAGTGGACGATCAGGGAGATGGAGAAGGCTGCAACCAATCAGAGCAACCGGATCACCTCACTGGAGATGGAGATGGCAAGCTGGTGGCAATACAAGGGACGCTGAAGGGGAAGGTGGAGGACCAAGAGAATCAGTTGCTCCATCAAAACCTCTGCATTGTGGGCCTACTGGAGGGTACTGAAGGAAGGAACCAGGCGGACTACGGGGCCCAGATGCTGGGCAAGTTGGTTGGAAGGGAACGCTTCCTCAAGCTCCCACAAATGGATAGAGTCCACCGGTCACTCCGTCCAAAGCCCAAAGCCAGGGAGCAGCCACAGGCCATCATCATGAAGCTGCACCGGTGCCAAGATGGGGGATAAAAAATCCTGAATTGAACAGGACACACAGGGTCCTGTAAGTGTTAGGGTCACGTGATCTGTGTGTACCAGAACAGTTGGGAAGACCTGGCCAAGCGCCAGACGGACCTCAATCCAGCCAAGGCGGCCCTATATAAAAATCAGGTACAGTTTGGATTCTGTACCTGCCAAACTCTGGGTGACTTTCCAGGGTAAGGAGTATGACTTCACTAACCGGCAAAAGCATACGATTTTGTGTGCAAACATGGGCTGGGAAGGTAGCGAAAACAGCAGTAATCCTAAACTCTGGTTTCCTCTGTTTAAAAAGACGAGACTAATTATGTGGTATAGATCTGCCTCGTCTTCGGTCTGACTATGAGTCTCAGGATGGAAGGGGTGAAAGCGGTAAGGTACAGAAAGGGGTGAGGGGATGAAAAGGGGGATGCAACAGGTAGGGGAAGGTAAAGATCACTCCCGGCAGGGCACCACACCAACGGTTGAGCTATAGCACAAAAGCGCAGGCGAAGGCGGTCCGCAGCACAACTCCGATGGGGAGCGAGTGCCTGGCAGCCAAGGGGGGTGAAAACTCTAGAAGGGGGGAAAGTAGGGGGGTAAAAAGTAGGGTAAGGTGGAAGGCCCATAGGGGTCTGGGGAGCATGGGGGATAGGCCCAGGAGGAATGTCGAGGGGTGGGATAGAACGCTGGCTACGACAGATTGCATATGGTAACAATGGAATCAAGGGAACCGGCAAACAGTCACCTTGGAGGGCTCCCAAACAAAAGGAAACCCACGAGTGCAGGCGGTCATCTTGGCTGGCCCCTGGACAAAGGAAAACCCCCAAGTGCAAAGACGCAGCCAGAGGGTGATTATGGTAAAACCGGCTCCCAAACAAAGGGAAATCACAGAGTGCGGCAGTGCATCCACAAGGTATGTATGGCTAACCCTAGGGCAGCACGGTGGCACAGTGGTTAGCCCTTCTGCCTCACAGCGCCGAGGACCTGGGTTCGATCCCGGTCCCGGGTCACTGACCCTGTGGATTTGTGAATTATCTCCATGTCTACGTGGGTCTCACCTCCCCAACCCAAAGTTGTGCAGGGTCGGTGAATTGGCAACGCTAAATTGTCCCTTAATCGGCAAAATAAAGAATTGTGTACTCTAAATTTATTGGCAGTAGGTGGGGGGAACATAAACCCCCATAAGAATAGTCACCCGAAACATTATGGAACTTAACGGCCCGGTGTAAAGATCCAGAGCCTTCGCTCATTAGGTTAGTGGTATCCTGGAAGGGGCACCAGTGGTCCTTGTAAACGTGTAGACTCCTAGGTCGGACAACGCTTGATTCATGAAGAAAGACATAGCAGGAACCCCAACATAGACTCACACCAACTCATCATTCGGGGGGTGGTCTTTAATGGACGGACAGATCTAACCCCAAGTTGAGGAAAAGATCAAATATGGCGAAGGTTCACACACTCAGGGGAGAAGGAGCTCTCCTTCTCCGAGGTAGACAGGGTATATACCAGAATCAACGTCTTAATAGTTGGGAAAGCGGTGCTTCCAGGGTAGTGGGAGCGGATCGTAATCTCCAACCACGCTCGACATTACGTGGATGAGAGGTTGAAGACAGGCTGGGCACAAACACCCCCCACCATGGAGGCTCGACACAGCCCTCCTGGCCAATAAAATATTCTGTGAACGGATCTCACAGCCCATGGACGGATACATTACCAACAATTAAAATGGGGAGGTCTCAACCTCCATGTTCCGAGAGGCACTGAAGGCTGTGATAAAGGGGAAATTATTGCATACAAGGCACGCAAAGCAAGGAAGGAGAGGACGGCTAGGCAACAACTGGTTAACTCCAGGTAGATTGGCGGAACTCCTCAACCACGACCGTGGAACTACTGACACAGAGGAATAAGCTACAGATGGACTTTGACCTGCACTCCACTGGGAAAACAGTGCACCAGCTCCACCAGACACGGGACCTTTTATGAACAAGGGGACAAAGCCAGCTGCCTACTTGCTTACCAGCTGAGAAAGCAGGCAACCGCAAGGCAAATAGCTCAGGTTAAAGACAAAAGCGGCAGGCTAGTTCTGCGGCAGAAAAGATCAATGAAACCTTTGCAACTTTCTACCGAGGGCTGTACACCACCGTGCCACCGGAGGGGGACTTGAAGATGAAACAGTTCCTTGATGGACTGGACAGGAAGATGAGAGACAAGGCCTGGAAGCAGCATTAGAACTGGGGGAAGTCATGGAGAGCATCAACTCCTTGCAGGCAGGAAGGGGCAGGGGCCAGATGGATTCCTGGAAGACTTTTACAAAAGATTTGCATCAGTATTGGCCCTGCACTGCGGCAGATGTTCGCAGACTTGCTGGATACCTGCCACAAACACTGGCACAAGCTTCAATATCGCTGATATCCAAAAAGGACAAAGACCAAACAGAGTGTGCGTCCTACAGGCCCGTCTTACAACTCAACGTAGACGCAAAGATCCTGGTGAAGGCCCTGGTGAGACATCTAGAGAGCTGCATGCCAGAGGTAGTCGCGGAGGACCAGATGGGCTTTGTCAAGGTCAGGCAGCTGACATCGAATATCAGGAACCTGCTGAACGTGATAATGACCCCATCCGGGGATAGAGCACCAGTAGTGATCATAGAACATATAGTGCAGAAGGAGGCCATTCAGCCCATCGAGTCTGCACCGACCCACTTAAGCCCTCACTTCCACTCTATCCCCGGAACCCAATAACCCCTCCTAACCTTTTTGGTCACTAAGGGCAATTTATCATGGTCAATCCACCTAACCTGCACGTCTTTGGACTGGGGAAGGAAACCGGAGCACCTGGAGGAAACCCATGCAGACACGGGGAGAACATGCAGACTCTGCACAGACAGTGACCCAGCGGGGAATTGAACCTGAGACCCTGGCACTGAAGCCACAGTGCTATCCACTTGTGGGACCGTGCTGAGCATACTTGTGCTCATCTCCCTGGATGAAGAAAAGGTCTTCGACAGAGTTGAATGAAAGTACCTCGTAGAGATACTGGAATGGTTTGGGTTTGGGACAGGGTTCACCTCCTGTACAATGTTCACATGGCGAGCATACAGACAAACAACACTAGCTCTAGGTACTTCTGGCTGTACAGAGGCGCGAGGCAGGGCTGCTCCCTATCACTGCTGCTGTTTGCTCTGGTAATCGAGGCACTGGCGTTTGTGTGTGCGGGGGCAAGAGCCCGAGGATCCAAAAGAAGGAGCTACATCTCCCACGAGAAATAGAAGATATGTGAGAGGACTTGCCCTCCCGAACTTACAGTTCTACCACTGGGCGGCCACCACAGAAAGAGTATCGGGATGGGTTAGGGAACCGGGAGCAGAGTGGGTGAAGATGGAGGAGAGTTCCTGAATAGCGACGTTCCTCGAAGCCCCAGCCACAGTCGCTCTCTCATCTCCCCCTGCCAAATACTCAAGCAGTTCAGTCGTAATAGCGATGCTCCGGATGTGGTACCAAATGAGGCTACAGTTTGGCCTCACCAAAATGTCTGCCATGGCGCCCATCTGCAACAGCGACAGGTTCACTCCCGCAATAATGGACGCCACCTTCAAAGATGGAGACAGGACAAGGGGACTTTGGCAATTAGGGACATGTGCACAGACGATAAAGTAGCGACTCTGGAGAAACTCATGGAGATGTTCTAATTACGAAGATGAAATGACTTGAGATACATTCGGGTCAAAAATTTCCTCCACATGGAAACAACAATGTACCCCCAGATACCAAGACACTCGTTAGTAGAAGATCTGCTGGACGTTGGCGACCTAGGGAAGAGAAACTGTGCGGACCTGTATGGGCGACTGTTGGAGGAGGTACGCACCCCCCTGGATGAGACAAGGAAGAAATGGGAGGTGGAACTAGGCTTGGACATAGGGAGGACTCTGGATCGAAGCATTGCACAGGGCCAACTTCATCTCCATGTGCGCAGGGCTGAGCCTAATGCAGCTAAAGGTGGTTCACAGACCGCACCTAACCAGAACTCGAATGAGTGGGTTCTTCCGGAGGTGGAGAACAAATGCGAATGGTGTCGGGGAGACTCAGCCAAGCACACCCACATGTTCTGGGCATGCCCCAGACTTGAAAGATACTGGATGACCTCCTTTGAGGCCATGTCCAGTGTTGCAGAAGTGAGGATAGAGCTATACCCAAAAGTGGTGGTCTTCGGGGTATCAGATCAGCCAGAGCTCTTCATGGGGAGGAGGACCGACACCTTAGCCTTTGCCTCCTTGATCATCCACTGGAGAATCCTGCTCAGCTGGCGATCGGCAGCACTACCCAAGGCTGCAGACTGGATGTCCAACCTAGTGGAATTTCTCAGGTTGAAGAAAATAAAATTTGCCATCTGTGGATGGGAAGAGGGCTTCCACAGGACCTGGAAACCATTTACCAACTTGATTCAAGATCCCAGAACAAGGATAGAGTCCCCCTCGTTCTCACATTTCATCCCACTAGCCTCCATATGCAAAGCATAATCCTCCGCCATTTTCGCCAACTCCAGCGTGATCCCACCACCAAACACATCTTCCCTTCACTCCCTCTGTCAGCATTCTGCAGAGACTGTTCCCTCCGAGACAATCTAGTCCACTCCTCCACCATACCCAGTACCTCTCCCATCATCCATGGCACCTTCCCACACAATCGCAGAAGGTGTAACACCTGCCCCTTTACCTCTTCCATGCTTAACATTCCAGGCCCAAAACACTCATTCCAGGTTAAGCAGCATTTCACTTGCATCTCTTTCAATCTGGTCTATTGCATTTGCTGCTCCCAATGTGGTCGTCTCTATATCGGAGAGATCAAACGCAGACTGGGTGATCGCTTTGCTGAGCATCTTCGGTCTGTGCGCATTCAGGACCCTGACCTTCCTGTTGCTTGCCATTTTGACAAAAGACCCTGCTACCATGCCCACATGTCTGTTCTTGGCCTGCTGCAATGTTCCAGTGAAGCGCAACGCAAACTGGAGGAACAACATCTCATCTACCGGTTAGGCACGCTACAGCCTTCCGTCCTGAACATCGAATTCAACAACTTCAGATGATCAGCCCCACCTCGACCTATTTGTTTTCATTTCATTTTAACTGTCTTTTACCATTTCTTTCTTTCTTAATATACATTTAATTCCCCCCCCCCCCAATCTTATCCACCTTTCCTGCACCTTTCTCCTCTTTGCTTCCCCCTTCCCATCCCCCCACACCTACAGTTCATCCTCTGATAGTTTCCCTGCTGTTTGACCTTTCACATCTTTTGTCCTCTCTGGGGACTGCCATTAACACTCTTTCCCCTTGGTATCTGTGGTCATTAGCACCCGGTTTTCCTGGGTTTCTGTGGCTATAACTCATCTTTCATTCTCACTCCACAGTATAAATATTTCCCACTTTGTCTGTTAGCTTTGACAAAGAGTCATCGGACTCGAAACGTTAGCTCTTTTCTCTCCCTACAGATGCTGCCAGACTTGCTGAGATTTTCCAGCATTTTCTCTTTTGTTGCAGATTCCAGCATCCGCAGTAATTTGCTTTTCTCTGATTCAAGATCTGTTTGCAGCCAACAACCAAGAGTAAGAAGGGGGGACATGGATGAACCATGGGGCAGAGAGGAAAAGGAGAGGGGGTAGGGGTGAGGAAGGAAAGGGGGAAGGGGACAACGGCACACAAAGAGAATGCAAGGGACGAGGGAAAAGCCGCAGGAGACGGATCCGAGGGCAAGCTAAGGCCCAAACCAAACTGTAAACAGTCACTTGTAAATACGTGCTTTGGCCAAGTTGGGGATTGTAAAATATGTATGCCGTCTAAAGGGCGATCAGGGCCACAGTTGTAGTGAAGACACATGATTGTGAATATATGTGGGTTCTATTGCTGCGGTTTTTGTAATTTGAAATTTATAAATTGTTGAATACAAATAAGAAAATCCAATAAAAACATTTTTAAAAATGACTAGGCTGGCATTTACTATGCTGCAGGGCTTTGGCTCCATTGGGGAAAAGGCCAGGTGGGATCAGGGAAGAGGCTGCAGGGCAAGGACTCCGGTGGTTACCGTGGTGGAACTCCTACGACTAGAGGAGGGGTAGAGGACATTGCGACAGGTCTCAGCTGCATCCAACAGGTGCACCAGCAGAGTGAGTGAATTTTATGCCCATCATGGAACGAGTGGGGCTGGAAAGTGCAGAGAGCCATTCAAAGTCCATTGACTTCGGCAGGAGCAGAAAATCCCACTGGCGGAAAATTCCACCCAGTGTGTTTTACGTCTTTTGAAGCCATTGTCTTCTCAACTGCAGAGACCCCAAACGCTGTGCATAGGGTGCTGTTTAAAACGGAGTCAGGGAGCACTGAGGTCACAGTGGAGCAGGTGGATCAAATGCTGCCTGGCAGTGAGATAGGAAGGTTCCCATGGTTGAATAATTAATCAGGCCTGAGCCGGGCTATACGCTGCAAAAACCTGCCATTTTTGCACACCCATTAACGCACTTGGTGCATTTCTAGGAAAATACTGGCCAATTGCTTGGACTAGATATGATTGCATGGACGCCAAAGCCCACCACTGCCTCGCTGAACAGTGTGTGAACCTCTGAGTTTTGATAGACTACTTAACTCTGAGCGAATTCAAAGCCAAGTCTGTTCAAATTAGCACACATTCCAGCGAGAACCACTGTTTAGCAATTGAGCCCAGAAGTTGTCTTTTTCTCTCCTTCGACTGATGGCACTTTAGCCTAATTACAATGTGTCCAGATTATATAACTGGAATTTATCTCTTCAGCACAGGCTAAGGATCAGATTTTAGTCTTCCTGATCTCTAAACACAAAGAACACGTAGTTGCATCAGGAGGCCACCAATGTCACCAGCACCACCACCTGCACCACTATTTACATTTGACTCCCGGATAATTGGTTGACCTAAGGTTCATAAAAACTTTCCAAAGTTTGACATGACAAAACATTTATTTAATGTTTTTTTTCTTTCAATAATGCATGATGGTAATATGTTTTAAAATTCCTATTCCCAGTCTGCTTCGTTGTTCAAAGGATACAAATAATGTGGGGTTTTTTTTATACCTGAAGTAGGTCTTGCTGGGAATAGAGAATAAATGTGTGAATGTAATTGATGGTGGAGTTTTCAGCAATCATCATCTAACTGGAGCTCCTTACCACATTGGCCTATTTTAGGCTGTAAAATGGGGTACAAGCGATGGTTCTATGTTTGTGCAGCTATCGTAAGTCAGAAAGTTCTGATATTCGAAGCTTATATAACCTTGGTAGCAAAAAAGGTAGTATATGCATGTTTCTCTCATGTTGCTCTCATGTGAGCATACAATCATTGAAATAATAACAAGTTGCGCATCTGCATTATTCTCAAAAGGGGTTTAATTGTAGAATAGTACAGCAGAGGAAGCATCTCCACTGACTTCTGTGAGCACTCTAAATGGCCATTGTCTGTAATCTAACAAGTAGCTCTACAAATCTTCATGAGAGTACTATCCTTAATTTGCCATGACAATCATTAATGGAAATACAAATGGCGATTAAATAGAAATAGAATTGTTCTAGAAGTGCACATTTAAGGACAATTTTGCATGAGTTATGGGAGTGAATGTTTGGTACAATTGTGTTTAGTGTAGAGAGCAAAATTGATCAAGCCTGCTCATCCATCGCTTTAATGAGTGCAAAGTTGACATGAATTCACAGACTCTCACCAAAAAAAAAAGCTTTGTTTATTCAGAATCTTGCCTCAGTAGTAGATGGTGCAATTATACACTCGGAAAGGATGTTTCTTATCAATTGAACCAGTGAAGTCAGAACTTCTAAAGTAGTAATTTTTGAGGCAGTACTTCAGTAGCCGAGAACAATTTAGAAAAAAGCTACCACAAAAATACAGATGAAAGTTCAGGGGAAACAAAAATATGCTTCATAAATTTGTTTTATTTTACAGGGATTTGAATTTCCTTCCCATTAAGGTGGCATCCAAAAAACAAAAGATGTCTCATACAGTGCTCATTTATCACTGGTTTGGTACACACATCCTCTGTTAGATTTTAACGTTATAATTGGTGGTTTTATAAGCAGGCCTTCAAACTCTCTCCCTTGTTCTCACATCCTGCTCCCCTGCCCACGTATTTCTGACGTCACTGATTCTTCGTCATATTTGTGGTCAGTTTTTAAAAAAACTGTTAGCATGCAGTGTTGACTGTCAGCGCTACATCGGGTGATGTATCGAGAGCTGTCTGTCAGTTTCTCTAGTGTAATGGAGAGCATTGATAGTGGTGTGTACTGATGTAAGTAACAGAGTATATTGATTTCTCCAGTGAACACTATGGAGATAAAGCAGGGACAATAATTTAAAAGGACCACACAATGATGATTAGGATCTTTGACTGCAAGTTATTTTTCTGGAATATAGCTATTGATTTTGTTTCTTGAAATTTAATCTTAACCATCTGCAAAAATTGTTTTTGTGGCGTATAATTCGACTTTACTTCGATCTTCCATTTTATTTTCAGCTTTGCTTGATCTATGCAAAGAAACATTGCAGTGCAAAATGTGTAACATAAGCAGCTTGATTTACGTGAGTAACAAAATTAGAAATACCCACACCCAATTATAGTAAGGAAAAACCACTTACCCACAACTGTCAACCATGATTCAGTAGTAGTATTCTCACCTCTGAGTTAGAAGGTTATGGATTCATATCCCCCTCCTGAGACCTTAGCACATAATTTAGTTGAACTCATCAGTACAATATTGAGGGATCACTGCACTGTCAGAAGTGTCGTCTTTCAGTTGTGATGCTAAATTGAACACCCATCAGCCCTCCCTGGTGGATGTAAAATATCCTACAGCACAATTCAAAGAAGAGCAGCTCGTGCATTTCACTGCACTGAGGTGATCGGCAACCATCTTGTGGTTTGCTTGAATATTGACACCCATCTCGCTGGGTTTCTCTCTCCCTGGGTTCTTATTCTGCCCTTTCTGTTGCCTTTTCCCTGTGGGCATGTTCAGGGTTACCAGCACAAGCTTTAGACTGAGATGAAAGGCAGTTGGGTCCCAGCAATTATCTAGAACTCAAGATCTTTCTTCTTGCCATTGTATTGGGCTGTCAGATTATTTTGTCCTCTTGGTATGAGGCTCGTGTCATCATATAGCTTCAATCTTAACTCTCAAGGGTTTCATTTTCAGGACATCATGTTGAGCCACTTCACACAGATCTGTGAAAGTCATTGTGTTACATGACATACCTCTGTCTATCTGACACTTCATGTTTACTTAATACCCTCCCTCTGCAATCATCATGGTAACAGATGTGTTGTTGCAGCTATACAAGGCACTGGTGAGACCACACCTGGAGTATTGTGCACAGTTTTGGTCCCCTTATTTGAACAAAGATGTAGTGGCATTGGAGGCGGTTCAGAGGAGGTTCCCGAGGTTAATTCCAGAGATGAGGGGTTTGTCATACGAAGAGAGGTTGAACAGTTTAGGCCGATATTCTAGAGTTTAGAAGAATGAGGGGAGATCAAATTGAGGTACACAAAATGATAAACGGTATGGATAAAGTAGACATGGAGCAGATGCTTCCTCTTGTGGGGCATTTTAGAATGAGAGGTCTTAGGGTGAGAGGTAACAAATTTAAAATGGATTTGAGGAGAAACGACTTCTCCCAAAGGGTTGTAAATCTGTGAAATTCGCTACCCCAGAGTGGATGCTGTGACAGTGAGTAAATTTAAGGAGGAGTTAGACAGATTTTTAATTGGTAATGGGTTGAAGGGTTACAAAGAATGGGCACGATGATGGAGTTAAGGCCAGGATAAGTGGCGAATTTCTCCGACCCCCAGCAGGGTCGGAGAATCGCCTGGGGCCGCCGAAAATCCCGCCCCCGCCGTGGCAAAGATTCTCCGCCACCAGGGAAGTGGCGGTGGCGGGAATCTCGCCACTCCGATTGGCAAGGCCTCTGCGGTGATTCTCTGGCCCGGATGGGCCGAAGTCCCGCCGCTGGGAGGCCTCTCCTGCCGCCGAGGTTTGAACCACCTCTGGTGGTGGCGGGATCGGCGGCGTGAGCGGGCCCCAGGGTCCTGGGGGGGGGCGGGGGCGATTGGACCCCAGGGGGTGCCCCCACGGTGGCCTGGCCCGCGATCGGGGCCCCCCGCTCAGACTCCGGGCCAGTCCCTGGGTGCACTCTTTCTCTTCCGCGGCCGCCACGGCCTCCGCCATGGCGGAAGCAGAAGAGAAACCCACATCGCGCATGCGCCGATGGTGACGTCAGCGGCAGCTGGTCGCTGACGACACCACCGGCGCATGTGCCGACCGGCGAAAGCCTTTCGGACAGCCCCGCTGCCGGGGGCGCCAGTTTTTTGCGCCAGTCTTCTGGTGCCAACCGCTCCGGCGTGGGGCTAGCCCCCAAAGGTGGGGAGAATTCCCCACCTTTGGGGGCTAGCCCCACGCCGGAGCGGTTGGCACCAGAAGACTGGCGCAAAAAACTGGCGCCCCCGGCAGCGGGGCTGGCCGAAAGGCTTTCGCCGGTCGGCACATGCGCCGGCGGTGACGTCATGGCTGATCTTGGGCGGGATTCTCCCCTACCCGGCGTGACGGGTAGGGGAGAATCCCGCCCAAGATCAGCCATGATCGAATGGCGGAGCAGACTCAATGAATTCTGTTCCTATATCTTCTGAACTTATGAGCAGTCACAAACCATTTGTCTCCTATAGACTTGACTGAACCAACCTGTTGTATTGTGCATAGCTCTTCATCAGACTCGTCGGCTGAAATCTCTCCTGTGGCCATCTGTATTGACCTATTTTCGGGGTTTTTTTGTCAAACACTTGTGCGTGAAATGATTTTGCTTCTTGCAGTTAGAACACTGCTTTCCCGCCACTGGGAAATCCTTTTCTTGTGCTTGCTGTCATCTGTCGTACTCGCATCCTGCCTGTTGTCCGCGATTGTTCAGATCTTTCAGCTTGGGTTGTCACTCAACATAATGTATCATCTGATCTGCTCTGCCATACATATGCTATGTCATGTTTCACAATTTCCACCATTTGACACACATTAATCGATTTCTTCAGTGTTACTTGCGCATCTTTATGTAGACTTGCTCTCATCGTGGGGTCTCATGCCTAAGACCAATCTATCTTTAACCAGATCATCTTTCAGCTGCCTGAATTCATGTGATTCTGTCAACTGAATTACTGCAGTCCTGTTCACTGCTCTCATTTTCACCCTGAGCCCTTGTGTTGAATGCATATAGTTCATATGTAACACTCACTCAGGTTTCAAAATGTGCATTCAAAGTGTTGAAAATCTCTGCCGTCTTTTTACTTTGCATGTCTGTTAGATTTAGGGTGGGATACACATTGTAGCAGTCCCTCTCCAGCAGTTTTAGCAGTGTGGCTACTCTCATAGATTCTCAGGCTTATTAATTGAGCCTGTTGCAATCTCATAGTTTTGCCTTTGTAAATGAAAAAACTGCCAGGTTTACCACACATCACATTCCAATGTTACTGGGGATGGGATTGGAAAATATGTTGCAGCCATTTTTACTCACTCAATAATTTACTTGCAGCCGTTATCTGTGTTTCATTTTTCTCTGCCTGAAGCCAGTAATTTCACTTGCAGCCTGTGTGTGCTTTTCTGAGCTACTTCATTGCAGCCTTTCAGCCATTGTCTATTTTCCATTGGGTTTTTTTCAGCAGCTTTTCACAGATTTTGAACCTGTATTCCTAGGTTCTCGCATGTCTTCTCGACTCCTTTTTTGGGTTTCAAAAATCTATTTTTGCCACTCTCTGACATCATGTTGCAAGTATAAGGACAGCAGTCTTCAATAATGTGTTTCTTTAAGAGGCTTTTATTCATGTAATCTGAAGATATCTGCCTGCAACAGCAGATTTCCTCATGGCTGTGTCACATGTCTATGACAAGTCAGTTAGCTAAGCAGTACAGGATTGCATTTCCAAAACCCAAACACTGGGGTCACAAAAGATCTAAATCTTTCCACAAAATATATTCATTAAAATATATTACGACTCAAAGTTAAAGGCAAAGATTAGACATTAAATATTCCTTTCAGACCCTACATTCAAATCACAACTGCCAATGTACAAGTCAAATTGGCGCAGGCACCTGTGTTAATTTACAAGGAAGATTGTTTACATTTCCTTAACTGAAATGTGCTCTCTGAAAGGCATATAAGGTGTAGTGCTTCTCTGGTACATGCACCCTCCAGTACTAAGCTATAGCGACTAGGAAAAGGTGATATCTAGTATGCGCTAAAATTACCCAATTTCAGGCGCTTTGACGCATGCAGTTGTCCTAAGCATCTGTATAATCATTTGAAATTTCATTTTCATTTCATTTCATAATCGGGAAGGGAAATATCAAAGTTCCTGAGACTCATGCTGGAAAGCTCATTTGTGAGGAGAGATCAGAATCAAGCTCAGCTGTCATGTCAGTCCCACTTCCCAGTGATCAAATAACTTGCCAACACTAACAGTTGAAACATAAATTTGATAAATGGCTATTTTGTCCTTGTCCCAGAGGGCTGCTAACATCTGTGAATCATAACTTAGCAGAAGTGGTTGCCTTAATTACAGACGATTTTGGGGAGGAGCAGGGAGGCTCCTGTGATGCAACACTTTTGGACTGATGCAAACTTTTCAGGCTATTCATCGAGCAGCGATGTCAGGATGATGTTTGACTAGAAAGGAAACTTAAAGGTGATGGTAAAGCGATAAGGGCAAATATGAGACTTCTTTATTTTGTACTTCTGAGTTTCCTGCACCTAATCATTTTCATCTTAAAGGTACCAAAAATGTCTGTACATCATGCATCTCACAAATACTTTTCACAGTATTCAACTTTCTTAGTTATTTCCCATAACAGGAGGAGCTAGAAGGAAGATAGTGTGAAAGATAACACAGTATGGCAACAGTCAGGTAATTGGATCCATATTGACTGTTGCCTGTGATTAATCAAGCTTTCAAAGGAGGAAGACGGCCAGGGGATATTGCAAGGCTGTCTCTCAGCACAGCAGATTGAGCACCAAAGCAAACCATTTTCTGCCACTGCCTACCTCAGTGAAACTCTGTGAATGCTGTTGATGAGATTCGTGTGATGTGCAAATAGGTAGCTGTATACAATAGGTTATTCATAAGACCAAGACAAATTGCACAATCTTTAGGTTATATTGTCTGAACAATCATTTTAAACATGTAGGTCTTGTTGGAATATTTAATTAAATATGTTTCGAGTTTCCTCACAGAAGTGGTGAGGTGCCATCTAGTGTTATGTACAGGACTTTCCAGGACAATGTGCATTCAGGAAGCATTCTTTGTACTTTTTTTTTAGCAAGTACACACTTCACCAGATGGAGGTTCACTGAGAATGGTTAAAGTGTTCTGCAGTGATTTTCTTTTTACGGAAGCTGTGATTTCATAATTTTGTACCCACCAGTTTTCACACCATTGATTAGGACAGCTGTGGTTCTTCATGTTTTGTGATAATGAAAAATCATGTAAATTGCTCTGTTTGCCATGTTCCTGCATTCTAATTTTATTCAGTAATAAGTAGGAATATATTATTATCAAATGCTAATCTATCTGGGCCAGTCTTTCCTTGCCAGAGATGAGAAACTAGCTAATTTACTATACCGTACAATATATTCTGGAATAATATTCTGGAATAATAATTTAGGATGGGAAGTTTTTTTCCCACCTGAAGAATTCATTGTGTTTTTGAGTTAAATGAGCATTCCCCTGACTCAACAAGTTGTTTGGTGTTGGTTCAGAGATATGAAAGCAAATAAAACATGGCCCATAGTTTAGAATAGCTGAATAAGGCAATTGTTCACTCCAGTACAAATCAAATCAGCTTCCTTTTCATTTTCTGTATTATGATAATCATAAACCATAATAGTCATTACTATAATCTCCCAACAAACTCAAACTTTTGTGATACCTTCAGACTTGCTATGCCACAGAAATGAACAGGCTTGATGTTTATTGATAACTCCCTCAGATACTGTAGGTGAGCATGTCACATAGAAAATTATTTTATTTGCAAGTAAAGGATTACAGAGGACGACGAGCAGAGATCCTCAGTGCAGGTAGAGATCAGGCGCCCCGATCTGTCGACCCCTGACTCTCCAACTCACCCCTAAGGGGGTGTTTGGGCCCATCAACACTCCACCTCACATGGGCAAGGCACCCCGGGCCCGAACCCCGGAACAGACAAAATGCCAGTCTGGCACCCTGGAGTGTCGCATGGGCAGGCTTGCAGTGCTTGTATGGCACCAGCACTGCAAAGGTGCCAGCCTCTTAGTAGGCCAATCCTGCCAGTGGATTTGCAGGATGTTGCGGAGGCAGTGTTGAGGATATCTCTCCAAGGATTTGAGGTGTCTGCTGTACATTGTCCATGTTTCTAATGCATAGAGGAGGGAGAGGACCACGGCTGCTATGAGCCTGGGGCTGGGTTTCAGGTCTCATTCTTCGAATACTCTGTTCCTCAGGTATTGAACTGCACTGGTGCATTGGACCCGATGTTGGATTTCATTGTCAATGTCTGATCGCATCAAGAGGAGTCTCCCGAGGTGTGGGAAATGATACACGTTGTCCAAGAGCTCACCATGGACCTTGATGGTTGGGGAGCAGTTTTATGTGGGAGGAGCGGGCTGGTACAGAATCTTTGTTTTTCGGATGTTTAGCCTGAGTCTTTCATATGCCTTGGTGAATGTGTCAGTGATGGTTTATAGTCTGTGTACTGCAACACGATGACAGAGGTTGGGGTGGTCTTGGTTCTGGCCTGGCGGTGTCGGAGGTTGAACAGTTTCCTGAGAGTCCAGAAGATTAGCTCCACTCCAGCAGGGAGCTTCAGGGTGACGGGGTGGAGTGTTGCTGTGAGGAAGACGGAGAAAATCATTGGTGCAATGCGCAGTCTGTTTGACCCCAGTTTGCACACACATTGGGTCTGTGGTTCATTGGTGAGGGTCACAACTTGTATGTCGTCGTGGAGCCAGCGGGAGAATAGTGACGAATTCTGCACGCAGCCAAATTTGAGGAGGATGCTCCACAATCCCTTATAATTGACAGAGTCAAAGGCCTTTGTGAGATTGATGCTGCTCCCTGCACTTTCCCTGGATTTGTTACATGCTGAAAATCATGTCTATTGAGCCTCTTGAAGGGCGGAAGCCACACTGAGACTCAAGAGAGGAGCGCTTCAGCCACTGGGAAGGGGCGGTGGAGGAGAATTCTCGTGATGACCTGCCCCGTGGCGAAAAGTAGGGAAATCCCTCTGTAATCTTTGCACTCTAACCCATCTCCTTTCTTGAAGACGGTCACAATTAAGGCATCTCTGAGATCATCCGGCATGCTCTCTGCGACCATCAATTCACACGAGACGGAGAGTTGAAGTGAACAGTGGTTTTAATCAGCTAGAACTGTGCCTGCCTGCGACTGCTCTGCACTGAGAGCCGCCAGCAGGGCAGCAGCTCTATATACCTCCCCGGAGGGGGCGGAACCCACAATGGCACCAACACGATACAATGCGATGTAATGTAATACAATGGTCCATAGGTGGAGCCCACAAGGGCATCAACATAGTACATTGCAACACAGTGGTGAATGATTGGCGTAATATATTCACAACACTCTCTTCCTTCCAGATAATGGTGATGAGGTTGTGGATTCTTGACAAGATTGCATCTCTTAGGGCAGCACGGTGGCCCAGTGGTTAGCACAACCGCCTCACGGCGCTGAGGTCCCAGGTTCGATCCCGGCTCTGGGTCACTGTCCGTGTGGCGTTTGCACATTCTCCCCGTGTCTGCGTGGGTTTCGCCCCCACAACCCAAAAAAATGTGCAGAGTAGGTGAATTGGCCACGCTAAATTGCCCCTCAATTGGAAAAAATAATTGGGTAATCTAAATTTTAAAAAAAAGATTGCATCTCTTACCGCATTTTAGTACTTACGTGGGGATTTCATCTGCACCTGAGGCTTTGTTGTTCTTCAGCTGTCCGATGGTATTTTCGACCTTTCGGTGAGCTGGGGTTGCGCTGAGATGGTGGCAGGTTGCAGAATGATGTCGCGAGCACTTGTGTTGAAGGCTGTGTGTAGGTTGAGGAGGTCCTCAAAGTGCTCTCTCCAGTGGGCGCTGACGGCCTCTCTGTCTTTGATGAGCACCTCCCCATTTTTGGTTCTCAGTGGGGTGGGCCCCAGGTACTTGGATCGTAGATGGTTTTGATTGCACTGAAGAAGCAATGCTTATCGTGGTTGTCAGCAAATTGCTGAATCTCCTGTGCTCTTTCCACCCTCCGTCAGTTCTTTAGGTTGCAAGTTCTTTGTTGCACCTCGGCTTTCAGTTGCCTGTCAGTCGGGTTTGGTGGTGCTGCCTGTTCAGGAATGCCTTGCACTTGCGGTCGAGGAGATCCTGGATCTTCTGATCATTCTCATCAAACCAGTCTTGGAGTTTCCTGAGCCCGAGCGTCTCTTTGCAGGTGCTGTCTATGTGGCTTTAAAGGCAGACCAGGTGCTGTGGGCGTCCTGCGGCTCTGTCTCGTTGGCTGCCACCAAACTAGCTGTGAGGTACCGACTGAGTGGCTTCCTTCTCCGGGTCTTTGAGTCCAGGGACATTGAGTCTCCTGCAGCAGAGTTCCTGCTGTCTGTGCCGCTCTGGGGTCAGGGTGATGGAGTTGGTAGAGTGGATTAGTTGGTGGTCAGTCCAGCAGTCGTTGGTTCCGGTCATGGCGCGGGTGATGCCGAGACACAACACCAGAGACGAGAGAGAGAGATGGAAGTGAGAGTGGAAATGGAGGAGACACTGGCCATAATTTTTCAGTCTACCTTAGAGTCAGGGATGGTGCCAGAGGAAAGTAGAATTGCAAATGCTGCACCCTTTTTCAAAACAACGTTGTAAAGGTAAGTCCAGCAATGACAGCTCAGTTAGTTTTGCTTTGGGGTCACTTGGGCAAATGTGGATTAATTAAGGAAAGCCAACATGGATTTACGAAGGGACCTGGGGGAATGAATAGCTGCTGGAGGGCGGGAAACTTTAAAAGGAGCAGCACAGCGAGAGTCAGAGAGACACAACACCAGAGATTGGAGATAGAGCAGACCTGGGGAAGAAATAGCTGCTAAAGCCCGGAAAACTTTAAAAGGAGTAGTGCAGCAAGAGTTTAAGTAGTTGCACTAATGGCTGAGCACAGCAATTTCACACCTTGAATAGTAAATATGTAGGTGAGGTACTAGTTTAGCAAAGGTTGTGGAGAAAAGAGGAACTCGGGCATCAACCTCCTGACTTCTGCGTTAAATTACCCATCTGTTTTTGTCGGTAGTTGTCCAATTTAAACATAAATAACGGTAAGCTCCATACTCTTCAGCCTAGCTTCTTGCCGTACAGTATTTCTTAATCTCTTCCTCCATGGTCTACTGTTCATTTCCAGTCAATTAGTTAAACACAATTTTCCCTTCGCAAATCCATGTTGGCTTTCCTTAATTAATCCACATTTGCCCAAGTGACCACGAAAGCTAAACTAACTGAGCTGTCATTGCTGGACTTACCTTTACAACATTGTTTTGAAAAAGGGTGCAGCATTTGCAATTCTACTGTCCTCTGGCGCCATCCCTGACTCTAAGGCAGACTGAAAAATTATGGCCAGTGTCTCCTCCATTTCCACTCTCACTTCCATCAGTATTCCTCAATATTAGGTAACATTAGCTGAAACTACATGTATTTCAAGTGGTAAGTGAAAAATGCACAATAATTACCTACTTTATTTGGAATCATGCATTTGAATGTCTTTAGATAATAGTCTCCTCTAGACTAAGCACTTGAGTAAATATTTTCAATTAAATTGTTTCATGATTTTTTAAAATAAATTTCTTTCAGGTTTGTTGTAAGAGTTAAAGAAATGTAAGCAGTTGCCGGTTATCTTAAATTATTGAATTCTAGTAGTAAAGGGAAAAGGATAAAGAATTCCAGTGGTTACAGTAAGATCGTACCTGACGATGCCTGCCTTTGCTGACCGACCGCATCAAAATGTTCAGCGTCAAAAGAGAGGACACCTCATTTACATGGGTCAGGTGGGGTAAGCACTTTGGCAGACACACGTTCAGCACCTACCTTCCCAGGACTACTACAATCTTTAGTCCAGCAACCACCCCACTCATTGCAAGCAGTTGTCCAGCCTCCACGCCTTCTACGTATGGTCCTGGCAGGCACCAATGCAAGGTCGGGGGGGGGGATCTACCCTTTGGGGACCATGCTGTTTACTTGTTCTGGAACCCCCCCTCCCCAATGTGGTCATTTATTCTGCCTGTTCAAGCATCAGTAACAAATCTTGTATCATATCAGTATCTGAAAAGAAGTGTCCACTTTAAAAAAAAAGGTAGATTAATTTCTTCTGCTTCAATGGATTGAATTTGAAATTATAAAAAGATTTGATGGGGTAGAACTAGAAACAAAGGGCGCGATTCTCCGCCCCCCACGACGGGTCGGAGAATAGCGGGAGGGCCTTCCCGACATTTTTCCCGACCTCCCGCTATTCTCTCTCTTTCCCCCCCCCCCCCCCCCCCCACAGCCGCCCCACGACACGAATCGCTGCTCGCCGTTTTTTCCATCTACAACATGTATTGCAGCAACTCACCAAGGCTCATTCCAAATCCGTGACCTCCACCGTCTAGAAGAACAAAGGCAGAAGGAGCGTGAGAACATCAGCACCTACGTGTTTCCCTGCAAGTTGTATACCATCCTGATTTGGAAATATATCATCATTACTTCAGTGGTGCTGGGTCAAAATCTGGGAACTGTCTTCCTAACAGCATGGTGGGTGTATCTACACCATGTGGACTCCAGCAGTTCAAGAAGGCGGCTCACCGCCACCTTCTCAAGGGCAACCAGGGACGGACAACAAATAGTGGCCTAGCCAGTGACCTCACATCGAGTGAACAAATATAAAAAGAAATGCCTGAAGCGAAGCAATATTGCAATCTCTGACCATTACTAAATATGCCTGTAGAATTCAACATGCACACTGGCAGATTCATGGCTCTGAATATCTCATACCATGCAAACTGAGCTTCTGTATTAATTGGACGTCTCCACATCTTTGATTTCTTATGATAACTCTTGAGAATCTGATTTGCTCAGCATTTTATCGAAAAATACTCGTCTCTATTTCCATCAACGGGTACTGAAATGTTAAAGGAAGATGTATCAATATTTATCTTTGCGGTGTTAAATTTCAGACATTGATACATGGTTCAGTTTGCTGATTAGCCATTAGAGTGGAACCGAGCTATACACAGTCCAGGATGGACACTGATCTGAGCAATGGGAGAAGTAGGGGCAGTGTAACTAAACCTAGCACCCCAGGGCCACAGAGAGCAGCAAACCAGCCAGGGCAACATCCAATGACAGCTGCTGAAAGTAAAATGATTTGTTAGTCAGTCATAAATACAAGATAGTCACTGATGAATCCAATGAAGAATTCGGGAGAAACTTCTTTACCCAGGGAGTTGTTAGAATATGGAACTGATTATCACATATCACTGTTCTGTGTTTATGTATAGTTTTTTTTAAATCTTTTTATTCTCCTCATTTTCAACATTTTCATCAAATAAACAAAAGAAACCAAACAAAAACAAACCCCCAAACAGCATCCCCTTCAATGTACAGACCCAAACATCACCAGTACATTTCAAGTACAAAAGAAAGAAAATTAACAATCAATCCATAAACAGTGTACTCAATAACAACAATAACCCCAAACCCCCCCCCCCCCCCCCCCCCCCCAATGCGATGGCAACCAATTCTCAAAAGTGAGTACTAAACAGTCCCGATGAATTGTAGAACCCTTCTTTCATACCCCTCAGCTCAAATGTCTTCACAAGAGTCAGAAATTCCAGTAGACCCCCCCCCCCCCCCCCCCCCCCCCCCACCAAGCCAAGATACAGGGCGGAGAAGCTGACCTCCACACCAACAGGACCCGCCTCCGGGCAATCGGAGATGCAAAGGGTAAAACATCTGCCCCTGCACCCGCCTGCAGCCCAGGCCGGTCCAACACCCTAGAAATGGCTTCTAGGGGCCCTGGTTCCAAGTTCATGTGCACTACCCCTGAGATGACACTGAAAACCTCCCTCCAATACGCCAGCTTCGGACAGGACCAAAGCATATGTATGTGGTTTGTGAGGCTCCTCCCACATCGCTCCCATACATCTCAGCAAGTCTGTCAGCATCTGTAGGGAGAGAAAAGAGCTAACATTTCGAGTCCAGATGACCCTTTGTCAAAAGTCATCCAGACTCAGAACGTTAGCTCTTTTCTCTTCCTACAGTTGTTGCCGGACCTGCTGAGATTTTCCAGCTTTTTCTCTTTTGGTATCAGATTCCAGCATCCGCAGTAATTTGCTTTCATCGCTCACATACATCCTCCACTCCCTCAAAGAGTCAGCTCAGCCCTCATGAGGTGCGCCCTATAGACGGCCTTCAACTGTATCAGCCCCAACCTCGCGCACGAGGTTGAGGTGTTCACACTCCGGAGCACCTCACACCAAAGACCATCTTCCATAGCCTCCCCAACTCTTCCTCCCAATTGGCTTTGATCCCCTCCATAGACACCCCATCCTCCCCCAGAGTCCTCCTATAGATCGGCAACACTTCCCCGTTCCCCCTGCCGTCAATACCTCTTCCACCAATGAGGGGGCCGGTGCTATCGGGAAGCTCTGAAACTCCTTCCTAGCAAAGTCCTGGAGATGCAGTTACCTAAACCCTTCCCCTTGCTCCAGTCCATGGGCGGGATTCTCTGATGCTGAGGCTAAGTGTGACGCCGTCGGAAACACCATCACGTTTCTCGACTGTGTCAACACGGCCCCAGGATCAGCAATTCTGGCCCATACAGAGGGCTAGCAGGGCGCTGGAGCAGTTCACGCCACTCCAGCTGCTGATCTGGCTGTGGAATGGGCACCAGGTATGCGCGCATGCGCAGTGGGCTGTAATTGACAGGGTAATTTTAGTAGGCTGTAATTGACAGGGTAATAACTTCCAGACAGCTGGGGTGGGGGAGTTTGCGTTATGGGAGGGAGGGAGACAGCTAGACCTCACTATCGTGCTGGTTTGAGTGGGATTCGGATCAGAATCTCTTGCACTCCCCGCTCAGTGTAAATTTGCTTGGCTGGGGAGAGGGAATTGCTTATGGGTACTGCACCTAGCACCAGCGCAAATCAGAAGCAATTACATTCCAGCAGGAGAACATAGGGCTGGATTCTCCGATTCTGCGGCTATGTCCGCAGGATCCTTCTGGTCTTACGGCCAGAAAGTCGGCACTGCCCCCACACCAATCCACCACCCAATGAGAGGCTGACAGCCGCGCAGCATAAAGCCCCCGGCTTTACCTGTGGTACGGCTGCAGAATAGCCGAGTCCATGGCTGCGCATGCGCATGGCGGTGGCCTGCGGCAGCATACAGCATGGCGCTGGCCGCGCGTGGACCAGGCTGCCAAAACTACCCCCTTGCCAGCACTCACCACCAGTCTCCCCCAGACCCCCGCAGAAGCAATTCTGCCAGCGGAACGGCTCCCCCCACCCCCCAACTGTGGCGGCGCTAGACACAGTCTGCAGCCGCCACGTGAAGTCCCTGAAAGTTGAGGATACTCGCCCCCACGCCGTCGGGAACTCAGCCCATCGGGGGCGGAGCAATGGAGGAGGGCCTCAGGTGACGTCCGGAGGCTGTCCCAACGGTATGCGGCATACTCCTCGAGTACGCTGTTTTTGAGGGGGTGGAGTATTGCAAAAACAGTGCCACCCTCGATTAAAGCGTAAAAGTGAATTCTCCAGCCCATCGCCGAACGCGATTCTGGTGTTAGCGATCGGAGATCCAGCCCATAATCTCACAAACTAAGAATCCCGCCCCATTTCTGACCTCTCTTGGAATTCTCCTGACATTGTGGCATTTGCTTCGGGCACAACACAGCCGGAGAATCGCCCTCAGAAGTTAAATTAGCCTGCTGGATTAACCCAAGAACAGCAACCAGATTACAACTCTGATTTCTGATGGGTTAAAGGGATATGGGAAACAGGGAGGGAGGTGGATTTGAGGCCAGGAAGAGAGCAGCCATGATCAGATTGAATGACGGAGCAAACTCGAAGGGCTGAATTGCCAACTTTTCCTAATTCCTATGTTCCTAGTGTAGTCATGTTCCCGTTTCCCACACTTAGCATTTTTATGAGATATGTGAATGTGTTGACTAAATTATTACCAATTTGTGGAAGGTATTATGTCATGGCCAAACTCATTGGGACTAACTGAGACTGTGCAAACAGATTTCATGATCCTGGCCTTATTATCAGCAGATAGGTGAGATCTCATTCCATCACGCTATAGTGGGTTTCAATCAGACTATTAAAAAAACAGTTCTGAAGTGTTGAACCAATTGGTCCCTGCACCTGTATGTTTTCCTCTCTGTAAAGAAGCACATTATGGAGCATAAATGTCAAACTTTTCTGTTCTTTTTTAAAATTCCAGATTATATTAGAGTAGATAAAAAGTATTTATAGTTCTGAATCAGGCCCCTCTCTCCAACTGATCCATGCAGTGATTACACCCCACATGGTCTTCCTCAAAACATCTTTCATCTAATCCCATCAACATATCTTTTTATGCCTTCCTTCCTTGCGTGCTCATCAAACATCTCCTTAAATGCATCTCTGCTTTTCACCTCAACTACTCCATGTGGTATCGAATTCCATTCTAACCACCCTCTGGGTTTCTTTCTCTTTGTTGTTTCATGGGATGTGGCTGTCATTGACAAGGCCAACATTTGTTTCCCATACTAATTGCTCTTGAACTGGGTGGCCTGCAAGCCCATTTCAGAGGGTAGTTAGGGCAGCGCAACCACACTGTTCTGGAGTCATGTGTAGGCCAGAGCAGGTAAGGACGGCAGATTCCCTTCGCTAAAGGACACTGGTGAACCAGATGGGTTTTTACAACTATCAACAATAGTTTCATGATCACCATCACCGAGACTAACTTTCAATTCCAGATTTATCAAGACTTTTTTAAAGACCCTTCTTCTATTATTCTAATAGAATTCTCTATTAGATTTATTCGTGACTCTCATATTTATAGCCCTCAGCTCTGGTGTCATCTGAAAGTGGATAGATTTTCTCTATCAAACCCTTTATTAATCTTTAAAGACCTTTATCAGGTCATCCTTCAGTTACTTATCGAGAGAAATTATTCCCTATCTGCTCAACCTTTCCTGCTGGGTATAATCCTGGTCTCATTCTAGTGAATCCTTTTTGCATCTACTCCAATGTCTCCATGTATTTATCCTAATGTGCAGACCATAAATATTCATAGAACTCTAAGTGTGGTCTAGCTAATATTCTTTACAAGTTTTATGTAACTTCTCTGCATTTTAATCCTATTCCTTGAGAAATGGACCTTGTGTTTTGTTTGCTTTCTATATGGCTTTTTAAAAACTGTATCAGCTCCTTTTAATTATTTGTATACCAATGCCATCAGATTTCTCCATTCAATTTGATTGCTTATTTTCCAAGGAATGTGTGGCCCCTTTCTGCTTCCTATCAAAATGTACAACGCTACACATATATTCTGTAAGTTTATTAATATCTTAAAGTATTTTATCACAGCCCTCCTCTATATTATGGGGTGCACAGTAGCACAGTGGTTAGCACAATTGCTTCACAGCTCCAGGGTCCCAGATTCGATTCCCGACTTGGGTCACTGCCTGTACGGAGTCTGCACGTTCGCCCTGTGTGTCTGTGTGGGTTTCCTCCAGTGCTCCGGCTTCCTCCCAGACTCCAAAGATGTGCAGATTAGGTGGATTGGCCATGCTAAATTGCCCCTTTGTGTCCAAAAAGGTTAGGTGGGGTTGCTGGGTTACAGGGATGAGGTGTGGGCTTAGGTAGGGTGCTCTTTCCAAGGGCTGATGCAGACTCGATGGGCCAAATGGCCTCCTTTTGCACTGTAAACTCTTATGATTAACTACATCAATTTGGTATTAACATATTTTAAAGTTGCTTCCAGTTCCTTAGTCTAAATCATTTATGTAAATGGTGGGCAACAGTGGATGATCCGAGCATCAATCCTTGTCGGACATCATTTCCCACCAATTGCCAATCTGAGTAACTATCTTTAAAGATTACTGTCTTGTTCCTGCTTTATAGCCGGCTTACTATCCACTCTGCTACTTTCCTTTGACTCCACACATTCTGACTTTAGTCATGGAGGTCTAGATGTTTTACCTTATCCAAAATTTCTTGAGAGAACAAAATGCACAATAATATGTCTCTGCCCTAACTTCTTTTAATATTCATGGACACAATTCGTTTAGACCAGGAGTTTTCTCCTCTCTAGCTTTAATTAGGTTATCAATTACCTCTGCCCTATCTAACTGTCTTCATATCTTTATTGATTTCTTTTTCTAATGTCACATCAACCATGTTAGACTTGCTGGCAAATACCAAGGTAAAGTAATTTATTAATATTTCCGACATCATTATCTTTGAGCTTATCTTGTAGCTCTACCTCTTTCCTGATTTTTCTTTTGTTAATTATGTGTCTATAGAATGAGTCACCATTTCTTTTTAAGTTGCTTGACAATTCAGTTTTCTCTTTGCCTTCTGAATTGTTATTTCAACGTCTTTTCTAATCATGTTGCCTTCCCTTCTGTCATCATCTGCTTTGTTATCTCTGTATTTAGTGTATGACATTTTTGTTCATTTCAATTTTGCCCTTTTTGTGGGCAGCACGATGGCACAGTAGTTAACACTGCTGCCTCACAGCGCCGAGGTCCTGATTTCGATCCTGGCCCCAGGTCACTGTCCATGTGGAGTTTGTATATTGTCCCCATGTCTTAGTGAGTCTGACCCCACAACCCAAAAAATGTGCAGGGTGGGTGGTTTGGCCACGCTAAATTGCCCCTTAAAAATAAAAAATAAAATGTTGCCCCTTTTTAAAAATTCATTCATGGTGTAACATAACTGGCTAGTTCAAATTCTTTTTCCCCCCCCAACAGAATATATACTCCCGGACTCTCTCGACCACCATGTTGTTTCCCACTGCTGTTCTATGTCTATGTTAGTAAATGTTTCCAGTTTACTTCCCAAGTTCCAATCTCATTCCCTCAAAACCAACATTTCTCTTTCCAGTTTGTTTCTTTAATCCTGGTCTTCTTGGTCAGTATATTTGGCGAGTATATTTGAGTGTAGAGTACTAAAAGAGGTCATGTGACATCACATACCTGTGCTAGTTCTTGGAGAAACCGAAGGTGTGCTGGTGCCCCGCCCATCATTGCTCTGTACTTCACATTGTTATCCAAACTTCCCTTAAAAGATGCACAGTCTCTGTCTTATCACTGACCTTCCAATCAGACAAAATAATTTAGATACCCTCATAGCTTTTACTGTTGCAGCACCTCAAAGCTCTCCTCAAATCCAGACCTCAGTTGGGCATACAAACATTGTATGTTCTCCATGGTTCTAATGCTTTTGTTATAAGAAGTTCCCAAAACTGGTCCTCTTAATCGTGGTCTGATCAAGGTTTTGTACCACTTCATCTTTACTTCTTTACTCTTTTCTGTTCTGTGTGCCGTGATTGTTTTCTGGCTTAATCTTCCTGCAGTCCCATTTTCAGCAGCTATATGTTTGATGCCTTGTTCATCCACAAGTCTTTGGTGCCTTTCCATTGATTGTGCATTTCCATTCCTTCTTTTTCCTCCCAAAATGCATTGCCTTCAATTTATCCATATTAAGTTGCATTTTCCATTTACCTACCTATTCCACCATCGTGAAGCATTTTTACAGATGTCCTTGGTGTTTACCAATAATTCTACTTTTTTGTAACCAGAATTTTGTAAATATCCTTCTATTGAATCATACAGAGTAGAAAATCAGGTGTGGTGTAAAATGGCTCCTGATTCACTAAGAACTTGTTTCATGACATCGGCATTGATCAGTTTCACCCCATGTACTCTCTAAATGCAAGTTATTTATTGCTTGATCGATTGATTGATATTTATTGTCACATGTACCGAAGTACAGTGAAAAGTATTTTTCTGCGGCCAAGGTAATGTACACAGTGCGTACATAGTAGACAAAAGAATAATCAACAGAGTACATTGACAGTGGTGCATCAACAAATAGTGATTGGTTACAGTGCGGAACAAAGCCAAACAAGAGCAGCATAGGGCATTGTGAATAGTGTTCTTACAGGGAACACATCAGTCCAAGGGAGAATCGTTGAGGAGTCTTGTAGATGTGGGGAAGAAGCTGTTCCTATGTCTGGATGTGCGAGTCTTTAGACTTCTGTATCTTCTGCCTGATGGATGGTTCTCGAAGAGGGCAAAGCCTGGGTATGAGGGGTCTCTGACAATGCTGTCTGCCTTCCTGAGGCAGCGGGAGGTTTATACAGAATCCATAGAAGGATGGCAAGCTTGTGTGATGCGTTAGGCTGAGTTCACCACACTCTACAGTTTCTTGCGATCTTGGGCTGAGCAGTTGTCATACCAAGCTGTAATGCAGCCCGATAGGATGCTCTCTATGGCACATCTGTAGAAGTTTGTGAGAGTCGATGTAGACATGCCGAATTTCTTTAGCTTCCGTAGGAAGTAGAGATGTCGTTGGGCTTTCTTGACTGTTGCATCAACGTGAGTGGGCCAGGACAGACTGTTGGCGATGGTGACCCCAGGAATTTAAAGCTATCGACCATCTCCACTTCAAAGCCATTGATGTAAACGGTGTGGGGGGGGGGGGGGGGGGGGGTCGTGCTAATCTTCCTGAAGTCGATGATCAGTTCCTTGGAACCAAGAACCAATGTGGATCCAGAACTGATGCTTGAAGATTACCACTTTTATCCTTTCTTCAGTCTGAGCAGCATCCTCTGTGGAACATTGTACAACCAACATACTATTCATGTGGAACTTGTGATCTCCCCACGAGTCTCACTTCCCTTCCTCATTTCTTTTAGCAGGAACATTCTGCAGCCGCAAACTTTAAATTCTTAAAAGAATGTTATGTTATAAAAGAAAAGAGTGTCTGCACAGCCAGCAATGAGAATTCACCATAATTCCAGTGTAGCATTGTGGAATACTGAACAAAATACAAACTTATGCTTCATTTTGCAGTGCAGAGCTTTCTGCTACACTGCACCCAAGTATCTTCCTTCAAGTTATTTAAATTTTTATTCTTTTCCTTTCTGTTGGTCTGCTGCACCACTGCTCGAAAGTATCTGATCTGCTCCCGAGGCTCCTCCAGTTCTGTTCTGAAACTGTCTATCAGCAGATTAAAAGCTATTTGCTATGACTTTCCTTCTCATTCCCTGCCTTGGCCTCATCCCATTCCCCCACCCTATATGGAAAAGACTGGCTTCCTCGAGACATGCCTCCACTGTATAGCTAAAGCAAGGACCTTCATTCACATGCAATCATGGTACAGCATGTTAGTGCATTAACCACAAATTAGATGATAAAGGTATATATATGGTAATAAAAGACTGGTAATAAAATAAAATTTGTCTACATTATATTAGTAATGATCACATAGATTGAGTGCTTTTAATGGCATGTTCATGGGAATTGGGCAGAAGAGTAGATCAGCGTGAAGTGGATTATAATTCTAACCCCAAATATAGACTACTTGAGATCGGGAGCACTGCCTCAACAATCACCCTCACCTGAGTTCAAGGCGGTAACTTCACACAGACACTAATTTTGGGTCTGAGAAAGTGAGCCACATCTTCCCCAAGAAAAGTGACTATTAAGAGATATTACCGGGACTTCCGGTTGCGGCGATGTCCGAGTGAGCCGCACATTCGGCGGGCTCTCACTCCGGCGGTCGTTTAGGGGCTGATTCCCCGCGATAGCGGGACCACGGACCTGAAGGAAGGTGGCAGTGAAAGTGCAGAGGAGCGGGCTGCAGCACATGGAACAGCGGGCGTCCAGGAGGCAGAAGAAAAAGGAGAAAAAGGGGCAGAGGCAAGGACCTGAAGAAACTTACCTGGCACCTAAGATGGCGGACACACGGACCCTGGACTCAGCAATCCAGCAGGCGCTGGATAACATGCTCCAGGTAATGAAGTCCAGTTTTGAAGCGCTGAAGCGGGACAGCTTGGACCCAATCCAGAAAGCGGTGGATCAGCTGAACCAGAGGCTGGATACGCAAGATGTTAAAGTTAAGGAGCTGGGAGAGGCAGTGGAGGAGCAGGAGGATGCGCAGACGGTTGCGGCGCTAGAAGTTGACGGGCTGAAGGAGTGGCAGAAAAGACTGCTGGACAGAGTGGAGGAGCTGGAGAATAGAGTCCACAGGAACAATCTGAGGATGGTCGGCCTCCCGGAGGGGGCTGAGGGAGCTGATGCTGCAGCGTTTGTAGCAGACCTATTGATGCAGCTGATGGGGGCCGAAGCCTTTCCGCGACCGCCGGAGCTGGAGGGGGCATACAGAGTGCAGGCGAGGCAGGGGCGGCCGGGCGGACCCCCCCCCCGCCCGATGATGATTAGGTTCCACAGGTTCGTGGAAAGGAGCGGGTGCTGCGGTGGGCAAAGAGCGCCAGGAACAGCACGTGGAACAACAGTGTCCTCCACATTTACCAGGACCTAAGCCAGGAGGCGGCGCGGCGGCGAGCAGCCTTTAAGAATGTCAAGGAGGTGCTGTTGAAGAAGCACGTGAAGTTTGGTCTGCTGTTCCCAGCTCGGCTATGGGTCACGCACCAGGGTCAACACCATTACTTCTCCGAGCCTGAAGAAGCAATGGATTTTGCGAGGGATCAGGGGCTAGTCCCGAAAAGAGGCCCCACGGACGCGAATTAGGGCCCGAGGACTACCGTGGGAAGGTACGCCGAATGGGCCTGGACTGCTGTTCAACGGTTTGCTGGGTCAAAGGGGCCAAGCGGAACATTTGGGACTCTCTCCTTTGTTCATGGACATTGTTTTTTTTTTCTCTTATGTTTTTGTCTTTTCCTCTTTTTTTTCTGTTTTTTCCTTTTTGGGCGGATTTGTACTTTTTGTGCAGCTCGCGGAGGACACTGGAGCCGGCACGGTAACGAAGGGGGGCCGGTCAGCAAGGGGGGCCAAGGATGTGGGTTGGGGTTTTTTTTTGTTTTTTTTTGTTTTGATGATGTCCATGCCTTCCTGTGCCAGTGAGTTTGTTCCAGTGGGTTGGAGAGTGGGATGGGGCGCCAGGGAGTGGGGAGGAGGACGGGGAAAAAATGGGAATGAGACAGGAAGGCGCCGGAGTGTTGAGTCACCGGGCTAGCAGATTGGCTAGTCAAGGGAGTCAGGTGGGGGGGAGATCACAGCCAGTGGATGGGAGGGGTGGGGGTATCGGGGGATGTGGTTAGGGGGCCGGGAGGGGGGGGGGGGGGGGGGGTGTTGCTCTGCTGACGTGGGAGGGACTTGAAATAGGCACTGGAAAGGAGGTCGAGGGTGGAGGCAGCCAACGGGCAGGCCAGGAATGGCGCGACGCACGGGCCGGAGGCCGGCCCGAGAAAGGCTATGGCTGACCGGCGTGATAGGGGGGTGGGTTGTGCCCCCCGACCAGGCTGATCACCTGGAACGTCAGGGGACTGAATGGGCCGGTTAAGAGAGCGCGGGTGTTCGCGCACTTGCGGGCTCTGAGGGCGGACGTAATTATGTTGCAGGAGACGCATCTGAAAGTGTCTGACCAGACCAGGCTAAGGAAGCGCTGGATTAGCCAGTTCTTCCACTCGGACTTGGACTCGAAGCCCAGGGGGGTGGCAATCATGATCAAGTGGGTGCAATTTGAGGTGGAGGGCATTGCTGCAGACAGGGGGGGCAGATACCTGATGGTATGGGGCAGACTGGTGGGGAGAAGAGTGGTGCTGGTGAATATACATGCCCCGAACTGGGATGACGTGGACTTCATTAAAAGAGTGCTGGGGAAGATCCCGGACCTGGACTCTCGCAGGCTAATAATGGGGGGGAACTTTAACATGGTCCTTGACCCGGCTTTGGATCGGTCGTGTCCCAGAACGGGTAGACTCCCAGCAATGGCAAGGGAGCTGAAAGGGATTATGGAGAAAATGGGGGCAGTGGACCCCTGGAGAGATAGACAGCCGACAGGAAGGGGCTGCTCGTTTTACTCGCACGTCCATAAAGTATATTCTAGGATAGATTTCTTCATACTAAGCAGGGATTGTATAGGGGAGGTAAAGAACACGGAATATTCGGCAATTACTATCTCAGACCATGCCCCGCACTGGGTAGACCTGCAGATCGGGGGGGCGAGCTACCAACGCCCGCAATGGAGGCTAGACGTGGGACTGCTGTCGGAGGAAGGGATCTGCGAGAGGCTTCGGAGGTGTATGCAAAATTACTTGCAGGTGAATGATACGGGGGAGGTCTCAGCGGCGACCCTGTGGGAGGCGCTAAAGGCAGTAGTGCGGGGGGGAGCTGATTTCAATTGGGGCCCACAGAGCCAAGGCAGACAGGGCAGAGATGGATAGATTGGTCAGGGAAATGTGTCGGATAGATGAAGAGCACGCGGAGTCCCCGGGGGAGGTTTTACTCAGGGTGAGGCAGAGACTACAGGCGGAACTGGGGGCACTATCCACGAGTAGGGCCGTGGAACAGCTTAGGAAGGCGAGGGGAGTGGTGTCCGAGCATGGGGAAAAGGCTAGCAGACTGTTAGCGCAACAATTCAGGAGGAGGGAGGCGGCCAGGGAAATAGGTCGAGTGATAGATGGGGAGGGGCGCAAAGTGGAGGACCCGGCAGGATTGAATAAGGTATTCCGGGACTTCTATCGCAAGCTGTATACTTCGGAGCCGCCGGAAGAACCGGAGGAGATGAAAAGGTTTCTGGATGGGTTAACCTTCCTAACAGTAGCTGGGGGGCGAGTGGATGAGCTGGGGGCCCCGATTAGAGTGGAGGAGGTATTGGGGGGCCTAAAGGCCATGCAGTCGGGGAAAGCCCCGGAGCCGGATGGATACCCAGTAGAGTTCTATAGGAAGTTTTCTGAGCTGGTGGGCCTGGTCTTGGCGAGGGTTTTCAATGAGGCAAGGGACAGAGGGACCCTGCCGCCGACAATGTCGCAAGCCACGATATCACTGATATTGAAGCGGGGTAAAGACCCGGAGGCGTGCAGGTCCTACAGGCCAATCTCCCTGATTAATGCTGATGCCAAGCTCCTGGCAAAGGTACTGGCGTTTAGAATGGAGGACTGCGTACCGGAGGTGATTGGGGAGAACCAAACTGGGTTTGTGAAAGGTAGGCAGCTGGCGGCCAACCTGAGAAGATTACTTAATGTGATAATGATGCCCCCGGCGGGCAGGGAGGTGGAGGTAGTGGTGGCGATGGACGCCGAGAAGGCCTTTGACCGGATGGAGTCGGATTATCTGTGGGAGGTGCTCGGACGGTTTGGGTTCGGGGAGGGATTGGTGGATTGGATCAAATTATTATATCAGGCCCCAAGGGCCAGCGTCAGGACCAACAGAGAAGTGTCGGAGTACTTTAGGTTGTACCGAGGGACCAGACAGGACTGCCCGCTCTCCCCGCTGCTGTTTGCGCTGGCCATAGAGCCGCTGGCGATTGCGCTGAGAGCCGCAGAGGGATGGAAGGGGATGGTGAGGGGCGGGGTAGAACATAGGGTCTCTCTTTACGCAGACGATCTGCTCCTGTACGTGTCGGACCCAGTGGCCGGGATGGGAAGTATACTGTGAATGTTGAGGAAGTTCGGCCAGTTTTCAGGATACAAATTAAATACGGCCAAGAGTGAAATGTTTGTGGTACAGGCAAGGGGCCAGGAGAACAGATTGAGAGGGCTACCGTTTAGGCTGGTTGAGGAAAATTTCCGGTATTTGGGAATCCAGGTGGCATGAGACTGGGGCAGGCTGCACAAGTTAAATTTGGCCAGGGTGGTGGAGCAAATGAAGGGAGAGTTTCGGAGATGGGATGCACTCCCGCTGTCGCTGGCAGGGAGGGTGCAGACTGTAAAGATGACAATCCTCCCTAGATTTCTGTTTGTTTTTCAGTGCCTCCCGATCCTTGTCCCACAGTCCTTCTTCAAAAGAGTTAACAGGATGATCATGAGCTTTGTCTGGGCGGGAAAATCCCCGCGGGTGAAGAAGGCGATGTTGGCGAGGAACCGCAGTGAGGGAGGGCTGGCTTTGCCGAGTCTGATTAATTATTACTGAGCAGCCAACATCGCTATGATAAGGAAGTGGATGGTGGGTACGGGGTCTATCTGGGAGCGGGTGGAGGCGGCTTCGTGCAGGGGCTCCAGCCTGGCAGCCCTGGTCACGGCTCCTCTACCGCTGCCGCCGGCCAAGTACTCCACCAGCCCGGTAGTGGTGGCGACCCTGCGGATATGGGGCCAGTGGACGAGGCATGTAGGGGAGACGGGGGCGTCAGTTTGGGCGCCAATCTGCGACAACCATCGGTTTGCCCCCGGGAGTATGGATGGGGGGTTTTGAGTATGGCGGCGGGCGGGGTTGGGAAGGATGGGCGATATGTTCCTGGAAGGGAGCTTTGCGAGTTTGAGGAGCTTGGAGGAGAAATTTGGGCTGGTAAGGGGAAATTATTTTAGGTACCTACAGTTGCGGGACTTTGTTCGTAGACAGGTCCCATCTTTCCCACGCCTCCCGCCAATGGGGATCCTAGACAGAATAGTCTCTAGGGGGAAAGAAGGGGAGGGTAGAGTCTCTGGTATTTATAACGTGCTCATGAGGGAGGAAGGGTCCCAGACGGAGGAACTGAAACTTAAATGGGAGGAGGAGCTAGGCGGGGAAATGGAGGACGGGCTGTGGGCAGAGGCCCTGAGTAGGGTAAATTCGACCGCGACATGTGCCAGGCTCGGGCTGATTCAATTTAAGGTCGTTCACCGGGCCCATATGACGGTGGCTCGGATGAGCAAATTCTTCGGGATAGAGGACAAATGCGCTAGGTGCGCGGGAGGACCAGCGAACCACGTTCACATGTTTTGGGCATGCCCTAAGCTGAGGGGGTACTGGGAGGGATTTGCGGGCGTCATGTCCAGGGTGCTAAAAACAAGGGTGGCGATGGGTCCAGGGGTGGCAATTTTTGGGGTTTCGGAAGACCCGGGAGTCCAGGGGGAGAAAGAGGCCGATGTTTTGACCTTTGCTTCCCTGATAGCCCGGCGACGAATATTATTGGCGTGGAGGGACTCAAAGCCACCGAAGATTGAGTTGTGGCTTGCGGACATGTCGAGTTTCCTGGGGATGGAAAAAATTAAGTTCGCCTTGAGGGGATCTGTACAGGGGTTCGCCCGGAGGTGGCAACCATTTATTGACTTCTTTGCGGGAGAGTGAGCGTCAGCAGGGGTTGGGGGGGGGGGGGGGGGGGGGGGGGGTAGGGTAGAGTAGAGTAGGAGGGATAAAATGGCGGGTAGTACCGGTGGGAGAGGAGCGGGCTTGTGCAGTATGTTACGATTGATGTATTGAAAGTACATGGATGTTTGCACATTTTTGCCATTTTTGCTTTCTTTCTGTTGATGTCTGTAACTGTTTACAAAGCCAAAAACTACCTCAATAAAATTGTTTATTTAAAAAAAAAAGAGATATTACCATTTCCCAGATAGCCTGTTAAATAATGTGTTGGCTAAGTTATAACTACTCAGATATTATAAGGGTCCTGGGGTCTTTCTTCAAAAATTGTATCTTCCCACTTTCAGAAAGTACAAGAGAGATGGGTTCTTGTACTGCATGCAAAAGAAAAGATATTGGGCTGGATTCTCTGTTTCAGCATCGAAATGCTGACGCCAATAGAGCATGTGTGGTCTTTTACGACCAAAAAAATCTGCGTGCAACTCTCACTGATTCCGGGACCGCTGAGGGGCTAGCACCGGCACCAGGTGAAACTCCCAGATCCCGCGCCAAAAACAGCCGGAGAATGACAACCTACAGCGGTCGCGCCGTATTACATGGCGCTGGCCATGCGCAGACCTAACCCCAAATATAGACTACTTGAGATCGGGAGCACTGCCTCAATAATCACCCTCGCCTGAGTTCAAGGCGGGAAAGTCATAGCAACCCCACAACCCACCCCTGGCTATCCCATACCAGTCCCCCCCCTCCCCCCCCCCCCCCCCCCAGCCAGCGGCACGGATCCTGGCCGCGTGTGGCAGCGTTGGACACAGTCCACAGTCGCCACTCCAGGTTCCCGCACGGCTCAGACCACACGTGACTCACGCTGTTGGGAATACAGCCCATCGGGGACGGAGCATCGTGGGAGGGCGGGCTGATGACGCGCCAACGCCGTTGCAATGCCGTGCGACATGATGCCATTACGGAGAGGGCGGAGCATGGCTGATTGGTGTCAAGCTGCCGCCGGCCCCAATGTTGATGTCGGAGTCAATTGATTACGATATCAGTGTCAGGCAATGGAGAATCCCGGCCATTCTATTTTAACAAGTTATTTACAGAACTATTTAAACCGCAATACAGATGAAAGTGGATAAGTAGATTGCAACGTCAATGACTCTATAAACAATTAAAAAACAGTTCTAACAAAGAATCCAATAAAACTTTTAAAATGCAATATCACAGCTAATATTAATTTAGGAATTCCCATCAGTATTCAAATTAACAGTTTACCGGAATCCCAAGTGAATCAGTTGCTGAGGCAGTTGGACAGAAAAGCTGTTTGCTTTATGGTATTTAATTCCTCCACAACTGGAGAAATATTGAAGTGGTTCTCCCAGTTCCCTTTTACAATGTCTCTGATGTTCCAAAAGGAAACTGGAACAGTCATACCTTTCCTGAGCCAGATTACAACGTTCTTTAGCAGAAATGGGTGTTCACCTCTTTGATAAACTCTTCCATTTAGATTTGTCCTTATTCTCTATTATTTATTTGTTAAAAAAATAGTTTTAATATTCACATTGTGAGCCTGTATATGGTCATCACGCTCTAAAATATGTCCTTAATATTTTTTCTGATTACCTCAAATTGTTTTTATTTCTATGGAAATGATTTTGAACATTTTAATAGAGAACAGATTTTTTAAAGTCTGTTTTTCTAATTTTCTGAGGTAAGATTTAAGAATAATTCCTGAATAAATGAGGAGAGACAAGACCATCATAAGAGCTTTTAAAGTTTCTTTGAAAGTGACTTTAAAGCTTTATCTTAACTTTACTTGTGTGAAGAGAAGTTCAAAGGCCCTGGTCTCATTTATACGTGGTGCAGATGACATCTGTTGTTGCTGACAGAGTATTAAATTAACTTTAACATACAAGAAATAGCTTTCAATTACCAGTTAAATAATGCTTAACAATAAAATTAAACACTTTAATTCCTAACTTTTTATCTCCAATCAAACAAACCCATCTCTGGTCAAAACCCACTTTTAACACGGGATTACTTGCCAAAGATTGGATAGAGATCTTTTGAGACTGAGAGACCTGACACCCTCTCAGAATACTGCAGAATCTCTGGCTGTATTCTTCAGAAACTGCTTCTCAGCTCGCTTTCCAGCCAAAACCTAAAACTGAAAACACCACACGTGACTGCTTCAGCCCCTGGTCCTCCCATTAACTACATCATCTCTATTCCACAAAGTGGTTCTGACCATCTCACTAAGGCTAAGCACAAAGGATGTGATTCAGCGACCCCTTTGTGTCCGGAGCAAATCTGAGTGCAACGGGTGAATTGCACGGCCAAAATCGGGCTCATCTTCGGGCACTGGGCCGATCATGAGTCACCCGACTCGCTCAGCCTGGCGCGATTTGGATGTCACCCCATATTTAAATAAGTAGTATGCTTCATTTAAATACCCAGATGCCATATTCACCGGGCGCCCGGTACTCAATGGCCATGCCTGGGAGATCACATTGGGACACTGGGCCACACAAATGTGGAACAGGCTTAATGACACTATGGGGGTCATTATGGACCAGTGGGGCCCCTGGATGGTCAGAGACAGGGCAGGGTGGCACTGTAAGATTCCTCCCGGCACCCAGGCAGTTGGCAGCCTGGCACCATGGCAGTGCCACCCTGTCAGGGTGTCCAGGTGGCACTGCCAGTGTGCATGGGGCACTTCTAAGTTGGGGTTCCAGGGTGCCAGGTTGGCATTGCCGGGGCTTGGGCTGGGGGGACCTTGCCAGGTAGAGGGGGGTTTCCCGGGGGCCTCCCCGAAGTTGTATGGGTAATGGGGATCAAAACAGAAGGGGGGGGGGGGAGATTTGGACTGCCAGACAAAATTGTGCCCCGATCTGCAAGGATCCAAGCTTGCCAGCAGGAAATCCCCAAGGCCAAATAAAAGCCAAAGTGCCATTGAATAGCAGGGTGTTTCTTGGCTGCTGCACCATTCAGTGGATTTTAACATAAGTTCGCTGAATCGTGCCCAATGTCTCTAATTATCTACTCCCCAGGGGACTTTCTTTCTACAAACAAAATTCCATTAACTCGATTTTGGTGAACCGCATCCATGGTTGGAATGTATTATAATCATCACTGCACCAGGTACATGAATTTCTATCATACAATATATATCTGAAATTCCTACGTTCATCACAAAAGTGTATGTGGAATTTAAAAATGAAGAAATGAAAAGATGTAGATAGGCATGAAGCAAACAAACAGAGAATGCGGCACAGTGGAGAAGGTGAAACGAATGTAAAGAATATGATGGGAGTATGTGAAAATCCAAACTACCTGCTTCTGCCATAATGCTACCAACAATATTTGCAAATCCTACCATACCTTTCAATCAATAACTTTGTGAAACTGGCACTGGAGATTCTGGGTCCAAGGACACGTTGAACCAGGGTTTAAAATATATGGGGAAGATGGGCAAATTCACCTGGGAAAGACCCTCAAAATCCACTGAAAATTCAATTGTAGGAGTAAACCAATGAAAGAAGTCACCCCCCTCCCCACCCATGCAAGTGACAGAATCTGTGAGGAGCTACTCCCTCAATTACACCGTTTCTCTCCCTCAATTGCTCCTGATAGGCGCACTCGCGAGGAAGAGTAGCAAGCATGGAGAAGGTGACTGGTGGCGCCGCAGCCTGAGGACCACAGTAGCATTTTGAGAGGAGTTGAGGGGAGGAGAGAGGCTTCAAAGAGGTGAAACTGAGATGAGGAGATGCTGTGAGGGAGAGAGGCTGCAAAGGGGAGAGACAGCAAATGTGAGAGAGGCTGAGAGGGACAGAAAACAGTTTTCAACCTGTCAACAAAGGAATACTCGGCTAACTGAGAGCCAGGAAAACTTGAAAACGCTGAGATAATGCATTTCTTGCAACAAAAAAAAGGCAGAATCTCTACCTTAAAGCTGTGTAAGTTCAAGAGCTGCTGTATGGGAAAAATTGTACTGGATGCCCTTGTAATGAACACTGTGTTAATTGGATAATTTAAAACTAAAGGGAATTTTAACTTGCAAGTGAGATTTGCAATTTTGTGTTATCACAACTCAATACGTTTCACATACTGTAAATTACTTGAGGTGCAATGATTATGATACAAAGAATAAACCAATTTGCACATCCTAAAGATCCCAAACAGTAATGAATGTTTTGCATTTTTATAGTGCTGTTTATGACTTTAGGACATCCTAAAAGCGCTTCACAGTCAATGAAGTACTTTGGAAATGTAGTCACTTGCAAGCATCCAGAACGAGGGAGCATAGTCTAAAACGTAGAACCAGAGCTTTCAGGGGTGAGATTAGAAAGCACATCTACGCTAAAGGGTGGCAGAAGTTTGGAACTCCCTTTCGCAAACAGCAATTGATGATGCTAGATCAGTATCAATGCTAGATCAATTGTTAAATCTGAATATGAGATTAAGATCAAAGATGCAGTAAAAAGGGTAGTAACTGCCTGGTTAAAATCTTCCAGCTATTGTGTCTATGTAAGAAACGCATTAGCTGTGACCTGACCGGTCTGCAGAAAATGTGTTTGGGGAATGGCTTTTTGAGTGCATCAGTTATTTTGCAAAGATCTTTGAAGCTAAGGTATGCCTGATCTTGTGCCAATTTAAATACTGTGGTGTCTAGGAAATTAATGCTTTCCTTGTGTGTTGTGGCTTTAAGTTGAATGGAGGGGTGATGATTTTTTAAAATGTATTCGTTCAGGATAAATCGGGAGATAGAAAAGGCATATAAAAGAGGCAATGTTACAATAATCATGGGGAATTTCAATATGCAGGTGGACTGGGAAAATCAGGTTGGTTGTGAATCCCAAGAAAAGGAATTTGTGGAATATCTAAGAGATGGTTTTTGTAGCAGCTTGTGACAGAGCCTACTAAGGAACAGGCAATTCTGGATTTGATGATGTGTAATGAGGCAGACTTGATTAGGGAACTTAAAGTGAAGGAACCCTTCGGGAGCAGTGACCACAATATGATTGAATTTATCCTGCAGTTTGAGAGGGAGAAGCTGGAATCAGATGTAATGGTATTACAGTTAAATATGGGTAACTGCAAAGACATGAGGGGGGAGCTGGCCAGAGTTGATTGGAAAAGGAGCTTAGCAGGGAAGACAGTGGAACAGCAATGGCAGGGGATTTTGGGGGTTATCCGGGAGGCACAACAGAAATTCATCCAAGTGAGGAGGAAACATGCTGCTAACGGGAGGACGAGGGAAGTCAAGGACAGCATAAAAGCAAAAGAAAAATCATACAAAGTGGCGAAGATTAGTGGGAAGCAAGAGGATTGGGAAGCCTTTAAAAGCACGCAGAGCAGAGGACAACTAAAAAAGCAATAAGGGGGGTGAAGATGAAATATAAGTGTAAGCTAGCTAGTAATATAAAAGAAGATAGGAAGAGTTTTTTTCAATATATAAAAGGTAAGAGAGAGGCAAAATAAACATTGGACCACTGGAAAACGTGGCTGGAGAAGTAATAATAGGAAACAAAGAAATGGCAGACAAACTAAATAGTTACTTTGCACCAGTCTTCACAGTGGGATACCAGAGCTCCAGGAGAATCACAGGGTACAGGTGAGTGTAGTGGCCATCATTAATGGGCAGCACGGTAGCATTGTGGATAGCACAATGGCTTCACAGCTGCAGGGTCCCAGGTTCGATTCCGGCTTGGATCACTGTCTGTGCGGAGTCTGCACATCCTCCCCGTGCGTGCATGGGTTTCCTCCGGGTGCTCCGGTTTCCTCCCACAGTCCAAAGATGTGCAGGTTAGGTGGATTGGCCATGATAAATTGCCCTTAGTGTCCAAAATTGCCCTTAGTGTTGGGTGGGGTTACTGGGTTATTGGGATAGGGTGGAGATGTTGACCTTGGGTAGGGTGCTCTTTCCAAGAACCGGTGCAGACTCGATGGGCCGAATGGCCTCCTTCTGCACTGTTAATTCTATAATTAAGGAGAAGATTCTGGGGAAACTGAAAGGTCTGAAGGTGGATAAGCCACCTGGACCGGATGGACTACACCCCAGGATTCTAAAAGAGATAGCTGAGGAAATTGTGGAGACATTGGTGGTGATCTTTCAGGAATCACTGGAGGCAGGAAGGGTCCCAGTGGACTGGAAAGTGGCTAATGTAACACCACTGTTTAAGAAGGGAGGGAGGCAGAAGACGTGAATTTATTGGCCAGTTAGCCTGACTTCGGTCATTGGTAAGATTTTAGAGTCCATTATTAAAGATGGGATTGCAGAGTACTTGGAAGTGCATAGTAAAATAGGATTGAGTCAGCATGGCTTTGTCAAGGGAGGTCATATCTGACAAACCTGTTCGAGCTCTTTGAGGAAGTAACAAGGAAGTTAGACAAAGGAGAACCAGTGGAAGTGATTTATTTCGATATTCAGAAGGCCTTTGACAAGGTGCCGCATAGGAGATTGTTAAATAAGTTAAGAGCCCATGGTGTTAAGGGTAGGATCCTGGCATGGATAGAGGATTGGCAGATGGCAGAGAGTGGGGATAAAGGGGTATTTTTCAAGATGGCAGCCGGTGACTAGTGGTGTGCCTCAGGGGTCGGTGCTGGGACCACAACTTTTCACAATATACATTAACAATCTGGAAGAAGGAACTGAAGGCACTGTTGTTAAGTTTGCAGATGATACAAAGATATGTAGAGGGACAGGTAGTATTGAGGAATACTATCATCCACTGATGGTAGGGAGTGGTGCAGACGGACGTGAGACAGGCTAGGAGAGTTGGCAAAGAATTGGCAGATGGAATACAATGTGGAAAATTGTGAGGTTATGCACTTTGGAAGGAGGAATGGAGACATAGGCTATTTTTTAAATGGCGAAATGCTTAGGAAATCAGAAGCACAAAGGGACTTGGGAGTCCTTGTTCAAGATTCTCTTAACGTTAATGTGCAGGTTCAGTCGGCAGTTAGGAAGGCAAAGCAATGTTTTTTTAAAAATTTAGATTACCCAATTATTTTTTCCAATTAAGGGGCAATTTAGTGTGGCCAATCCAACTTCTCTGCACATTTTTGGGTTGTGGGGGCGAAACCCACGCAGACACAGGGAGAATGTGCAAACTCCACACGGACAGTGACCCAGAGCCGGGATCGAACCTGGGACCTCAGCGCCGTGAGGCAGCTGTGCTAACCACAAGCCACCGTGCTGCCCGGCAAAGCAATGTTAGCATTCATGTCTAGATGTCTAGAATACAAGACCAGGGAGGTACTTCTAAGGCTGTATAAGGCTCTGGTCAGACCCCATTTGGAGTATTGTGAGCAGTTTTGGGCCCCGTATCTAAGGAAGGATGTGCTAGGGCAGCACGGTGGCACAGTGGTTAGCATTGCTGCCTACAGCGCTGAGGTCCCGGGTTCGAATCCCGGCCTGAGTCACTGTCCGTGTGCAGTTTGCATATTCTCCCCGTGTTTGCGTGGGTTTCACCCCCACAACCCAAAGATGTGCAGGATAGGTGGATTTCTGGTTTTGTGTGGGTGGGTAAAACCCCACGAGTGAAGAAATTGCTGCTGGAGCGTAGTCGGGACGGGAGGGTGGGTTGGCGCTGCCGAACTTTAGCAACTATTACTGGGCGGCAAACGTAGCTATGATTAGTGGGGGGGGGGGGGGGGGGGGGGGAGCGAGTAGAGGCGGCATTGTGTAAGGACACAGGTCTGGGAGCATTGATAACGGCATCTCTGCCATTCTTGCCGGCCCGATACTCCACAAGCCCAGTGGTAGTGGCGGCCCTGAGAGTCTGCGGGGTAGTGGAGGAAGCATATGAGACTGGAGGGAGCATCAGCCTGGGCTCCAGTTTGTAACAATCATCGGGTTCTCCCAGGGAGGCTGGATGGGGGGTTTCGGAGAAGGCAGAGAGCAGAAATCAAGAGGATGGGAGATTTATTAATCGATGGGAGCTTTCCCTGTTTGGAGGACTTCGGGGAGAAATTTGAATTGCTGAGAGGGAATGAGTTTAAATATCTGCAGACACGGGATTTTTTGCAATGGCTCCTACCGCCACGGGGGATACAGGGCAAGATAGTTTCTAGAACGGGGGTGGGAGAGGGGTAGGTCTCTGATATCTATAAAGAACTCATGGAGTTGAAGGTAACTCAGATGAAGGGCTAAAGTCCAAATGGGAAGATGAGCTATGGGGGGAGATAGAGGTGGGTCTATGGGCGGATGCTTTGAGCAGAGTCAACACGTCCTCATCATGTGCCAGGCTCAGCCTGATGCAATTTAAGGTGGTACACCGGGAATATCAACCATGATTTAATTGCGGAGCAGACTCAATGGGCCAAGTAGCCTAATTCTGCTCCTATGTTGTATGGTCTCAATGTGTCATTTTCAGCCCATCGAGCTGTGTAATGCACACTACTTCCTAGCCAACAAGTCCTGGTGTTGAACTTGAATCTGGAGCTGCCACTGTACCACAGGAACTCCTGTAAAGTCAGTGAAATTGTGACATGGAACCGTTGAGCACTTTAGCTGAGTTTATATTGCACTGAAACCCATGGTAGTGAGATCAAAGAACAATACAGCACAGAAATAGGTCCTTCGGCCCGCCAAGCCTGCGCCGACCATGGTACCTGCCAAAACTAAAACCATCTGCACTTACAAAGTCCATATCCTTCCATGCCCTCCAATTCATATTTTTGTCTAGATGTCCCTTAAATGCCGCTATCGTACCTGCTCCCACCACCTCCCCAGGCAGCACTACCACCCTCTGTGTAAAAGACTTACCTCGTACATCTGTTCTAAACTTTTCCCCAAACACTTTAAACCTATGTCCCCCTAGTACTTACTCTCCTACCCTAGGAAAGAGCATCTGACTATCCTTTCTGTCCATGCCCCTCATAATCTTGTAGACCTCTATCTGGTCGCCTCTCAACCTCCGTCGTTCCAGTGAGAACAGACCAAGTTTATCGAACCTCTCATAGCTAATGCCCTCCATACCAGGCAACATCCTAATAAACTGCTACTGTACCCTCACCAAAGAATCTACATCCTCCTGGTAGTATGGTGACCAGAATTGTACACAATATTCCAAATGAGGTCTAAGTAAGGTCCTGCACAGCTGCAACATGACTTGCCAATTTTTATATTCAATGCCGCGACCGATGAAAGCCAGCATGCCGTATGCCTTCTTAACCACCTTATCCACATGTGTTGCCACTTTCAGTGATCGGTGGATATGCACACCCAAATCTCTTTGCCTGTCAGTACTCGCAAGAGTTCTGCCATTTATTGTGTAATTCCAACATGCATTGGACCTTTCAAAATGCATTACCTCATACTTGTCCGGATTAAACTCCATCTGCCATTTCTCCGCCCAAAACTCCAACCAGTTTATATCCTGCTGTATCCTCTGACAATCGTCTTCACTATCTGTAACTCCACCAATTTTTGTGTTGTCTGCGAACTTACTAATCAGACCAGCTACATTTTCTTCCAAATCATTTATATACACCACGAATGGCAAAGGCCCCAGAACTGGTCCCTGTGGAAGGCTGCTAGGCACAGCCTTCCATTCAGAAAAGTACCCTTCTACTGCTACCCTCTGTCTTCTGTGCCCAAGCCAGTTCTGTATCCAACTTGCCAGCTCTCCTCTGATCCCATGTGTCTTCACCTTTTGTACCAGTCTACCATGAGGTACCTTGTCAAAGGCTTTACTGAAGTCCACGTATACAACACTTCCTGCCTTTCCCTCATCTGTCATCTTTGTCACTTTCGAAAACCTCAATCAAATCAGTGAGGCACGACCCCCCCTTCACAAAACTATGCTGTCCATTACTCATAAGCCAAATGTGAATAAATCCTATCTCTAAGAATCTTTTCCAATCATTTCTCTACCACTGACGCAAGGCTCACCGGCCTATAATTTCCTGGATTATCCCTGCTGCCCTTCTTAAACAATGGAACAACATTGGCTACTCTCCAGTCTCTGGTACTTCACCTGTAGCCAATGATGATACAAAAATTATTGTCAAGGCCTCAGCAGTTTCCTCCCTTGCCTCCCTCAGTTTTCTGGGGTTGATCCCATCAGGCCGTGGGGACTTATCTACTTTAATGCTTTTTAAGATGCACAACACCTCCTCTTTATTAATATCAACATGACTCAGAATATCTACACACTCTACCCTTTACTTCTCATCTACCAAGTCCTTCCCTTTGGTGAATACTGAGGCAAAGTATTCAATTAGTATCACTCCAATTTCCTCTGGTTCCATACATCTATTCCCTCCAATATCCTTGAATGGACCAACCCTTTCTCTGGCTCCCCTCTTGCTCTTTACATATGTAAAACGCCTTTGGATTTTCCTTAATCCTGTTTGCCAGTGACTTTTCAGGACCTTTTTAGCCTTCCTAACTCCTACCTTAAGTCTCTTCCTACTTGCTTTATATTCTTCAAGGGCTTCATCTGTCCTAAGCCTTTTATTTATTTTTTTAAAATAATTTTTATTGAAAAGTTTTGAATTTATACAACAACATCGAACCATAATAACATACCAACAATAACAATAATGATAGCAATCATAAACATTCGCCCCTCCTCAATGAACAACACAACATATTAACAACAACTTAAATTAACACAATGTTAAGTTACATAACCGTAGGGAAAAGAAAAATAAGGAACACACCCCTCTCTCTGCACACCCCCCCCCACCCCCGGGTTGCTGCTGCTATTGACCAAGATACCTATCTTTGAGCCAGGAAGTCCAGAAAAGGCTGCCACCATTTATAGAACCCTTGTATTGATCCTCTCAGGGCAAATTTGACTCTCTCCAATTTTATAAATCCCACCATGTCACTGATCCAGGTCTCCACACTTGGGGGGCCTCGCATCCTTCCACTGCAGCAAGATCCTACGCCGGGCTACCAGGGATGCAAAGGCCAGGACATCGACCTCTTTCGCCTCCTGCACTCCCGGCTCCACCGCAACTCCAAAAATCGCGAGTCCCCACCCTGGTTTGACCCTGGATCCAACCACGCTCGACACCGTCCCCGCCACCCCCTTCCAGAATTCTTCCAGTGCTGGGCATGCCCAGAACATATGGGCGTGGTTCGCTGGACTCCCCGAACATCTGGTGCACCTGTCCTCACCCCCAAAGAACCTACTCATCCTAGTCCCGGACATGTGGGCCCGGTGCAGCACCTTAAATTGGATGAGACTAAGCCTCGCACATGAAGAGGAAGAGTTGACTCTCTCCAAGGCATCCGCCCAAGTCCCGTCCTCTATCTGCTCCCTAAGTTTCCCCTCCCATTTAGCCTTCAGCTCCTCCACTGACGACTCCTCCACCTCCTGCATTACCTTATAAATGTCAGACACCTTCCTCTCTCCGACCCACACCCCTGAAAGCACTCTGTCCATCGCCCCCCGTGAGGGCAGCAAAGGGAACTCCTCTACCTGTCGCCTAGCAAACGCCTTTACCTGCAAGTATCTAAACATGTTCCCTTGGGGGAGCCCAAATTTATCTTCCAGTTCCTCCAGGCCCACAAACCTCCCGCCAATAAACAGGTCCCTCAATTTACTGATGCCCACCCTTTGCCACCCCCTAAATCCCCCATCATTGTTCCCCGGGATGAACCGATGATTTCCACCCAATGGAGCCTCCATCGAGCTCCCTGTTTCCCCCCTATGCCGTCTCCACTGTCCCCAGATTCTTAGGGTCGCCGCCACCACCGGGCTCGTGGTATACCTCTTAGGAGAGAGCGACATCGGCACCGTTGCCAAGGCACCCAGGCTCGTACCTCTACATGACGCCATCTCCATTCTTTTCCACGCCCCCCCCCCCCACCCTCCATCACCCATTTACGCACCATTGACACATTGGCCGCCCAATAGTACCGTAAAAGGTTGGGAAGCGCCAGCCCGCCTGTATCCCTCCCTCGCTCCAGGAAAACCCTCCACACTCTCGGAGTCCCATGTGCCCACACAAAGCTCAAAATACTGTTAGTCACTCTCCTAAAGAAGGCCCTGGGGATGAAGATGGGCAGGCACTGAAAGAGGAACAAGAACCTCGGAAGCACCGTCGTTTTGACGGACTTCACCCTCCCCGCCAACGACTATGGCAGCATGTCCCACCTTTTGAACTCCTCCTCCATCTGATCCACAAGCCTGGTGAAATTATGCTTGTGAATAGTCCCCCAGTCCCTGGCCATCTGCACCCCCAGGTACCTAAAACTCTCCCCTGCCCTCCTAAGCGGGAGCCTACCAATTCCTTCCTCCTGGTCTCCAGGGTGCACCACAAACACCTCACTCTTGCCTAAATTTAGTTTATAGCCTGAAAAGGTCCCAAACTCAGCTAGCAGCTCCATCACCCCCGGCATCCCTCCCACCGGGTCCGCCACATACAGTAACAGGTCATTGGCATACAACAACACCCTATGTTCCTCCCCACCTCGCACCAAACCTCTCCACCTCCCTGAATCCCTCAACACCATCGCCAACGGCTCGATTGCCAATGAAAACAACAAGGGGGACAGGGGGCAACCCTGCCTGGTCCCTCGGTAAAGCCGGAAGTACTCCGACCTCCTCCCATTCGTGGCCACACACGCCATCGGGGCCTCATATAGCAGCCTCACCCATCTAATAAACCCTTCACCAAATCCAAACCTCCCCAACACCTCCCATAAGTACCCCTACTCCACTCTATCGAAGGCCTTCTCTGCATCCAGCGCCAGCACTATTTCAGCCTCCCCCTCAATCACCGGCATCATGATGACATTCAGCAATCTCCGCATATTCGTGTTCAGCTGCCTTCCCTTCACAAACCCTGTCTGGTCCTCGTGTACAACCCCTGGCACACAGTCCTCTATCCTGGTGGCCAGGATTTTTGCCAGCACCTTGGCATCCACATTGAGGAGAGATATGGGCCTGTATGAACCACACTGCTGGGGGTCCTTGTCCCTCTTTAAGATTAACGAAATCAGCGCCCGCGACATTGTCGGGGGCAAAGTCCCCCCTTCCCACGCTTCATTAAGTGTCCGCACCAGCAAGGGGCCCACTAGGTCCACAAACTTTATATAAAATTCCACCGGGAACCCATCCGGCCCCGGTGCCTTCCCTGACTGCATCTGCCCGATCCCCTTAACTAGCTCCCCCAGCTCAATCGGCGCCCCTAACCCCTCCACCTGCTCCTCCTGCACCTTCGGGAAAGAAAGCCCGTCGAGGAACCTCTCCATTCCCCTCCTTTCCACCGTTGGCTCCGACCAGTACAGTTCCCCGTAAAAATCCTTGAAGACCTCATTCACCTCTACCCCCTTCCGCACCACATTCCCACTCTTGTCTCTCACTCCAGCAATTTCCTTAGCCGCATCCCACTTGGGGAGCTCATGAGCCAGCATCCTACTCGCCTTTTCACCATGTTCGTACACTGCCCCTTGTGCCTTCCTCCACTGTGTCTCCGCCTTCCTAGTGGTCAGTAAATCAAATTTAGCCTGTAGGCTGCGCCTCTCCCCCAACAGTCCCTCCTCTGGTGCCTCTGTGTACCTCCTGTCTATCTCCAGCATCTTTCCCACCAGTCTATCCCTCTCACTCCTCTCCCTGTGTGCCCGGATGGATATCAGCTCCCCATGAATCACTGCCTTCAGGGCTTCCCAGACCATCCCCACCTGGACCTCCCCCGTATCATTCACCTCGAGGTACCCCTCAATACTTGCCCGGACCCTCCTACACACCTCCTCCTCCGCCAACAACCCCACATCCAACCGCCACAACGGGCGCTGGTCCCGCACCTCCCCCATCTCCAATTGTATCCAATGCGGAGCGTGGTCGGAGATTGCAATGGCCGAATATTTGGCCTCCTCCACTCTCGGAATCAGTCCCCTACTCACCACGAAGAAGACTATCCGAGAATAGACCCTATGTAGGTGGGAGAAGAAAGAGTACTCACGTGCCCTCGGCCTCACAAACCTCCATGGGTCCACTCCACCCATCTGGTCCATAAACCCTCTCATTACCTTGGCCGCCGCCGGCCTCCTACCCGTCCTAGAGCTGGACCGATCCAGTGAAGGATCCAACACCGTATTGAAGTCCCCCTCCATAATCAGACCTCCCGCCTCTAGATCCGGGACCCGTCCCAGCATACGCCTCATAAAGCCCGCATCGTCCCAATTTGGGGCATACACACTAGCAAGCACCACCTTCTCTCCCTGTAGCTTGCCCCTAACCATAACATACCTACCCCCCTTATCCGCCACCACCTCAGATGCCTCAAACAACACATTTTTCCCCACCAGAATCGCCACTCCCCGGTTCTTCACATCCAACCCAGAGTGGAAAACCTGCCCCACCCACCCCTTCCTCAGACGGACCTGGTCTACCACCTTCAGGTGGGTCTCCTGAAGCATTGCCACATCTGCCTTTAGCCCCCTCAGATGAGCAAGTAGCCTCGACCGCTTCACTGGCCCATTCAGTCCTCTCGCATTCCAGGTGACCAACCGGATCAGAGGGCGTCTCGTCCCCCTCCCCCGCTGACTAGCCATAGCCTGTCGACTGCCCGCCCCAGGCCAGCACCCACTGCCCGACCCAGTCCCCACAGCGACAACACCTCACCTCTGTCCCCCCGGCCCACACCAGCTCCTTCCTGACCCTGCCAGCAGCAACCCGGTATTCCCCTCTCCCCCCCCCCCCCCCCCTCCCTTCCCCCACAGGCTAGGAACCCTCCTAGCCACGAACCGTTCTCCATTGTACTTCCGTGGGTCAGCTAACTTCTGCTAACCCCGGAAACCCCCGCCAAAAACCCGACCCCTCCCAAAATGGGATCATCCCCCATCCTATCCCTCCTCTAGGCACCGCTCCAGCGCGGGGAAGAACCAGTTAAGGCCCCCCCCCATCATCGTCTCCACCCCCCAGCAACGCGGGAAACCAGAGGACAGCCCACGCTTTCGCACTGCCCCACCACACCCTTCTGACGCCGCTCCCAAATACCAGCCCCACTCCACACCCCCAACCCGATATAGCATACAACAAACCCCCCCAACCCTCCCCGCAAGATACACAACTCAAACAATGCCCTACAACAAAAAACAGAACAACACCCCAATAAATAACCATATCAAAATTACAAAAGTACAGAAAAAGAGAACACAGCAACAGCAGAAACCAGCAATAAAGTATTACAACCGACCCCGCAACCCCCAACCCCTAGTTCGAGTCCAGTTTCTCCGTCCGCACGAAGGCCCACGCCTCCTCCGGGGAATCAAATTAATAATGCCGGTCCAAATAAGTTACCCACAGGCGCGCAGGCTGCAACATTCCGAACTTTATCTTCTTCTTGTAGAGCACCTCTTTCGTCCGATTGAACCCGGACCGCCGCTTAGCCACCTCCGCACTCCAATCCTGGTAGATCCGTACTACCCCATTCTCCCAGTTGCTGCTCTTCACCTTCTTGGCCCAGCGCAGCACACACTCCCGATCACTGAACCGGTGGAACCTCACCAGCACCGTACGCGGGGGTTCATTCTCCTTAGGCCTCCTGGCCAGTACCCTATGGGTTCCCTCCAGCTCCAGGGGCAGATGGAAAGATCCTGCCCCCACTAGTGAGTTCAGCATCGTAGCCATGTAGGTTGTCAGATGCGACCCCTCCAGCCCCTCCGCAAGGCCCAAGACCCTCAGATTTTTCTGACTCATGCGGCGATCAAGCTCCTCGAAGCGGTCCTGCCACTTCTTGTGGAGTGCCTCGTGCCCCTCCACCTTACTCACGAGGACCACGGCCTCCTCCTCTCGTTCAGCGGCCTGCGTCTGCAACGCCTGGATGGCAGAACCCTGGGACGTCTGAATCTCCGAGAGCCTTTTGTTCATTTCCTGCAGAGAGCTCAGTACCTCAGCCTTGAAATCTGCAAAACAGCGCAGGAGAGCAGCTTGCTGCTCCTGGGCCCACAGCCTCCACTCCTCTGGAGCTCCTCCGGCCGCCATCTTGGATTCCTTCCCCCATTTTTTCTGGGGAGCTGCTGCCGTTTTATCCCCCTTTCCACTCCGAGTTCGAGTCATGAAATGCGGAGAAAGTCGATCAGCACACCTTCTCCCACCGGGAGATGTCGAAAAAATTCAGTTTTGGGCTCTAAAAAGAGCCGAAAAGTCCGTTTGAAACGGGAGCTCCCAAATGTGCGGCTTCCTACGTCATCGCCGCCACCGGAAGTCGTCCTAAGCCTTTTAGACCTTATGAATGATTCCTTTTCCTTTTTGACAAGATTCATAATAGCCCTCGTTATCCAGGATTACCTATACTTGCCACCCTTAACTTTCATCCTCACAGGTACATGCCGGTTTGAATTCTAATCAACTGACATTTGAAAGCCTCCCACATGCCGGATGTTAATTTTCCCTCAAACAGCCTCGCCCAGTCAACACTCTCCAGATTCTGCCTAATGCTGTTGTAATTAGCCTTCCCCCAATCTAACGCCTTCACCCGAGGACCACCCTTGTCCTTTTCCATAAGCAGCTTGATACTTATAGAATCATGATCACTGTTCCCAAAATGTTCTCCTGCTGAAACTTCGATCACCTGACCAGGCTCCATTCCCAGCACCAGGTCCAATATGGCCCCTTCCCGAGTTGGGCTATTTGCACATTGTTTCAAGAAACCCTCCTGGCACTCCTTACAAATTCTGCTCCATCCATGCATCCAGCAGTAAGTGTGTCCCAGTCAATATCGGGAATGTTAAAATCACCCAGCACAACAACCCTATTGTTTATGCATCTTTCCAAGATCTGTCTGCATATCTGCTCCTCTATCTCCCACTGTCTGTTAGGAAGTGTGTAGTACCTTCAACATTGTGACAGCACCCTTCCTATTCCTGAGCTCTACCCAGATTGCCTCGCTGCCTGAACCCTCCAAGGTGTCCTCCACTTCATTGCCCACTCTCCTAGCTTGTCCAAATCCTTCTGCAGCCCCCTTGCTTCCTCAATACTACCTGTCCCTCTACAGATCTTTGTATCATCTGCAAACTTAGCAACAGTGCCTTCAGTTCCTTCTTCCAGATCATTAATGTACATTGTGACAAGTTGTGGTCGCAGTTGTGGTCACCAAATTGCACTGAGAGTGCCTCAGGAAGAAGATAGATTATGGAAATGAGAATATATGGAAGTGACATTGGGCTTTGAAAGTGTTATAACGTGGGACCAGAAGCAGTGTAGGACAAAGGCAAAAGTCTGGGACCAATCAATCTTGTGAATAGATTACAGCCACGGGAGGAGCACAATAGGGCAAACAGATCAAAAATGATTGAATGGATTTGCAGCAGTGGTCAATTTTATAGCTAAATTAAATTTTTGATGAATTATTTGTGCTTTTAAGTACTCGTTTTATAATGGTACTTTTCCGACTATATAGACAGCTAATTATAGAAACGGCATGGCTAGTCAAAGAAATTGTAATAAAAACAACTTGAGCAATTTGATTGATCTGTTTTGCGGCGTTTGTTGGTTTCTGAATGGTAACGTTGTGAAGAAAATAGGAGTGACCTAATTGGTTTGATCGATGTTGATTTCTGCTTCATGATTATTGGCTCATTAGCCATCATGTGGAGATGCCGGCATTGGACTGGGGTGAGCACAGTAAGAAGTCTTACAACACCAGGTTAAAGTCCAACAGGTTTGTTTCAAACATGAGCTTTCAGAGCACTGCTCCTTCCTCAGGTGAATGGCCATCGGTTGGCGGTTGAAAGTTTTTCCTACCTACCTGTGGTCCAACTAATCAACAATGTTAGCTTAAAATTGTTACTTTGGAGTCAATCTTGGGACAAATTACAACACTTTATTTGGATGATAAGCAATTTTAATCACACTCTATAGACATTTGCTGGACACATGGGGCTGGATTCTCTGACCCCCCGCCGGGTCGGAGAATCGCCGAGGTGGGCACGGTGAATCCCGCCCCCGCCGGCTGCTGAATTCTCCGGTACCGGATATTCAGCAGGAGCGGGAATCGCGCCGTGCCGGTCGGCGGGCCCCCCCCCCCCCCCCCCCCCCCCCCCCCCCCCCGGCGATTCTCCGGCCCGCAATGGCCCAAAGTCCCGCTGTTGTAATGCCTCTCCCGCCGGCATGAATCAAACCACCTCCCTTACTGGCAGGACTGGTGGCGTGGGCAGGCTCCGGGGTCCTGGGGGGAGGGGGCGGGCGTGGGGCGATCTGGCCCCGGGGGGTGTCCCCACGGTGGCCTGGCCCGCGATTGGGGCCCACCGATCCACGGGTGGGCCTGTGCCGTGGGGGCACTCTTTTCCTTCTGCGTTGGCCATAGCCTCCACGATGACCAACGCGGACGTGACCCCCTCCCTTGCACATGCGCGGGGATGACGTCAGCAGCCACTGACGCTCCGGCGTATGCGCGGACTTCCGCCGCCCAGCGAAGTCCCTTCGGCCCCGGCTGACGTGGCATCAAAGGTCTTCCACGCCAGCCAGCTGGCAGGACGGGAACCACTCCGGCGCGGGCCTAGCCCCTCAAGGTGAGGGCTTGGCCCCTAAAGGTGCAGAGAAATTCGCACCTTTGGGGCGGCCTGACGACGGAGTGGTTCACGCCACTCCATCCCGCCGGGACCCCCCGCCCCGCCGGGTAGGGGAGAATCCATCTCCTGATTTGTAATATTGGTGAAATATAATTGTCAAAACTTTAAACGAGTTAAAAATAGAAACTGTTGGAAACAGCCGGTCAGGCAACATCTGTGGAGAGTGAAAGAGTTAAAAGTTTTTGGGTGGGTGATCTTTTATCAGAACTGGAGAAGTTAAAGATGTAACTGGTTTGAAGAAGGTACATAGGCAGGGAAAGGGGGAGGGAGAAAGAACAAAAGGGAATGTTTGTGATCGGGTGAAAGGAAGGCGAGATTAAAGGACAAAAGGGATGATTGTGCAAAGCAAAAGGAACTGGTAATGGGACAAGTAAATAAACAAAAGATGATGTCCAAAGGAATAGAGATGGGAATAGCAGGATCACCAGCAATAGCTGCTATCAGTAAAATTGAGGTAAAGGTTATAACACATTATGGCTCTTTACTTTCTGTGAAGACATCATTAATTCACACATGCTTATGGAAGAAATGTTTGCATATCTTTCATAGAATTCTGCGACACACAAGACTCTTTGGCCTGTCGAACCTGAATTGGTCCTTTTACAGAGCAATCCAGTTAAACCTGCTGCCCCATCCATGTTCCAAATCTCTGCAATTTTTTATCCTTCAAATATTAATCAGAATTTCCTTTTGAAGATGAGTTTTGAATCAATGTCCACCACCCTATCAGGCACTGTCTTCCAAATCTTATCTCAATGTGTATAAAGCTCTAGTTCTTGTCACTTCTAGTTCTTTGCCACCCACCTATAATTTGTGGTCAAATAAAAGCAATATACTGCGGATGCTGGAAATCTTAAATAAAATATACAAAATGCTGGGAAATCAGCCAAGTGCCATCTGTGGAGAGAGAAAAACAGTTTTGTTAGGTTAGGTTAGTTAGGTTTTGTGAAGGGTAGGTCATGCCTCACAAACCTTATCGAGTTCTTTGAGAAGGTGACTGAACAGGTAGACGAGGGTAGAGCAGTTGATGTGGTGTATATGGATTTCAGTAAAGCGTTTGATAAGGTTCCCCACGGTCGGCTATTGCAGAAAATACGGAGGCTGGGGATTGAGGGTGATTTAGAGATGTGGATCAGAAATTGGCTAGTTGAAAGAAGACAGAGAGTGGTAGTTGATGGGAAATGTTCAGAATGGAGTTCAGTTACGAGTGGCGTACCACAAGGATCTGTTCTGGGGCCGTTGCTGTTTGTCATTTTTATAAATGACCTAGAGGAGGGCGCAGAAGGATGGGTGAGTAAATTTTCAGACGGCACTAAAGTCGGTGGAGTTGTAGACAGTGCGGAAGGATGTTGCAGGTTACAGAGGGACATAGATAAGCTGCAGAGCTGGGCTGAGAGGTGGCAAATGGAGTTTAATGTGGAGAAGTGTGAAGTGATTCACTTTGGAAAGAATAACAGGAATGCGGAATATTTGGCTAATGGTAAAATTCTTGGTAGTGTGGATGAGCAGAGGGATCTCGGTGTCCATGTACATAGATCCCTGAAAGTTGCCACCCAGGTTGATAGGGTTGTGAAGAAGGCCTATGGTGTGTTGGCCTTTATTGGTAGAGGGATTGAGTTCCGGAGCCATGAGGTCATGTTGCAGTTGTACAAAACTCTAGTACGGCCGCATTTGGAGTATTGCGTACAGTTCTGGTCGCCTCATTATAGGAAGGACGTGGAAGCTTTGGAACGGGTGCAGAGGAGATTTACCAGGATGTTGCCTGGTATGGAGGGAAAATCTTATGAGGAAAGGCTGATGGACTTGAGGTTGTTTTCGTTAGAGAGAAGAAGGTTAAGAGGTGACTTAATAGAGGCATACAAAATGATCAGAGGGTTAGATAGGGTGGACAGCGAGAGCCTTCTCCCGCGGATGGGGGTGGCTAGCACGAGGGGACATAGCCTTATATTGAGGGGTAATAGATATAGGACAGAGGTCAGAGGTGGGTTTTTTATGCAAAGAGTGGTGAGGCCGTGGAATGCCCTACCTGCAACAGTAGTGAACTCGCCAACATTGAGGGCATTTAAAAGTTTATTGGATAAGCATATGGATGATAATGGCATATTGTAGGTTAGATGGACTTTAGTTTTTTTTTCCATGTCGGTGCAACATCGAGGGCCGAAGGGCCTGTACTGCGCTGTATCGTTCTATGTTCTAAGTTAACATTTCATATCTGTCTGAGTTTCTCTGACGAATGTACGAACAAATATACAAACATATGAATTAGGAGCAGAAGTAGGCTACTCAGCCCCTTGAGCCTGCTATGCCATCCAATAAGAATCATGGCTTTTCTGATTGTAACTTTAACTCCACATTTCCACCTACTCATGATAACCTTTCACCCCTTGCATTTCAAGAATCCAACTACCTCTGTCTTCAAAATATTCAAAGATTGTGCTTCCACCATCTTTTGAGGAAGAGAGTTTCAAAGACTTACAATCCTCAGAGAGAAAAAATTCACCTCATCTCTGCGTTAATTGAACAACTCATTATTTTTAAACAACGATTACTAGTTCTAGATTATTCCATAAGAGAAAACATCTTCCTGACTCATAAGAACATAAGAACTAGGAGCAGGAGTAGGCCATCTGGCCCCTCGAGCCTGCTCCGCCATTCAATTAGATCATGGCTGATCTTTTGTGGACTCAGCTCCACTTTCCGGCCCGAACACCATAACCCTTAATCCCTTTATTCTTCAAAAAACTATCTATCTTTACCTTAAAAACATGTAATGAAGGAGCCTCAACTGCTCAACTCACCCTGTCAAAACCTCTCAGAATCTTATGTTTCAATTAAGTTGCCTTTTACTCTTCTAAACCCCCGCTGAGGGTTGAGACAAACCTCCCATTCCAGGTATTAGTCTATTAAACCTAACTGTTTCCAAAGCATTTATATCCATCTTTAAATAAGGAGACCAATAAAAAGTACTCCACATGTGGTCCCACCAATGCCCTGTGCAACTTGCCTACTTTAGTATTTAATTCCCTCACAATAAACAATAACATTTTATTAGCTTTACCCACATACTAATCTTTTGCGATTCATGCACTAGAACACCCAGGTCCCTCTGCACCTCAGGGCTTTGCAAACACTCACCATTTAAATAATACGCTTCTTTTTTGTTCCTTTTGCCAGAATGGACAATTTCACATTTCCCCACGCTATACTCCATTTGCCAGATCTTTGCCCACTTGGTTAAACTAACTATATCTCTTTAGAGCCTTCTTATGTCCTCTTCACAATGTATCATGACAACATTCTAGTTAATTGTAGTCTTGGCAAGGCTCTCCTCTTTGTTAGACACCAATGAAATATACTCATTTAGTACCTCAGCCTCCTTCAATAGATCTCCATTTTAATTATCCCCACCATTCCCCTGACAATCATTTAAATATGCTTATCGAAGATCTTTGGATCCTTTTATGTTAGCCAAGGCAAGGAAAACAATTTGATGTCAGTCTTATCATTGGTGGCTCCTTTCAATCTCATTAAAATTTAGTCAGTTTAATATAGATGCACTTTGAGCAAAGAACAATAACTCAAATCTAATAATAATGATTGAATAGACTAGAAAGCTTTTTTAAAAATCAAAACCAAGCTGGAAACTAAAATTCAACTAAAGTAGCCTATTAATTATAAAAAAGTTCATAAGAGCAGCAGCACATTTTCCCACATTGGACCACAAAGGCTGGTTTAGCACAGTGGGCTAAGACAGCTGGCATGTAACGCAGAACAAGACCAGCAGCGCGGGTTCAATTCCCGTTCCAGCCTCCCTGAACAGGCGCCGGAATGTGGCGACTAGGGGCTTTTCATAGTAACTTCATTGAAGCCTACTTGTGACAATAAGTGATTATTATTATTAAGTGAAACAGAAATGTCATGTTATCGAACAAAAACCCATAATACTCCAATATATTATAAGGCAAACTAGTAAATTATATGGAAAGTTTTTTCTGCATATGTACTATATATGTTTATTGTGCACATATAAGACAATTTAGTACCATGCATAGTTTTGAAAACTAACGAGTCAAAGTTACAACCTTTGTGCAATGAGCTATAGTGCCATTATGCACAGTGTATCTGTAGTGCATTGGTTTGTCCTGTGAAAAGCCTAGGATGGCTACAACATACTTGGGTGCCTTAAAACCATGACAGGAATGGACTGTGATGGAAAAGCAGAGTTTAATGGGTAACAGAGGACCTTACTCAGTGGTAATGCCTGAGTGACATTTCTATGTTTCACATTTCAAGTAGCAGCATGTGACGAGCTTTCTTAACAAGTTCAGCTGAAAAATCTACTGTTCCTGTTATTGCAGAAAATGACATTTTCCAGTCACAGATAGAGTCATAGTATTTTACAGCAGGGAGAGAGACCCTTCGGCCCATTCCATCCGCGCCGACCATCAAGCACCTATTTATTCTAATTCCATTTTCAGCACGTAGTCTGTAGCTTTGTATGCTATGGTATTTCACTCTGACTTTGTCTATATAAATGTTTCTGGAACATACCTCGCCATTCACCTGAGGAAGGAGCTGCGCTCCGAAAGCTTGTGTTTGAAACAAACCTGTTGGACTTTAACCTGGTGTTGTAAGACTTCTTACTGTGCTCACCCCAGTCCAACGCCGGCATCTCCACATCATGGTATTTCAAGTACTTATCTAAATACTTCTTAAAATTTGTGAGGGTTCCCGTCTCGACCATCGTTTCAGGCAGTGAGTTCTAGATTCCAACCACCCTTTGGGTGAAAAAGGTTTTCCTCACATATCCTGTAAACCTTCTTCCCTTTACCTTAAGTCTATGCGCTCTGGTTACTGATCCTTCCATTAAGAGGGAAAAGTACCTTCCTCTCCAGCCTATCTATGTCCCTATCTGTACACCTCGGTCAGGTTCCCCCTAAGCATTTTCTGCTCCAGGGAAAACAACCCCTGCCTAACCAGTCTCTCTTGATAGCTGAAACGATCCAGCCCAGGCAACATCCTGGTGAATCTCCTCTGCATCCTCTCCAGTGAAATCACTTACTTTCTATAGTGTGGTGACCAGAACTGCACATAGTACTCCAGCTGGGGCCTAACTAGTGTTTTATACAGCTCCGACATAACCTCCTTGCTCTAATATTCAATGCCTCAGTTAATAAAGGCAATAATCTTTCTACCTGTCCTGATGATTTCACAGATCTGTGAACATCCACACCAAGGTCCCTTTGATCCTCTGTACTTGAAATGAAATGAATGAAAATGAAATGAAAATCGCTTATTGTCACAAGTCGGCTTCAAATGAAGTTACTGTGAAAAGTCTCTAGTCGCCACATTCCGGCGCCTGTTCAGGGAGGCTGGTACAGGAATTGAACTATGTTGCTGGCCTGCATTTGTCTGCTTTAAAAGCCAGCTTCTAGGGCCTGACCATTTATTGTGTATTCCCTTGCCTTGTTAGTTCTCCCAGAATGCATTACCTCATACGTTTTATGGTTAAATTCCATTTCCCAATTTTCTGCCCACCTAACCAACCCATCCTGTAATCTAAGGCCTTGCTCCTCACTATTTACCACACCTCCAATTTTTATGTCACCTGTGAACTTACTTATCATACCTCCTACTTTCACATTCAGATCATTAATGCGTACTACAAATAATAAAGGATCCAGCACTGATCCCTGCGGAACACCACTGGTCACAGGCTTCCAGTCACAAAAAACATTTTCAACCATCACCCTCCTGCCACTAAGCCAGTTTTGGATCCAGTTTGCCAAATTCCCCTGGGTCCCATGGGCTCTTACCTTCTTTATCAGCCTCCCATGTGGGACATTGTCAAAAGCTTTACTAAAGTCCATATAGGCTACATCAACTGCACTACCATCATCTACAAACCTAGTCACTTCCTCAAAAAATTAAATCATGTTTTGTCGAAGCTTTTCATCTGGCACTCATCAGGACAATCACAAGAACACCAAGGACAGGAGAAACAATACTGTATGAGAATAGCGTGCTAATTGGTTGACATCTGATAAAGACGTTGCCATGGAGACTGCACTAGTTGTTGGTGACTGACAGCTAACTGCCTAGTATTATTTGAAATTTAAACCAGGCAGTGGAAAGAACATGCTGTTCCAAATGATCCGTATCCTTCTGCTATTAGTAGTGGGAAAAGTGTAGACCAACCTAACCTGCCCATGCTTGCAAGGCGCAAAACGAGGTGTGCAACATTAGACATGATTCTGCGATTGTCAGCATTCGTTAGATAATCCTCAGTGTGCTATGAATTACACTCACAACCAATTGAGATTATCAGATGGACTTGCAGTGTGGCTTATTTGCATGAACAGAAAGCTACAAATACACAGGGCCCTGATCTTTGCAGACAGAAAGTATATGTATACACATTGCAGCATGGATTCTCCGCTGCCGGTAGTGGGAGAATGGAATGTCACCTGGAAAACGGGATCTGCGTCGGACGTCAAGTCCGTTCCGATGTTCTGGTCCCCTGAAGGCAGTGAGCAGTAAGCTACACGCCCCGTCCGGATAGCAACATGCAAATAGGCCATGAGCACCAACTTGCATCCAATTAATAGACTGGAAGCCCAATTCTCCACGGCCCCGTGATGCTCCAGCCCCTTCAGCCAGGATTCATGCGGATGTGGATTGGTGCAGTAATTTTCAACCATGGCCCTGACGCAGTGGACCCCGCAGTGGTCAAGGGGGTCAGTGCTTAATGGAGGTGTCCCCCGTCAGAAGGCCCCTCCCCCAACACAGTATCCCGCAAGCCCCCCTCCATGCAGAAATTTGCACCATAAAGGAGATTGAATCCCTCTTGGATGACGCTCCTAGCACCAGCGAGACCAAGAGTGATTCTACTCCAGTGGTAGAACATAGTGTCCGGAAGAGAGACTCCAGCTCTGCGTCTGTTTCAGCTAAACAAAATAAGTGATATCCATTCGCTGGTTCATTCCTCAGGGCAATGCCTTGTCCAATCAGAGTCAAATTGCCTGGTTTAAATTTCAAACAATGCTTGGCAGTTAACTGCCAGTCACCATCAACTGGTGCATTCTCCATGGCAACACCTCTACCAATCAGAGTCCAACAATCAGCACACTCTTCTCATAAAATATAAAGTTGTTGTTTCCCCTGACACTGGTATTCTTGCGATTGTCCCGTTGAGTGTAAGATTAAAAGCTTTGGCAAAATGCATTTTTTCATCAATTCTCAAGTCTGTACTACCAAACGACTTCCGTGTTAAGTTGTACCTATGGGGCAACATAGTACTTTGATATACATGTATTTAACATAACTGTAACAGTCATGGGACATGTAAAACATGACATTTCCCGACACACACATTTTACGTAGTGAATTGAATCAGACATATTTAGGGTTACATGGTATTCATAAATATATAAAGACAGGTTATATTATTATTGTTGTTCACAGTTAAACACTAATATGCACAAATACAGTTAAGATCTGTACTGGCCAAATGGTTACATGTTGAATGATAGGATAACAAATTTGGATACGGTGGCCATTGGGCATGAATGTCAACATTAACGACTCTATAACCAGGTCTTGATATGTGATTTTGTTGGGTGGATAAAAGCAATTGAGCATCTCTCTAACAATCTACTGGGGTTTAAATGGAGCTTGCAGAGTGCAGACTATTGCACAGTACAGTAGAGTCAGCTCATAAAGATGGGACACACACTTTAGTGCTTTCGCCGCCAGGCACAGGCTGTTACCCATTTCAGACCTGTCTCCCGCAGGTAACTTTCATGGTGACACTGAAATCAAGAGATAACTATCCATTATGATTTATTCAGCAAAACAGTTAATTTGGCAGCTTTCAAACTCCATCTGATATGAAACGTTTCTTTGATTATCCACAAACTCTTAGAAAGAAAAAAATCAATATTATTAAACCAGCTTCTGTCTAAATAGCACCATAAATGCTGAATGTTGTGTAAGAGGTTCTGACCTTAGATGTACTGACAGTCCACCTCCTGCTTTTGGCACATCACCTTTCCTGCGGTGCAGCTGTTTCTTCATGTTGACTTTGACCCATATCATGTCATCTCTGATGGTTTTCTGTAACTAATGATCACAAATTTATAACACTCTTCTAACATTGTAACAGACTGACCTGAAGGTTTGCATTGCATTGTATTTTGCAACCCTGGCTAATGTTTCTCGACAAGTTAAATCCTCATGCCACATAATCCTTTGTCCATCAGAAAATGTTTGAGCCGAAGTCATCAATCAGGTGGGTCAGTATGGACTTTTAACTTTCATCACTTAGCAATTCATCCTTATTCATTAAAAATATTTCCATTTGTGAATTGATTTAATAGTCTTTGTAACTGCTAGTTTCCTTTAAACAAATTATTTGCTTTGCTTTACTGAGCAAAGAATCTTGTTGATCATGTGCTTGTGTAGTCACCGACTGAGCCCTGGGATTATCTTCCACTTTGACAGCTTATGTCAGATTGCTTGCTGCAGTTGTCATGTAATCACTAAGAGATGTTTAATTCTATCCAGGTTCTGTACATGCCTGGGATGATAGATGACTGATGTGTGTGTAAGCATCCTAAATTTACAGCTCATTAAAACGGGATGACCTTGCAGAAATTGGCCTTAACCAAACAAGTTGCATGTGATATTAGTTGCAGTGGCTAGGTGAGAACAGTGCTTAACAAACACTAATTATTGGCATTTGCAACTTTCCATGTTGCCATTTTAAAAGATGTCCGATATGGTATCCTGAATGAGGATTTTAATTAAACAACAGAAATGCCTAAAAAAAGTTAGTAATATTTACAAAGTTTGTCAATCTGTGCAATCACCTCCACTTTTGATCTCTTTGTCCCCAGTAAAACCTATACTCTCTCTCCCACCTTGGTTGTTCCCCCGCTGTGAACCCCTATAATTGTTCCCTCAAGTCAAGGGGATTTGAAGCCATCATCTTTGGCCTCACTCCAAACTCTATACCCTTGCCACACATTCTAGCCCCCTTGCTGACTTGTGTTCCAGCTTGAACCACACGCTGCAACCTGAAGAGTCCTATTTGCTGCCTTATCCTCTCTATCATTAAGACTGCCGGTTTTTATTTCTGTAATACAGTTTGCTCCTGCTCCACTTCATTTTATCTGCTCTGAAACATTTCATCCATCTTCAGATTCAGTGTCGCTTGGTAGACGGCGCATCTTCCACACTCTGTTCAACTCAACCAAAACTTTGTTGTCTATATTGTATCGCACACCAAATCTGGCTCACCCATTATTTCTGCCCTTGCCGACCTACTTTAAGTCCTGGCCTACAACTTAAAATTATCATCCTTGTGTTTAACCCCCTTTACTGTATGCCTTTTCCCTCCTCTACTCTATAACCTCATAATCCCTTCAAACTCTCCTTTCCTCTAACTCTAGGAACTTCTTCAATCCTCCATCCCACCTTTGCACATGTGCCTTCAACCACATAGGCCCAATGCTCTGGAATTCCCTCCCTATAGCCCTCTGCCTCTCCACTTCCCTCTTCTTTTTAAGGCCTTCCTTAAAACTGCTTATTTGACCACTTTTCTGTCAACTCTTTTGGCAAGCCATGCAGTCTTGTCTAATATCCTTGTGAAACTGTATGCACTGCTCTTCTACATTTAAGGTGTTATCTAATACAAGTTGTTGTTGCTATCAAATACAAATTCTGGTATTTGTCACTATTGGGATATCCTACGACTAGATATTGAGCATTCTTTGGCTTTATTTGAAAGGAGGTTGGTTCTCTTCAAGGGAAGAATTTATTTTAATTAGTTTTGCTTCTTCTGTTTCTAACACACAGCACATAAAAGAAGAACTTTCCTGTTTTTCTTGTGATAAACAACCTGCTGAAGATCTGTCATATTGTTAGCTGATGGTTCAGAAATAATCACTCCCATGACATGTGCAACTTGTCTGTCATCAGCTGCCTGATATGAAAGGGAATCAGCGTCTTTTCGAGTTGGAATGGTGGCCCCCAATTCTGCAGTATAGTTAAAGTGTAATACCAGCTGAGGCACAATACCTGGCTGAGAGAAATTGAGTACTTCTAGATGCTGAAGCCTTCGTGTGTTGCAGTTGTAACCTTGTACTGATACTTTTTTCCTATTTATGTTATCTTGGTGTTAAATGCGATCCTTTTGTTTTCTCTCTGCCCATTCCTACTTGTACGGTCATCTACTGTTTCCCTTAGTCAGCCACTCATGTCTTGTACGCTGTGATTATTTTTCTATATTACTTTTATAGATTTAAAATATCTCCAGTGGTCTTCTGAATTACAAGTGCCAATTATATTAACCTGTTATGACTCCAGAGCCAATCACTGTGCCTCAGCTAAAGTAATGTACTGATGTTGCACAGTTGCCCATTGCTTTTTAGAACATCTCCTTCATTCCCGTTCAGCTTGTAGCCCCTTGCAGTGCTGTAAATTGTGTTCTTTTTACAAATGTAACTTCATTTTGGCCAACAGAGGAATTTGTTTGTGGAGATTCTGAATGACACTAACAATGTGGTTGTTTACATTGTATTCCACATATGATCTAAAATAGGTCTCAGCTTTGCACTGATACTTCACCAAAGAAGGTACAAGATCACAGTAAAAAAAAAGTAAAATTTAAGAGACCACATGACCATTGATTTGATTAGTCACCAAGTTATTGCTCAGCAATGGGCCAATCTTCTTGGCAGTAACTGAGGCTATTTTTTTTTAAAGATGCTGAATGTGTGCTATAAAGTGTTACCGCACTTTGAAGAGACTTTGTTAGTAACAACTAATGGTGGCCTTTGTCGATGAATTTATTGAATAATTCTTTGGCTAACATAGTTGGTTCCTCATTTTTGCTGTAGGGTTTCCTTGGCTCTTGAAGTTCCAAATTAACTTGTTAATTTTGTAGTTGGACTGAAAGCAATCATGTGGTCAAATCAGGTGATCCAGATGAATCAAGGTTAACAGGAGCCAGTTCAGCTTTTCTAAATAAGCTTTCCATTCTAGATGTGGACTGTTGTCGAGAGTTTTAGTGCAGTCAGTGAGCTAACTCAGCACTCAGTCTCGCTTTTTTTTCTTTCAAATCAGGATTATATCAGACACTTTATGAAGAGAGAATGCTGCAATTAGACGTTCACTTATCCTAGACTCATTGAATTTAATTCTTTACCAGAACCCACACCAGAGAAAATTGGCGACTCTTTGCAGGATTTGTACAAGGCACTGGAGAACGCCAGTGTGTCTCCATTAGGAGAGCATCGCCTTTCCACCAAACAGGAATTCAAGAAGTCCTTTGTAAAGAGATGCGACAATCCAGTTATCAATGAAAAATTGCATAAACTTAGAATTCTAAAGAGCACAATTAAGGTAGGACATTCCCTTTTTTGTTAAGGAAATCATTACTGTTAAATTAGTCAGAATTAACTGGCTGTAACTTCACTGTTTTTTTTCCCCCAACCTACCCTTTCTTTCTAAGGGTCTGGAATGCATCATCACCACCTAACTTGAAATCCAGCATTTCCTGCTCCCATCCTTTCAATCTAGGCGCTACCCTATCCAACACCAAGACATAGAGTGCTTAGAGTAACCAACAATATTCTGTATGATTTTAACCATAAAGCATTAGGCCTCCAGGTTCTCCTGTAACGCTTTCCCGCTTTTGATTCAGTCAACCATGGTATCCTACTCCGTGTCTCGTCTCTGTGGTTCACTTTTGTAACACTGTGCTCATGTAGTTCTGTAACTACCTGTACTACTGAATCCAACATGTCCTGCAATAGAATCTTGTCCCATGCCTGCGGAGTCATCTCTGCCGCTCCCCAAGGTTCCATCTTCGACCCTCTCCTATTCCTCACCGAGATGCCTATTTTTTTTGTCAGAATTATACAGAAGTACGGGTTGCCTTTCGTAAGAAAGCTGATGATACCCAACTTTACCTCGACTTCATGGTTATCACTGTGCTGGCTTAAAATGGAAAATGAGCCTGAGTTTTTTGCAGCCTGGTTCTGTGCTATAGCAAGTTTATTCCCTGATGAGGTGCAATCCTGAACTGTGAAGTGCTTTGGGATGTTTTGCTGTGTTAAGTGTACATAAACATGATTTGTTATTATTCTGTTTTACCATGTTGTCGTATTAACTCTTTGAATGTAGGAGATCCCCAATGGTGCCGCAACGTTATGCAGCTCAAAACTGCACATATGTTGGAATAAACCCTGATGTTTGACCGGAGAACCATGAAAGATGTTGCAATTAGCCCAGGTTAGATCAGGCAAACAATCCACAGCTGGGCTGAACTCAACAGTAACAAATTGCACTTGTATATCATTTCTAAGGCACCATGATCTCCAGATGTTCTGATACATTACAGTTCAAAGATATTTTGGACGTCAACTGGAATTTGGAGAGTTATGGTGAGGTCAAGGGGATCAGTTTTGAGTATTCGATTGAAGGTGAGGACAGATAAAATAGAGCAGAGTGGGGGCTGGGGTGTAGGGTTAAGGACAGTTTCAGCAGTAGAGTGGATGGATTTATAGGCAAGGACAAAGATTTTGAAGACAATGTATTGGACAATAGCAAGCCACTGGATATCAGGGAAGGGCACGACATAATGCAGAATATATTCCAAGTTGCAGAGTTCTGAATAGGTAAGATGTTCAAGATTGATCTCTTGAGGTTTATTGAGAAGAACTACAACAGTTTGCATTTAAGTAGCACTTTTAAGGGCAGCACGGTGGTTCAGTGGTTAGCACTGTTGTCTCACGGTGCCGAGGTCCCAGGTTCGATCCCGGCTCTGGCACACTGTCCGTGTGGAGTTCGCACATTCTCCCCGTGTTTGCATGGGTTTCGCAAGGTAGGTGGATTACCCAGGTTAAATTGCCGCTTAATTGGAAAAAATGAATTGAGTACTCTAAATTTATTTTAGAAAAATAATAAAAAGATAATTGTTTTAAAAGTAACACTTTTAATGTGGTTAAAATGACGCAGGGTGCTTTCTAAGAACATTATCAAATACTATTTAACACTGAGCCACATGAAGAGATACTAGCAGAAGTGACCAGAAGCTTGATTATTGAAGTATGGTCCTAGGAACAATTTAAAACAAGACAAAGAGGCAGAAAGTTTTCGAGAAGGGGTTCTGACTTTAGGATCTAGCCGGCAGAAGGCATGGCTGTGATTTGTAGAGCATTTAAAGTTAGGGATCATAGAATCATAGAATTTACAGTGTAGAAGGAGGCCATTTGGCACATCGAGTCTGCACAGGCCCTTGGAAAGAGCACCCTACCCAAACCCACACCTCCACCCTATCTCCACACCTCCACCCTATCCCCGTAACCCCAACTAACATTTTTTGGACAGCAAGGCCAATTTAGCATGGTCAATCCACCTAACCTGCACATTTGGGCAGCACAGTAGCATGGTGGTTAGCATAAATGCTTCACAGCTCCAGGGTCGATTCCCGGCTGGGTCACTGTCTGTGTGGAGTCTGCACGTCCTCCCTGTGTGTGCGTGGGTTTCCTCCGGGTGCTCCGGTTTCCTCCCACAGTCCAAAGATGTGCGGGTTAGGTGGATTGGCCATGCTAAATTGCCCATAGTGTCCTAAAAAGTAAGGTTAAGGGGGGTTGTTGGGTTACGGGTATAGGGTGGATACGTGGGTTTGAGTAGGGTGATCATTGCTCGGCACAACATCGAGGACCGAAGGGCCTGTTCTGTGCTGTACTGTTCTATAATGTTCTATAATGTTCTATCTTTGGACTGTGGGTGGAAACTGGAGCACCTGGAGGAAACCCACGGGATGTAAAAGAGGCTAGAACCAGAGGAGCCAATGGAACACAAAGCATTGTAAGACTGGATGAGGTTACAGATATATGGAAGGGCAAGGCCATGGAGGAACTTGGAAACCAGGATGAGAATTTCAAAATTGAGGACTGACACACCAGGAGTCCAATCCCAGTTCGCGAGCACAAGGCAGAAGGGTAAGTGGGACTTGGTGCGAGAAAGGAAATGGAGCAGCAGCGTTTATGGAGGTTGTCAAATGGGAGGCCAGCTAGAAGAGACTTGCAACAGTTAAGCTTAGGACCAATGATAGGTCATTTTCCAAAGCTTTGGAGAAATTGAGTGTGGCTCTGAAAAAAACATTGGATTAGAGTTTTAAGGGGAAGCAAAGCTAGCAATATTGTGGAGCTGGAAGTTAGTGGTTTAGGTGATAGCTTGCAATGCAGAGATGAATGAGCATTGTCTTTAGTTCTCAACCTTTTAACAGGGAGTTGATGGTTGGTATTGGTGAAGCCCTTTTTGCCTGAGCCTTGGGTCTGTATCAGGCATGGCAGATATATTCTCAGCCAGATTCTGCAAGCAGGCAGATTAAGAGCTGCATTAATTGTGCAATGCCTGCTAATCGTGGCAACGGGAGCCAGGCTCCAAAATAAAATAGATTCTGGCTGCACCAACTCTTGCTGACCCGACAAACATTCCCAAAATCACAACTGTCTAAGTAACTACTGCATTGGGTAATGGAAATCCTGGGAGTTGCTTGTTTGCGTGACAGTTTCCTGTGGCAGCACTCTGTCAAATGTACAAAACTGACCACACATGTTTTGTTAAAATAGAAACTTTTTACTGAATTTCTGCATGTCTAGTTATTTTTCTTTAATTTTTTCTCCCTGTTGCTTCCTTTTGATGCATTCAAGTGTGCAGTTAATTTTACTATTTAATTATATTTACTTCTTTTAAAAGAATGGAAAATGTTGAATAGATCCCCTGATCTATTAATTTGGAAATTGAAAATAGTAAAAGTATAATAAACTCCCGCCTTTGTATTTTTTGTGAATTCAGTCTTAAAAAATAATGAGGAAACATTATGGGCGGAATTCTCTGCTCCCGGGAAAAATCGGGAGGGCTGTCATGAACTCGGCCGAGTTTCACGACGGCCTCGGAGGCTCTCCTCGCCCCCTATTCTCCCCCCCCCCCCCCCCCCCCCCCGGCAGGGCTAGGAGCGGCGCTCCGTAAATCTCGGCCGCGGGGGCGTCGCGCCGAGATGACACGGCCGGTGCGCCTAATGACGTCAGCCGCGCATGCGCAGGTTGGCCGGCTCCAACCCGCGCATGCGCGACTGACGTCACGACACTGACAGCTCGAACCCGCGCATGCGCAGTGGCCGTCTTTCCCCTCAGTCGCCCCGCAAGATGTGGCGGCTTGATCTTGCGGGGCACCGGAGGGGAAATAGTGCGTCCGATTGAGACGACGGCCCGACGATCGGTGGGGAATGAGCACCACCACTGTGCTCGGGAGTGGACAGGCCCACGATCGGTGGGCACCGATCGTGGGCCTGTCCACTCCCGAGCACAGTGGTGGTGCTCATTCCCCACCAGGCCCCCTACAAGCCCCAAACGGGCATCTCCACACCCGTTTCACGACGGCAGCGACCAGGTGTGAAACGGTCGCGAACAGCAGGCCGCTCGGCCCATCCAGGCGAGTGGCGATTCTTCCGAGCGGGCGGGGGGGGGGGGAGAAACGAGGGGGGCGTGAAATTTGTCGGGGGCACTCCCGCGATTCTCCCACGCCGCGTGGGGAGTGGAGAATCGCGCCCTATATCTTTTATATTTTATATATTTGAGCAATTTCAGGATGTCACTTGTCCCTAAAACAAGTGTTTGTCAAACAGTTGACTTTTTCCAATGAACAGAGATTTATCTTTACGTTTAAAGTGAGGTAGGCTGTAGCACACCCAGGTCAACATCTAACACATTTACACGTGAAGACAAGGGGGGGAACAATGTGGAAGGAGGACTGTGCAAGGGGGGGTAAGGGAAGGGCTTGTGCTTACAATGGCAGTCAGAGGGGCAAGGAGGTGGGTGAAGAAGACAAACAATGGAAGGAGGCAAGACCGAGGGGAGGGAAACTGGACACTGACGAGGCTGCATGAAAAGCTCACAAAAATGGGAGTCAAGGGATACCACATTGTTTACTGGAAAGTGATGCACAAAGACTCCAGATGGGGTGGGTAAAGGTCCAAGTGGGGCATGATGGCCTCAGGCAAGGGAAGGGTGCTTGAATGGAAGAACAGACTTCTTTTCCCTCTGGGTTGGAGAGAGTGATAGGAGTGTGCTGGACTGGTATTTAAATATGGTGCTGGGGCCTTTGAACCCATCAGCTGAAGTTGGGCGGCTGAATCAGCTGCCAGCCCAGCAGGAAAGTCAGAGGGGGACGCACTTGGGCATAATTAATGAGGTTGCAAACGCAGAATCTGGGGCAGGTGCCACTGGAGCTGCCGAGCACCACAATTAGTCTCAAAATGGAAGAATTCCACCCTATGTTTAATAGTGTCCTCGAATCTATATTCATGCTCATGCTGAATGCCTAAAAGGTTGTTGGTTTTTAGTGTCCACATCTCTATCTTCGCGAGTGCAAAAGACTGTTCTACCCTTTAGTAAATCTTATCAAATTTCTGTGAACTGTTATATTTGCACTTAATTTCATCTATTTCAGCTATCTGTCGAATTAAACACGTGTCTTACGAGTCAGGAGGCATAGTGGTATTGTCACTGGACTAATAATCCAGAGACCCAGGACAAGATCCAGGGACCTTGGTTCAAATCGCACCATGGCAGATGGTGGAGTTTGAATTCAACAAAAAAAATCTGGAATGAAAAGTATAATGATGACCACGAAACCATTGTTGATTATCATAAAAACCCATCCAGTTCGTTAATGTCCTTGAGGGAGGAAAATCTGCAATATTTACCAGTGGCGGGATTCTTCCCTACCTGGCGGGGCGGGGGTTCCCGGCAGGATGGAGTGGCGTGAACCACTCCGGGGTTGGGCCGCCCCAAAGTGCGGAAGTCTCCGCAACTTTAGGGGCCAAGCCCTAACATTGAGGGGCTAGGCCGGCGTCGGAGTGATTGGCACGCCGCCGGCCGGCGGGAACGGCCTTTGGCGCCACGCCAGCCGGGGCCGAAGGGACTTCGCCGGCCGGCGGAAGTCCGCACATGCGCCGGAGCGTCAGCAGCTGCTGACCTCATCCCCGAGCATGCGCAGGGGAGGGGGTCACTTCCGCCATCATGAAGACTATGGCGAAGGGGGAAGGAAAAGAGTGCCCCCACGGCACAGGCCTGCCCGCCGATCAGTGGGCCCCGATTGCGGGCCAGGCCACCGTGGGTGAAACCCCCGGGGCAAGATCGCCCCGCAGCCCTCCCAGGCCTGGTCCCGCCGGTAAGATGGGTGGTTTGATTCACGCTGGCGGGACCGGCATGACAGCGGCGGGACTTTGGCCCATCGCGGGCCGGAGAATCGCCGTGGGGGGCCCGCCGACAGGCGTGGCGCGATTCCCGCCCCCGCCGAATCTCTGGTGCCGGAGACTTCGGGAGATGGCAGGGGCGGGATTCACGCCGCCCCCCGGCGATTCCCCGACCCAGCGGGGGGTCAGCGAATCCTGCCCCTGGTCTCCAGATCCACAGCATTGTTGTCTGAAATGGAGGGCAGTTAGGAATTAGCAATAAATGCTGGCCCTGCCAGTGACGCCCACATCCCCTGAAATACCTCTGAAAGACATCACTCCTCAAAGTAATCACTCAGTTTCAAAGAAAAGCAAGATTGACTTGAATCTTGGGTCACATTTAGTCAAGACGCTATCTGAGTTGATCAAAAACATGCCCTTTCTTCCACTTGACAGATCGAAAAACCTACTGTGGTAGGCTATATTTGGGGGATCGCGGTACCTAGGTGGGATGTACCTTATACTATAGTATGAGTGGTAGAACCTGCCTGCTGGTTCCGCCCAGCAGACGGAGCACCCACAGCGAATGGCTGCTCTGCGCATCAAGCCAGAATGTCTACAAATCAATCCCCCTGCAGCAAATGCAGCAGCAACGTTTAAACATTGGCTGGCCTATTTCAACGGGACGGCCCCGACTACCCCCACGGAGGAACAGAAAATGCATGTCCACTCAAGGGCGAGCCCAGAAATCTACACGCTTATCGAAGACGCGGACGGCAATGACTTTGTTAAAAGAGCACTAAGTCCGCCCTGTGAATCAGGTATACGCTCGGTGGGCGCGATTCTCCGCAAATGCGGAGAGTCGTAAAGGCTGCCGTGAAACTGGCCGTGTTTCACAGCAGCCTCCGCGCCCACTCCCGGGACCCGATTCTCCCCCCCGGTCGGGGCTAGCAGCACGGCCCCGTGAAGAACGGCATCGCGGGCTTAGCGACCGTCGCTAAGCCCGCGCGCCAAGCGTCACGGCGGCTGACGCGCACGATGATGTCAGCCGCGCATGCGCGGGTTGGACGGCTCCAACCCGCGCATGCGCGGATGACGTCATCACGCATATGCCTCAAACCCGCGCATGCATGGGCCGTCATGCCCCTCAGCCGCCCCGCGGACTGATCCTGCGGGGCGGCGGAGGAACAAAGAGTGCGCGGGTATCGGACCCGCTGCCCGCGATCGGTGCCGACCGATCGCAGGCCCATGCCACCCTTGGCACGGCCGTGGTGTGGCCGTGCCAATCGGTGCCATGGTTGTCCCGAACGGCACTTTGCGGCCGTTTTCACGAACGGTGAGAGCAGGTGTGTTTGCGTTCATGAAAACAGCCGTAAAGGCCTTGGAACTCTGCCCACCGGCCAGGGGAGAATCGCTGTTCGCCGTAAAAAACGGCGAGCAGCAATTCGTGTCGTGGGGCGGCCGTGGGGGGGAGGGGGGGGGGAGAATAGCAGGAGGTCGGGAAAAATGTCGGTAAGGCCCTCCCGCTATTCTCCGACCCGTCTTGGGCAGCGGAGAATCGCGCCCGGCATCTTTTAGCTACCAGACGGCAGATCCCAGGGAATCACTGGAGGATTTTTACCACGCATTGTTAGCGTTAGGTAGAAACTGTAACTGTCCACAAGTCTCAGCCAATGACCACACCAAACTCTTAATACGGGATGCTTTTATTGCGGGCATGCTGTCCTCTAAAATCCGCCAGCGACTGCTGGAAAATTACATGCTAGATGTAGCCTCCCGCAACGCCCAGGCCTACGTTCCCGACGGCGCGGTACCCGCATGGACAGGGTGGACCCCACCCACGGTCGATTCCAAAGCACCCCTAAATTACCCACAAGCTAGTGCAGGGCGGCAGCCAGGAAACCCGGGGGGGGGGGGGGGGATGCTATTTTTGCGGGCGAAACAAACACCCTCGCCAACGCTGCCCGGCCCGATCCACAATCTGAAAGGGCTGCGGGAAGAAGGAGCACCTCGTGGCAGTATGCCAGGGCCGATCAGCCGCCGCTGTCTCCACAGGCGAACCGGGCACGCTGCCATTCCTCTCCTCACGGGCCATGTGCGATTCATGGGGGCAGCAATCTTGGATGACGTCTCAGGACCCCGACTCGGGTGGCCGTGTATCACCCGACGAGATCTCTCGCTTCTGCCACATATTGCCTCAGCGACACTGGACCAGTCTCGGCCCCGAACGCTTTCAACCGCTACGATGTCGATAGTCATCAACGGGCACAAGACATCCTGCTTGATCGACTCTGGGAGCATGGAGAGCTTCATCCATCCCAATACAGTAATACACTGCTCCCTCGCTGAGATACCCTCCATTACGACACAGGAGAGCAGATTGGTGATTCAAAGGCTTTAATTACCAGAGAACCGACAGCTGCCGAGAAGTGTGCTCACAGCATGCTGCCCAGTAAGCATCACCTTATATACAGGTTCCTGGGGGCGGAGTTCCCCAGGGTTCCAAGCCCGGTCTTAAAGGGCCAATGTATTAAAGGCAAGGTACAGTTACAGCAGTTATACCGATACCATTCATCACATTCATCCCCTGTTTAAAAAGAACACATAGTCCGTCGGGGGTGAAGTGGAGCTATAAGTTCAGTCTTTTGATGGTCTGACTGTCCGTGTTGACCTTCTCCGCTCCGGTGGTGGTGCCGTGGATACGGTCAGTTTCAGTGGTGGTATATCCGGGAGCACGGTTGACTGAGCCTTTGCCCGCTTTGGAGCGGGGGTGGAGGGGTATCCGGGATGACCAGGGTGATTGGTGCCGGCGCCGGCTGGGGGGAAGGGGGCACTATGGGGGGTGCTGTCGGGGTCGGCAGTTGGTGCGGGGAGGGGAGGGGTTGGTGGGGAAGCCAGCGGGGTCGGTGGGAGAGCCAGCGGGTGCCAGGTCTCGCAGGGAGACAGTGTCCTGCCTGCCGTCGGGGTGCTCGACGTAGGCGTATTGAGGGTTTGCGTGTAGCAATTGGACCCTCTCGACTATCGGATCTGTTTTATGGCTCCTCACATGTCTCCGGAGTAGAACTGGTCCCGGAGTCGTCAGCCAACGTGGAAGCGAGACCCCAGAGATGGACTTTCTGGGGAAGACAAACAAACGGTTGTGGGGGGTCACGTTCGTGGCCGTACAGAGGAGCGACCTAATGGAATGTAGGGCATCGGGTAGGATCTCCTGCCAGCGGGCGATTGGGAGACTCCTTGACCGTAGGGCTAGAAGGACAGCCTTCCAAACTGTCGGGTTCTCCCTCTCCACCTGCCCGTTTCCCCGTGGGTTATAGCTTGTCGTTCTGCTCAAGGCGATGCCCTTGCTGGGCAGATATAGACGCAGCTCATTGCTCATGAACGATGTACCCCGGTCGCTATGGATATAAGCGGGGAAACCAAACAGTGTGAAGATGCTGTGCAGTGCCTTGATCACGGAGGCCGAGGTCATATCGGGGCAGGGGACAGCAAAAGGGAAGCGGGAGAACTCATCGATAACGGTGAGGAAATAGATGTTGCGGTTGGTGGACGGGAGGGGCCCTTTGAAGTCCAGACTTAGTCGCTCAAAGGGTCCAGAGGCCTTTATCTGGCGAGCCCTGTCTGGTCGATAGAAGTGCGGTTTGCACTCCGCACAGATCTGGCATGCCTTGGCCATGGCCTTGACCTCCTCTGTGGAGTAAGGTAGGTTGCGGGACTTGATGAAATGGGCAAGTCGGGTGACCCCCAGGTGGCAGAGGTCATCGTGGATGGCTCTCAGGCGGTCTTTTTGCGCGTTGGCGCACGTGCCGCGGGAAAGGGCATCCGGGGGCTCGTTGAGCTTCCCCGGGCGATATTTAATATCGTCCGTATAGGTGGAGAGCTCTATCCTCCACCTCAGAATTTTGTCATTCTTTATTTTGCCCCATTGTGCGTTATCGAACATAAAGGCAACCGATGGTTTTTCGGTGATGAGGGTGAACCTCAGACCGGCTAGGTAGTGCCTCCAGTGCCGCACGGCCTCCACTATGGCTTGTGCCTCCTTCTCGACTGCAGAGTGCCGAATTTCCGAAGCGGTGAGGGTTCGGGAGAAGAACGCTACTGGTCTTCCCGCCTGGTGAGGGTAGCAGCCAGGGCGACGTCTGATGCGTCGCTTTCTACCTGGAAGGGAATGGTTTCGTCCACCACGTGCATGGCGGCCTTGATACGGCTGAAAGCCAACTGGGCCTCAGCCGTCAGGGGAAAAACCGTGGTCTTAATGATTGGTCGGGCTTTGTCCGCATATCTGGGGACCCACTGGGCATAATAGGAGAAGAGCCCCAAGTACCGTTTGAGTGCCTTGAGGCTACCGGGGAGGGGGAGTTCCTTAAGGGGATGCATGTGGTCGGGGTCTGGGCCGAGGACCACGTTTTCCACGACGTAGCCGAGGATGGCTAGCCGGGTTGTGTGGAACACGCATTTCTCTTTGTTATATGTGAGGTTGAGGGCCCGGGCAGTCTGGAGGAACTTCGTCAGGTTTGCGTCTTGGTCCTGCTGGTCATGGCCGCAGATGGTGACGTTGTCCAAGTACGGGAAGGTAGCTCGTAAGCCGTACTGGTCCACCATTTGATCCATCGCCCTTTGGAAAACGGGGACTCCGTTTGTGACACCAAAAGGGACCCTGAGAAAGTGAAACAGCCGACTGGCTGCTTCGAAGGCTGTGTAGGGGCGGTCCTCTGGGCGGATAGGGAGTTGATGATAGGCCGATTTTAGGTCAACCGTGGAGAATACCCGATACTGGGCGATTTGATTCACCATTTCCGCTATGTGGGGAAGTGGGTACGCATCGAGTTGCGTGAAGCGGTTTATGGTCTGGCTATAATCCACTACCATTCGTTGCTTTTCCCCGGAGCGGACTACCAATACTTGAGCCCTCCAAGGGCTGTTGCTGGCCTCTATGACCCCCTCTTTTAGTAGCCGCTGAACCTCTGACTTGATAAAAGTCATGTCTTGGGCACTGTACCGCCGACTCCTGGTGGCGACGGGCTTACAGTCAGGAGTGAGGTTCGCGAAGAGGGGGGGTGGCGCAACTTTGAGTGTCGCCAGGCTGCATACTGTGAGTGGGGGCACGGGTCCGCCGAACTTCAGTGTCAGGATCCGGTGGCTGCACTGAAAGTCCAGACCGAGCAGCAGAGGGGCACAGAGGTGAGGGAGGATGAAAAGTTTAAAGCGGGTGCATTCAGCGCCTTGAATCGTGAGGTCCACGACACAATACCCCGTGATTTGGACCGAATGGGACCCCGAAGCAAGGGCGATAGTTTGGGAGGCGGGGTGGGTGCGCAGGGAGCAGCGCCTACCGTGTCTGGATGAATAAAGCTCTCCGTGCTCCCGGAGTCGAATAGGCAGGGAGTGTCGTGGCTGTTGATTTGTACCTGCATCATTGAGTTCCGCAGGTGCTTCGGCCGTGATTGATCGAGCGTGATCGCTCCTAGTTGCGGGTAGTCAGAGTCCTCGGTTGAGTCGGACTCACAAAATGGCCGTCGGGAGTGACAAAATGGCCGCCGCCGTCAGTCGCACGTGTCGGGATTTGAGATGGCCGCCGCCAAGATGGCCGCCCCCATGACTCGCACAAGGTCAATGACGCGTGGAAGTAGGCGTGTCCGGCCGCCGCGCGGCCGCGTTGCGGGGCCTGTGAGGCTGGGAGCTTGATTTCCGGGCCTGGTGAGACTTTTGTTTGCGGCCTTTGGGCCCAGCCAGGCAGACTTTTGCAAAGTGCCCCTTCTTTCCACAGTCGTTGCAGATCGCGGAGCGGGCCGGGCAACGCTGACGTGGGTGCTGGCCTTACCCACAGAAATAGCATGGGGAGCCCCCAGAGTGAGCGGATCGCCGTGCGGCACAGGCCTGTAGCGTAGCCAGTCTGGAGGGGATCGAGAGGGGTTCGCAAGGTCCACGGAGTATGTACGGAGGTTACAGTGGGCCGTTTCTAGAGAAGAGGCGAGTGTTACCGTGCCTTGGAGGTCCTTTGCCCCGTCTTCTAGGAGCCGCTGTCGGATGTACGAGGACCTGATACCGGACACGAAAGCATCACGAATATGTAAATTCATGTGGACTTCTGCCATCACTTCATTATGATTGCAGTTCCTCGCGAGCGCAGTGAATCTCTCCAAGTATTCGTCTAGAGTTTCCCCAGAGCGCTAGCGGCAGGTCGAGAGCAAATGTCTGGCGTGTACCTCGTTAATCGGCTTTACGAAGCGTTTCTTTAGTATTTCGACCGCAGTTTCCTTTGACATAGCGTTCTCGATCATGGAGGAGAGTCGGTGGCCCACCCGGGCATGTAGTAAGCTCAGCTTGGGAGCGCCGTCGACTTTAGTCTCTGAAGAATTTAGATAGGCCTCAAAACATCGGAGCCAATATTTGAACATTTCTGGGGCCTCCGGCGACCGAGCGTCTAGTTTCAGTTTCTCCGGCTTTAGAGCGCTGTCCACCTTGATGTGTTCTGGTAATTAAATTGAGATACCCTCAATTACGACTCGAGAGCAGATTGGTAATTCAAAGGCTTTAATTACCAGAGAACCGGACAGCTGCCGAGAAGTGTGCTCACAGCATGCTGCCCAGTGAGCATCACCTTACATATAGTTTCCTGGGGGCGGAGCCAGAGGCGGAGTCCCCAGGGTTCCAAGCCCGGTCTTAAAGGGTCAATGTATTAAAGGCAAGGTACAGTTACAGCAGTTATACCGATACCATTCACCACACTCGCTGTACACCCGATGAAACAAAAGATCTCCCTGGCCTCTGGGTCCCACTCTGTGAGATCCGGGGGTACTGCATAGCCAACCTCACGGTCCAGGGCGTGGAGTACAATAACTTCCAACTCTATGTCCTCCCCCATCTCTGCGCTGCCACACTCCTGGGACTGGACTTCAAGTGTAACCTGCAAAGATTAACGTTCAAATTTAGCGGCCCCATACTCCCCCTCATTGTCTGCGGCCTCGCTACCGTCAAGGTCGACCTGCCTTCACTGTTCGCAAATCTTACCCCCGATTGCAAACCCGTCGCCCCCAGGAGCGGACCTTCATTAGGTCGGAAGTCCAACGATTACTAAAGGAAGGCATTATCGAGGCCAGCAACAGCCCCTGGAGAGCTCAAGTGGTGGTTGTAAAGACCGGGAAGAAACATACGATGGTCATAGACTACAGTCAGACCATCGACAGGTATACGCAGCTCAAGCGTACCCTCTCCCCCGCATATCTGAAATGGTTAACCAGATAGCACAATACAAGGTTTTCTCCACAGTAGACCTTAAATCAGCCTACCACCAGCTCCCCATTCGCCCAGACGACCGCAAGTACACTGCATTCGAAGCAGATGAGTGGCGCTACCACTTTCTAAGGGTTCCCTTTGGTGTCACAAATGGGGTCTCAGTCTTCCAACGGGAGATAGACCGAATGGTTGACCGGTAAGGTCTGCGGGCCACGTTCCCATACCTCGACAATGTCACCATCTGTGGCCACGACCAGCAGGACCATGACACCAACCTCCGCAAATTTCTCCATACTGCAAAAATCCTTAACTTAATCTATCACAAGGACAAATGCGTGTTTAGCACCGATCGCCTAGCCATCCTTGGCTACATAGTGCATGATTGAGTCATAGGCCCAGATCCCGAACACATGCGTCCCCTCATGGAGTTTCCCCTCCCCCACTGCCCCAAGGCCCTGGGCTTCTTTTCTTATTACGCCCAGTGGGTCCCCAATTACGCAGACAAGGCCCACCCACTAATCCAGTCCACAGTTTTTCCCCTATCGGCAGAGGCCTGCCAGGCTTTCAGTCGCATCAAAGCAGACATCGCCAGGGCGACGATGCACGCAATCGACGAGTCCTTCCCCTTCCAGGTCGAGAGCGATGCATCAGACGTAGCTCTGGCTGCCACCCTCAATCAGGCGGACAGACCCGTGGCCTTTTTACTCACCCTCCACACCTCAGAAATCCGCCATTCCTCCGTCGGGAAGAAGGCCCAAGCCATTGTCGAAGCTGTGCAGCATTGGAGGCATACCTGGCCGGCAGGAGATTCACTCTCCTCACTGACCAATGGTCGGCAGCCTTCATGCTTGACAATGCACAGCGGGGCAAAATTCTGAATGATAAGATCTTACCGTGGAGGATTGAGCTCTCCACCTATAATTACGAGATCTTATACCGTCCCGGGAAGCTCAACGAGCCTCCTGATGCCCTGTCCCGCGGCACTTGTGCCAGTGTAGAAGTAGACCGACTCCGGACCCTCCATGACAACCTTTGCGACCCGGGGGTCACCCGGTTCTTCCACTTTGTTAAATCCCGCAACTCCATCGAGGAGGTCAGGGCCGTAACCAGAAACTGCCAAATCTGCGCGGAGTGCAAGCCGCACTTCTGCAGGCCAGAGAAAGCGCACCTGGTGAAGGCTTCCCGCCCCTTTGAGTGTCTCAACGTGGATTTCAAAGGGCCCCTTCCCTCCATCGACCACAACACGTAATTCTTAAATGTGATTGATGAGTACTCCCAGTTCCCTTTCGCCATCCCCTGTCCTGACATGACGGCTGCCACCATCATTAAAGCCCTCCACAGCATCTTTACCCTGTTCGGTTTCCCCGCCTACATCCATAGTGATAGGGGATCCTCATTCATGAGTGACGAGCTGCGTCAATTCCTGCTCAGCAGGGGCATTGCCTCCAGCAGGACGACCAGTTACAACCCCCGGGGAAACGGGCAGGTAGAGAGGGCGAATGGGATGGTCTGAAAGGCCATCCTACTGGCCCTACGGTCCAAGAATCTCCCAGTGTCCCAATGGCAGGAGGTCCTCCCCGATGCACTTCACTCCATCCGATCACTACTGTGCACTACTACCAACGAAACACCTCATGAACGTCTCCTTGCCTTCCCTCGGAAGTCCTCCTCGGGGTCCTCACTCCCAACATGGCTGGCAGCCCCCAGACCCGTCCTACTCCGCAAACATGTACAGGCCCACAAGTCGGAACCACTGGTCGAGAAGGTACATCTCCTCCATGCTAACCCCCAGTACGCCTATGTGGCGCACCCCGACGGCCGACAAGACACGGTCTCCCTCTGGTATCTGGCCCCCAGCTGCATCCCCACCCTCACCCCCTCACCAACCCCAACCATTTTTTCACTGGCATACACCACCGCAGCCCCCTTCCCAGGAGGATCCATCCTCCCACTGGCCCCATCTGGATGCGATGAAGCTGAGGACGACACGCTCCCAGAGCCACGGATGCCCGAGCCGACGCCAGCATCACCGCCGGGACTGCGACGATCACAGCGGGCGACCAGGGCCCCCGACCGGCTGATAGTTTCATTGTAAAATGAACTTGTAAATAATTGTCTGTAAATATGTATATTGCATGTAAAGGCACCGAAGGGTACCGCTATAACTCTACCACTGTAAAAGCAAGGTCACCACCCCCGCCGGACTCTCTTTTTTAAACAGGGGGTGAATGTGGTAGGCTATATTAGGGGTATCGCGGTACCTAGGTGGGATGTACCTTATACTGTAGTATGAGTGGTAGAACCTGCCTGCTGGTCCCGCCCAACAGGCGGAGTATAAGAGTCTGTGTTTCACCCACAGCAGTCATTCTGTACCGGAGCTGCTGGGGTAACTACTTGTTCATTAAAGCCTTCAATTGGACTACAATCTTGCTTCAGTAGTGATTGATCGTGCATCACCTACCAACCATCAATCAAATTACTCACTTATTTTTCAATACAGCTGCTGACAAATCAGCAAGTACAACACTTCTAACTAATCAGGCTGCTAAAAATAAATTGCTCCAATTGATTTTTCCAGCCAGGTTAATTGTCAAGCCATTGAGTACACAAGGATAAAAATAAACATAATTATATAATCAACACAAAGGAATCAAAGAAATGTAGTCATAAACCTAGCATAGGAACCCTGTAACAATGTTCCTGGACGAGACCTGCCAATTGCCTTGAGGTTGAAATTCGGTGTCTACAATGTTTATCTGGCTCTTCCGCTGATATTTCCCAGGCTTTAATGCACACATGCCTACTTTTAGAAAGCAGCACAATAAAAGACAAATGATTTTGTTGGAAATCTATGGATAACAGTTCTACTAAACACCTGAATTCTAATAATGTACTGAACTTGTTGAACACAAGTCTTGCTGTTATATTTTTATTTCTTGTTTTGTTGATGATGTGGATTTTATTTTCTGTCTTTTCACCCTCAGGCAAAAGAAGGAGAAGTAGCGATTATAGACAAGATTCTAGACAATCCCAGCTTGACATCCAAAGAGTTTCAGGGATGGAAACAAACCTACGTAGAGCTTTTCATGGATATCTGTCAGAACAATGCAGCCACGGAATCAATAAACGGGGCAACTGAACAAGCTGCACCAACACCTACACCGCCTCTGGTGCACACCCACTCGTACATTGAAACCCATGTATGAACAGTTTCTCGGCAGGCCTGGTATTAAATATAATCATTTTTGACTGCTTACTTTATACTGGTGAGTCATGATGTAAGTATTTTCTCAGTACACTGACTCCAATTAAATCCAATGTTAGTTGGCTTTGCATTAGATTCTGGATACAAATAATTATAGTTTGTTTGCAGGGGCATTGTTACCTTTGTAAGATTCTTGGGAAAGCTTTGTCCCTCCATATAAATAGGTGTCTTAATTCCACTTGGGTCATGATAACATCGTTCTGTGGCTTATGTGTGATTTTATTGTGGTGTGCCAATGATAAAAAGTGACATGAGTTCTTTTCCCGAGCCAGAAAGGCAGCCTTGCCCTTGCAAGTCGACTAAATAAAAATAAATTAGGATGAAAAGAGCCGAAGAATTTGAGCTCATGGATTTTATCTTGATTTTCCTTTTCTTTCCTGCTCCCATGTTGCACATGATTCTCTGAACACATGTGTAGCGGATAATGAGAAACTGCTCAAGAATGGATCTGCATTCACCTCCCCATTAGCTCACAACATTACTCACTAGGACGCAGGGAATCAGGAATCTTACCGCCCGTTTCCACTCCAATTACTGCCACATTACGAAGCCATGTGTTAATGCACCAGTAGAGTCTATCCACAGAGCACAATAAGTCAGAATTTAACAGTGCTGTAAATGCCAACCCTGCCTTCTATTTCTGCCCAGGCCTTTCACATAGGGCTTTCCAGGTGACCTTCAGCGTTCAGGAGCTTTATGACAGTTTGCAAATTGAGGTTCCATGACATGCATAGGACATTGACTGCAAATACAAGGTAAAACTGGTCAGAGCCTGTTGGAAAGCTATTTTTACTGGGAGATATGCAGCCAAATCAGTTCCTCTAAGACATGGGGCCATTTGATTTTAGTATGGGGCCAAGAGGAACAGAGCGCTTTTCCCTGAGCCTACAAAACAAAAACTGGTTGCTGTTGGGATTTCTGAGGCTCTCGAGGATCATCCTATACCACTCCCCGACAGCCCCCTCCCCCACTCACTGCCACCCCCACACACCACCTCCCCACACCCACCCATGGACTCTCACCAACAGTGATTTCCCACTCTTTGAAAACCAGCAAAATGCATCTGGACACTTGCAGCTCGCCGGCAGACCAGAATGTAAATCAAGATCTCAAATAGCTCGGCCCAGCAAGAATGGGCACCTGCCCATGATTCACCCCTTGCTTACCCCACACTCCCAACCTTTGCCCTCATGTACTCCTCCAGTTGCCCACTGTCTGCCCGTGCTATTCGGACCGACCTCTGGAACTCTGACTGCACCACCGACTTCCCATCTGTGCCCTGCCAGTTGGCCTCCTGCTCTGCACCCATTACCCACTCATTCTCTACCCACATACCTGCCCATGTTACCTGCCCGATGTTAAAGTTGGCCTTATACTAATGAAGTTTCAGACAGCCCTGCAAACAATAAAGCTCAAATGAAACTGTCTTCAAATTTGCAATCAGATCAGCAATAAAATCATGATTGCATTATGTGACTATGTGATAGGTGTATCTTTAAGAAATCTTTGTTTTTCAAACCCGCCATTATAATTTGTTATAATTTTAAACAATTTTGTCAGATTTGTCAGATTGGGCAGCGCGGTAGCATTGTGGATAGCACAATCGCTTCACAGCTCCAGGGTCCCAGGTTCGATTCCGGCTTGGGTCACTGTCTGTGCGGAGTCTGCACATCCTCCCCGTGTGTGCGTGGGTTTCCTCCGGGTGCTCCGGTTTCCTCCCACAGTCACAAAGATGTGCAGGTTAGGTGGATTGGCCATGATAAATTGCCCTTAGTGTCCAAAATTTCCCTTAGTGTTGGGTGGGGTTACTGGGTTATGGGGATAGGGTGGAGGTGTTAACCTTGGGTAGGGTGCTCTTTCCAAGAGCCGGTGCAGACTCGATGGGCCGAATGGCCTCCTTCTGCACTGTAAATTCTATGATTCTATGATTAGTTATTGGCACTCCTGCAAAAATATTCTAGGTATTTATGACTGTGTATTAATTGTTTATTTCTGTCATTTTTGCACCTACAGTCATTCTGCCCATTGGTGCAACTGACTTATCTCCCCATTCAAATCTCCATTTGTCCCTTTAATTTTGAAACAAAGACTTTTTTTATTTAATGGTAACAAAACTGGGACTTGTACTCCCTGCATAAAATAATCAACTGCATGCAGGTAAATCAGAGTTGTTCAAGTTTTAGGTACATTGGAATTTTTAATCGATCTAACTATTGAAAATTGATCAGATCATAGCACAAACATGGCTTGGTGTGGGAGTGCAGCAAGGCGCACAGTTAACTTCTCCACTTCACTGAACTCCTGTCTCATCTAGGGTACTTTGCAGAAGTACTGCAGTTGTCACAAGTGGCTAGTGAAGAATGGCTGAGATCAGTGAGTTAAATCAGCCAGAGTGAAGCAGTCCTCCGGTGCAAAATGGCAGAAAGAGTCAAGGGTTTTCTAATCTTCGAGACAGTTTGTACCTTCATGCAGTATATTACAATTACGTCAAAAACGCTGTTTTTATATGGAAAGTTTTGAACAGACTGAGCTAAACCCGGTCATTTTTGTTTCAGTATGTGAATGGTCTCATTGTAATGTATTTGTTTGCAGTCAAATGAAGACACTGGCATTTTACAGGCATAAAAGCCCATAAACCTCTCCCTGTAAACAGAGTCTACAAGTTAGTAATGTAATTTGCTTGAAGGACTGTGTGTAATAAGGCATCCCAAGGGTGATTACCTTCTGTTTTACTGGACTGCAAGATTATGAATTTTGTTTTTTTCAGTATATTCTCCGCCAGATTACCCCCTGAAAATTGCATTAATTCAGTCACTGAATATTCATAGAACATAGAACAGTACAGCACAGAACAGGCCGTTCGGCCCTCGATGTTGTGCCGAGCTTTGTCCGAAACCAAGATCAAGCTATCCCACTCCCTGTCATTCTAGTGTGCTCCATGTGCCTATCCAATAACCTTTGAAACGTTCAATTTGAAACAGAACCAAGTCAAAGTAGCCTCATCATATTTAGTATGAGGCGACGTTTCCTACCGTCCAATGTAAAATAACTATCAACGTGCAACAGTGACCAGAGTAATGTCTAATAATTATATGGGATGGCCATTCAAACAATGCCATTGAACAGTGTACATTGATCATTTATCAGCAGGTTGGAGGACATTCCTTTGATTGGTCAATGCATGCTACATTAAAGTCAACCTAGATTGTGAAAGGGCAGAATTTAAATTCTAATCTTAACCAAAATATCGAGGGCTGAGAAATTGAGCTTCTTTGCTCCTGTATTTTGAGGGGTATTTGTGCCCTTAGTGCTCCAAAATGTCATCTGCAGCAGATGCACACATGTGGAGTGAATCACGCTGGATACTGTATTGGTGCAGGTATTGGCAAGGGCACAGTGAACAACCACTGGAGTCATGCAGAGCTGTCAGTTTATGATTTAGGGGCTGGTTTAGCACAGTGGGCTAAATCACTGGCTTGTAATGCAGAACAATGCCAACAGCATGGGTTCAATTCCCGTACCAGCCTCCCTGAACAGGAGGCGGAATGTGGCGACTAGGGGCTTTTCACAGTAACTTCACTGAAGCCTACTAGTGACAATAAGCGATTATTAATTATTAATTAATGTCACTCATCATATAACGTTGATTTGACACCAGCAGTGCCATTTTGGAGCTCAGTGCTCCAGCCAATGCCCTCTTTTAGCTTTGCATAACTGAACACACAGCAGGAAGGACCCAACCCATCCATCACCCCATCACGGTATCTAAAGAGTTTAGCAACTACGTACAGATTAACTATGGTTGACTTGTTCTCAATGTTGCTGTGATTCTACAAATTTTTGGGTGCTTTCCATAGTTGTTTCAAGTTGCACATGCCAATAGGGAGTGGTGTGGCTATTGCTGAAGGAGCTTTTGCTGACTTCAAAGATTTTGCATAAACCTGTTCCTATCAGGCATGGATGCGTGAGTAGACATTCCCTTTAGAATACACCATGACTTGGAGAATGAACAGGGACCACACACAGCCTTCAAAAAACATCCTCAAAACTTCCTTCATTGACTGTGCCTTTGATCATCTCTTCTAACTTAATTCTATGTCTAGCTTGGTAGCTATGGTTCCCCTATAACACACTTTGGAATGTTTTGTTACTGAAGGTTGCTAACCAAAGAGAAGGGTCCTGAAAACCCATGAGTCAGCACATTTCATCTTAAGTCCCAACGTGTGCCTGGCCCATTTCTCCACTACCAACCCTACAATATCATCTATTAGTGGACTTCCATGATTCAATGTGTGCATCTTCAGCACTTAGCATTGCAGCAAGGTTGGAAAGTCCTGTGGAAGTAGCCTGGCCAAGGAAATCTGATGCCCATCTGCACAATGCCAACCTGGAGCCTCAGTAGTCCCCAGATCCATCATTGGGTCAGCAAGTATATCATCTTACCAAGACATGCTTGCACTGACTGAAGGCACAGAACACAAAAGCCAAAATCGTATACTCTCGCTGGAAAAGGGCTTGGAAAAGGGAAGGACATTTACTTAGACAATGTGGTAACGTACCAGACCTTCGCTGTCTTCCCTTCTCCACCAGAATTAAGTATGAACCCAACTACAGACCAGGCTGTTATCGTGTGACATGTACGACAGCTAAAACCCTGCAGCTAGCTTGTCAACTCTGGAGTTGGAGGGAGGGGTGGGGGGGGGGGGGGGGGGGGGGGAGTCCATTGATCAAAAGCACTTAGTGCCTGATCGAGGGAATGCACATGAAGAAGGCATGGGCCCACTGAGAGCCCTGCACCACTCTCCCTGTAAACCCCTACCCCACAAATCCTCCCACATTATTTACCTGTAGATATGGTTGCTCCACAATCCTGCAACTCTGGTGTCTGTCTGTCCGATAGCAGCTACGTCCTCCTCAGTGGTGGTGCTGAGCACAGGAGCTGCAGGCTGCTTATGGTGAGACTTCCACTCCCAGGTGTTCTTGCCAGGCTTAGGCCTGATGCTGGCCATGCCACTGCCTGGCTGCCATGTAGTTGGGTGGGCATTCCCAAAGAAAAGGCAGCGTAGACCTCTTGCCAGCTGTCTAGAACAAGATTCCGCCCAAGAACTCCTGAACTTCCCCCCCCCCCCCCCCCCCCCCCCACCCCCCCTCAGCCCTAAGGCAGTATCTTTGCAAAGGTTGAGTACCGGCTCCATCTTCCCAAGACATTGCTGAAACATAGGTGTGAGGCTGGCATCCAGGATATCCTATGCCCAACTAATTTCACCAATTCCACTGAGAATTCACATTTCGAGTCCTCTTCAGGGTAAAAGAAAGGTAGAAATGTGATGGATTTGGTACTGTTGAAGAGAGAGGTTGGAGAAAAATAGAAGGTCAGGGATAGATAGTAGCTCAGGAGAGAAAGACTCAGATGGGCATCAGTCCTATTAACTTGACTCCTGTCTCTACAGCATCCAACCCTATTCTTTAAATTCTACATTCTGTTTAATGGTTACTCTTTTTTGTTTAACTGACTCATTTTTATTTTTCTGCTTAATTTTAAACATCCATCATTACTTTTATAATTAATCATTTTCATCAAATGTATGCACATAATCTTTATGTGAGTTATCAAGCCTGTTATTTACTTAATGTACATTTTGTTTAAAATTATTCAGACTCATTGATGGTCAGTGTTCAAGCTCCAAAAGTACTCAAAATTCAGTTATTTCACATGAAGTTTTTCCACAGTTTAAAGAAAACAACTGTAAAGCTTTCGAGCTACAGTTCCTACTTCAACTGCTCCCATGAAACTTGATCAATAAGTAGTGTTTTGTTCACTGACACTCCTGTTGGATGAGATTTTGATTCCCACTGAACTGGGTGCCAGGTTCACAGCACATTGTGTTGTGGATTTGCATTCAATGGGGCCTCACGGTAGCATGGTGGTTAGCATCAATGCTTCACAGCTCCAGGGTCCCAGGTTCGATTACCGGCTGGGTCACTGTCTGTGTGGAGTCTGCACGTCCTCCCCGTGTGTGCGTGGGTTTCCTCCGGGTGCTCCGGTTTCCTCCCACAGTCCAAAGATGTGCGGGTTAGGTGGATTGGCCATGCTAAATTGCCCGTAGTGTAAGGTTAATGGGGGGATTGTTGGGTTACGGGTATACGGGTTACGTGGGTTTAAGTAGGGTGATCATTGCTCGGCACAACATCGAGGGCTGAAGGGCCTGTTCTGTGCTGTACTGTTCTATGTTCTATGTTCTATGTAAGCATGATGAGGACAAGCTTTACATTTCTGGGATTATTGTTTTTTATTCATTCTCGGGCTGCGAGTACCATTGGCAAGCCCAGAACGTATTGCCTATCCTTATTAGAACATAGAACATAGAACAGTACAGCACAGAACAGGCCCTTCGACCCTCAATGTTGTGCCGAGCCATGATCACCCTACTCAAACCCACGTATCCACCCTATACCCGTAACCCAACAACTCCCCCCTTAACCTTACTTTTATTAGGACACTACGGGCAATTTAGCATGGCCAATCCACCTAACCCGCACATCTTTGGACTGTGGGAGGAAACCGGAGCACCCGGAGGAAACCCACGCACACAGGGGGAGGACGTGCAGACTCCACACAGACAGTGACCCAGCCTGGAATCGAACCTGGGACCCTGGAGCTGTGAAGCATTTATGCTAACCACCATGCTACCCTGCTGCCCTGGAAGGTTTTGGTGTGGGTCTTGCCTTGAACCACTGGTAGAGGTTTAGTTAATACTGAACCTGTTTGTGAGAGACAGGAATCATACAGAGCACAGATTAGGTAAGGTAATTAGGTTTCCTTTCCTAAGGGCGTTAGTGAAGCAGTGGGACTTTTACAATATTCTGACAGCTTCATGGTCACTTAACTCATTTGTGCCTACAGTGAAATTTAATTCACCATGATTTCTTTTTCAGTACCTGTTCAAGACCGTGAACACCCACAAATGGCAAAAATATATTATCCTCACAAAAAGCTATTGTTACAATGAAGTTGTTTGCACATGATAATGTACCAAAGGACAAAAAACAGCAATTGCACTTTCTACGTATTTACATTAATCCAAACTCACAAAGTCAGAACTAGGGAACAATGTTTTATATTTTAGAAGCAAACTTCAAATAAGCTACATGCAACACACACACTTAATGCATTATCGGAAATGTTAGAAATTGTGCAGTACCATCGATATTTGGTTTGGGAAAGGCAGAGCAGCTGTATAAAACCCAAATGATTATGCTACAACACTGCTGATTAAGAAGGAAACCATGACTTGGCAAAGATTTGACAAGGTATTAACCAATATAAATAAAACCTGATACAGTATAAGACAAGTTAGTTTGAGTATCTTGATAGTGAAGTAAGGATATTTTACAACGAAAACCATTTGGTCTGGCTTTCAAAAAAAAATGCAAATTGAGCCCAAGACAGTGAAACTAGGTTGCCTCTACAGGTTCTTTAACCTTATGTCAAATAACAACTAAGTGTATTCATAATCACAAGCTCTGCTGTTGCTGCTATTGCTGCTGCAAGCCTGTAGTTTATACTTAAGCATTGTTTGGTATTATCCCAGCACTACTGCTGAAAAAGTAAATTATGTACTGAAATGACCACATATGCTAAACAGATCTTTTCGCACATTGTATTGATCAGTTAGTTGTGTATGTATGCAGGAACCTAATGCTTAAATAACAAAAAAAATCACACAAAAAATGCATCCTCAGCTGAAGAATTATATACTTTCTGTGCACGCAACAAGCTTGTTTTAGAGGTTATATCTGCAACAGTGAATTGGAGGGAGGAACTTCATAAAAATCATTTTTTGGACCAGATTATATTGTAAAATTATTAATTCCGAGCATTTTCCTAACTGTCCACTGCAAGTGAACAAGAAAGTGGCCTTCTTTCAGAACAGGAAATATGAATTCAGTCTATGAAAGACAGGCAGACAATAATACCCCTTGGTTTGGATGGATTCCAAATCAAGAATTAAATCTAAAACAGATATTTGTACAAACTGAAAATATATGTACTGCATGGGTACTGACAAATGAATTGTGAATTTTTATATACTTGTCATTATTTTAAAGAAAAATACTTGAGTACGGATATCAAGTTGTGGCACTTATACCAAGCATTATGCCTCTGTTGTACTGTACAATGTGACAGATTTTTTTGTAATGGACCAAAAAATAAGTGTATTGATATAAGGAAAATTATTTCTACTTTTGAGTGTAGTTTACAGGCTTTAAAGATGATGTAGTTATAACCTTGTTTTGAAGAATAAGATCTGTTGCTGTGCAACAGCTTTATGGTTTGCACTTTACTTAGTAAAGAACTGCATTCAATGTTTTAAATTTTGAAAGATGTTTCTCAATGACTGCATTATTTCTAAGTGGCAAGTGTAGCATGGAGTCATAAAGTAGTCTATCTTGTGATACACAGATGAATCTTTCGACAATGTATGTTATTTGTTGTGTATATTTTATTGTTCTTAGCTTAAAAGCAAAGATGATTATGAATATGGTAAACTATAGTCAAATAAAGTTCTTGAAATTTTTATATATTTTATTATTTTTCATCGAATCCATGTGTGCATTTATGCACTCAGTTTGTAGTTCATGGGAGTTTATAATCCGAAAGATTCTGCGGAAATCCATGGTAGATTTAGAAGATGATCAATTGTTCTACATTCAGCCAATTGTTAATGTTACAGCGGGAACATGCTATATTGTTAAGTGTAAGTAGTGCCAGCAGTAAAAGCTGCTGAGCAGCAACAAAACACTTTCGCCATGGGGTAGGAAAAAAACATTGGGGAATTACCTTTGGCAGGACTTTCTTCAGAGCATTCAATCAGGTCAAGAGGTGATGTGGGCTGAGCAAAGCTTCCCTGTCTATCCTTTAATCAGGAAATAGTGGCTGATGAAACAGATACTATCAAAATTGGAGCAGAGGGATGTTTGAAAAGCTCATAAATTCACAATTGACTAAGCACCCAGTTCAAATCTGTGAACTTCAGATCGGTATCTCCTTTTCCATCCTTAGAAATATTTTTTTCTGAATCATAGTTCTAAGTTGTGTGTAAGGTCACTGAGCGTAATTTCTGCCGCAGCATGTTATACAACATGTGTTGATCAGTCATGAGCGATGGCACGCAAAGAAAACATATCTACATTTTATATTTTAAACTCACTTTCCTCTGTTCCTCGGCTCAGATTTAGGCCATCAGTTATATACTTGGGTTTCACTGCCATGTCACAGCTGGACTCTGGACTGGGCTCAATACAGAAGAAAATTAAACAAGGTTTCATCAATTATTTAGGAATTGAAGCAGTAACCTTGAATTTAATCCCTTACAGGACCTCTCTCCCAGTATAATGTGGTTTCTAGCTTTACAAATGGGCTGCAAAACCTACCAATTTATGATGGTCCAACTATATTGGCTACAGAATTGCTAATTTATCTCTGCCAAATTTTGAGAATTATTTATTTGTAGCTAGTTAAATGTTACTGAAAATTAGCATATATCTTCTCTTCCTCAAACAAAGGGACTAAAATCCATTCTCCCGATAATGAAATCTAGAAGATTGGATCTATAAGATTTAAGAAAACATAAAAGGTTGGTCTGTTTGACATGGGGCATTTAAATAATATGTGAGCTAATTAAAATATGGACTCCTACAGTCTCTTTAATTTGAAAGAAAAAATGACATCATTGACCAGGCACATGGTAATTCTGTGTTTATGGTGTGCTTCCTTGTGTCTGGACCATGAATAACATTACTTCAGGTCTTACATCATAGAATCCCTACAGTGCAGCAGGAGACCATTGGGCCCATCGAGTCTGCATGTGCCGTCTAATCCAACATGAGACAGTTGGATTAGACTTGGCCAGTTCAAAACAAGCCACAGTGATTACGCTGGATTTAAAAGAGAGGCCAAACAGTAGCTTTCGTAGTCCTGAAGAATTCAAATCCAAAATAGCAAAATTGCAGTTACTGCCAGTGATGTAGTGTGCTGGATGCTAGATGCTTTCCTGGCTAGCCCATTTCCATAATTATTCACAGCTCTCTGTGCAGCTTCACCTTCAGCAGAGAGCTACATAGAAACATAAAAAATAGGAGTAGGAGCAGGAAGAGGCCATTGGGCCCTTTGAGCCTGCTCCACCATTAATTTTGATCATTGCTAATCATCTAATTCAATAGCCTAATCCCGCTTTCCCCCCATATTCTTCAATCCCCTTTGCCCTAAGTGCTGTATCTAACTGCTTCTTTAAAACATGCAACATTTTGCCCTCAACTACTTTCTGTGGCAATGAATCCCACAGGTTCCCCAATCTCTGGGTGAATAAATTTCTCCTCATCACTGTCCTAAATGATCTACCCCATATCCTCAGAGTGTGATCCCTGGTTCTGGACACACCCACAATTGGGAACATCCTTCCTGTATCCACCTTGTCTAGTCCTGTTAGAATTTTATAGGTTTCTATGAGATCCCCCCTCATTCTTCTGACCTCCAACGAATACAATCCTAACTGACTCAATCTCTCCTCAAACATCAGACTCGCCATCCAAGGAATCAGTCTGGTAAACCTTCACTGCACTCCCTCTAAAGCAATAACATCCCTCCTCAGATAAGGAGACCAACATAATGGGCAATTGGAAAATAGCATTGGTAAAATTTAAAGGTTGACGCCACTTAAAGCTAGATTCCCTACAGCCTTCAGAAATGTTCAAGATACATTTCATCCTGCAGTCAACCATTCCCAAGACTGAAGTGGAGGGAGGGGGGGGAGAAAATGCAGGTTAAAAAATGAAAAGTGCAGAGAAATTCAATACGATAGCATGACTTGGAATAGAGTGGGAAGTGACTGGTAAGTGGAGCAGCTAATCACCCCATTTCATGGCCGGTAAAATTGGAGTTCTGCTGTATAAAATGTATGCAATAAATGTTTGCATTCTTTGGCACTCCAGAGTATTCTGACTGCCTGCAATAAACCTGAGCTATAAAAAGTAAAGACTGAAGTAACCTCAGCAATAACTGTCAGTTCCATATCTACTTTGCAGGAGGCTTCAATAATAATAATAATCACTTATTGTCACAAGTAGGCTTCAATGAAGTTATTGTGAAAAGCCCCTAGTCACCACATTCCAGCGCCTGTTCGGGGAGGCCGGTACGGGAATTGAACCCACACTGCTGGCCTTGTTCTGCATTACAAGCCAGCTGTTTAGCCCACTGTGCTAAACCAGCCCCTAATATATAAAACTGCGAAACATGCTCCTTGAGGCCCTTGTTTGGCAGTTTTGCCAAGACAGGAAGGTAGAGTTGCGGCACAATACCAAATGCAACTATTTTAGACCACATTCCTTCTGTAGTGTTTTACGAATGCCCCCCCCCGCCCCCCCCCCCCCCCCATGCCTCACCCCTGACATATACTTTACCTTATTTAGTGCCCACCCTAGCATTCTGCAGCTTATGCTTTGAGGTTTACTAAATTCCCATGAAATACTTAGTGGAAAAGCTTCCTTTTCAAATTCTACTTTTTAACCTGTCCCTGTTCTGCAACAGAAAGAAAGAAACTGTTTTCCTTGGGCTTAGGGAACAACACAGAACTTTTTCATAGAATCCCAACAGTGCAAAAGGAGGTAATTCGAAGCATGAGACACCATTACTTCCAGCATGCTGTCTCACCAGAACCCAGGCAGTCAACAACCCAGGCTCCAGCGGGGTGGGGGGTTGACTCAACCAGTTGGGCCACATCCGGGACAGGACAACACAGGACCAGTGGTCAGTACGCCACACCAACCCCAGGCCTCGAAGACAGAACTAGATGTGCTCCATCAACTTTAATGTCCCCTGTCCGGAGATTGTTAAACGTGATCATGATGCCGGCAGTGGAGGGGGAGGCGGAGATAGTGGTAGCGCTAGACGCGGAGAAGGGATTCGATAGGGTGGAGTGGGAATACTTGTGGGAGACGTTGGAAAGGTTTGGGTTTGGGGAGGGATTTATCAAGTGGGTAAAGCTGCTCTATTCGGCCCCGATGGCGAGTGTGGTAACAAACGGGAGGAGGTCAGAATATTTTGGGCTCCATCGAGGTACTAGGCAGGGATGTCCCCTATCCCCCTTACTCTTTGCATTAGCGATTGAACCGTTAGCAATGGCACTGAGGGGTTCAGGGGGGTGGAGGGGACTGACAAGGGGAGGGGAGGAGCATCGGGTCTCGCTCTATGCGGATGACCTGTTGCTGTATGTGGCAGACCCGGAGGGGGGAATGCCGGAGGTTATGGAAATACTAGCGGAGTTCGGGGACTTTTCGGGATATAAATTAAATCTGGGGAAAAGTGAGGTCTTTGTAATACACTCGGGAGACCAGGGGGAGGGAATTGGGAGGCTCCCCTTCAAAAGAGCAGTAAAAAGTTTCAGGTACTTGGGGGTGCAGGTGGCAAAGAACTGGGGGACCCTCCACAAGCTGAACTTTTCTAGGCTGGTGGAACAGATGGAGGAGGAGTTTAAGAGGTGGGACATGGTGCCGCTGTCGCTGGCAGGGAGGGTGCAGTCAGTTAAAATGACGGTCCTCCCGAGGTTCTTGTTTTTGTTCCAGTGTCTGCCCATCTTCCTCCCTAGGGCCTTTTTCAAGAAGGTAACGAGTAGTATCATGGGGTACGTGTGGGCACATGGCACCCCTAGAGTTAGAAGGGTCTTTTTGGAGCGGAGTAGGGATAGTGGAGGGCTGGCGTTACCCAATCTTTCAGGATATTACTGGGCGGCAAATGCATCGATGGTACGAAAGTGGATGATGGAAGGGGAGGGGGCAGCTTGGAAGCGTATGGAGAGGGCGTCCTGTGGCAACATAAGCTTAGGGGCACTGGTAACGGCACCATGGCCGCTCCCTCCCGCGAGGTATACCACGAGCCCGGTGGTGGCGGCCACCCTCAAGATCTGGGGGCAGTGGAGGCGACACAGGGGGGAAGTGGGGGGTTTGATAAGGGCACCACTAAGAGGGAACCACAGATTTGCACCAGGAAATACAGGAGGGGGTTTTCTGAGCTGGCAGAGGGTGGGCATTAGGCAACTGAAGGACTTGTTTATAGAGGGGAGGTTTGCGAGCTTGGGAGAGCTGGAGGAGAAATTCGGGCTCCCCCCGGGGAACACGTTCAGGTACCTCCAAGTGAAGGCATTTGCCAGACGACAGGTAGAGGGGTTTCCCGTGCTTCCCGACAGGGGGGCGAGTGATAGGGTGCTATCAGGGGTCTGGGTCGGGGAGGGGAAGATCTCGGACATTTATAGATTATGCAGGAGGTGGAGGATGGTACCAGTAGTGGAGTTGAAAGACAAGTGGGAGGTAGAGCTGGGGGAACAGATAGAGGATGGGACATGGGCAGACGCCCTAGAGAGGGTCAACTCGTCGTCGTCATGTGCGAGACTGAGTCTTATTCAATTTAAGGTACTGCATAGAGCCCACATGACGGGGACAAGGATGAGTCGGTTTTTCGGGGGTGAAGACAGGTGTGTCAGATGTTCGGGAAGCCCTGCGAATCATGCACACATGTTTTGGGCATGTCCGGCACTGGAGGAGTTCTGGAAGGTGGTGGCAGGGACGGTGTCGAGAGTGGTGGGGACCAGGGTCAAGCCAGGATGGGGACTTGCGATCTTCGGGGTTGGGGTGGAGCCGGGGGTACAGGAGGCGAGGGAGGCTGGAATATTAGCCTTTGCGTCCTTGGTGGCTCGGAGGAGGATCTTGATTCAGTGGAGGGACGCAAGGCTTCCAAGTGTTAACACCTGGTTAAACGACATGGCAAACTTCATCCAATTGGAAAGAATCAAATTCGCCCTGAGAGGGTCGGTGCAGGGGTTTTTCAGGCGATGGCAACCCTTCCTGGACCTCTTAGATCAGAGATAGAAACTGGGGTCGTGACAGCAGCAACCCGGGAGGGGAGGGGAGGGCGGGAGGGAGGGGGGGGGGGGAGGGTGGGGTGGGGGGGGGGGGGGGAGGGGGGATAACAACGAAGGAAACACGATATCGGTGGTGTCACGGGCAAGGCCTGCCCGAGGACACTGCCAGAAACGACAAGATGGTCTGGCGGCCGGTTCGTCGGCGGGGGGGGGGGAGGCGGGGGGGGCGCGCGGGTAGGGGGTGGGGGGGGATTCTTGTTAAGTAGGGGGGTTTGACTTTGTTTTGATATAATTCAAATGTAGGGGGGGTTAAAATGTTTGTACTCTGAAAAATTTCTTCAATAAAAAGTATTTTTAAAAAAAAACTTTAATGTCCCCAACCTCCAGACCGGGATTCCCAAAACATGGCATGCATCCAATTCTCGAACTCTGTTGGGAAGTTATTCACTACCTCACCTTGGGGACCGGGCTCAGCAGCACTCCTCACCTGTCCCCTCTCTCCCGACTCCATCAAGTTGGACGGCAGGCTCGACCATATGGAAGCGGACTCCTGTCAAGGACAGTGCTCTCTCCATTGCAAGAACCTTCTTGTGCACCTCCATAAAAACACCCACAACTTTTGGAATTGGGCCTTAAGGACCTGTATCTCAGAGCCAATATTTTCAGCCAGAATAGCATTTTCACTGGCAGCCATCATCCATTGAAGCACACCGCAACATCAGAACGGGAGCCTGCTCAAAAGCAACAGTACCACTAAAGATAGGTCCCCACCCCCAACTCCTTCCAGCCGCCTCGAAGAAGCGAGGACTTGGACATTCTAACTCAGCTCTTTCATGCAAAAACACCAAGTAACAATTCGACTGACCTATTGTAAACCAAGAAAAGACAAAAAGGAAATGTGCACAAGGATGTAAAGAGATTAAAAGCAGAGCCAGAGCTCGTGAAAACGGAACTACTTCTGCGCGCACAATGCATGCCCCCCGCCGCCATTTTGAACATTTCTAAAAGCTGGAAGTTGTTTTAACTGGTCATACCCGATACAATTTTACCAAGAATGCCGTTTCCTGTCGCTCATTAAGTTAGCTTTCTACAGAAAGTAAAGCTGCACTGGGAGCAGTGAATAATTATGGAATCAAGCTGGTGATGCAAATGTCCACAACCAACACATTACACCTTCTGAGATTGGAGAAGGGCAGAGAGACATGCATATGAATTACACATGCAAAGAGTCTTATACTTACATCGCTGGAGTAGAATAATTAGTGGACAATATAGGTCCACATTGAAATACTCAGAATCATATAGCACAGAAAAGGCCCTTCAGCCCATCACATCTGCGCCGGTCAAAAACAAATGCATGACAGTCACAACACACTTACAGGATTGACCACAAGAGAGCATCTAAGGCTGGTGACACGAACCTTAAAGTTTTCACCACCGATTATGTTTGCGTATATATAATTTGGCTCCAAGAATGATGCAAACAGGTTAAAATCAGAGCACTGGAAAAGTAGGAGGTTGGTTTTAACTGAACACAGAATAAACAGGTGAGTTCAAAAGACGATTCATAGATGGAATAAGCTATAACCTGCTATTCTTTATTCTGAATTATTTTTATTCGCATCAAATAATATAACAGGAGCTGACCATAGAGGCCGTCGAGCGTGCTTTGCCATTTAACATGGTCATGGGTGATCTTCTGATGAAGTCCAATCTTCTTCCTGTTCCGCATATCTTGATTCCCCAAGTGTACAAAAATCGATGTCTCTACGTCGTTGTAAAAGTAACAGAATTCACTACATTTCATGTGAAAGCAAGATGCTAGAAGTCTGAAATAACAAGAGTAAATGCCGAAAATACTCAGCAGGGCTAGCGACATCCGTGAAGGGGGGAACAGAGTTAATGTTGCGTGTCAATGACCTTTCATCAGAACTGAGAAAAGTTAGAAATGTAATGGGGTTTGAACAAGTGAAAGTGGAGAGGGGTGGAAGGAAGAGTGATTGAATGGAGGGGAGGGGAGATAATCAAAAGGTGTAACTACAGGTGCAAATGGCAGGATAGCAATAATTTGACCAAAGTTAAGGAATTTAGAAATAAACCAGAGAACAAACAAAAAAACACAACTGAAAGACAGCAGAGGTTATGATTTAAAATTATTGTAGTTGCTCAAAGTTGCTTCACATGCTCAGAACCTATTACATTTCTAACTTTTCTCACAACTGATGGAGGTCATCAACTTGGCACGATGTTTCTCTCTCCAGAGCCTGCAAGGTTTGCTGAGTATTTCCAGCATTTTCTATCACTATAATTAGTATGATTTTAATAAGTCTCACCCAGTGAAAGCAGTTATACTTTGTTGCATTCTCAGACGATACAGAGAACAGTGGTTGAGTGCCGCAGAGGGTTCAGTGTGTTACGCAGAGAATTCTGTAAATGAAATGAAGTAGGAAAGAGTCCCCCCCCCCCGCCCCCGCCCCACCGTTTTACTGGGATAATCTCAAATACCACCTTAGTTTAATGGTGACACTCGCACCTCCGAGTTAGGGCATTTGTTCAAGCACATTGCATATAATCTAGGCTGACATTTGAAGGAGTGCGGCATTGTTGGAGATGCTAGAATATAAATTGGGCTTTCTCTTGCCTGGTTTACATCCGTAAAATACCTGCAATATAGCATAATGTGGGGCGCCAATATTCCACACCCAAGGGTTAAGAACATCCTGAAATTCGGCCCGACCACGTTTTTACACAACCTGCATGGTCACATAAAACAGGCATTAGATTCCTTGCAAATGCTAACGAAGAGACCTGGTGTCTGTTTTAGAACTCCTCGACCAAGCATTGGTTTCCCTATGCACAGAAATCTTATGTGACTTAGTGAACAGCCACCACTGTAGAAATATAAACTCCACAGCACCTCCCTACTAACCTCTGCCAGACCTAATCAGCAGCCTCCACATTCCTCCCCCTGTCCCAAGTATTACGAAACTCATTGAAACAAGACATGGTTGGAGCATGCACCATTTGTGCATTACCCACTTTAGTACTGGGAAACGGACACAGATTTCAGGTGACAGCGTAAACCCCAGGTCATCTCTGTCGACTCAGATCAGTGCTCCCAGTGACCCCGCCAAAATAATTCCTCAACCAACTCCAAAATAAACCAGTCATTTATTACATTGGTGTGTGTGGGACCCTGTTGTGCACAGGTTGGCTACTGGATTTTCTTATGTAATGGTGCCTACAGTTCCATTTCAAACGTAAAATTGACTGATAAAGCATGGGGATGCCTTTCTTCCATAAGTCTTACAACACCAGGGTCAAGTCCCAACAGGTTTGTTTCGAATCACTAGCATTCGGAGCGCAGCTCCTTCCTCAGATGAATCTCCACATCATTTCTTACACAGTCATTAGTTTAAATTATTTTATTTTGAAAATAGATAATTTACAACTTCACATTCTCCTTTGCAAACATTAACAAATACTTTGCCATTTTTTTCCGATGGACCAAGATTCATGGACCCACATTAGTTGTTCTAAATACAACAGTGAAATACAAGAATAACAACTGAATGGGTATGTACAGACTGGTGCATTTATCACATTTTCAAGTCCCATGTAATGTCCTGCAAACATTCAGCTCACGATGTTGCCATAAAATACTGGGAAATCATTGCACTTAGCATGGAGACATGGTTAAACACGTGTCTATAGATAATATCACAGTCAATCCAGACAACCTCCCTACATGTGACGTGTCATTGAGTTTCCCGCCTGCAACATTGAAGTTGGTTTGTGTGAAACTGTCCTGCATAGTCATTGAAATTTGGTCAAAAATGAAAAAAACCCAAACAACTTAATATTGCTAACTTGACAATGCACATACGGATGGGAACAGATCAGTGAACTAAACTGTACAACTGCAATACATAATGGCAACTAAAATTTGTTACACATTATTAAAATTGCAACTCGAAATGAATTTCATAAACTTGTGAATTTTGGCATGGTATCATTTGCAGATCCCCATTGTTTGTCATGAATAAATTCCTAATCAGTGCACTACTCCTTGTGCTCCACTAGTACTTTCACAGGCTCTTGTCATTCTTTTGAGAAGTGGTTTACGACATGGAGGGGTGAAGAAACCATTTATACTTTAGGGTCTGTCCATCCAAATAAGGCCCCATTGCAAAATATCCAAGCATGCACCAGACTTACTGAAAAATTTTTAATGTAGGAAAATTGTGGCCACAGCACCACCTTCTCATGATATTTAAAGATAGCCGAGCACCAGAGAGATATACAACTCATTGCCTTATATGGATTTCCAGGCTTCACATAAACCTGCAGGCATTAAGTGTGGAAACCGTGTACTCCAAAATCACAGAATCATCCAGCACAGCAGGCCTATCAGCCCATCTCCTTTATGCCAGCTCTTTGAAAGAGAAATCCAATCAGTCCCCTTCTTGGCTCATTGTCCATTGCCTACAAATCTTTCCTTTCCAAGTAAACAGCTAACTCCCTTGTGATGGTTACTATTCAATCTGCTTCCACTTTTTCAGACAGTGCATTACAGATTGTTAACAACTCAATGGGGGGTTGGGGGAAATCCTCTTCATCCCAGGTTCTTTTATTCATTATTCCATCTGGGTCCTCTGGTTGCCCACCCCATTGCGGCAACACTTTCTCCTTACCTAATCTTATCAAACCCCCTCATACTTTTCAATACTTCGACTAAATCCTCTTTTCATCATCTCGATGGAGACAAATCCCACTTTCTCCCACATAACTGACATCCCCGGCATAATTCCAGTAAATCACCTCTGCACCTCCTCCAAAGTAAACCATCCAAATCAGTCAAAATTTAGGGCAAGATGATGGGGGAGGGAGCTGGATAACTGGTATTTTCATGTGAGCTTTTGGTTTAAATAAATAATTATATTAACGAACTTGCTCAGTAATTATAGCGATAGCAAAAACAAACAGTGGACATGCTGAAACGGGAAACAAAACAGATTGGAAGGGGAGAGGCGATTGTTGCTGAAATGAAGATTCACTCCCCTCAATAAATTTGTCCAACTCATGATTTCACTCCAGAGTGCAGGGAAAGCCGCCCGCTTAATTCAAGGCAAAGCCTCTGTGTGGGTTTTTGTTTTATTAGAGATAAGGGGACTTTTAAAAAAAATAAATTTAGATTACCCAATTAAGGGGCAATTTAGCGTGGCCAATCCACCTACTCTGCACATTTTTGGGTTGTGGGGGCGAAACCCACACAGACACGGGGAGAATGTGCAAACTCCACACGGACAGTGACCCAGGGCCGGGATCCAACTGGGAAGGGGGATATTTCTAACGGTGCAGCTGCCCGTGGCCCTGGCCAGTGTCCGGGGGTAGGTCCGGGAGCTGTAGCACAGCGCATTGACTCCCGCAGAAGGGCAGGGGGAGTTTGCAGACTTCCGACCAGCTGTCGGTGGCGGTGTCGTACAGGACTGCGTCCTGGGCCGCCACCTCCTGCGAGTTGCGCCACTTCTTGCCGCCGACCAGGTAGATGCCGCTGCCCCACACGGCCAGGCCGTAGCAGGAGCGGTCGAGAAGCAAGGGCCTCAGCCGCTCCCACTGCCGGCGCAGCGGCTCGTAGCACTCGATATCGCAGAAGGGCTCGTACATGCCGACGAAGGAGAAGATGCGGTCGCCCACCGTGGCCATCTGATGGCCGAAGCGGGCGATGGCCATGGGCGGGCAGCTCTTCCACTGGCCCTCCGCGGGGTGGAAGGAGAACATGTCCTTGCTGTTGTCCCCCGCCTCCGCCAGGCCGCCCGCACGCCCGCCCGACACGTAGATGGTGTCGGCGTGCACGGCGCTGGCGTGTCCGTGCAGCTTGACGGGGAGGCTCCTCACCGCGTCCCAGCGCCCGCTGCCCGGGTCGTACAGCTCGACGGCGGCCAGATAGGCGCCCAGGCCGCAGCGACCTCCCAGCGCGAAGAGGCAGCCGTCCAGCACGCAGCAGCTGAACTGCGCCCGGCGGCACCGCATGCTGGCCAGCCGACTCCAGCGGTCGAAGCGGGGGTCGTAGCGGTCCACCTGCCTCCGGATGGCCGGCCGCGCCGCCTTGTCGTCCTCCTGCTCGGCCGCGCCGGCCTCCTCCCCGCCCAGCACGAAGAGGAAGTTGGCCAGGACGCACACGCAGTGGTGCTGCACCCCGGGCCCGCCGTCGCCCAGCGAGCTCCACTGCCGACTGGTGGGGTCGAGGGCCCAGAGGCTCTGCACCGCCCCCTGGCGCAGGAGGACCCCGCCGGCCAGCAGCAGCCGCCCCTCCTCCCCTACCCTCAGCCGGCTCTGAGGGCTCTGCAGCGCCGGCTGCCGGCTCTCGGCCCGGTGGTAGTCCAGGGCCTGGCGGATGAGCTGCTGCACCTGCTCCAGGCCCGGGCCCAGCAGGCGCGGGTGGGCGACCAGCCGCTGCAGCGCCGCGCTGGGCAGCAGGCAGTACCGCAGGCGGGGCAGCAGGCCGGCGGCCTCCCGCTCCCAGCGCTCGGCCTCCCAATCCAGCCAGGCCAGCAGCAGGTCCAGCAGCGCCTCCTCCCGCAGGCGGGGCAGCCGCTCCGACTCCAGCACGGCCGCCAGCGACTCGGCGTTGAGCTCCAGCAGGCCGCTGCCCGCCTCCAGCAGGCGCCACAGGTTGGCGGCGATGTAGCCCTCAGCCTGGCCCAGGGCCTCGGCCAGGGCGAAGCGGGCGGCCAAGTTGGCCGCCTGGCAGCAGCTGCCGGGGCTCAGGCTGCTGACTAGGTAGCGGGAGCACAGGCTCACCGCCTCCAGCACCTGTAGGTAGGCGGCCGTCTCCAGGGTCTGCGGCAGGCTCTCGGGCGACAGGGCCAGGCAGGAGGTGTAGATGAAATCCAGGACGTGGCGGAGGCCGCTGGCCGACACGGTGTGCAAGTGGACCACGCTCTGCCTCGACTCCCTGGTGTGATCCTTAAACATCGACCTGAAGTAGTCGCTGGCGCACGCCAGCAGCGACCTGTGCGCCCGGAACTCGGCGCCCTCGGCCACCAGCACCACGTCGCACAGCAGCTTGTCGTCGCGGAGACCCTGGTACTGGGCCAGCACCGACTCCCCGTGAGTGGGGCAGAGCGCCAGGAAATAACTCGTGCCGTCTTCTCCCGCCGACATCCCTAATCGGGTGGAAGCATCTTGTTCACGGACAGGAGGAGGAGCCCAGCCCGGGCGCGATGGGCCGAATGGTGCCAGTTGCCTCCCCTTCCAACCGCAGGCTTGAGGAGTCGCTGAACCATCCTGGAGGCGGTTGTCCGTCTCATCCATTCATTAAAGATGCCAAAGTCCCCGCTCTGCCGAGGTGCAGTCAGTTCTAAACCAAACAATATTTGTGCGGAATCCCGGCGTTTGAAGTTGAATCCAGAAGTTTCGCTGAATTAACTTGCACGCCGCCCTCTCCCAGTCACTCTTCCTGGACTCCACTTCAGGCAAAACTTTTGCTCATAATCCGGCTGGCGCGCCTCTCTCCCTCTCGTTATGTTGTCAATCCGTGTGGCCCAGGACCAGAATAGAAACAATTTACAAAAGAAGCCAGTGTTTAGTTTTAGGAAGTCTGCACTGGGGTTGTGTTGTTTTCTCTCTGCTCTGTCCCCGCCCTCTGTTCTGCTGGCTGGAGCTGGGGTTGTGTCAGCGCGGACAACCTCGAAGCATTTGTCTATGGGATGAAATGTCGGAGGAGGCTGGTGTGTGCAGTTTAAACACCATCATGGACCTGTGGGGCCGAATGGCCTGGCTCCCCCGCCCACGTGCTCGGGGGATGCTGGCACAAAACAAGAAAAAGGGCGCTAATGTGTATCATCCTCACATTGGAATGGGATATCTCAGGAAAACGTATAAATAAATCCTCTACCAGAACTGATAAACGACCGAGTAATCCACATTATTTCTACGCGCAAATTTGGTTTTTTTTTACATCTTCTGATCAATTTATCAGGCCATCCAAAGAAGGGGAACGTTTTATCTCCCGAGTTGTAAACTCCACTTCCCATTAACGTCTGGTTTAGGATCTCTTGGCCCAGAGGGGGAAATCTCCGCCAGCCGAACAGGAATCTCCGATAGAGTCCTTGAGGCATGGAAGGTGGCCATTTGGCCCATCGAGTCCATGCCGGTGCTCTGTCGACCAATCCTCAGTTCCAATTCCCTCAGCAAGTGAGGAGGTTGGGCGGAAATGTACTGAGAGGGAGGCAAACTTGCTGATCGATTACGCGCGAACCAAACCGTTATCGTCTTGTGCTGAACTCTTTCACATTGGTAAAACTCCCTGTGGATGTTGAGGGGCGGGATGGTGGTAGTATTTTGCCAGTAAGCCTGTTTTTACCCTTTGCTGTTATCTTTTTTAACGGTTTCTTGGACACACTTATTCAGTGCGGATTCCTATGGGCTCAGCACTTGTAGGAAGGGAAGCATTGCATAAATTTAAAAGAGCAACGTGAACCTAGTCTGGGAAGGAGGTCTGAATTTGTTTAACCAATTAGTTTCTGCATCTATAAGCACAGAAAAAAAGAGCAGGAGTGGACCGTTTGGCCACCATTCGACATGCTCATGGCTGATCTTCAGTCTATCTCAAGGGCAAACGTGACTAGCTGTGCTGACTCCTAGAGGAGACTTTACCAGGAATAATTAGAGTGGCCACACTGCGTCCATGGCCGGCAGTGTGGCTGAAGCCATCAAAAATGACGGTGTTCTGCCTCATGCAACTTCTCAAATTCAACAGTGCCCTCATCCCACGGTCTGCTATGATGCACAAGCATAATTCTGCACCTCTTAGTTCCCGTCCTTCACCTCAAGCCTCCCCTTCTGGATTTATGAAAGAACTGCCACCTGGCCAGCCAAAGGTGCAGCGCCCTGGAGGGCGAGCAGAATGAAGAGGAATAAATATCGTCCCTTGATCTGACACTCAGCCACAGGTTCACATGGCGCCACTGGGTTAACCTCAGAGGGTATCAATGAGGTTGAATGAGGACGTGGTAAGTCGGCCGCGCCGGCTTCCTCCCCGCCCAGCACGAAGAGGAAGTTGGCCAGGACGCACACGCAGTAGTGCTGCACCCCGGGCCCGCCGCCGCCCAGCGAGCTCCACTGCCGGCTGGCGGGGTCGAGGGCCCAGAGGCTCTGCACCGCCCCCTGGCGCAGGAGGACCCCGCCGGCCAGCAGCAGCCGGCTCTCGGCCCGGTGGTAGTCCAGGGCCTGGCGGATGAGCTGCTGCACCTGCTCCAGGCCCATCAGTCGGGGGTGAGAGGCCAGCTACGGCCGACAGCCTCCCGCTCCAGGTTGCCCAGTAGCCGCTCCGACGGCCGCCAACGTCCCAGAGATGACCTCCAGCAGGCCGGCGCCCTCCGCCAGCAGGCGCCACAGGTCCGGCCCCGAAGTGCTGCATTCAAGGCTGAGTTCTATTGCTCGAGGGCATCCTGCAATGCAATTTGCATTCTCCCCTACTGAAAATCAGCAACTTTTACCATTTCTGCTGCAGCCAGCAGTAGTGTGCAGGAGCACAAGGCCACCCAATGGCCCACCGAATACAGCATATAAGGAAATGAACAACAATAATTAGTTGAGTCTTGTAATAGAGTATTGGAAAATGTTGTTATCGAATTTCTGTTTTGTGGTGCCTTTTATTTCAGGATTGTGCCCAAGAGGACACTGTGATGGTCCATCACTTAAGGTTGTTAAAATTTAAAACTGCTCAACAATAGGAATTTGGAGTTTCACTCAGAACAGCTGGAGTCTAATGATGGCTAATGGAGAACATACATGTGCCGGCTGCCTCCTCCCTTTCTCTTCCTCCACCTCCTGAACCATGCTTTAAAATCTGTGTTTTCATGATGGCCAGGGTGTGGAGGATACAGGAGAAAACGCTAAAGCAGAATTTGCACTCCAGTGAATACTGACAGCCCCCCCCCCCCCCCCGCCTAGCAGACGAGGCAATAGAACTGTTGGTTCAACACCCTGATATTCTGCTCAGTCAAGTTGCTCGGGGCAGCATGGCTATCCTATGAGTGCTGGCTATAGGTGTTTAGGGTGTGGAGGGGAGTTATCAGCCAGGTATAGAGTGAATAGCCCAAGATGCTGACTCGCTGACCCTCTGGTTCAACATGATGACTGAAATCCTGCTGAAATAGCAGACTGGCACGAGATGAATGGATCATGAATGGTGTCAAGATAACAGGCATTTACCAGATGTTTGGGGCATGGTCAACATCAATATTCCCTTGAATCTGCGCTGGTGCATGGCGACACAACAATTGGGAATGTACTGCCCAGGGAACAAACAGGCCATGCACAAGGAACATTCCATTTAAGATCCTCTCATATATCATTCCTAAAGGGGCCACGCAGTGCAAAACAGGTTGGCCATGCACAACAAACAGATGTTTCGAGAGAACCTTGTTTCACACCAGCTGCACATTAGTGAATGGTAAGTATTCTTTGCAGTTTCTGTAAGCATTAGCATTTGGATATGGCACCTATAAAACCACGGGTATGCAGTTAATGCCTCCCTACACCATGGGGAAGCCACATCCTGGCAAAGCTACATACTGCCTCATTCTTTAGCGAGATGAAAATAAATTGCTCCAGGACATCCTGGATGCAGTGTTGGACAGCGAACTGGGAGATGTTAGCTATATCACTTGTCTGCTGAGTCAGGATACTGCTGAGTCTCCTTCTCCCCTTCCCCCTCTGCAATTTCACAATGTGCATACTTGCAGTGCATGATGTAATGCTAATGCCCCCAACAACAGTGTTTTGTGAAGCCACACCAGAAAGTGGCAAGACTGGAGTGGACACCATTTATAATTTTTATAAGTGTCACAAGTAGGCTTACATTAATACTGCAGTGAAGTTACTGTGAAAATCCCCCAGTCACCACACTCCAGCACCTGTCCGGGTACACTGAGGGAGAATTCAGCATGTCCATTCACCTAACAAGCACATCTTTCGGGACTTGTGGGAGGAAACCGGAGCACCCGGAGAAAACCCACGCAGACATGGGGAAAATGTGCAGACTCCACACAGACAGTTTCCACTAAACCTGCACCTAGAGCACACAAACTGCCCCTGCTACCAAGTCACATTTGTCGACCATTGTGTCAAGTAGTAACAGTTTCCAATTATAAGGAGGAAAGTGCCCCTGATATCTATAGAGCATGATGTTGATAAGTTCATTTTTAAACCTAGAAATGTAGCCAATCAAAATAATTATCTCTACTATACAATAAAAGTAGCAAATCTAATCTTTGAAGAAAATGTCAAAGTCCTCTGAGTGACCAAGGCAAATGTCCCACCAGACACAGCACATATCAGGAAAATATTATAATCGTATGTATGAATCAACAACTGTGAAGCAAGCATAAAACATACTCATCAAATCATCAAACTACTTCCAACAAATTTCATCCATTTTGGGATTGTCCCCTGTGCAGTTACACAGCTTGGATTCTTCAGCTGGGTCCAGAAATTTGGGCCTTGCTACTTGTGCCGCATGGATGCCCCAGCTCTCAGGTACCCAAGTGTGGAATTCTGCTATCTGGACCCCCACTTCATCTTGAGACGACACAACAGTAGGGAAAAAATCTAAATCAAGTGGCCTTGTAATACCCCTTCCACCTCAAAAAAAAGCTCAAAGATTTGCAGTTTCCACTTCAAGTTCAGTGAGTTCCTGAATTCTCAGAGATGAAAGCTTTGAAGTGAGATGTTAAACTGAGAGCCCAGTCTGCCTCCGCATGTTGGGCATTAGAGGCCCCACTGCAGGATTGTCCGAGGGTGACAGCAAATTGTTGTCTTAACATAAATCAGGTATGCATAAGGGAGGTGACAGGTCCGCTATTTGTGTGAGCTCACCTTTACATCAACTTTGACAAGGACCAGGAGAGCTCGGGCCATGTGCTTTGCCCACAAAGCTGGCCTGCCCCATGTGCAGGGTATCATCAACACATGATTCTGCATTCCCATGGCAGCATGGGGCACTGTTTATGAACCGCAAGGGATTCCACTTCCTCTATTCAGATCATGACCACACCATGCGTATTATGCAGGTATGTGCCTGTTTCCCGGGTGCGTCCATGACAGCTACATCTTGGGACACTCAGGTCCCAGCCGTTTTTGAGGGACAGTAGCGGATGGAGGGATGGTTCTTCAAGGACAAAGTGTACCCACTCAGGAGGTGTCTGATGACGCCAGTGCAGAGGCCACAAACACCTACTGTGACACGCTACAGCAAGACTTATGCATTTGTTGGTCGAGAAGGCAATAGACCTGCTCAAAATGCGGTTCCAGATGCTGGACTGGCCCAGGGGAGCCCTGCAGTACAGCCCTCAAACGCTCTGCACAACCTGGCACTGCAATGGGGCGAGTAGCTGGATGAGGGGGTGATCCACATCTCGAATGAGGAGGAGGTTGAGTCGCACGGTTATGAGCAACCCATGGAGGAGGCTGAGGAATTACTTTAGGCGATGACCAGGGCTTCGTAAGGGTTGCAGGACTATGGATGACCGCAGTGCCTCTTGATTTGGGGATGACCAGGACTAGGGTGTCAAGACCGCTTCCACTATGGTGTCTTACATCTTCTCACTACTGTGATGCCTGTGGGAGGTCATTGGAATAGTTGCACCATTCATGGGCAGGACAGTAAAGTGATTGACCGGACGCTGCAGAAGAATTCTGATGACTTGCAATGAGGACTGAACAATGTTTCTCTTATGGTCTGCAAAATGTCTAACTGCTGCCTAACAGAGAGCTGAACGTGATCTGCCACTGAACAGGGTGATCTTCAGGACCAGAGTGTTACAGTGCTGCCCTCCTCAGTCTGAAGGTCTGGAGGTGTGTTGCTCAAAAGGAGGGACACACCAGATAGGCTGGACATTCCGAGGGTCTCCTGGGTGCAAGGCTCCGGCCTGTGCTTCTGCTAATTCTCTTCCCTTCTGGTCCATGGGATCGAGGAACAGCTGGAGTGAATTCCCACTGGTGCCTGCACCATGCAGTTGAAGCCCTGTACTATAGAGCTCATGTGCTTAGCCATGGAGGCCTTGACTTGAACCATGGAACGGCATCTGTTGCCATGGAGTAAGCGTTCTGCACCAAGATCACCACTGCAGATGCCACGCTTGCAGTGTTGGCCTTGTTGAGTCAGAGTGACAGCACCATCCCCTCTGACAGAAGGTGATAGTATTCCTCCAGTTGGCCTTGCAGGCTGAGGAGGGATGCTGTCATCCCTTCCTGATGCTCACGACTCAGCCTTTGTAGCCCCAGCAGCTCTGGGACAACCAAGCCCAGGGACACATCATCAGACTGGGGCTGAGCAGTTTACTGTGCTCTGGCATCCCTCTGAGTGCGAGATCGTTGAGATGTCCCTGTCTCTACCTGCAGTAGATCTTCAGGTGTGAGGTGCTCACCAGTGAATGAGTGACCCAAAAGCCTGCCTCCTACCTATTCCCGCCGAGGTGTGAGGTGCTTGTGGAAGGTGTGGGTGACAGCTGTGATGCCTCTTCAATGCTGGACTGCGAGATATCACCTTCAGAGCTGCCTGGGTCTGTGGCTTCCTGGGGCTGCAGGGATGGTCTGAGCTGCTCTGCCAATTAACCTACAATGGAAGGGTGGTGGCATTAGTGTGGGACGGGGACACTGATGGGAGATGGGTAACTCGTGAGGCTTGCGCATGGCTGAATGTGTTGACGGTTCTCAATTGTGTCTTTGTCCCCCACCTCGCCCTCTGCCAATGTGCAGTCCTTCTCCTTGCCAGCAAGCTCAATGCCTTGTGCCTCGAAGTGGTTAAGGGTCTCAAGTTCCAGCATCACTCCAGTTGGCTGCACCACTCACGTCAGTGCTCATGTTTGTCCTGGAAAAGACAGATGGGGAGTGGGCAGGTTCATGCCATGTCAAATGGTTATGAAGTTTGGCAGATGAGTGGGAATTTGAGGAGCCGTGGAGGGGGGGGGGGGGGGGGGGGGAATTATTGGAAGTGGTCGTCATTGCAAGGTTTGGGACCTCGTGAGGTGGGTGGGCGTGCAATCACCATGGAGGTGTTATGGTGCTGTGGAGACATGAGGCAGACGTGCCCTGGCTGCATGAAGGTCATTCATCGACTTATGGCACTGTATCCCCATCCTCTTAAGGAATGAGCTGGCGCTCGCAATCGCTGCCACAGCTTCCCAGGCCGGTTTGGTTATCTTTCTGGAAGGATGTCTGTTTTTCTTTCAATTTCGAGTACCCAATTTAGAGTAGGGTAGCACAAGTGATTAGCACTGTGGCTTCACAGCGCTAGGGTCCCAGGTTCGATTCCCTGCTAGGTCACTGTCTGTGAGGAGTCGGCACGTTCTCCCCGTGTCTGCATGGGTTTCCTCCGGGTTCTCCTGTTTCCTCCCACAGTCCAAAGACATATAGGTTAGGCAGATTGGTCATGTGACCAAAAAGGTAAGGAGGGATTATTGGGTTACGGGGATAGGGTGGAAGTGAGGGTTTAAGTGGGTTGGTGCAGACTCGATGGGCTGAATGGCCTCCTTCTGCACTGTATGTTCTATGTAATTATTTTTTTCCAATTAAGGGGCAATTTAGCGTGGCCAATCCACCTACCCTGCACATCTTTGAAACCCACGCAGACACAGGGAGAATGTGCAAACTCCACATGGACAGTGACCCAGAGTCGGAATTCAAACCCACGTTCTCAGTGCCGCAGGCAGCAGTGCTAACCACTATGCCACTGTGCTGCCCTGCTGGCAGAATGTCTGATCGATCAAGAGTAGAGGGACTCCCGCCTCTGCTGGACCCCAACTCAAAGCTTGCTGAGGGCTCCCTTGGTGAAGCATGGTGCAGTTTTCCTGGCAGCCATCCCCCGATTGCACTTTGAACAAGTGCTGGGGAGGCATTTAAATGGTGAGCCCCACTGATTGTAGCGATTAAGTCATTACGGGGCGAGTGAGTAAGAGGCAGGCCTCCACTGATGTAGCGTGAAATTGGTGGGAAAGAAATTCTGCTCAAAGAGACTGAATGTACGGCGACATTTCTCGCCGACGGGATTCGCTCTGGTTTGCTCGCCGGGCCCGATACTTTGAAAAAATCAACAAAATTTTGGCCCATTATGTTAGCCTACAGAGCAACAGTGGGGTTTCAAAAATAATTAATTGGGTGCCCGATAGAATGGATGTCTTGAGGACATGGTGAGGAGCTGCGTAAATGCAAGTTTTGTTTCATATAAATTCATCATGAAATCAAGAAAGAACCTCATTTGGAATAATAAAAAGAAAATGAACACATGGCCAACCGTGGATTCAATGCTTGTGTTGTATATTTTATGCAACATTTTGAATTGCAGGCCAAGAAGGGGAATGTTGAGGATTATGCGAGAAAGAAGTTGAATGCCTGTGGCAGAAATATCATCTTTAGCTTTAATTTTGCCAGATGTATCTACCCACACCTTGTACTGAGGTATCATAAACAAGCTTCAAACATGAATATCATTATGTTAAGTGTCTGTTGGCTGTTGGAGTGATTTCAGTCACAGTTAATTTGAGGAGGCTGCATGCCATGCAGTACATCAGCTCTTAATTATGCCCATGTGAGCTGAGCCAGGTTTACTTGGCAGTGGCTACATACAGAAAGTCATTTAAAGGACACATCAATGCTAGAGTAAATTTCCATTAATTACTTCTCGACTCTTTTTCCCCTTATTTTGGTTGAACTTAGGTTCTTGTAAACCCCTGCAGCAGTTGTTTAATTTTTTGTTCTACCCCCAGCATCATGACCCCATGAATAGTTTTCCATTTGAGAATTCCTATAAATTTTTCAAAAGAAGAGTAAAACCAACTGATTGGTGCCAGACAAGTCAGACTAGAAAGAGGTGCTATGTACCCTTCTCTCAGCACTGGCAAACCCATATGTGTCGAATACATTTTGCTGTGATAGATGATGGGTGAAGGCAGAGATTCCCATTATCCCAAAAACATCTGGAGCAGCCTATGGCACCAAAAGGTTTGTGAATGTCTGGGCAACTATAATACTTCCTCAGGAATACCTCAGTTTCATCTGTCACATTGTCAGTGGTACAACATGGATGATCAACAGTCAACTTGTCCAGAGTGGTGAGACCGATTAAAATGCTGCTGACTTTTATCTGCATTGAAGGGTAACATAGTGATAATGCTACTGGAATAGTCATCCAGAGGCCTGGACTAATGCACTGGAGACATGAGTTCAAGCCTCACCATGGCAGCTTGAAGAATTAATCAATCTAGAAGAAAAAGCTAGTCTAAGCAACAGTGACCATGCCTTTCAGAAAAACTCATCTGATTCAATAATATCCTTCCGGGAGGAAAATCTGCCATTGTTACCTAGTCTGGCCTAGTCCAGACCCACAGCTATGTGGTTGTCTCTTAATTGCTCTCTGCTACTCAGTTGCATCAAGCTGCTACAGAAAAGTCAGATAAGAATAAAGCCAATCGAACCACCCAGCACTGAATCAGTCACTGGAAATGGTAAAGGTACACACTGCAAAATTGGGAGAGTTGTCCCACAGACTGGTCCAGCAACAGACTGACTTTGTCATACTCACTGACACTTACATTCTAGTAAATGGCCCTGACTCCTCAATCACAATCCTTGGGTATGTCCTGTCCACCAGAGGTGGCAGCACAGTGATAAACACTCATGAAAGGGGACGTTTGCCGATGATCGGACCACATTCAGTGCCATTACTAACTCCTCAGATACTGGAGCAGTCGTGTCTTCAGCCATCTAGACCTGGACAATATTCATGCTTGGACTAATCATAACACACAAGTGCCAGGTAATTACCATCTCCAAAAAGGGAGAATCTAACCATTTCCCCTTGTTGTTAAGTGGTATTACTATTTCTCCACATCCTAGGAGAGACTATTGACCAGAAGCGGAACTGGTCCAGCTGTATAAATACTGTGACTGTAAGAGCAGGCCACAAGCTGGGAATTCTGTGACGAGTAACTTACCTCATGACTCCCCAAAAGATGTCCACCATCCACAAGGCACAAATCAGGAGTGTTATAGAATACTCTCCATTTGCCTGGATATGTGCAGCTCCAGCAACATTCAGGAAACCTTGCACCATACACCAAAAAGCATCCCACTTGATTGGCATCTGACCCACAAACATTCACTCTGTCCACCACCAATGCACAGTGACAGCACTGTGTCATACCTATAAAATGCACTACAGGAACTTACCAAGGCACCTACTACAGCACCTTCCAAACCTACAATTTCTGGCACCTAGATGGAGAAGAGCAGCAGATACCTGGGAACACCACCACTTGGAAGTTCCCCTCCAAGCCACACATCATCCTGACTTGGAGATATATTCTGCAGAATTCGCCGTCGATGGGATCCTCCTGTCTGCCGGCAGCACACCCATGCCCACAGGTTTCCCAACAGTGTGGGGCGACTACAATGGGAAACCCCATTGGCCAGCTGTGAGAACGGAGAATCCCGCTGCAGGAGGGGATGTTCTGCGCTGGAAAATGGGGCTGGCGGACAGGAGAATCCTGCCCATTGTCATTTCTCCACTATTGCCGTGGGCAGCACGGTGGCACAGTGGTTAGCATTGTTGCCTCACGGCACTGAGGTCCCCAGTTTGATCCCGGTTCTGGGTCACTGTCCGTGTGGAGTTTGCGCATTCTCCCCGTGTTTGTGTGGATTTCACCCCCACAACCCAAAAGATGTGCAGGGTAGGTGGATTGGCCACACTAAATTGCCCCTTAATTGGAAAAAATGAATTGGGTATTCTAAATTTATAAAGAAATTAAAAACTATTGCCAGACCAAAATTCTGGAACTTCCTTTCTGATAGCACTGTGGGTGTACATACACCACATGGACTGCAGCAGTTCAAGAAGGCAGCTAACTGCCAACTTCTCAAGGGCAACTAGGGATGGTCATAAATGTTGGCCTGGCCCGCAACGCCCATATCCAGTGAAAGAATAAATTAAAACAAAGTCCCCGGTGCAGAGTTATAGAAGCGTTTGCCATTTACAAGATGCACTGTAGCAACTCAGCAATGCCCTTTTAACAGCATCCTCCAAACCTCTGGTCTCTACGATCTAGAAAGATAGGGGCAGCAGATACATGGGAACAGCACCACCTGTCAGTTCCCTGCCAAGCTCCACACCATCCCGGCTGGGAACCATACCGCTGTTAATTCATTGTTGCTGGCTTAGTAGCCTGGAACTCCTTCCCCACCAACACTGTGGGTGTACCAGATGGACAGGAGGGTTCAAGATGGCAGCACACCACTACCTTCTCTCGGGCAATTAGGGATTGAGAACAGTGCGCCATAAACAAGGTATTTAAAAAAACCATCAATCTGGAGATGGTCATGGCAAAATGCCTTTACTGGGTTCAGTTCAGTAGACAACGGGTTACAGGTCTGTGCCATCTGCTGTTCAGGCACTTGCAGCTTTCGTTCAGCACCTTTCTAGCAATGCCAGTCACAGTAGTCTTTTGCGAACTCCAACTTGCTTTCGTTTAATTCATTCACAAGCTGGATGTGGACCAGCATTTATTGCCCACCCCTGAGGGCATTTAAAAGTCAACCCACATTGCTGTAGATCTGCAGTCACGTGTATGCCAGACATGGGGCGAAATTCTCCGACCCCCAGCAGGGTCGGAGAATCGCCTGGGGCCGCCGAAAATCCCGCCCCCGCCGTGGCAGAGATTCTCCGCCACCCGGGAAGTGGCGGCGGCGGAATCTCGCCACTCCGATCGGAGAGGCCCCTCCGGTGATTCTCCGACCCGATTGGGCCGAAGTCCCGCCGCTGGGAGACCTCTCCCGCCGCCGAGGTTTAAACCACCTCTGGAACGGTGGGATCAGCGGCGCGAACAGGCCCCCGGGGTCCTGGGGGGGGCGGGGGGCGATCGAACCCCGGGGGGTGCCCCCACGGTGGCCTGGCCCGCGATCGGGGCCCCCGCTCAGACTCCGGGCCAGTGCCTGGGTGCACTATTTTCCTCCGCGTCCGCCACGGCCTCCGCCATGGCGGAAGCGGAAGAGAACCCCACATCGCGCATGCGCCGGCAGTGACGTCAGCGGCCAGCTGCTGCTGACATCACTGTCGGCGCATGCGCCGACCGGCGAAAGCCTTTCGGCCAGCGCCGCTGCCGGGGGCGCCGGTATTTTGCGCCAGTCTTCTGGTGCAAACCGCTCCGGCGCGGGGCTGGCCCCCAAAGGTGGGGAGAATTCCCCACCTTTGGGGAGGCCCGACCCCTGAGTGGTTGGCGCTACTCCCCTACGCCGGCACCCTCCATCACGCCGGGTAGGGGAGAATGCCGCCCCAGGTAAGGAAAACAGATTTCCTTGCCTAACGGTCATTAGTGAACCAGATAGGTTTTTATGACAATCAACATTGGTTTCATGGTCACCTTTAGACTTTTAATTTCACATTTTTATTGAACTTAAGTTTCACCATCTGCTCTGGTGGAATTCAAACCCAGGAACCCAGAGCATGACTCTGGGTTACTAGTCCAGCAGCAATACCACTACGCCACTGCCTCCCCTGTGTGTGTTTGCTGTTACAGGGATGGTCAATTAAGTGGCAGTGAGGAGTAGTTTCTTTACAAACCTTGAATGCAGCATCATCTCTTTGGCAACATTCATCAAAAAAAGGTTTGGGGGGCTGGACTGCTTCATCATTTGCCTGAGCCTTGCACTTTCTTTTCTGTCATTTTTAAAATAAATTTAGAGTCCCCAATTATTTTTTTACAATTAAGGAGCAATTTACTGTGGCTAACCCACCTAACCTGCACATCTTTGGGTTGTGGGGGTGAAACACACGCAGACATGGGGAGAATGTGCAAAATCAATAGTACACTCTATCAAACATTGGTCTGGAATCACTGAAACTGGGTTTCAAGCCAGCCTTCTGATCTTACTCTGGCATTGAACTCCCAGGAAGGCGCAGTAGGTAAATGCTAAGCCTGGTGTGGTCCTGATCCACACAAATAAAAGGATCCATGTTTGATTCTCCAGTCTGTGCTCTCTTTAATACATGTTTTGCCAATATCAATGCATGCAGCATCATACCCACCAGTGCCAGTTTTTCCTCATAACTATGCATGTGTATGCTAGCATACATGTATACAACCTAGGAGCAGCGGTAGGCCACTTGGCCCCTGCTCTGCCATTCAATAAGTTGATGTCTGATCTGATTGTATACTCAACTCCACATTCCCCCCTACCCCCGATAACATTTCACCCCTTTGTTGATCAAGCACTTATCTTGTTCTGCCTTAAAAATATTCAAGATTCTGCTTCCACTGCCTTTTGAGGAAGAGAATTCCAGAGACCTGTAATCCTCTGAGAAAAAAAAATTGTCCTCATCTCTCTTAAATGAATGACCCCTTATTTTTGAACAGTGACCCCTAGTTCTAGATTTTCCAATGAGGAAACATCACCGGTTCCACATTCACCCCTCAGTATCCATCAAGACCTTAAAGGTTTTGATCAAGTCTCTTACTCTTCTACATTCTATTGTGCCCCTCAATGCCAACCTTTATGCTCTTAGTGCAGTTGAATGCCTGATTGTGAATAACTTTGCTTCTCATAGTCAACAACCCTAATGCTGCAATCTGACTGCTGCACTTCTTCTCTCCACTGTATTTTTGGTCCTACCAGGATCTTAGGATCACATTACTTACGAAAAATCTTAAAATAATGAAAGATCAAAGTGAATTGCTGCCAGCTGCAGGAGGAAGACTTTTTAAAGTCACGGAAACCTCTTAACAGGCAATCAGCAAAATTTCAACTAAGATCTCATTATTCACTCATTAACTTTTATAATAAATTTATGAACTACATTTATTTATGAAGCTATTCATTACATTTCATCTTCATGTTACTGCTTTATTTCATTAAATTATTCACTACATTTAAAATCTCCAGATTAACTATATTTTAGAATTCAATGAGTTTCTCATTGCAATTAATAATAATATTTCTGTTTCAAATTATGAATATAAAGATCCAGATCTGTTATTATAAACCTACACATTTTATTCATGAGCAACAGAAGATTATTTTATTCTAATAATATTCCAAGTTATAATGTGATTAACTGTGCGAGGGTGTAACAAATTATGAAAATGTATTTTTTAAGTAATTTCAAAGGACGAATGCAATTTCCAAACTTTCTGTATTTCATGGTGCAAGAATGTAATTTTTTATTTATTCATAGAAACTAAGAATCAAGAATTTAAGTGTAGAAATACAAACAATGGGTTGAACTAACAGTTATTGACCAATGCAGAGAGTGTTGGAGTACTTATGCCAATCGAAATTTGCTCAAAGTTCACAGGGGCATAAATTTGATTTGCGTAGTAATGCAATATAAGTGATAGTGAATCTGCAGCCCATTTTGCACTCCCCAATCGTAAAGAAAATCGAATTGACTGTAAGATGTGCGATTCATGATCACCCTTTTTTGCAATGCCACCCTAAGCAATGTTATACCACACTGACCACAGTGAGTTTACCTGCTGAATTGTGGGGGGTCGACAGACCAGGAAAATGCCTTGGTTCAATCACAATCTGTGCTGAGCTCTTTTCTTGACTGTTATCCAATGGTACTTAGGTGGACATTGAGTGACAAAAAGATCTGAATTATACATGATGTCTCCATTCACCCCTCCGCCACGTCAAATATGCTACTGGCACCCATTGTTATAATTGACATATGAATAAAGGCTAGTTAGCAGAGAGTGATCATCATTCATCAAACTAAACTTCAGTAACGTGTCAATGCCTCAGGAGAGAAGTGGAAAATGGCAAGTGAAAAATATTTTAAATGTCTATGGGTAAAAATATTTTTATTCCTTCAGTCATGTATTTAGTATGCTGTGCTTAGTTTTGTTTCTTTTTTTAAAGTTGTCTAACCCATGACCATTGGGTCTTGTGTAATACAAGTATAATTATGTGTTTGTCGTATTCTATGTATGAAAGCATAGAATTATTTTGAGAGTTATAAAAGTCTATATGGATGTGGCCAACTATGTCGGCGGCCTGGTACTAGACTGAGACCATTTCCTACATACAACAGTGACTACACTGTAAAATTAGTTCAGTGGCTGCAAAGTGCTTAAGGGATGTTCTGAGGTTGTGGAAGGCAGCGTATAAATGAAAATATACATTTTCCTAATTTCATCTGCACTAATGTTTGAAATATGTTACATTCACACCAGGACACTGAAGAGGCAGATGACCCAAAATGCCAAAATTAACCTGAAATATTTTAAAATCTTACTGAGATAAGCTGATTTCACCAAAAAGATACCGAATCAGAGAGGGCAAGGAAACTCTTCAGTTCCTTATTGCATTCTGAATAGTAGCCCACAAGTCGCTATTTCAAGCTCTTCCCGAGATGACTTTATTCTTCCATAGTTTGCCTTCATCAACCATAAATGTCATTTCAAATTAGTTAGTAAACTCAAACATTCAGTTTTTGGGTGGTGGCAGGTAAATAACTCTGAAAATTGCAGCTGCATTTCATCTGATTTTGTGTCACGGATTGTACGTGAGATGTTCACCAGAGTTCATGGCCTTTTGCCAATTAAATGGTGAGGTGCAAAGGTTAAGCACAAATGAAAAAGGCCACTCCATCCTCACTGGTTTCCAGAAAATTACATTCCCTCCCACATCACAGCACCCAAGTGCCTCTTCAATGTATTGGCCTCTCATTTATACAAAAATAACTCTTAAGGCTTATGCTTTATAAACATCAATGAATAATAAACAAAATACCTTGAAACATAGGCTGCCAGCACAATTCAACTACAGTGGGCTGCAAAACAGATACTGGTACACAACCCACCACCTCCAGGTTTCACAAATATTTTTTCACTTACCTTTTATTGAACCACTGTCTCTTAAACTGGTACAATTGGGTTGAACATGTACTGCCCACTGTGGTGAATGAGATTCACACGGTATTATAAGTTACCAATGTCACTCTGTTCCCATTGTATATATGTACCAATATTGTAAGTGCAGTTGCACTACCTGACCACCAGGGGGAGTAGCTCTGGGAGTACTCGAGAGTTTGTACTGGGCTCCCCCCTTGGCTCCGCCCAGAACTCCTCCCCCTGGAGCTGCTGTATAAAGATCCGTGCCACAGAGCCAGCCGGCAGTTCATCAAAAGTTCAACGGCGAACAGGCTGGCTCTGTTGTAAGTATATTAGAACCGCTGTTCTAATCCTACAAGCATGTGTCCGTAGAATTGATGGTTCCATCACCCACAATCTGCCTAGTTGTCCATCAAAGTTGCATCAGGATCCTATGTACTTATTGGAGTTGCATAAATCTGATGGTCCATCTGATCCAAGCCAGCACTAGTACCACACTGGCAAGGCCCCAATAAATAGTGAGGTGGAGCGGAACAGGGATATGTTGCCTCTGCAATTCTAGCTCAACTCATGCCCAGTGAGCTTTGTGCACGAGCAGTGGGAAAGAGGTCACATCAAGAGTGAGGCCACAGAGTGAGCTTTAAGCTTTAAACTTGGGAATTTAAAGCAGAGTGGGGATTCAGTGCATTCTGGAAAGAGGTGCTCCTTGTTTTTTCCCTTGCTTTGTAACTTTTAAATCTTCAGAGAGAGGTCTTGCCCTGCTGAAGCTGAGGCTACAAGGGAGAGAGCTGATTGGTAACTAGTGGACAAGGTCATTAAGTCTTTACAACTTTCATCAATTATTGTTTGAAAATAAGATTTGTGGTTTACAATCTGTAATGGCTCTAATTGATAGTAACGAGGACAAGCAAAGAAGGGCCATAGAAAATTGGATTTAATCTAATATCATGCATCTTTGAAAGCTTTAAAGGGTAAGTCATGGCAGGAGAACCCAAAGTCTTGGTTTGTTTCTCTAGCTGCATGTGGGAGGCTGGGAACATTTCCGGTGCCTGGGGCCAGCATGTGTGCAGGAAGTGTCTCTAGCTACAGCTCCTGAAAGCCTGAGTTTCAGATCTGGAGCAGTGGCTGGGGACACTGTGGAGCATCCATGAGGTAGAGTGTTTCGTGGATAGCATATATAGAGAGGTGGTCACACTGCAGCCTCAGAATCCACATGCAGGAAGCGAATGGGTGACCACCAGGCAGAGCAAGAGAGTTAGGCAGGCAATTAAGGAATCTCCTGTGGCCGTTGCCCTGTAAAACAGATACACTGTTTTGGATAATGTTGAGAGGAATGGCCTCTCAGGGGAAAGCTGCAACAGCCAAATTCATTGCACCACGGTTGGTGCTGTTGCACAGGGCAGGAATAAAAATTGTGGGAATGCAACAGTTATAGGGGATTCGATTGTAAGGGGAATAGATAGGCGATTCTGTGGCCGCAAACAAGACTCCATGATGGTATGTTGCCTCCCCGGTGCTAGGGTCAAGGATGTCTCCGAGTGGTTACAGGAGATTCTGGAGGGGGAGTGTGAACAGCCAGTGGTCGTGGTGCACATCTGTACCAACAACATAGGTAAAAATAGGGATGAGGTCCTGATAGAAGAATATAGGGAGTTAGGAAGAAAGTTGAGAAGTCGGGTCTCAAGGTAGTGACGTCAGAATTTCTACCAGTGTTACTAGCTAGTTAGAGAAATAGAGGATATATCAGAAAAATACGTGGCTGAAGAGATAGTGTCAGAGGGAGGGTTTCAGATTCCTGGGGCATTGGGGCCGGTTCTGGGGGAGGTGTACAAACTGGATGGGTTACACCTGGGCAGGACCTGGACTGATGTCCTAGGGTGGGTATTTGCCAGAGCGGTTGAAGAGGGTTCAAACTAATATGGCAGGGGATGGGAACCCATGTAAGGATTCAGAGCAGGTGGAATCAAGAACAAGAGAAAAAGACAGAAAGGAGAATAAGAAAAGTGATAGGCAGAGAAATCAAGGGCATGTGTCAGATAATAACACTAAAAATAGTAGGGAAGGGACAGGGTTAATTAAAAGGACTAGCTTTAAGGCTTTGTACCTGAATGCATGGAGCATTCAAAACAAAATGGATGAATTAGTTGCACAGATAGTTGTAACAGGATATGTTATAGTTGGGATTACGGAGGCTCCAAGGTGACCAAGGACTGGAACTAAACATTGAGGGCTATTCAGTTTTTAGGAAGGACAAAGACAAAGGGAAAGGTGGTGGAGTTGAATTATTGATTAAAGAAGATATTGATACAATATTGAGGAAAGATATTAGTGCAGAGGATATGGAATCTGTCTGTGTGGAGTTAAGAAACATCAAGGGGTAAAAAACATTTGTAGCGTTGGTATACAGACCACCAAACCGCAGTGGCAATGTTGGGAATAACATTAGACAGGAAATCAGGGATGCATGTGATAAAGGAACATCTGGGCAGCATGGTGGCTCAGTGGGTTAACCCTGTTGCCTCACGGCGCTGAGGTCCCAGGTTCGATCCCGGCTCTGGGTCACTGTCCGTGTGGAGTTTGCACATTCTCCCCGTGTTTGCGTGGGTTTCGCCCCCACAACCCAAAGATGCGCAGGGTAGGTGAATTGGCCATGCTAAATTGCCCCTTAATTGGAAAAAATGAATTGAGTACACTAAATTTAAAAAAATAAAAATTTAAAAAAATAAAAATAAAGGAACATCTGTGATTATGGGTGACTTTAATCTGCACATAGATTGGGTTACTCAAATTAGTCACAGTACAATAGAGGAGGAATTTCTGGAGTGTAAAGGGGATGGTTTTCTGGACCAGTATGTTGAGGAACCAACAAGGGAACAGGCCATCTTCGACTGGGTGTTGTTCAATGCAAAAGGATTAATTGGCAGTCTAATTGTGAGAGAACCCTTGGGGATGAGTGATCATAATTTTGTAGAATTCTTTATCAAGGTGAATAGTGAGGTAGTTGATTCTGAGACCAAGGTCCTGAACCTCAATAAAGGTAACTAGAATGTCATGAGGCATAAGCTGGCAATGAAAGGAATGGCATGGAAAGGAAGAACAGCGAACAGGCAATGACAAATCTTCAAGGAACAAATAGGTGAACTCCAAAAGTTGTTTATTCCTATTTGGTGCAAGAATAGAAAGGGAACTGTGGCCAAACCATGGCTTACAAGGGAAATTAGAGATAGTATTAGATTCAAAGAAGAAGCAGACACATTATCAAGAAAAAGCAAGACACCCGAGGATTGGGAACAGTTTAAAATTCAACAGAGGCAGACCTAGGGATTAATTAAGAAAGGGAAAATACAATTTGAAAGTAAACTAGCAGGGAACATAAAAACTGACAGTAAAAGTTTCTATAGGTATGTGAAGAGAAAAAGATTAATAAAAACTAATGTAGGCCCCTTACAGTCTGAAACGTGGGAATGCATAACGGAACAAAGAAATGACTAAGGAACTAAATTTGTACTTTGCTTCTGTCTTCATAAAGAAATACATTAATAATGTACTGGAAGTTCTGACAAGCACAAGTTTTAGTGAGGAGCTGAAGCAAATTACTATTAGTAAAGAAATGGTTTTGGGGAAATTAATGAGATTGAAGGCAGACAAATCTCTGGGGCCTTATAATCTTTATCGCAGAGTACTTAAGGAAATGGCCCTAGGAATAGCAGATCCACTGGTGGTCATTTTACAAAATTGTTTGGACTCTGGAATGGTTCCTACAGATTGGAGGGTAGCGAATGTAACCCTGCTATTCAAAAAGGGAGTTAGAGAGAAAACAGGGAACTATAGACCAGTAACACTAACGTCGGTAGTAGGGAAGTTGCTGGAGTCCATTATCAAGCATTTCATACCACAGCATTGGAAAGCAGTGGTGTAATCAGACAAAGTCAGCAGGGATTTACAAAAGGAAAATCTACTTGAATTCTTTGAAGATGTAATTAGTAGAATTGACCAGAGAGAATCAGTGGATGTTGTTTATTTAGACTTTCAGAAGGCTTTTGACAAGGTCTCACATAGCAGATTACAATGTAAAGTTAAAGCGCATGGGATTACAAGTAGTAACTTTAGATGGATAGAAAGCTGGTTAGCAGACGGGAAGCAAAAAGTTGGAATAAATGGGTCTTTTTCTCATTGGCAGGCAGTGACTAGTTGGGTACCGCAGGGATCTGTGTGAGGACCCCAACTGTTCACATGATATATTAATGATTTAAAATGTATGATCTTCAACTTTGCAGATGATACAAAATTGGGTGGGAGGGTGAGCTGTGAAGAGGATGCAGAGATGCTTCAGGAGTATTTGGACAGGCTGAGTGAGTGGACACATGCTTGGCAGATGCAGTATAATGTGGATAAACGTGAGGTTATCTGCTTCTGTAGCAAAAATAGGAAGGCAGATTATTATTTGAATGAGTGTAAATTGAGAAAGGTGGATACTCAGCGAGACCTTGGTGTCCTCTTGCGTCAGTCACTGAAAGTAAACCTGCAGGCAGCATGGTGGCGCAATCACAGCGCCGAGGTCCCAGGTTCGATCCCGGCTCTGGGTCACTGTCCGTGTGGAGTTTGCTCATTCTCCCCATGTTTGTGTGGGTTTCGCCCCCACAACCCAAAGATGTGCAGACTTGGTGGATTGCCCACGCTAAATTGCCCCTTCATTGGAAAAAATGAATTGGGTACTCTAAATTTATAAAAAGAAAACAAATAAAAAAGAAAGTAAACTTGCAGGTACAACAGGTAGTAAAGAAGGCAAATGGTATGTTGGCTTTTATAGCGAGAGGATTTGAGTATAGGAATACAGATGTTTAACTGCAATTGTATAGGGCAATTGTGAGGCCGCACCTGGAGTATTGTGTGCAGTTTTGGTGTCCTTATCTGATGAAGAATGTTCTTGCCATGGAGGGAATTCAGCAAAGGTTTACCAGGCTGATTCCTGGGATGGCGGGACTGTCATATGAGGAGAGACTAAATCAGTTAGGATTATATTAATTGGGATTTAGAAGAGTGGGGATCTCATAGAAACTTACAAAATTCTAACAGGATTAGACAGGGTAGATTCAGAAAGAATGTTCCCGATGGTGAGGGAGTCCAGAACTAGGGGTCATAATTTGAGGATAAGGGGTAAACCTTTAAGGACTGAGGTGGGGAAAAATTTCTTCACCCAGTGAGTGGTGAATCTGTGGAATCTGCTACCACAGAAAGTAGTTGAGGCCAAAACATTGTGTAATTTCAAGAAGGAATTTGATATAGCTCTTGGGGCTAAAGGGACCAAGGGATATGGGGGAAGGCGGGATCAGGGTATTGAACTTGATGATCAGCCATGATCATAATGAATGGTGGAGCAGGTTCGAAGGGCTGAATGGCCTCCTCCTGCTTCTATTTTCTGTTTCTATATTTTATGTTTCTGCATGATAGGCCGAGTTAAAATCAGCCCTTTGATCGATAACACAGTTCGTAAAACTCATTGTTCTCTGATACTAATGACCTGTGGTGTTGGATGTTTTTTTACTGTCACTAGAACAGTTCATGCCCTTTAAATAACTGTTACAGCCGTGATATGAAATTATCCCAACAATCACATTGGTGATGATATGTTCAGCCTGAAGGGCCAGGATGCCTTGTAATATGAGCTATGTCCACACTCACCACATTGAACAACAAACAAGTGGAAATGTAAGTAGGCGTTTGGCTTTGGGTGCAGTGTTTATTGCTGTGCCGTTACTCAGTAGATTTGCTTCAGAGGAACAAGCTGTGGATGAGGAATTAGTTCATAACTGACAACTATTTCTAACAGTCGATTTTATAACTACCTAAGAAGACACCATTAATGAAAACATTCACTATTTAATACTCACACATTCTAATAAAACATGATTTACCAAAAGGTAAAATTTTCAATTTAACAAGACTTCTGGTTTAATAAATTGTAATTACTTTATAATATTATATTTTATCATTACATTCTTAAGAAAACAGCACGAGTGTCAGGCAAAAATTGATATTACAATACTGGAGGTAATAGCAAAGAGAGTTTTGTACAAATTGTTGGTTTATTCTATCAAAGCCGGTAAATCTGTATAAAATGTTGGGCCATGGGAGTTGCCCATTGCCATTCTGCAGAAGCAGAGATGGCTCAAAGTGAAAGTCAATTGTAATAAACATTTCTGAAACCCAGCCCAGATCCCTTTTACTCAACCTTGGGGACAAATTTAAGGTCACTCTTGGCATCCTGAAGTTGCTTGAGGTTGACTGCCGGTCCTGGTAACTTCACTGCTCCAGGCAGTTCTTTCTTTTCCTCGGATTTACTGCACGCCCCCTGTATCAGATGAAACCATTACCAAACTTCAGAAAAGAATACAGTATCACCTTATCTCACGCCCTCATTCTTCCTGGTTTAAATGTCAATCTATAAACAATGCTTACACTCCTACTTTAGTGCATTGACAGTACTCTCATCACTGAAGGTTGTGAATTCAAGTCTTTGCATCCTGGAATAGTGTGAGTTTTGGCACAGTGGCAGCACTCCCACCTCTGAGTCACAGCAGATGCCACAGAGATACAAAATATGTGCACAACATCTAAGCTGACATTCCAGAGCAAAACTGAATAAGTCCTGAACTGCCAGAGGTGCATTTTTCAGATGAGGTGAGTTCCTCAAAGAAGAAATGGGGTGTATTATCCAGTGGGCAATATTCATTCCTCAACCAACATCACTAAAGCTGGTTCAGCCATTCGCCACCAGATCTGGCTGAACTGCATAAAGTATTATCAGGTCATACTCTCACCTGCCAAAACTTCACATTATTCCAGGAGCATCCTGGAATGTAAAGATAAGCCTTGATTTCTTTGCCACACTGCCAACCTTTTTGTTAAACCTCTCTCTGCTGTTCCCTCCATCCTCACCTTGACCAACAAGAATTATAAGTTCATGGATTTGTTGGCCCCTAAAATTGAGGACAACCAATCAGCTGTCTCTTCCATCTCCCATCCCTTCTCACAGGGCCAAACCTCGCTAAGGCCCCTCCCTGCTCTATCCCTGAACTTTCTCTAGCATCACTTTTCATGACCTCTCCGAGCCCATCTTGTTCATGAGACCCACCTTCTCACCCTTTGGCCTATTCTCACTAAACTGATGACCATCCAACTTCTCGATCTGCTCCTGCTCTTCCTGTCGTTCAGCTGGATGGAACTGCAATTAGCTGCTTCCAATCTTATCTGTCTAATCATAGCCATATAACCACCTACAATGGCTTCTCTTCCCAATCCCACACAGTTGCTTCTCATGTTCCCCAAGAATCACTCCTTAGCCATCTCTTATTTCACATCCATGCACTGCCCCTTGGCAGCAACATTCAAAAGCAAAACGTCAAGCATGTACATGATAACATCCAGCTCTAGCTCACCACCAACTCTTTTGACCCCTCCACTGTCTCCAAATTATCAAATTGCTTATCAAACATCCAGAATTGGATGACCGCCAATTTCCTCGAAGTGTTTTTTTTCTTTGCCACAAACTCTATTCTACCGTCAACAACTCCATTCTCTCTATGCCAAGTGTCTGAGGCTCAAGCAGACTGTTCACAACCTTGGTGTCATATTTGACTTCAAGGTAAGCTTCTAACTACATATCCACACCATCACTGACTACTTATTTCCATTTTTGTAAAACCACCCAACTCCGCCCCACCTCAGCTTGTCTGCTATTGAAACCCTCATTCATGCATTTGTTATCTCTACTGTTTGATTATCCCAATGCACTCCTGGCTGACTTCCCATATTCTGTTCTTCATAAACATGAAGTCATCCAATACGTTGTTGTCCATGGCCTAATTAGCTTATTCCTCATCGGTGTTTGCTGACTAAAACACACAAGTCATTAGCTCCCAGTTAAACAATGTCTCAATATTAAAGAGTCAACCTTGTCTGCAAATCCCATTAATTGCCTGACCCTGCCACAACTCTGTGCCTTCATCTGCCATGGCTCTAAGCTCTGGCATTCCCGCCATTACGTTTTTTGCCTCTCTAGCTCCCTTTCCTCCTTAAACATTCCCCTTAAAATGTACTCACACCGAGCTATTTATCATCTACTATAATATCTCTTCATGTGATGTTAACTTTTGTTTTAATGAGTTCCTGTGAAGCGAATTGGGACATTTGATTACATTAAAGATAATATTTTTTATTAATCTTTCCAATTAAGGAACAATTTTCCATAGCCAATTCACCTACCCTGCACATCTTTGCCTTGTGGGAGTGAGACCACGCAGAAACAGGGAGAATGTGCAAACTCCACATCGACAATGACCCAGGGCTGGGATCGAACCCGGGTCCTCATTAAAGATAAATTCAAACTGTTGTTAAACAGACTATAGACATAGACATAGAACAGTACAGCACAGAACAGGCCCTTCGGCCCTCAATGTTGTGCCGAGCCATGATCACCCTACTCAATCCCACGTATCCACCCTATACCGTAACCCAACAACCCCCCCCCCCCTTAACCTTACTTTTAATTAGGACACTACGGGCAATTTAGCATGGCCAATCCACCTAACCCGCACATCTTTGGACTGTGGGAGGAAACCGGAGCACCCGGAGGAAACCCACGCACACAGGGGGAGGACGTGCAGACTCCACACAGACAGTGACCCAGCCGGGAATCGAACCTGGGACCCTGGAGCTGTGAAGCATTTATGCTAACCACCATGCTACCCTGCTGCCCCAAACTATCTGATTGCTGTTTGTGAAAAATTGCAACAAGCAAATTGCCTGCCTTATTTCCTTTGTTACAATGATGATTATATCTTAAAAGTACCTCACTGGCTGTAAAGCAGTTATTAATAATAATAATCTTTATTGCCACAAGTAGGCTTACATTAGCACTGCAATTAAGTTACTGTGAAAAGCACCGAGTCGCCATATTCTGGCGCCTCTTCGGGTACACAGAGGGAAAATTTAGAATATTCAATTCACCTAACAGCACGGCTTTCAAGACTTGTGGGAGGAAACCGGAGCTCCGAAGGAAACCCACACAGACACGGGGAGAACGTGCAAATTCCGCACAAACAGTGACCCAAGCCGGGAATCAAACCTGGGACCCTGGAGCTGTGCAGCAACAGTGCGACTGTGCCACCCTTCTTGTTTGGACTATCCTGAGGCCTTGGGCATTACTTAATAAATGCATGTCTTTCTTTCCTGTATTGTCACAAGTTCTCTGCAATGAAAGGATGTTTCATTTTGTAAACTGTAGCATTTTCTTTCCCAAACTTCGACAAGGCAGTATTTAGCATAGAGCCAAGGTTTTCCTGACAACAGCTCAGTGGGGTTAGACACAACATTGAAATTGTTGATTAAAAAGAAAACTTTATTCAAACCAGACATGCATGGTTCCAATATCCTTTCATATTAGTGAATAATAGAGGTAAAATCTTCTATTATATTTTATTTCTTGCCATGTTTTGGCATTTGTGGCTAATTCCAAAATGCTACATAGTCAACACCAAATCTTTATCTATTGGTATAGTTCCACAATTAGCAGTTACTTGTCAGCATGGCTCACTCATAGCACCCTTGCCTCTGAGTTGCAACTTTTGGATTTTGATGTAGGCTGACATATCACAGCAGCAATGAGAGAGTACTGCATTGTCAGAAGTTCTACCATTTGGATGAGATGTTAACATGGGGCCCTGTCTCTCCTTTCAATTGGGTGTAAAAGATCTCATAGACCCATTTGAAGAGGTTTGGGGACATTCTCTCCAGTGTTCTAGCTAATAATTATCTGTCAACCAATATCAATAAAAACAGATGATCTGGTAATTGTCACTTTGCTGTTTGTGGTGTCTTGCATATTGGCTGTGATGTTTTCTTCATTACAATAGTACAACCCTTCAAAAAAAGAGTACTTGTTGAGTAATAAAGTCCTGAAGTCATGGAAAAAATTGACAAGATGTCGAAGCTTTATGGTTTGCATTTATCAGGACAGATTCACAAGAACACCAATTGTAAAGTTAGTAACAATTTATATTGCATACAAAGAGAGTACTGAGAAGTTGGCAAGTGGACACTCCCTTTTGTTACTATTATTTATTTTCCCACTCACCTCATTAGGTTCTGAGGTGCACTCTTTTCTTTTATTGGGATGTCCAGCTCCAGGCAGAAAGGCGCCCATGGGGATGTTTATGTTGGCCTGCCATTGGATCAGACAAAACAACTTGTTAACATCCACCAGCAATCATGACAGTCAATGATAACTCCAGATGGGACAGAGGAAGATAGGGTAGTCACGTCATCCCCCCCCCCCCCCCCCCCCCACCCCCCTCTGGATACACATCTAACAATTTACCAACTGCCAAGTTCTAAGGAACTTTTATCTCACCTGAATAGATTTGACATTGGAGCTTCGTTTGGACATTGTGTAGAGGGAAGCTTGATTTCCCGCTAGAAACGAGAAAAGACAATTAAACCCAAACATCCAGAATATGGAAAGCGTACAGTGCAGAGATGGAACAAACTCTATCGCTAGAACATTGTTAATGGCCCCACTCAGGATAATCTTTCAGTGTCCATTTCAATGTTGCCTAGTTACCTCTTGCAGGGACACAGAACATAAACACTTGAGCCTCTGTTCGCTCAGATCTGAGTGAATCTTTAATAAACACCAACATTGCATTCTCAGTACAGTCTGAAAACATTTGAAAATATGTTTCCCCTTAGATAAAGCAACTACACCAAGCCACGAAAACTCAAAACATGCTAGATATTCCTGTTGGTTCCTTTATGTGGAGGATTACATGTTATTTCCAGAAATGGAAATTAATAAATAGGAAGGGAGCAAATTCTCTGGCAGTTCACATCTGGCGAACAGTGGTGTAGCACTAAAATTTCAGCCGCTGAGGTGGGGATTTTGCACTTTGGGTGGTATTTATTGAAATAGAGAAAAGTACAGTGCAAAAGAAAACTGCAGCAGACAACCCCACAGTTAACTGAATAATGTGCAGTATTAACTATTCTTGTGTTACCATCCTGGGACACTGAGGTTGCACTGCCTCACAGAGCGCAGGGACCAGGCTGATTGATGCTGGCAGTATTAACAACAGGAGCATCATCTCCTAAGAATAAGCATTGGAGTCTAGAGTGGATTGCATCTGGGTGAGTCACGGCATCAATGTTTGCAAGTTACGGTAGCCTGACAGCCTCCTCCAGCGGGTCTGTGCTGTTTAAAGGTCAGTTTGGCTGCTTTCTTGGGACAGTCGCGTCACAGTCACAGGACTGGACCTGGCGCTTTCACTATTGCCGAGTCCTTGTCCAACTCCGAGAGGTAATTCAGTCCAACAAAGCCAGAGCTACAAGGGTCACCTTTCTAAAAGCAGCTCCACAATTACAACGGGCCTTTGGATCCGCCTCATGCCACTTTCTCCTTTTTGAGCGATCACTTTCTCCTTGAGCTGTGTGAGGCTCCCCCCCCCCCCCCCCCCCCACACACACACACATCTCAAACAAGCGGGGCTAAGCTGATTGTCCAACTCCTCAGACATACCGCTGGATTCCCGACCCCACCACCAGACAACAGCAGAACGTATGCAAAACTTTGCAGGCAGGACCTTACCTGGAATTGGCGGACGCCCTCTTTTTGACTGCTGCAGGCTATTATTTTCTGTTTATTATCCCAGACACACAGGTGGGATGTTGAATGTTATTTCCCGGTATTGGTGGAGTTGAAGGTTGAAATGTCGGAGGTGTTTTTGGACGGGGCAGAAGTCGATCGAAGGAGATAGTTGGGACTGTGCATCAGTTTAGTTTGGAGACAGCTTGTGAAAGATTCCTGACGTGGCTGACAGTTGTTCCAACTAAAAATAGCGTCTGATAGGCAGAGGGAACTTTTTCCATGTTAGTATTTGCCCTTTTAACTGGAAGGGTCAAATGTGCATAGGTCAAACGCCGCTGAAGTAGGTCACACCAGGGTGGCATCGTATCATCAAACCTCGCCTATTTAAAATGAGTTATTCTTTAAAGAGTTCCTAACATTGGAATCCAATTCACTCCGAGATTGCCCTTTTCCCCCACAACAGGCCGTATCAGGAATTTTTCAACAATTACAGCTACCCAACCAAAACACAGGATTCCAGCTTGACTATTCCTGTAGTTTTATTATAAATTGCGAGCTATATTTTCAGTCTGGGGAAGATTGGGAAATAAGGAGATAAGGACAACTAATTGTAACGGTGACACCGTCAGTAAGAAATGTGGGCAAACTATCAACCGACTCCAATATTTCAGATCCCTCTGTACATGTTGCAACACAGGATTGTTCTGACCTACTGTCAAGGTTATTGGCACCTGTGTTAAGGGGAAGGTGTAAAGGGACCATAGACGTTTGGTGTAGTGTGGCAGTCATAAAATGTTCTCCCTTGATACATCCACTACACAAAGCTGACTATCAGCTGTTACAATATATTGCCCTACATCAGTAGAGGAATTTGAGATCTCTTGTTGCTCCATAAGGAATATGAATAATATAGCCGTGTCTTTTTATTGCATTCCTTTATGAAGGACATGGCCATTCCCTATTGTTTAATGCTCAGGCCCGCTTGCTCACTAACCTACAAGATTGGAAAGAATATAAAGAACGTCAAAGAATGACAAAAAGATTGACAAGGGAGGAAAAACGGGAGTACGAGAAAAAACTAGCCAGCAAAGTAAAGATCTTTTTAAAAAGAAATTTAGAGTACCCCAATTCTTTTTTTCAATGAAGGGTTAATTTATTGTGGCCAATCCACCTACCCTGTGCATCTTTGCATTGTGGGGGTGAGAACCACGCAGACACGGGGAGAATGTGCAAACTCCATACGGACAGTGACCCGGAGTCGGGATCGAACCCGGGTCCTCGGCGCCGTGAGGCAGCAGTGCTACCCACTGTGCCACCATGCCGCCCACCAGCAAAACAAAGATGGGCAGAAAGAGTTTCTATAGATATTTAAATAAGAGAAGAGTTAACAAAGTGAATATTGGTCCTGCAGAAAGTGCATCTGGGAAATTCGAAATACGTGGCTAATGAGACAGTTGATGCATTGGTTTTAATTTTGCAAAATTCCATAGATTCAGGGAAGGTTCAATTAGATTAAATGATAGCAAATATAACTCCTTTATTCAAAAAGGGAGGGAGAGAGAAAGCAGGAAACTATAGGCCAGTTAGCCTAACATCTGTCAAATTAAAATGGTAAATGAAAATGGTAGAATGGTAGAAAATGGTAGAAATGAGAATGGTAGGGCAGCACGGTAGCATTGTGGATAGCACAACTGCTTCACAGCTCCAGGGTCCCAGGTTCGATTCCGGCTTGGGTCACTGTCTGTGCGGAGTCTGCACATCCTCCCCGTGTGTGCGTGGGTTTCCTCCGGGTGCTCCGGTTTCCTCCCACAGTCCAAAGATGTGCAGATTAGGTGGATTTGCCATGATAAATTGCCCTTAGTGTTGGGTGGGGTTACTGGGTTATGGGGATAGGGTGGAGGTGTTGACCTTGGGTAGGGTGCTCTTTCCAAGAGCCGGTGCAGACTCGATGGGCCGAATGGCCTCCTTCTGCACTGTAAATTCTATGAGAAAGTCAATATTAAAGATGTTATGACAGGGCACCTGGAAAAGATCAAGGCAATCAGGTAGAGTCAACATGATTTTGTGAAAGGAGAATCAAGTTTAACCAATTTCTTAGAGTTCTTTGAAGGGGTCGCAGGATAACGGAGAACTGGTGGATGTACTGTACTTAGAATTCCAGAAATTTCATAAGGTGACATATCAAAGGTTATTGAGGAACATAAAAGCTCATGGTATAAAAGGTAAATATTTAAATGGGTTGAAGAATGGCTGACTAACAGGAAACATAGTTGGCATAAATGGGTCGATCAATACTGTGACCTCAACTTTGTACAATTTATGTAAATGACTTGGATGAAGGTACTGAAAGTATGGTTGCCAAATTTGCTGATGACACAAAGATAGGTAGTAAAGTAAATTGTGAAGAGGACAAAAGGAGATTACAAAAAACTTAACTAGGTTAAGCGAATGGGCAAAAATCTGGCAATTGGAGTATAATGTGAGCTAATGTGATATTGTCCATTTTGGTAGTAAGAATAAAAAAGAAACTTATCATCTAAATTATGAGAGATAGCAGAGTTCTGAGATGCAGAGGGAACTGGGTGTCCTTGTGCATGAATTACAAAAGGCTAGTATACAAGTAGAGCAAGTAATTAGGAAAATTAATAGAATGTTATCATTTATTGTGATTGGTATGGATTACAAAAGTAGGGAGGTTATGCGTCAATTGTACAGGGCATTGGTGAGACCACACCTGGAGTATTATGTACAGTATTGTTTCTTTATTTAAGGTAAGATGTAAATGTGTTAAAAGCAGTTCAAAGAAAGTTTACTAGACCAGGAATTGTTGGAGAGGTTAAGTTTGTATCCACTAGAGTCTAAAAGAGAAAGAGGCAACTTGATCAAAACCTTTAAGATCATGAGGGGTGTCGACAGGGTGAATATGGCGAGGATGTTTCCTCTTTTTATAAACATTTTATTGAGGTATTTATGGTTTTACAACAACAAAATAAACAATGTACATAAATTTATAAACATTGTGCAAAAGCCTCCCTTATAGGTCCCACCTTTACTAACCCCCACTCTAAACTAATCTAACCCCCAGCTCTCCCCCCTCCTTCTGCTGACGGTTAATTTTCCGCAAAGAAGTCGATGAACGGCTGCCACCTCCGAACGAACCCTAACATTGACCCTCTCAAGGCGAACTTGATTTTCTCCAGACAGAGAAATCTAGCCATGTCCGATAGCCAGGTCTCCGACTTCGGGGGCTTTGAGTCCCTCCAGGCTAATAGAATCTGTCGCCTGGCAACCAGGGAAGCAAAGGCCAGAATGTCTGCCTCTTTCTCCTCCTGCATTCCCAGGTCTTCTGACACTCTGAAAATCGCCACCTCTGGACTTGGTGCCACCCTTGTTTTTAACACCTTGGACATGACCCCCGCAAACCCCTGCCAGAATCCCCTAAGCTTCAGGCATGCCCAGAACATATGGACATGGTTCGCTGGCCTTCCCGCACACCTTGCGCACCTATCTTCTACCCCAAAGAACCTGCTCATCCAGGCCACTGTCATGTGGGCCCAGTGAACGACCTTGAATTGTATCAGGCTGAGCCTGGCACATGTTGTGGACGCGTTGATTCTACTCAACGCATCCGCCCAGAGACCATCCTCTATCTCTCCTCCCAACTCCTCCTCCCACTTGCGCTTCAGCTCCTCAGTCTGCATCTCCTCTGGCCCCATGAGTTCCTTGTAAATGTCAGAGACCCTCCCTTCTCCCACCCACATTCTAGAAACTACCCTGTCTTGTATCCCCCTTGGTGGTAGGAGCAGGAAGATGGAGACCTGTCTGCATAGGAAGTCCTGCACCTGCAGGTACCTGAATTCATTTCCCCTCGCCAATCCAAATTTCTCCTCCAGCTCCCTCAGGCTAGAAAAGCTCCCCTCTAGAAACATATCCCCCATCCTCTCAATCCCTGCTCTCTGCCATCTCTGAAACCCTCCATCCATCCATCCTTCCCGGGGCGAACCGGTGATTATTACAGATTGGAGACCACACCAATGCTCCTTCTGCTCCCACATGTCTCCTCCATTGCCCCCAGACCCTCAGGGCTGCCACCACCACGGGGCTGGTGGAGTACCATGCCGGCGGGAATGGCAGAGGCATCGTTACCAATGCCCCCAAACTGGCGCCTCCACACGCCCCCATACCGACCCTCCTCCCACCACCCACCCACTTCATGGCTATATTCGCCGCCCAATAATAATTACTAAAGTTTGGCAGCGCCAGCCCACCCTCCCCCCAGCTCCGCTCAAGCATCCCCTTTTTTACTCGCGGGGTCTTACCTGTCCATACAAAGCCAGTGATTACCTCATTGACCCGTTTAAAAAAGGATCGTGGAATAAAGATGGGGAGACACTGAAACACAAACAGGAATCTTGGGAAGACCGTCATTTTCACTGTCTGCACCCTCCCAGCTAGTGACAGCGGGAGCGCGCCCCACCTCCGAAAATCGTCCTTCATTTGGTCTACTAATCGGGCCAGATTTAACTTGTGTAGCCATTCCCATTCCTGTGCCACCTGGATGCCTGGGTACAGAAAGCTTCCCCCCACTACCCTGAACGGCATTTCCCCCAATCGCCTCTCCTGCCTCCTTGCCTGGACCACGAACATCTCACTTTTCCCCATATTTTCTTTGTACCCTGAAAACCGGCCAAATTCCCATAGAATCCTCATAATTTCTTCCATCCCCTCCAGTGGGTCCGATACATACAGGAGCAGGTCGTCTGCATAAAGTGAGACTCTGTGTTCCACTCCCCCCAGGACCAGCCCCTTCCAGCCCCTTGAGGCTCTCAGCGCAACTGCCAGCGGCTCTATGGCTAACAACAGTGGGGAGAGGGGGCATCCCTGTCTCGTCCCCCGATGCAGCCTGAAATAGTCTGATGTTGTCCTATTCATCCGTACGCTCGCCACAGGAGCCTGATACAACAACCTGACCCAGTCAATAAGGCCCCGCCCAAGTCCGAACTGTCCCAGTAACTCTAACAGATATTCCCATTCCACCCGATAAAATGCCTTCTCTGCGTCCATTGCGACCACTACCTCCAAATCCCTACCTTCTGGGGTCGTCATGATCACGTTTAACAACCTTCTTACATAGGCTACCAACTGTCTACCCTTAACGAACCCCGTCTGGTCCTCCTCAATCACGTCCGGAACACAGTCTTCAATCCTAAAGGATAAGACTTTGGCCAACAGTTTGGCGTCCACATTCAATAGGCATATCGGCCTGTCGGACCCACTTAGCTCCGGGTCCTTGTCCCACTTCAGGATCAATGAGATTGTGGCCTGTGACATCGTTGGGAGAAGCACCCCATGCCCCCTTGCCTCATTGAATATCCTCATCAACAGCAGCCCCAATATCCCAGAGAACGTTTTATAAAACTCCACTGTGTATCCGTCCGGTCCCGGGGCTTTACCCTACTGCATAGCCTTCAGACCCTCTGCTATCTCTTCCAACCCGATCGGGGCCCCCAGCCCTTCTACCAACCCCCCGTCCACCTCCAGGAAATTCACCCTCCCAGAAAGTGCCTCATCCCCTCTGGCCCAGCTGGGGTTCCGACCCATACAGCCTATGTAAAACTCCTTGAACGTCTTATTCACCCCTGTTGAGTCTCCAACCAGGGGCGGGATTCTCCCCTACCCGGCGGGGCGGGGGGTCCCGGCGTAGCGGAGTGGCGCCAACCACTCCGGCGTTGGGCACCCCAAAGGTGCGGAATTCTCCGCATTTAAGGGAACGATGGAGGCTACAGGCGGAGTTTGGCTTGTTAACTACAGGGAGGGCAGTAGAGCAGCTGAGGAAGGCGAGGGGGGGCGATCTATGAACATGGGGAGAAGGCCAGCAGAATGCTCGCGCAGCAACTTAGAAAGAGGGAGGAAGCCAGGGAGATTGGGAAAGTAAAGGACGGGGACGGGAACCTGGGGCGAAATTCTCCGACCCCCAGCAGGGTCGGAGAATCGCCTGGGGCTGCCGAAAATCCCGCCCCCACCGTGGCAGAAATTCTCCGCCACCCGGGAATTGGCGGAGGCGGGAAACGCGCCGCACCGAGCGGCGAGCCCCCTGCGGCGATTCTCCAGCCCGCGATGGGCAGAAGTCCCGCCTCTGGGAGGCCTCTCCCGCCACTGAGGTTTGAACCACCTCTGGTGGTGGCAGGATCGGCGGCGCGAGCGGGCCCCCGGGTGGTGCCCCCACGGTGGCCAGGCCCGCGATCGGGGCCCACCGATCGGCGGGCGGGCCAGTGCCGTGGGGGCACTCTTTCCCTTCTGCCGCCGCCACGGCCTCCACCATGGCGGACGCGGAAGAGAATCCCCCAGCGCGCATGCCCCGGTGGTGACGTCAGCGGCAGAAGGGAAAGAGTGCCCCCACGGCACTGGCCTTATACGTGACCCAGAGGCGGGCCAGATACAGCAGTCCAAACTTCACCTTTCTCTTAAAAAGGATTGGCTTTATCTGTTTGAACCCCGCTCTTCTCCTGGCCACCTCCGCACTCAGATCCTGATAGATCCACAGGATACTGTTCTCCCATTTACAGCTCCGTGTCTGCGTGGCCCACTGTAAAATACGCTCTTTGTCTAAGTACCTGTGGAATCTCATCACCATTGCCCTCGGGGGGGGTCCCCCACTCGCGGATTCCTCGTGAGCACTCTGTGAGCCCTGTCCACCTCCACGGGTCAGGAGAACATCCCATCCCCCAGCAACGTCTCGAACATGTCCGCTATGTATGCCCCAGCGTCCGCTCCTTCGGACCCCTCCGGGAGACCGATGATTCTCAGGTTCTGCCAGCGGGACCAGTTCTCTAGATCCTCCACCTTCTCCTGGAGCCTTTTCTGCTGGTCTCTTAGCAACCCCACCTCCAGCTCCACTGCTGTTTGGTGTTCCTCATGCTCAGTCAGTGCCTTCTCTACTTTCTGGATCTGGATCGCCCGATCTTGGGCATCCAATCTAAGTTCCAAAAAAATTTAGATTACCCAATTATTTTTTCCAATTAAGGGGCAATTTAGCATGGCCAATCCATCTACTCTGCACATCTTTAGGTTGTGGGACCGAAACACACGCAGACACGGGGAGAATGTGCAAATTCCACACAGACAGTGACCCAGTGCCGGGATCGGACCTGGGACCTCAGCGCCGTGAGGCAGCAGTGCTAACCACTAGGCCACCGTGCTGCCCCGCAATTGATTCTTTAATCGTGTCCAAGCATTCCTGTTTTTGCTTGGCGAAGCCCTCCTGGATGAACTGCATCAGCTGCTCTGATGACCGCTGGGTCGACAAGCCAGGACTCCGGTCATCCGTCATGCTTTCTCCCACTGCAGCTTCAGCCCAAGCCTTCTCTGTTGGTCTATTTCTTCCCTTGGGAGCACTTCTAGTCCGCCTCTCCATGCACCGATGTAGGAATCTACTCCACAATTGCCTTTACCATCAATTTACCAAATCAAGTCCAATAAAAAATTGGGGGGAAGGTCCAAAGATCCGACCCGAGCGGGAGCCACCAAATGTGCGACCTACTCCTTCATAGCCGCCACCGGAAGTGAGGATGTTTCCTCTTGTTGGAGAATCTAGAACAAGAGATCATTGCTTAAAAATAAGGGGTTACTCATTTAAGACAGAGATGAAGAGAATGTACTTCTCTCGGAGGGTTATTTGCCTGGAACTAATCTTCCTCAAAAGGAATTGGAAGCAGTCCTTGAATATTTTTAAGGCAGAGCCAGATAGATTCTTGATCACCAATGGGATGAAAGATAGTTGGGGATAGACGGGAATATGGGTTAAAATTACAAACAAATTAACCATGATCCTTGAATGGCGGAACAGGCTCAAAGGGCCGAGTGGCCTACCCCTGCTCCTAATTCGTATGTCTTTTTTTTTAAATGGGCTGGATTCTCCGTTTCAGAGGCTAAGTGCTGGCTCAAGTGGAAAATTTACGATGAAAAAATCGGCGTCGACCCTCACCGATTCCGGTGGTAATCGGACTGGTAAGGGGCTAGCAGCTGCGCCGGGTGAAACTCCCGGAGAATGGCTGGGTCCCTGGCCTAGCGTGCACATGGTGATGATCTGCACCTGTCACGCCGTACGACATGGCGGCAGCCGTGTGCGGACCCAACCTGCCATCCGCAACCCCACAGACCACCCCCTGGCCACCCTCTAGCCAACCCCCACAAGTCCCCCCAGTCCTTGCAGAAGCCCTCCCAACCAGCGGCACGAATCCTGGCCGAGTGGGTCGGCGCTGGAAACAGTCTGCAGCTGCCACACCGGGTTCCCGACCGCTGAGACCACATATGTCCCACGCGGTTGGGAACTTGGAGCACCGGGGGCGGAGCATCACGGAAGGGCCTGTGGATGACGTGTCAATGCCGTTGCAATAGTGCATGTCGTGCAAAGCCATTTTGGAGGGAGCAGAGTGTGGCTGACCGACATCCAACCGGTGCCGGCTGTGATTTGGGTGTCGGAGTTGATTCTCCGCCCAATCGCCGATTACGATATTGGCGTTGGGCAATGGAGAACCCCACCCAATGTATTTTATTCCAAACTTATTCAAACAGTTATAAAACATTAACAGTCCAGGCAACATACTTCCCACTGCACAATTGTCCAGTTTGTACAGATTTTGCTCCATTTTCACCCCCTCCCTCCTCCCCCTGCAACAAAAGACTCCTCAAACATCCACGAACATTCCCCACTTTGCCTCAAACCCTCTGATGAACCCTTCAATTCGTATTTAATCTTTTCCAGATGCAGAAAGTCGTATAAGTCTCCTAGCCAGACCGCCACTTCCAGCGGTGCTGACAACCGCCATTCCAACAAGATACTTCACCGGGCAACCAGAGAGGCAAAGGCCACGGCATCAGCCTTCCTTCCCTCAATCAGCTCCGGCTTCTCTGATATCCCAAATATCGCCACCAAAGGGTCTGGCCCAACCTCCTCCACCTTTGTTAGTGTCACGAACACTATCTCCCCAACTTCTCACAGCCCCAGAACATATGCGTGTGGTTTGCTGGTCCCTGCCCACACTTCTCACACTCGTCTGCCACTCCTGGAAGAACCCAGTCATTCTCACCCAAGTCTTATGCATCATATGTACCACCTTGAACTGTATCAGGCTCATCCACGTGCATGAGGAGGTCGCGTTTACCCTATATAGCGCCTCGCTCCACACTCCCTAGTGACGTTCATCTTCGCCACTTGGACCCTCCCTGCCAGAGTCAAATGCAGCGGGGCCAACCTCTTCAGATCCTCCCTAACCTCCTTCGCCAGTTTTGTTAAATTCCACTGAGGCAACATCGCCCACTCTCCCGTTACCTGGATCCCCAGGTATCTGAACCTATCTCTGGCTGCTTTGAATGGTAGCTCCCCTAGATTGGCTCTCCGACCCAATTCGCTTACTGCGAACACTTTGCTTTTCCCTATGTTCAGCTTGCATCCTGAGAATGTCGCAAATCTTTCCTAATAGGCCCATAATCCTCCCCATGCTCTCCAGCGGGTCTGACAGGTACAGTAACAGGTCGCCCAGGCATAGCGACAGCCGATGCTCTCTACTTCCCCTCATAATCCCTTACCACTCTACTGACCCGCTGAGGGCCACTGCCAGAGGCTCTATTGCTAGTGTGAACAGCAGTGGCAACAGCAAACACTGTTGCCTTGTTCCCCTGTGTAACCCGAAGCTTCGTGAGTTCATATCGTTGGTCCGTATACTTACCCTCTGTGCCACATATAACAGATGCACCCACGCCACAAACATTGGCCCAAACCCAAACCTTCCCAAGACCTCGAACAGGTACCGCCACTCCACTGCTCTGCACCCATAGACACCACTACCTCCGGTACCTGTCCTCCTGATGGAGTCATAATCGCATTTAACAACCGTCTTATATTTCTGAAGAGCTGCCTGCAATTTACGAAGCCTGCCTGGCCCTCCGCGATCACCCCAGGACACAATCTTCCATCCTCCCCGCCTCCAACTTAGCCAGCACTTTTACATCTGTATTTAGCAGCGATATGGGCCTGTATGACCCACATTCTAACGGATCCTTCCCCTTCTTTGGTATCAATGTGATCATCACCTGTGTCATCGTCTCCGTCAGCTCCATCTTCTCCAGCGCCTCACTAAACGCCCCCAACAGATTCCGTCACAAACTCCTTATAAAATTCCGCTGGGTAACCACCTGGCCCCAGAGCATTTCCCGACTTCATACCCCTTATACTGTCCAATTCCTCCCTCAGCCCCAAAGGCTCCTCTGGCTCATGCCTCTTCTCTTCCAGTTGCAGAAACTCCATCCCATCCAAAAACTGCCCCATGTCCCCTTCTTTACACACCCCCCCACCCCGGCCACCCCCGAGTCCGTCCTGTATAGTTTCTTGTAGTATAATATTCCCTAAACATCTCATTTATCCTCCCAGGCTCCGTCACCACCTCCCGTGTCTCTGTACATATCCTCAATATTTCCCTGTTTCCGGCTTGCTTCCGCAGTTGGTGTGTCAACATTCGACTTGCCTTCTCCCCGTACTCATACTGCACTTGCCCTACACAGTTGCCCCACCGCCCTCCTGTCATCAACCTATCGAATTGCCCCTGTAGTTTTTTCTGTCTTGTCAATCCCTCCATGGTGGGCGCCCGCGAATACTCCCTGTCTACTCTGACTATCTTGTTCAGTAAACGCTATTACTCCTCCCTCCTTTTCCTATCCTCATGTGCCTTAAACAAGATCATCTCCCGTTGAACAACCACATTCAGTGCCTCCCAAAATGTGGCCGCCGACACCGCACCGTTCTGGTTCGACTCTACATAATCTTTAATCACTGATCGCACCTTATTAAAGAATCCTCAGTCTGCCAACAACCTCGAATCGAGCCTCCATCCCGGCCTCTGCTCCCATCCCAATCTAAGCTGAATCTCCAGACAGTGGGGCGCATGGTCCGAAATTACTATCCCCACCTACTCTGCCCCCTCCACCCCTCACGGCTCACCACAAAAAAGTTGATTCTGGAGTATACCCTGTAAACATGTGAAAAAAAGGAATACTCCCTTCCCCCTGCGTTCTTAAAGTGCCACGGATGCACCATACCCACCTTTTCCATGAACCCTCCCAGCTCCTTTGCCATCCGTATCCTTCCCATTGACCGGGGGCTCGACCGTCCATCTTCGGCTCCGGAACACAATTAAAGTCTCCTCACATGATCAACTGGTGCGTGGCCAAATCCGGGATCGCTGCCATCAACCCCCTCATAAACCCTACATCACCCCAATTCGGTGGTGCATATACATTCACCAACACCACCGGTGTCCCTCCAATGCCCCGCCCACCATCACATTTCTTCCCCCCACCCCGGGTCCCTTACTTCCTTCGCACTTACAAACCCCGTCTACTTGCTCATCATGATGGCCACACCTTGAGGCTTTGAGTCAAACCCCGAGTGAAATACCTGACCTACCCATCGCTTTCTCAACCTAACCTGGTCCTTCACGTGGAGGTGCACCTCCAGCCGAATGATCATCCCCACCTTCAAACTCCTGAGGTGCGCGAAGAGCCAACATCTTTTCATCAGTCCATTGAGCCCTCCAACGTTCCACGTTGTAAGCCTTACCAGGGGTTAAGCCGCCATTCCCCTCTGCCTTCCACCATCATCTCCTTTCGGCTCTGCCTTTTCTAATTTTGGCCTGTACAGGGCCCATCCAAGATGGTCCCTTCTCCGCTGCTGACCATACTTCACCTCCAACCTTGCACCGTTGCACCTCCCCCCTTTCCCTCCTCCACCCCCCCTCCCCCCCCCCCCTTGGCCATCTCCCCCACTTCACTTCCGTTCACCAGTATTATCTGCCAATGTGACAAATCCTACGCCAAAGGCTCCCTCCCTCATTCTCACCTCTTTGTTTTGTGTAGAAGGCTCTCCATGGACCTCACCCTTGTCCACCCAAACAAAGACACGTCTCAAACCACAGGTCACCTCCTCTGAAAAAAAAAGTAAAAAACACCACCACAGGCAGCAGGAGCCAGTGGGGGTGGGTGGTCGTCCCTTACAAACCTTTCACCCCTGCTACCCATTGACAATCAAACAAGAAAAGGAAAACCATCCACCTGGGAAGAAAAGATGAAAAATCCCACCCTCCAACCTCCACTCTTCCCGTTTCTTCCATTACTCCAAAGTGTACTCCAAAGTTACTCCGTTACACCTCCGTTTCCCAATAAGGTTCAGGCTGAATTCTCCGTTTCTGAGACTAAGGACTGGAATCACCATTTTTGAGGATACGTGCGTAAGATCTGTGGTGTTTTACCTCAAAAAACTGGCACTGCCCCCTCACCGGTCACAGGACGGTGAGGGACTAGCAGCCACGGCGAGTAAAACTCCCGGCTCTCACGGTAAAAATGGCTGGAGAATGGCCCGGTCCGTGGACGCACATGCACACAATGACAACCTGAAGTGGCCGCAACGTAAAACATGGCGCCGGCCATGCTTGGACCTGACCAGCCGATAGTATGCTCCTGGCCACCCCTTGGCCGCCCGTACCAGTCCCTCCAGCCCTCCCGAAAGCCACGGCCAGCAGCATGGCTCCCGCCCGACTGTGGCTGCGCTGGACATGGTCCACAGCCGCCATGCCGGGTTCCCGGAAGCTGAGACCACACATCAACCACGCGGTCGGGAACTCGGCAGAGCTTCGGGGGAGGGCCTTCAGGTGACGCTCTGAGGACATCCCAACGGCGTGCGGCACGCAATGAAATGCAGCATTTCAGAGGGGGCGGAGAATACAAAACCTGCATCAAACAGGCGCCGCCCCCGATTTTGTCGTCAAAAGGGATTCTCCGCTCGATCACCGATTACAAATTCGACTTTGTGGAACGTGAATCCTGCCCTAAGTGCTGACTGTGGTAGTCACCACTGTTTGTATATATCATATACATGAGATGTAATACGGTAAGGCTCCTGTGCTACAGGTATGGGGGTAGATCCCTGCTCTGCCCAGTAGGCGGAGTATAAATGTCTGTGCTCACCGAGCTGCAGCCATTTCAGCAGCAGCTGCAGGAGGCTACACATTTCTGTTTAATAAAGCCTCGATTGCTCTCTACTCTCATCTCGTCGTAATTGATAGTGCACCACTGACACCAACAGAGAATCCGTGGAATTTTACGACAGGAAAACTGGTGCCACACCTGGACCGATTCTGCTATCGTTGAGGGGCTAGCACCGGCGCCGCATGGAACACAGTCAATTCCCATGAAAAACGGTGTGGGATTGGCCGGGTCCGTAATTGACACTCGGGAGGCTGACAAGCTGCAGCCGCATATACACATTGTAATCCCCACACACACTTATCAAAGTCAAAAAGGTGGGACTGAGTGTACTGGGGCATACCCATACAGCTGATGGGTTGGCTGGGGCCAGAGAGCACCCAGGAGGGTGCCCGGGGGTCACCTATACGACCCGTGGCACCAAGTTTAAAGTGGGCTGTCAGTTGCATGGCTGCCTTGCCGGCTGCGGTAATGGTGTTGCATACCCGTCCACCCCGACCCAACAGCCCACCTCCTGGCCACCTCCCACTACTACCCCCGGCCCTGGCAGAAGCCACCCCCGGCCAGCGGTATGACTGTCGCCGAATTATGGCGGTGTTGGACACTGTACGCCCTCTCTCTTTCTCAGCAGTCACCACGCCAGTGTCACGATTTTTGAGAGCACACATGGACCGCGCCGTCGGGCACTCAGCCCATCGGAGGTGGAGAATCGCAGGTGGGCCCACTAATGATATGCAAATGGTATTTAAAGTACACGTGGCGTGCATCGCATTGACTCTGTTTTCAAGGTGACAGGGAATCGCGATTTGGCGTCAAACCAGCGTCTGCCGCGATTTAGTGTCGTAAACTATTCTCTGCCCAATCACCGTTCACGGTTTCGGGGTCAGCCAACGGAAAATCCCGAACCCAGTTCACCCCCAGTTTGTGCTCTTTGATAAAGTCATTGGCCGCTTCTGGGGTTTCAAAATAGTATACCCGGCTCTCATTTGTCACCCAAGTTTTGCAGGGTAGAGCACCCCAAACCTGATCTGTCATCAATACAGCACTGCCTTGGCCCTATTGAATCTAGCATGCTGTCTCGCCAGTTCAGCTCCAATATCCTAGTATATTTGGACCTTGTTCCCCTCCCATTCACAGCTCTGCTTCTCCCTGGCTCACTGCAGGATCTTCACTTTTTCCACAAACTTGTGGAGTCTTCCGATCACCACCCGCCACCGGAAGTCTCCTCTAATTTGTATGTTTGTATGTATATTAACCCCAAGTCTGGTAATACCCAAATTTAAAATTTTGCTCAAATTCCTTCACAGTCTGGTGCTATGCCATCTTTGTAACAGCCTCCGGCCCATAACCTTTTGAGATCTCTGTGCTCTCTTTGTACATTGGTGATTCCTTTTGTCTCAGTCTTGGTGGCTGTGCCTATGCCCTATTCTGGAATACCTTCCTTAAGCATCTCAGCCTCTCCAACTCGCTCTGCTCTTTTTTTTAACAAACAATTTAATTGAGGTATTTTAGGCATATAGAAAAAGTGACACTGTACAGTACAAAAAAAAAGTCAAGACACAAATTAAACATAGTGCAAACCACAGCTCTGTTCACGCACGGACCTGCCTCAATATCCCCCTACTCTACTCTACCCTAGCGCGCCCCCCCCCCCCTCCCCCAGCTGACGCTTACTCCTCTGCGAAGAAGTCAATAAATGGCTGCCACCTTCGGGCAAACCCTAATAGCGAACCTCTCAAGGCGAACTTGACTTTCTCCAGGCTAAGAAAGCTCGCCATGTCCGATAACCATACCTCAGCCCTCGGAACAATATTTATCACCGGGCTATCAGGGAAGCAAAGAACAGAACGTTGGCCTCTCTCTCTTCCTGGACTCCCGGGTCCTCCGAAACCCCAAAGATTGTCACCTCAGGGCTCTATACGACCCCAGTTTTCAATACCTGGGACATGACATCTGCGAATCCCTGCCAATACCCCCTGAGTTTAGGGCATGACCAGAACATGTGTACTTGGTTAGCCGGCCCTCCGGCGCATCTAGCACACTTGTCCTCCAGCCTGAAGGTTCTGCTCATCCGGGCCCCCGTCACGTGGGCCCGGTGCACAACCTTAAACTGGATCAGGCTGAGCCTGGCGCATGTTGCAGTCATGTTCACTCTGCTCAGGGCTTCTGCCCAGATACCATCCTCCATCTTCCCCCCCAAGCTCCTCTTCCCACTTAAGCTTCAGGTCCTCGGTCTGCATATCCTCAGCTCCCATTAGTTCCTTGTAGACGTCTGAGACTCTATCCTCTCCCACCTCTCCCCTAGAAACTATCCTGTCCTGCCTCCCCTTCGGCGGGAGACGTGGGAAGGACGGCACCAGTCTGCGTACAAAATCCCACACCTGTAAGTATCTAAAGTTGTTCCTTCTTGCCAGCCCAAACTTCTCCTCCAGTGCCCTCATACTCGGAAAGCTCCCTTCCAGGAACAGATTCCCCCCCCCCCCCCCCCCCATCCTCATAATCCCCACTCTCCTCCACAGTTGATACCCATCGTCTATGTTCCCCGGGGCAAATCGGTGGTTGCCGCAGATTGGGGTCCACACCGATGCTCTTACCTCCCCTACATGCCTCCTCCACTGGCCCCAGATCCGAAGAGCCGCCACCAATATCGGGCTGGTGGAGTACCGTGCTGGGGAAAGCGGCAGAGGCGCCGTGACCAGGGCTGCTAAGCTAGTGCCCCTGCACAAAGCAGCCTCCATCCACTCCCAAACCGACCCCGCACCCACCATCCATTTCCTTATCATCGCTATATTGGCCGCCCAGTAATAGTTGCTGAAGTTCGGCAACACCAGCCCCCCTTTTCCTCTGCTCCTTTCAAGCATCACCCTCTTCACCCGTGGGGACTTCCCTGCCCATACAAATCCCAGAATAATTTTATTCAGCCTCTTAAGGAAGGACCACGGGATAAAGATGGGGAGACACTGAAAAACAAACAAGAACCGCGGGAGAATCGTCATCTCAACAGTCTGCACCCTCTCCGCCAATGACAGCGGGAGCGCATCCCACCTCCGGACCTCCTCCCTCACTCGTTCCACCAGTCCGGACAGGTTGAGCTTATGCAACTTGCCCCAGTCCCATGCCACCTGAATTCACAAATATCGGAAACTCTCCCCCACTAGCCTGAACGGCAACCCCTTCAGCCTACTCTCCTGCCCTCTTGCCTGAATTACAAACAACTCGCTCTTAGCCATGTTCAATTTATATCCTGAGAACCGGCCAAATTCCCTCAAGGTTTCAATAATATTGTCCATCCCCACCATTGGGTCCGATACATATAACAGCAAATTGTCTGCGTATAACGAGACTCTATGTTCCATTCCCCCCCGGACCATCGCTTTCTAGCCCCTAGAAGCTCTCAGTGCAATTGCCAGCGGCTCTATGGTCAGCGCAAACAGCAGAGGGGAGAGAGGGCAGCCCTGTCTTGTCCCACGGTGCAGTCTAAAGTAGTCCGATGTCGTCCTGTTCGTCCTTACACTCGCCTCCGGGCCCTGATTTAATAGCCTAACCCAGTCGATGAACCCCGCCCCGAACCCGAACCGTCCTAGTACCTCCCACAGATAATCCCACTCGACCCAGTGAAAAGCCTTTTCAGCATCCATGGCTACCACTATCTCTACCTCCCTACTCTCCAGGGGCATCATAATCACGTTGAGAAGCCTTCTTAGATTGGCTACCAGCTGCCTCCCCTTTACAAACCCGGTTTGGTCCTCCACAATTACATCCGGTACACTGTCCTCAATTCTGGTCGCCAAGATCTTGGCCAGTAACTTGGCATCTACGTTGATCAAAGACATCGGCCTGTATGACCCACAAGCCTCCGGGTCCTTATCCTGTTTCAGAATAAGCGAGATGGTGGCCTGTGACATCGTCGGGGGTAAACTCCCTCTGTCTCTTGCCTCGTTAAAGACCCTGACCAGCACCGGCCCCACTATCTCGGCAAATTGTTTATAAAACCCCACCAGATACCCGTCCGGCCCCGGGCTTTGCCCGACTGCATGACCTTCAGGCCCCCCAATACTTCTTTGATCCTGACCAGGGCCCCCAGTCCATCCACCAACCCCCTCCCCACTCTTGGGAAGGTCAGTCCGTCCAGGAATCGCCTCATCTCCCCCTCCCCCGGTCCCCCAGGGGGTTCCAAAGTGTACAGCTTCCTATAAAAGTCCCTGAAGGCCTTGTTCAGCCCTGGCAGGTCACCCACTAGATTACCCTCCCCATCCACTACCCTCCCTATTTCCCTAGTCGCTTCCCTCTTCCTTAGTTGTAACACAAACATTCTACTCCCCACGCTCAGAAATCGCGCCGTTTACCTTTCTAAGTTGCTCTACAGCCTTGCCTGTAGTCAGCACCCAAATTTCAGCCTGCAGCCTCTGTTGTTTCCTGAGCAATTCTAGCCTAGGAGATTCCGCGTAACTCCTGTCCATCTGTAGAATTTCCTTAATCAGTCGGTCCGTCTCTGCTCTGTCTGTCCTGTCCCTGTACGCCCGGATTGAAATCAGCTCCCCCTCTCACCACTGCCTTCAGCACCTCCCAGAGCACCACTACTGAGACTTCTCCAGTATCGTTCACCTGCAGGTAATTCTGCATGCATTTCCTCAGCCTCTCACACACCTCTGAGAACTAGATGTTTCCCCCAGCAGCGCAGGTACAGAAAGTAGCAGCTAGGGAAACACAGACTCTTATACTCCACCTTACTGGGCGGAACCAGCAGGCAGGCTTCACCAATGATCTTACAGTATCAGGTACCTCCAACCTAGGTACCGTAATACCCCTAATACCGACTACCACAACCTCCCTCTGATCTTTTACAACCATCCCTAAACTCTTTGACCAAGCTATAATTTTATTTAATTTTCTTTAATTTTTCCAATTAAGGGGTAATTTAGCATGGTCAATCCACCTATCCTGCACATCTTTGGGTTGTTGGCCTGAGACCCACAGAGACATGGGGAGACAGACAGTGACCCAGGGCCGGGATCGAACCAAGGTCTTCGGCGCTTGACCAAACTCTTATCGTCTTCTTTAGCTTGATATCAAATTTTGATTGATAATACTCCTGTGAAGAGGTTTGGAAAGTTTTAGTATGTCAAAGATGATAATAAATGCAAGTTGTTGTTCTTTAATGCCTTTATGCAGTAAACACAATGTAAACTAATCCTTAAAACAAATGCAATAGCTTGGAAGAAGTGTACGTTTTTGGATGGATATCGGTGGGAGAAATTACACTTGGAAGTTTGACAGTGTAAGGCTGTAAGGGCAAGTTTAATATTTCTGACAGTTTTATTGTTGTGAACAATATTGGGTGGGTCTAAATGTTGAAAATTTAACATAAAAGCAGAAAATTCTGGTTTTGCTGTATTAACATAAAAGAAAAACACTGCAATTGTTATTGAAATAAAAATAGTAAGTGCTGGAAAGTAATAATAATAATCTTTATTATTACTTTATTATTAACACTGCAATTAAGTTACTGTGAAAATACCCTATTCCAGTGTTCTTCAAACTTTTTTCCGAGGACCCATTTTTACCAACTGGCCAACTTTCAGGACCCAACACAGCCGGCCTTCGCGACCCACGCCGGCCGACCTTCGCGACTCACGCCGGCCACCTTGCGCGACCCACCATTTTCTCTTACCTTGGTTGCTGCTGACGAAAATGGAGGAAATGGTTTTGGGTCCCTTTGACCCTCGTACACGCTCCTCCAATAGAACCTAATGGACGAAGGTGAAGCCTTCCGGTGTCGGAAAGTATGGAGTCTCCATCTGTCCAAAGTTCTGCATTTTTTTCCTCAAAAATTTTATCAAATAAAACCCCCCCCGGACTTGTAAAAAACACAATAAAATGAGTAAAATAAATGAATAAAACTGCCCCGAACTTGTAAAACAAAAAGCTGCGCCCATTTTTCAAAACAAGCGGCCGCAATGCGCAAGAGTGCCCGATCATAGGCGCGCATGCGCAATGTGGCCGCATTTCCTTTACATGTTCGCAGCCATTTTGAAAGCCGCTTGCAGCCGGCGTTATTAACAGCAGGCTGCTGCGGCTGTTTCGCGCAGATTTGCGCGATCGGGAGCGCCGTGACAGACGGCTCCACGACCCATCCAACACCCGCCCGCGACCCACCCGCGGGTCGTGCCTCTGAGTTTTACAATGCCTGCCCTAGTCGCCACACTCCAGCGTCTGTTTGGGTGCGCAGAGGGAGAATTCAGAATATCCAATTCACCTAACAGCACGTCTTTCGGGACTTGTGGGAGGAAACGGAACACCCGGAGGAGACTCATACAGACACGGGGAGAACGTGCAGATTCCCCACAGACAGTGACCCAAGCCGGGAATCAAACCAGGGCCCTTGGTGCTGTGAAGTAACACTGCTAACCACTGTGCTCCCAAAATTCAACTGGTCAGGTAGTATCTGTGGTGAGAGAAACATAGCTAACATTTCTTATCCAATATGACAATACTTTGGAACTTTGGTTCATTAACAATCTTACACCGAAAAGTGTTTAATGTTTAAAGTGGAAATGGGAGCCTGCCCAATAATTTACATCCTAAACAGTAACCCATCAATGTTGTGCAGTTTTACAAAACAGTATCTTCTCTGCATTTCCTTTTTCCAAACTGCTCTGTCCTCTTTTACTAAAGTCAGTGACACCTGTTATGGCACAGTTCCATACATACTGGTAACCCCTTCAATACATTGGCCCAAGTAACATATATCATGTGTCAGTGAGCTATTCAACTGTGTGCACATCACATTAGCACAATCATCATGTGGTTGATCGGAACTGTTCTCACTGGGTGAGAAACAGCGGTTCAGCCACCTGTTTAATACCTCACTTGATTTTGTAACACTTTATAGTCTATCAGGGCTATTGGAAATCAACCTTAATATCTTCACCTTACTTTCACAAAAAGAACATTATCCAGCCAACTTCACTGGTTGCCAACCCTGGTTGGACCTCTGGGGTTAGATTCTCCAGTCACCGATACCAAAATCGCGTTCGGCAATCGGCTGGGAAATCACAGTTCCCAACCAAATCGGGGGGCAGCGCTGCTTTCGTGATGCTCTACCCCCTCCAAAGCAGCGTACTCTACGAGGTCTCATCTGTTGGGAATTCGACGTGGCGGCTGTGGACTCAGTCCAGCACCACCACAGTCGGGGGAGGGCCAATCTGCGGGCAGGGGGGGGACATTATTAGGGACTGGGGGCACTGTGCGGGGGGGGGAAGGTCCAGGGTGCGTAAGCCGGCCAAAGGTGGGGAACTATTCCACGGGCCGGGTCCACAAGTTGCCTCCGTCATGAAGCACGGCGCGGCCACTGCAGGCTGCTGTCGTTCGCATGCATGGCCACGGACCAGGCAATTCTCTGGGCCGTATCGACAGCTAGAGCCGGGTGCGCATGCTAGCCCCCAGCAAAATGGGGAATCGGTGGACATTTTACGCATTTTTCCTGGCGTAAAACGATACCATTCCCACGTCGGCAAATCGGAGAATCCAGTCCACGGTCTCAGTGGTCATGTCACATGACCTCCCACTGCCTAATGTACTGCCCAAACAGATTTGTCTGACATGTATTGAATGGTTTTATTACTAATCCCCTAAATGGCATAAAGAACATTTAAAGAAAAACACACACTTTAAATATCCCATTTATTTTTTTTCCTGAACCATGCGCATCAATGTTTAAGAGATTAATATTTAATTGATGGAAATTCCAGGACAATTTTGGCGGATTGAAAATCTAATGGATAGAGACCAAAAGCTCCCAAACCTTTGCTGTCCCAAGCCGAGAGACACTTAACTCAATGGTGGTGCATACATTTCAGCCCAGCCAGCAGCAGCTAACTCAGCACGGAGAGTGAAACTGACACACTCCCTGGACTGTATTGCCCAGTATAACATTGGATTGTGTATGAATCACTGACTCATCAGAGGAACTATTGCATGCCATTCAACATTGACTGATCTCAGTATAGCACAGTGAACTTAATTTATTCACAGGGTGTCACTGGCAAGGCCAGCCTTTATTGCTTATCGCTAATTGCCCTTGAGAATGCGGTGGTGGGCTACATTCCTGACCTGCTGCAGTCTGTGTGGTGACTGTACTTCCTTGGTAAGGTGTTCCAGGATTTTGACCCACCAATGATGAAGGAATAGTGATAGACTGATGCTAAACTGGACGTCATCTTCCAGCCCAATAGGATATGTCACCATGCCACCAACAAAGTGAAGGCCAAGACATCTGCCCTTGCTCCCGTGCGCAGTTCCGGTGTATTAGTAACACCAAAAATTGCCACCAGTGGGCAGGGTTGCACCCCCACATTCAGGACCCCACCGACATGGTGTCACAAAAGGACCCCCAAAACTCCATCAGCCTGGGGCATGACCAGAACATGTGCGTGGGATGTGCGGGTCCCGTTGAACAACGTTTGCACCTATCTTCCCCCCCTTCAATAAATTGGCTCATCCTTGCTCCAGCGAGGTACACTCGGAAACCTACCTTTAACTGAATGAGGTTCAGCCTCGCACAAGACGATATCGCATTCACCTTCCTCAACGCCTCACACCACATCCCTTCCTCTAGTATCGGCCCCAACTCATCCATCCATTTTGCCTCCACCCCTTCAATCGAACCCAAATCCTCCCCCGCTATTTGTTGGTACATCCTGGACATACTGCCTTCCACCGATCCTGCGCAGGAAAACATTCACTCCAACAAGGTGGATGGCTGAACTACTGAGAAGGCCAGAGAAAACAGCTTGACCTAGCTCCGATCCTGAAGGTACCTAAATCCATCCGCGTCGACAATTCATGAGCAGGATTCTCCTTCGGCTGACGCTGAAATTGAGAAAGGCAGGCGAATAGGATGAGAATTCGTACTGGCCCCGAAATCACAGCGTCATTCACGTCAAATCGCAATTCTCTGGTGCCTCGACAGTGACATCAATGTGTTCCACTCTACATGTACAGTAAACGCTGCTTGCAAATAATTAGATGGGCTAATCTGATATTTTCTGGGCCTCCGTGATCCTCTGCCTCCACTGGGGGGGAGTTCCCAAAGGCGAGGTTCACTTGTGCTTTTAAAAATTGATGAGAGGGAGGGAGGGGGTAGGACACGGAGGGGCGCAATCGTGGGCTGCTGGTCCTGAAACTGGCTGGGAAGGGGTGGGAGGGTGGGGAGACCAGCCAGGGCCGGGTGCATGGTGAGGGGGGGGGTTGGGCCATGGGGCCGGGGTGACTCCCCACGGGACTGGAGGTGCGGGGATGGGGGAGGGCGGAGCATGCGGGGACATCGGCACCGCCTGCCATTCGAGGGCCTGCTGGACAAGGTATACCTTCAAACACCTCAGCTGAGCAGAGGGACAGTGCGACATATCTGCCAGATCATGGTGCACCTGGCACTGCAGGGGGAATGGTGGAGGTCTCCCATGACGACCAACCTGATCCTTTACCCCATGGGGTCCTTCCAAGCACTGAGTGGGGACTTGTTCGAGATCTCACAGCGCTCAGTGCACAGGTGCATCCACGCCGTCACGGAGGCCCAGTATGCTCCGTTGGCACTATACATCCATTTAAAAGTGGACCAAGCCCAGCAGGATGCCTGGGCAGCGGGGTTCGCCACTATACCCGAGATGCCGTGGGACCAGGGGGTGATCAACGGCCCTCCGAGCACCTGCAGGTGACAAGCCAATCTTCATAAACCAAAAGGGGTTCAACTCATTGAATGTGCAGCTGATGTGTGACTATCAGATGCATATCATGCCCGTCTACGCCCGATACCCTGGCAGTGTGCATGGCGCCTTCATTCCGGCACACTCCACGGTTCCTGGCCTCTTCGAGGCGCACCCCCGTTTGGGGTGTTGGCTCTTGGGCAACAGGGATTATCCATTGCGGTCGTGGCTGATAGCGCCTATCCAGAGGCCACAAACTGATGTGCAGACCCAGTACAATGACTCCAATGCTGTGAACAGGGGGTGATCAAGTGGTGCTTCGGCACCCTGAAGGTGCGATTCAGATGCCTGGACCGCTCTGGAGGGGCCCTCCAATGTGGTGCTGGGAGGGTCGCTCACATTATGGCGGCCTGCTGCGTCGTCCACAACATTGCACAGCAGAGGGGAGACATGCTGGAGGAGGAGGATAAATGCCGGCCTCCTCCGATGAAGAGGATGCAGGGGAGGGCGGGGGTTGGGCAGCACATGCGGCCCCGGCAGGCACGGGAGGCCGTACATCATGTGAGACCGGGCCAATGGGCACGCGATGCTCTGATCGCCTCCAGGTTCACCAACTGGGCGGGGGGGACTGACCAGGAGCACGAACACCGCATCCCACCTACACCTCTCCCTCCCCCCCCCAGTTATTAATCAACTGTGTATTTTTCAGGAGTACGTGTTGAATCCAAGTTAGTAGCGGTAACAAACTTATAGCTTTGTTTAAGTTAAAGCTATTTTGTGGTCTTGTGAACACTACACCAACCGCCCTGAAATAAGCAAGACAAAGAACACCACATGCTGAATCGAATTCCTCAAAGTCAGATTTATCCATTTATGTACACAGACATGCATAGTACATTCTGCTAAACTGGAGAGTTAATGTTCCAACCACGCCAAGCCATATAAATGGGGTACTGTCTGGTTTGAACTAGAAATCTCACCTACAATTACTTTGAAAGATGGCCAGAAAATGATCAAATGTACCACGGCACCGTAGCACAGTGGGTAGCACTGTTGCTTCAGAGCTCCAGGGTCCCAAGTTCGATTCCCGGCTTGGTTCACTGTGTGTGCGGAATGTGCATGTTCTCCCATGTCTGCATGGGTTTCCACCAGGTGCTCTGGTTTCCTCCCACAAGTCCTGAAAGACATGCTTGTCAGGTGAATTGGATATTCTGAATTCTCCCTCTGTGTATCCGAACAGGGGCAGGAATGTGGCGACTAGGGGATTTTCACAGTAACTTCATTGCAGTGTTAATGTAAGCCTACTTGTGACAATAAAGATTTTTATTATTATTATTTGACCTTCACAGTTATGCAGCTATAACTTAACATTATGGTATCTAATTAATAAAATACACCTGCGGTCTTCAACAAAGAACCAACACTTCAGAATGAAAACTGAAATTAATTAGTTACTATATCTATTTGCATTATTATTTCTAAAAATTATCATTTGCAGTTGACAAGTAATTACTTTTAATGAATAGAATTGGGTTTGTGAATCCATGAATTCAATGATTGGGGACTTCAAGTTGAGAGTACTTTTAATTCCCAATCAGTAAAGATGTAAATTCATACTTTTGATTTACTCATTAAACTTAATTATTTGCCATCTCCAGACTGCCATTTCAGAAATTATTTGTCGAAAACAGATTAATTTAGTTAATATCTCACTCAAATAATTGACATATTGCTGCCAGAAAGTCAAAATTATCCAACAATGTACAATATTGGCTCAGGTCAACGGGTGGTAATATGACTCTGTATTTACTGCTTACAGCAACATGATTTTTGTATAGTCATTGGCCCATTTTCTGAATCCTTGACGGTTACAGTCCTGCCCATCCATGATGCACGTGTGCCAATGCATAGATAGTGTGAGGAATACTGACCTGGCTGAACTTTCTAACTTTGACCCCGAGCAATTAATATGGTCAGTCACTTAAATTGTTTTAATTTATGTCAGTGCAACAATACAAATACTCAGATGCCAACATGCCATCATACTGAAACAAAATGATCTTCCTTCTTCCTGTCTGAATGTAAGAGGTTCCATTGCACTATTTCAAACAAGAACATGGAAGTTCTGTCGTTTTCCTCAGCAAATATTACTAAACAGTATTCTTTTCATTCTTGCTTATGGAATCTTGCTGTGCACAAGATGGCTGCCATGTTATCTATTTTACAACACTTGTTTTATTTTCAGAACCTGTTTAAAACATTTTAATGATTTATGCGGAGGTATTAATGGTGTTGGATCAAAAATATCAGAGTTATAGCTGACCAAACATTAATTTTTCTGAAGCTGCAGTACGTACGTTGTGTGTGGAATCCTTATATCGTAACTGACATAAGTAAGACTGAACTGACCCAAAGATGTGCTGCATAATTCTGAATGACTCAGTATTGGAAAAACACCAAGGTCACATCTTTGATTAAAGATTTGGAATGGAAAGCACTGCACCAAAGGAGGGAGAAAAATAGACTGACCATTGTTATGAACAAGAGGGGGGTTAATTAAAACAGCCCTAATAAAGTCTAGTTTTATTCACATAGGGGCTAGTTGAATGCATATAGCTAATAGGCAAAATATTAAAAGTGTCTTGACTGTGGGAATCCAGTCATTTTCTCATACAATGAAGTAACCGTTGTATTCAGTACTGAGAATGGATTATTCCTTGTGTAATCAGCTAATCAATTTTAGCTAGGTCTCTGCCAAGCTATGAAATATGGCAAGTATGAGAAAACATATCCAGTATTTTTCCTAAGACTGTGCACGCAGATGCTAAGCTAGGTTTGATAGACACCAATCAATCTTAAGTAATGTCCAATGTTTGATTAACAAGTTACCTTCTAAGTAACAGACATTCATTTGAACAAACCAGGAGGTCTCCGCTGAGAATTAGAAGCCAATGAAAGTATATGAGGGATTCAACCAGAGATAGAAATTCCCGTGAAAGTAGGACTTATGTGGTCGAAGTCCTTTGTTTCTGAATTCTTGAATCATCCATCTGTTTGTTGTGTATCGTTATTGCCTTTGTGCTTATGCTTTTTGCCATGTGCTTGACTTTTAACGTATTGTTTGATATTTTGTTTCTTAGTTTTTATTCAGTTCTTATTCAAGTGTATACCAGTGAGCAACTAACAATAAAGTTGTACTTTTGACGCCTCCCACCAACTGGACTAATGATTCTTATTAGAAGAGAAAATAATTTGGCGAACACCACACCGGGGCATCGGGCAGCAGATCGACAGAACCGAGGTAAGAGACCCTCAAGTCTGCGGCCGTTTACAGTCGGGTGGCTTCCTAAGCACCCCTAATGAAAACACCTGGATTGAAATTGGCCCACATCCCAGCAGCAGACGTTTGATGATGGTATATATATATAATGACAATATAGATATATATATATATTGCGATCCCCCAACTAGAGAATAGTCTATGACTTGAGACCCTGGGTTAGAAAATACTATTGAAGGATAAAGCATCAGAGTTGAAATACAAGCTGAAAATCTGTCTCCAACTTCTAGGGGTGGCCGCGCCCCACCGGATATTTCTGCAGAAGAAATGTTCCAGATAACAAAGGCTCATATGGAACAGTGATTTGACTTGGCTGAAGCCAGTACAGAGATTGAGGAAAAACATGGTACTTCCACAGGACAATTGTCCTTGGAAGATATTAAAAGGGTCTGGGGGAAAATGACACATATGAAAGGGCAGCACGGTAGCATAGTGGTTAGCATCAATGCTTCACAGCTCCAGGGTCCCAGGTTCGGTTCCCGGCTGGGTCACTGTCTGTGCGGAGTCTGCACGTCCTCCCCATGTGTGCGTGGGTTTCCTCCGGGTGCTCCGGTTTCCTCCCACAGTCCAAAGATGTGCAGGTTAGGTGGATTGGCCATGCTAAATTGCCCGTAGTGTCCTAAAAAGTAAGGTTAAGGGGGAGTTGTTGGGTTACGGGTATAGGGTGGATACGTGAGTTTGAGTAGGGTGATCATTGCTCGGCACAACATCGAGGGCCGAAGGGCCTGTTCTGTGCTGTACTGTTCTAAATCTAAATCTAAATCTAAAGACCAATTGAAGGTACTGCGCGAGCATTTCCAGACAAGGAATGTCGAAACAGTGGCTTTTGCTACTGCAGAGAGAAAAATGTCATAACAAAATGATCAAATAAAGAATTAGTTGGCTGGCAGAGAAATACAAGCTTGTTCTGAGTCCAGGTCAGATTATAAGCTTGCAGCTTGGCAGTGATCCAATTTAAGTTCTCCAAAACAAGTTGCAAGTGAAATGTTAAGATTTCTTTCAAATTTGGTTAAGTAACAAAATTGAAATCGGTTTAAAGGAAAAAAATAAAGGATACATGAAGATAAACTGGAGCACAGAAGTTAACTATTTCAGCAGGCAATTGTTTGATTTTAAATTTCTAAAAAACTTATGGACTAAATTACTTGATATAAGGTTTAATTGCTGATTTATGGGAACTCAATGACACCAGTTAAAAGTGGAAATTTTAAGCACGCTCTCGAGAAATTTGGAACAAATGGGAGAATTTATTGTGCTATTACATCACCCCTGTTAGGGAACAGCGGGTTGGTAGGCCATAACGAATTTGGGTGAAAATGCCTTTGGGATCTGAATTTAACAAAGGATGGGTGATGCCTGTGAAATCAGGAGCGGGATTCTCCAATCCCCCGCTGGGTCAGAGAATCGCCGGGGGCCGGCGTGGATCCCGTCCCCGCCGTCTCCCGAAGTCTCCGGCACCAGAGATTCGGCGAGGGCGGGAATCGCGCCGCACCTGTCAGCGGGCCCCCCCACCCCCCCGGCGATTCTCTGGCCCGCGATGGGTCGAAGTCCCGCTGCTGTCATGCCGGTCCAGCCGGCAGGAATCAATCCACCTACCTTACTGCCGGGACCAGGCGGCGCGAGCGGGCTCCGGGGTCCTGGGGGGGCGTGGGGCGATCTGGCCCTGGGGGGTGCCCCCACGGTGGCGTGGCCTGCGATCGGGGCCCACCAATCGGCCGGCGGGCCTGTGCCATGGGGGCACTCTTTTCCTTCCGCGTTCGCCATAGCCTTCACGATGGCGGACGCGGAAGTGACCCCCTACCCTGCGCATGCACAGGGATGACGTCAGCAGCCGCCTACGCTCCGGCGCATGCGCGGACTTCCGCCGGCCGGCGAAGTCCCTTCAGCCCCGGCTGGCGTGGCATCAAAGGCCTTTCCCGCCGGTCGGCGGGGCTCCAACCACTCCGGCACGGGCCTAGCCCCTCAAGGTTAGGGCTTGGCCCCTAAAGGTGCGGCCTGACGCCAGAGTGGTTCACGCCACTCCACCCCGCCGGAACCCCCCGCCCCGCCGGGTAGGGGAGAATCCCAGCCCAGATGTTGAAAATTGACTTAAATGAAAAGAAAAATATAAATGGATCAAATAACGAACTTAAGTCTTATCATACAGCATAATGGAGTATCCTATTTTAGCCAAGAGAGTGTGAGCTTTTGTTTGTTTATGTAGATGTTCATAGAGTCATGATATTGTTAAGATCGATCTTTATGGGAATTACAGACATCCGTGGAACATTACAACAGAAACACAAGGACATTGACTTAATTCATTTGTTGTTTTAAAGCATTTGATATGTTTCGCTGCTTGTGTGTGTTTATTCATGTCTCTCTGTTTCAAGTGTTGATGTTTTCTGTTGAAATTGTAATCTTTGAGCAAACAGCTAACAAAACCTGGCATCATGTTTTTCTGGCCAGAGGCATGATTCCAGGATATTTGTGATCAACATGTGGGAATTTTAATCCGGATACAAATTCACACATGTAAGAGTGAGATAATTATAATTTAATACGATTTATTGGAATTTGGGATATATAGAATGATCATGGCCAATCCTGTGTTGGATTTATCTTGCGTTAAAATTCTTGTCAGGTTCAAAAATTAATTACTCCGAACACAGCTGATACCAGAAGAAAGACAGAAACAAATTCTGAGATCGGAATGTAAAGAAGCGATTTTTACAGAAAAGGGGTCCTTGTTCATATTTTTCCTTAGGTCCAAACAAAGAGAGGTGGTGATGTAATGACGTTCAGTTAAAAAAATTAATCCAACCCTTTCTTACTCCATCCCTTTTTCAAAGGAGCAGAGAATTAACCCTTGCCTGTTAACAGCTGAAGATGTATTTATATTTTTATAAATAAGGAATTGGGAATTACAAATTTTGAGTTTGAATTGTCAGATATGTTCCGATTAATTAACCCATTTTGGCCCAAGCAGAATGGATCTTCTGTGCTTTACTTTACAGGTAACTGCAAGTGGAACAAGATTTGCAGTAGCATCAAGAATTTGAGAATTTATATATAGATTTCCAAGAGTGCACCAATAGTCAGGCCAATTTAAAATCTAGTGAAAGGGGGGCGGGCATTCAGTGAGATATTGTAAAAGACATAATAGATGCAGAAGAGCGAGATCGCATTCACCAGTTTTAGACAAGTCCGAGCAACAGAGCCGGCATTGGGTTTGCCTGATTTTACTTGCCCACTTCCACATATATGGCCATAATAATGGGAATTACGTCATTGCTGCACTGACCCAACAATACGATGATTATAAGTGACTTGTAGTCTGTTACACCAACAGGCAATCAGCAGTTGCTGTTCGATATCCAAAATCCATTTAGAACACCCCTAAGTGAAGATTCTGACCATGGGAAGATTGAAAATGATCTCAGATGCTAGAAGGACTCAAGGGAAGTGACTATTACTTAAATAGGTGGGCTACAGTAGTTAAGGGCGAGAAGAACAACCAAGTGGGATATATGAGCATTGAGAAAAAGAATAAATATGTGATTGCATATTGGAATTGAGGAAGTGAGTATGGCAGGAGAAGAGCAATTAGAGGAGGCCATTGTGATCCTGTTTGTCAATGGGATACAGCAGAGTGAATGAAGAGACAAGAACAGGATGGGCGATAATTGAACAAGGCAGGAAAGAATTAAAAGTGAATCTATTTGATGGGTAATGAGAACAACGATGATGAAAAAAAAACCATACAGATTAGCTGGTGCCCATGGACTTAAGGACAAAGCCTCATTTGAAGAAGAGATCCTACAACATAAGACAAAGAAGAGATGAACTGGACATTAATAAAAATCTGAAAGCCAACAACACTGCTATTTGAATTTGGGACAATTCTGGAGTGTAGAAAGACAATGTAATTTAGCTAGTTACTTTAAAAAAAAGATGCAATTTAAGACAAAGAACAAGCAATCAAAATGTTACTGCCTGAAATAAAATGGAAATGTTTGATTCTTGGTTTAAACATGAAGATATTTTATTGGACTGCCAGATTTCTCCAGGGCTCATGATCGGGACAGGATTAAGTAATTGAGAGTAGACGATTGGAACAGGAAATCAAAACAGGAAATAGGAATTGGACTTTTGGGTGCAATTCAATTAAATATTTCAATCTGGCATTAATATGAAGGGGAAAGTCTAGATGAGGCTTTTAAATTGATAAACTTTCTCTTGATAATGCTTGTGTTCTTGTCTAAGCTTGTAATTAAAGAGAACAAAGTTTGATACTCTGGCCATCACCCAAGGCATCTAGACCATACATGGAGAGATAAGCAATAACTTTGAGATCTTTTGATTAGATCACAAAAGGTTCAAGAATGAATGGTATGACATTGGGGGCATTGCGCATGTGTGAGATGAGTTACATGTGAAGTAACTAATAAGCAGGAAACCAGTTCAAAATAGACCTTTTCCAAGGTTTGAAACTCCTTGTCATTATGCATTGAAGAGCTGGTCCCATGCATGCACACTACTCGACAAACAGCATGGTCGGAAATGGTCAATGGGACCAACAGAGTGAAACAACACCATTAAGTGATCAAGGCACTGTCTCATATTCCACAGAGAAACTTACTTTAGAATAATTGGAACAGAATCAAACACACTGATACCTGACAACATGAGGTATGTTGAAGTGATAGGGTAAATTATTTGGATAAGAATAAGTAAGGGCCTGGTAGCAAGTAAACCTGGTGAGGAGTATCCACAAGATGGATACTGATGATTGGAGAGCTGGAGAATATTTTAAGTCCATACATGATGCTATTTTGAATGATATTTGAGTGAGATGATTTGCAAGTGAGGAGTGTTAGAGAGAAAGGGGTATCAATCCAATCATTTAGAGATCATATTCAAATTAGAATAGATTATGGAATAGATTGGAATTTAACACAGGTTATGTGAAGAGAAAACTGGAATCGAAAACAAAAACAAATAAGTTAATTTTCTCCCTGCATAGATCACCCCACTCAAGAGCTAGAGAAAGAAAGTGACCAATAATAATAATGAGATAAGGGGTGGAAGAGTAAGATCTCACCCTGTGAAAATTGGAACCGTATTATACATTACTCACAAATTGAAATGGCATTTAATTTACATAGGAAGCAAACAATGAAATAAATACAGAGCAAGTGGTCAAAGTTTGTTTGTTTGTGAGGTACAATGACACTGTCAAAGCCAGTCTAATACCCACACAAACAGAAGGAAACACAATAAGATACACAGCAGTTATTATTTGGGGCATCAAATGCCCAGGCAATCTAAGCCTCAAGGTAGAGAAACCAATGTTAAATTATTTATTTTAGTTTAGTTAACACGTAATCTAAGGATGGCAACTCAATATGATTTTATAGCAAATTTCAGATCAAAAGCTCATCCCATGGCTTGGTCTTAGCATCACACTCAAAATTGACAAGGGAGAAAGAACATATCGGTAAAGACAGTGATGTGAGACGTCAATGTTGAACAATTACTGTTACAAACTATCAGTCCAAAGAAGTAAAAGTGCCATTACTGCACGTGATAGGTTTTTCTCTCTTATTCCTTTTTATGGCGATGCCAAGGTAGCCGAAGGGTTTAATAAAATGGAAGCTGGGATCAGCACAGCGGCGCAGTGGTTAACACTGCTGCCTCACAGTGCGATGTCCCAGGTTCGATCCTGGCTCTGGGTGACTGTCCATGTGGAGTTTGCACATTCTCCCCGTGTTTACGTGGGTTTCGCCCCCCACAACCAAAAAATGTGCAGGCTAGGTGGATTGGCCATGCTAAATTGCCCCTTAATTGGAAAAAATGAATTGGGTACTCTAAATGTATTTTTTTAAAAGCCCAAAATAATTGAAATACAAATAAAATAAGATGGCAGCTATCATACAAGAAGTAGCTAATGACACCTCCACAGGATATGAGTGGTTCTTACTATAAGCCCAAAATGTTTGTAACTCTTTCAAGGCTTGCCCATTCCAGTGTTGAAGGCTGTTCCTAAACAAAGGGACCATGAAAGGCAACTTTGAATGTGTTCCTCTTAGCCTATATTTATTTTCTTTTTTGCTTTACTTTAATTATGATTCATTCTATTAGGTTTAGAAGAAGCAAAGGGGGAACTGATAAAATCTAGTTTTACTCATATAAGAGTAGTTGAATGCATATAGCTAATAGGCAAAATATTAAAAGTGTCTTGACTGTGGGAATCCAGTCATTGTATTCAGTACTGAGAACAATTGTTCTTTGTGTGATAAAATAATCAATTATAACTAGGTCTCTGCCAAGCTATGACACATGGCAAGTATGAAACAACATATCCAGTATTTTTCCTAAGATTATGGACTAGATACTAAGCTAGTTTTGATAGGCACCAATCAATCTTCAGTAATGTCCAATGTTTGTTAACAAGTTATCTTCTAAGTAACAGACATTTATTTGAACAAACTAGGATGTGTCAGCTGAGAATTTGAAGCCAATGAGGGGTTAAATCAGAGATAATTCCCTTAAAAGTGGGATTTTGTGGTTGAGGTCCTTTGTTCCTGAATTTTTAAATCACCTATCCGTTTGTTGCGTATAGTGATTGATTTTGTGCTTATGCTTTTTGCCATGTGCTTGACCTTTTATGTATTGTTTGATATTTTGTTTTTTAGTTGTTATTCAGTTCTTATTCAAGGGTATACCAGCGAGTAACTAACAATAAAATTGTATTTTTGACACCTCCCACAAACCGGACTACCGATTATTATTAGAAGGGAAGAATAAGAATCCCAACAAACCCTGATTTGTTTCTTCTCACTATCCGCCTGTAAATAGAAAGGTGTTTTTTTGATTTCTGATTTCCACCTTTATAAGTGGTGGCATATTTTCCCAATCCTTCAATTCAGAACATTTCAATCCTCTATAAATAACAAACACAGCAAACTCAAGATAAAATAAAAAGGGTGTGTTTATTTCACACACACACAGCACGTGGAAAGAGATTTTGCAACACCCACCCCTTTTTGCACTCATACAATAAAAGGGACAAGTTAAGTAAGGGGTACAGGGCCAGGCCACAATAACAATACCAGTTATGGTTTTACATGAGTCCAGAATCCAGAATCAAAAGGCTAATGGAGGGTTTCTTGCAAGGATAGGTTGGTTGGCTGTTGCAGGCTGATGCATCTTTCCAGAAGTGAGAACTTCCACGAGGGGAGAAGGCACCTTGAGTTGAATTAGGCTTAATTGCACCTGTTTCAGTAGTTCACAATGTAGATGAGGGTCAGGAAATTGTACCTGGATAAAGCTCTTTCTGCTGCTACCTGTTTGATGCTAAAATGATAGCGAGGAACAGGCTCCCGCCTGGAGTTAATTTTCTCTTTGGAGATTAAACAGAAAACTAAAGGTAACTTCCAACAACTTGTTAATTAAAGGAATTCAGACAGCTCAAGTCCTGGTCATGTGACACTGTTTTTGTGTTAACTAATGAAGCCTCTGGTTGAAACTCATTGTATTTGGGAGCCCTTATTGGTTGGGCCATTGACACCACCTTGGGATGAGGAGTCACAAATAACTGATTTTGTCCATAGCTGGCTGGTGTGGTGATATGCTTGTCTCATAGATGGATGGTGTGCGACCTCCAACCAATAGGGGGTGGTGCAGACACACCATGTGGTCTCAAGACCGTGGTCTTGTGACCAGGGATTCCTATCTATGTGGAGATGCGGCTGAAGCAGGGCGATCAGGCGAGGCTGAGGAAGGAATGGGTGGGGAGGTGTTCCACTTGGGGTCGGACATGAAGACGAGAGGGGTGTCGGTACTGGTCAACAATGAAGTGGCTTTTGAGGTTGGCAATATTGTAGCTGACCCTGGTGGCAGACACGTGATGGTTAGTGGGAAGCTGCAGGGGACACCTGTGGTCCTGATGAACATCTATACCCCAGATTGGGATGAGGTGGACTTCATGAGGCAGGTGTTAGGGAAGATCCCAGATCTGGACATACACCGGCTGATTTTAACATGGTTCTGGATCCAAGGATGGCCTGGTCGTGTCCCAGATCATTGAAGGTTTCAGTGGTGGCCAAGGAGCTGAGGGGGTTCATAGACCATATGGGGGAGAAGGGGTGGAGGAGGACCAGTGGAGGTTTGGGAGGCAGCAGTCGAAGGAGTTCTCATATTTCCCGCATGTGCACCAGGTGTACTCCCATATTTACATTTCTGTAATGGATCAGACGCTGTTGACGAGGGTTCCGATTCGGGGCATTCGGCAATTGTGATCAATGACCACGTACCGGACTAGCTAGATTTGCGGGCGGTACAGGAGGAGGCCCAGAAGCTGCAGTGGAGGTTAGAAGTGGGTTTGTTGGTGGATGGGGGTGTGTGCGAGAGGGTGAGGACAGCCATCTGAAGTTATGTGGAGCTGCATGACATGGGGTGGAGGCGGGGTCACAGTCTCCCTGCTTTGGGAGGCATTTAAGGCGGTAGATTCGGGCACCAGGGAGTGGGTGGAACGAGAGGAGAGAGCGAGGCTTGTGGATGAGATTTTGAAAGTGGATCGGAGGTATTCGGTTGCGCCAGAGGAGGGACTACTAAAGGAGAGGCAGAGACTCCAGATGGAGTTTGGATTGGTGTCCATGGGGAAGGCGGTAGGGTAATTGTAGAGAGGCAGTATACGAGTTTAGGGAAAAAGCAAGCAGAATGTTGACGCACCAACTGAGGAAGTAGGCAGCAGTGAGGGAGATCCGAGGGGTGAGAGATGAGAGAGGCAAGGTGGTCTTGGACGCAGAAGGGGTGAATGGGATGTTTGAGGTCTTTTACAGAAGATTGGATGAGTCGAAGCCCCTGCCTAGCGAGGAAGACATGAGGCAGTTCTTCGATGGGATGGAGGTCCCAAGGGTAGAGGAGAGGAAGGTTCAGGGGTTGGAGGCCCCCATTGGGCTGAGGGAGGCAATGGACTGCATAGGTCCGTGCAAGCGGGGAAGGCTCCAGGGCTGGATGGGTTTCCAGCCAAGTTCTGTAAGTGGTTTGGTGTGGAGTTGGGAAAGCACAATGAGTCAAGGGGAAGGGGGGAGCTCCCCCCAACATTGTTGAAAGAGTCTTATTCATTCAATTTAAACAAAGATAAGGACCAGGAGCAGTGTGGGTGGTACAGCCAATTTTGCTGTTAAATGTGGATGTGAAGGAGCTAGCGAAGGTGTTAGCGTTGTGCCTAGAGGACTGTGTTCAGGGGATGATAAGGGAGGATCAGACAAGCTTTGTGAAGCAGCAGCATCTGTCGACAAATGTGTGCAGGTTGCTCAATGACATTATGATGCCTTCGGAGGGGCAGGGGCGGAGAAAATGTATGATCGGGTGGAGTGGGCGTATTTAATGGAGGTGCTGGGTCGGTCCGGCTTTGGCCAGGGCTTCATGGATTGGGTTCGGCTGCTATATAGGGCACCAATGGCTAGTGTCTGGACGAACAAGACAAGTGTGGGGTACATCAGGCTGAATTGGGGGATGAGGAAGGGATGCCCGCTCTCCCCGTTGCTTTTTGCTCTGGCAATAGAGCCATTGGCAATGGCGTCAGGGTGTTGAGAGGTTAGAGAGGGATTGAGCAGGTGGGGTCGAGCAGAGCTTTGTTGTATGCGGACGATCTTCTGTTATACATCTTGGACCCAGTGGGCAATTTTGATAAGATCGTGGCGGTCCTGATGGAATTTGGCCGCTTTTCGGGATCTAAAGTGAACATGGGGAAAAACAAGGTGTTCCCGATTAATGCTAGAGGGCAGGAGTGAGGCTAGGGGAGTTCCTGTTCTGGGTGGTGGCAGTGAGCTTTCAGTATCTCAGGATACAGGTGGTGCAGAGCTGGGCACCGCTGCATAAATTGAATTTGGCATGACTAGTGGAGGGAATGAAGTCTGACTTTAAGAGGTGGATGTGTTGCGTCTGTCACTGGCTGGGCACATGCAGACGGTGTAGCTCAGGTTCTTGTTCGTGTTCCAGATCCTCCCCATCTTGTTCCTAAGTCTTTTTTTTAGGAAGGAGGAGGGTGTTTTAGGAGAGGGGGCGAGAGATGGGGAGGGGGCTGCTTTGCTGAGCTTGATGATTAGACTGCGAATATTGCAATGGTTAGGAAATGGACAGTGGAGGAGGCATTTAGAATTTAGAATTTAGAACAGTACAGCACAGAACAGGCCCTTCAGCCCTCGATGTTGTGCCGAGCGATGATCACTCTACTCAAACTCACGTATCTACCCTATACCCGTAACTCAACAACTCCCCCCTAACCTTACTTTTTAGGACACTACGGGCAATTTAGCATGGCCAATCCACCCAACCCCGCACATCTTTGGACTGTGGGAGGAAACCGGAGCACCCGGAGGAAACCCACGCACACACGGGGAGGACGTGCAGACTCCGCACAGACAGTGACCCAGCCGGGAACCGAACCTGGGACCCTGGAGCTGTGAAGCATTGATGCTAACCACTATGCTACCATGCTGCCCTTGTGGGGGCGGATGGGATGGATCTCAGGGGACTATTTTTGGCAGCCCTCCTGTTCTTGCCGGATGGGTCTGAGGGCACTGTTGTTGGTGCCCCTCCTGTTCTTGCTGGTCCGGTATTCCATGAGTCCGGTGGTGGTCTCAGTGCTGTGAGTTTAGAACCAGTGCAGGCAACATTTCGGGTTGGAAGCTTGTGAGAGATGAGAGAGGCAAGGTGGTCTCGGAAACAGAAGGGGTGAATGGGGTGTTTGAGGTCTTTTTCAGAAGGTTGTAAGAGTCGGAGCCCCTCCCTAGCAAGGAAGACATGAGGCAGTTCTTGGGTGGGCTGGAGTTCCTAAGGGTTGGAAGGCATGTCTCTGTGGGCGCCGATATGCGATAATCACAGGTTTGCGCCGATGGGGCTGTATACGAGATTCCAGGGGTGGCAGCATGTGGGGGTAGAGTAATTCAGGGATTGGTTTGTAAGGGTAAGTTTGCAGGCCTGGAAGAGCTGGAGGAAACATGTCAGTTGCCTAAGGGGAATATGTTCAGGTATCTGCAGGCGAGGAGAGCAGTTTCGTCCTTGCCGGTGTTGCCGCCTCTGCTGTTGCAAGATACACTGTTGTCCAAAGATGACATTGGGGAGGGGAGAGTGGCAGGCATTTATGGAGAGCTGATGGAGAGGGAGGGTGCTCCAATGGAGGAGATCAGGTGCAAATAAGAGGAGTTGCATGGTGGGGTGGTGAGGGACAGAACGTTGAAGGAAACCCTGCGAAGGGTGAAAGCGTCCTCATCGTGTGCGAGGTTAAGCCTCATCCAATGTAAGGTGGTGCACAGGGCCCACATGACTGTTGCAACAATGAGACGGTTCTTTGCAAGGGTGGAGGATAGATGTGGGCAGTGTGCAGGGGGCCCCGCAAATCACGTCCACAGGTTCTGGACATGGCCAAAGCTGAGGGGTTTCTGGCAAGGGTTCTCGGGTGTTATGTCCGGGATTCTGGGTGTAGGGGTGGCTTCGGGTCTGGAAGTGGTGATATTTGGAGTGTTGGTAGAACTGGATGTCCAGGTGGGGAGAGGCCGATGTCTTGGCCTTTGCCTCCCTGATTGCCCGGAGATGGATTTTGTTGTGCTGTCAGGACTCGGAGCCGCCAAAGGTGGGGTGGAGGTGAGCGATCTGGCAGAATTCCTGCACTTGGAAAAGGTCAAGTCCGACTAATGGGGAGTGGAGGGGTTCACCCCGATGTGGAAGCTGTTGATCGATTTTGTGAAGGTTAATTAAGACATCAGCGGGGGGGGGGGGGGGGGGGGGGGGGTCCAGGGATTGTTTTTTGATTTCTTCTTCATTTTGAGGGGGGCAGATAAGGGGGAAAAATCTAAGGGTGCAGGGAGAGTTGTGGGCTCATTATCAGGGGTTAGATCATAGAACATAGAACGATACAGCGCAGTACAGGCCCTTCGGCCCACGATGTTGCACCGACATGGGAAGTCAAAAAGTAAAGGCCATCTAACCTACACTATGCCATTATCATCCATATGCTTATCCAATAAACTTTTAAATGCCCTCAATGTTGGCGAGTTCACTACTGTTGCAGGTAGGGCATTCCACGGCCTCACCACTCTTTGCGTAAAAAACCTATCTATTACCCCTCAATTTAAGGCTATGTCCCCTCGTGCTAGCCACCTCCATCCGCGGGAGAAGGCTCTCACTGTCCACCCTATCTAACCCTCTGAGGCACTCTCAATTACGACACAAAAGTTAGGTCAGTAATCAAAGGCTTTAATAAGCAGTGAACAATGGCAGCCTCCATGAGAAGTGTGCTCGCAAAATGGAGTCTCATCTTAAGTACTGTTTCCCAGGGGGCGTAGCCAGAGGCGGAGTCCCCCAGGGTTCCAAGCCTCTTAAAGGGGCAATGTATTCCGATCATCACAAGCCTCTTAAAGGGGCAAGGTATTCCGATCATCAAATTCACCCCCTGTTTAAAAAAAACATAGTCCGTCGGGGATGAAGTGTTTTTAAATTATAAGTTCAGTCTTTGTGGTCGTCTGATAGTCCGTGCTGACTTTCGCCACTCCGGTGGTGGCGCCGTGGATGCGGTCGGTTCCGATGGTGGTCTATCCGGGAGCACGGTTGACTGAAGCTTTGTCCGCCTTGGAGAGGGGGGGGGTATCAGGAGTGATTAGGGTGGTCGGTGTCAGCTGGGGGGGCGGGGGGCGCTATGGAGGGGGCGCTGTCGAAGTCGGCGTTCAGTGTAGGGCCGGGAGCGTCGGTAGAAGGGGGGGGTCGGTGGAGTCGGTGGGAGAGCCAGCGGGTGCCAGGTCTTGCAGGGAGACAGTATCCTGCCTGCTGTCGGGGTGCTCGACTTAGGCATAACGAGGGTTTGCGTGCAGCAGGTGGACCCTCTCGACTATTGCATCCGTTTTATGGCTCTTCACATGCCTCCGGAGTAGGACTGGACCCGGAGTCGTCAGCCAGGGTGGAAGCGAGACTCCAGAGGTGGACTTCCTGGGGAAGACAAACAAACGATTGTGAGGGGTCTCGTTCGTGGCCGTACAGAGGAGCGACCTAATGGAGTGCAGGGCATCGGGTAGGACCTCCTGCCAGCGGGCGATAAGGAGACTCCTTGACCGTAGGGCTAGGAGGACAGCCTTCCAAACTGTCGCGTTCTCCCTCTCCACTTGCCCGTTTCCCCGCGGGTTATAGCTCGTCGTCCTGCTCGAGGCGATGCCCTTGCTGAGCAGGTACCGACGCAGCTCATCGCTCATGAACGATGTACCCCGGTCGCTGTGGATATAAGCGGGGAAACCAAACAGAGCGAAGATGCTGCGCAGTGCCTTGATCACGGAGGCCGAGGTAGTATCGGGGCAGGGGACAGCAAAAGGGAAGCGGGAGAATTCATCGATGACGGTGAGGAAATAGATGTTGCGGTTGTTGGACGGGAGAGGCCCTTTGAAGTCCACGCTAAGTCGCTCAAAGGGCCCAGAGGCTTTTATCAGGCGGGCCTTGTCTGGTCGATAGAACTGCGGTTTGCATTCTGCACAGATCTGGCATGCCTTATTCATAGCCTTGACCTCCCCTGTGGAGTAGGGCAGGTTGCGGGACTTGATGAAGTGGGCAAGCCGGGTGACCCCCGGGTGGCAGAGGTCATCGTGGATGGCTCTCAGGCGGTCCAATTGCGCGTTGGCGCACGTGCCGCGAGACAGGGCATCTGGGGACTCGTTGAGCTTCCCCGGGCGATATTTAATATCGTACGTATAGGTGGAGAGCTCTATTCTCCACCTCAGAATCTTGTCGTTCTTTATTTTGCCCCGTTGTGCGTTATCCAACATAAAGGCGACCGACCGTTGGTCGGCGATGAGGGTGAACCTCCTACCAGCTAGGTAGTGCCTCCAGTGTCGCACGGCCTCCACTATGGCTTGTGCCTCCTTCTCGACTGCAGAATGCCGAATTTCCGAGGCGTTGAGGGTTTGGGAGAAGAACGCTACTGGTCTGCCCGCTTGGTTGAGGGTAGCAGCCAGGGCGACGTCTGATGCATCGCTTTCTATTTGAAAGGGGATGGCTTCGTCCACCGCGTGCATGGCGGCCTTGATGATGCCGGCCTTGATACGGTTGAAAGCCGACTGGCCCTCATCCGTCAGAGGAAAAACCGTGGTCTTAATGAGTGGCCGGGCTTTGTCCCTATATCTGGGGACCCACTGGGCGTAATAGGAGAAAAGCCCCAAGCACCGTTTGAGTGCCTTGAGGCTACGGGGGAGGGGGAGTTCCTTAAGGGGACGCATGCGGTCGGGGTCCGGGCCTAGGACCCCGTTCTCCACGACGTAGCCGAGGATGGCGAGCCGGGTTGTGTGGAACACGCATTTCTCTTCGTTGTAGGTGAGGTTGAGGGCCCGGGCAGTCTGGAGGAACTTCCTCAGGTTTGCGTCGTGGTCCTGCTGGTCATGGCCGCAGATGGTGATGTTGTCCAAGTACGGGAAGGTCGCCCGTAAGCCGTACTGGTCCACCATTTGATCCATCGCCCTCTGGAAAACGGAGACTCCGTTTGTAACACCAAAGGGTACCCTGAGGAAGTGAAACAGCCGACCGGCTGCTTCAAAAGCCATGTAGGGGCGGTCCTCTGAGCGAATAGGGAGTTGGTGGTAGGCCGATTTGAGGTCAACCGTGGAGAATACCCGATACTGGGCAATTTGGGTCACCATTTCAGCTATTCGGGGAAGTGGGTACGCATCGAGTTGTGTGAAGCGGTTTATTGTCTGGCTATAATCCACAACCATGCGTTGCTTTTCCCCGGAGCGGACTACTAATACCTGGGCCCTCCAAGGGCTGTTGCTGGCCTCTATGACCCCCTCTTTCAGTAGCCGCTGAACCTCCGACTTGATGAAAGTCAAGTCTTGGGTACTGTACCGGCGACTCTTGGTGGCGATGGGCTTACAGTCGGGAGTGAGGTTTGCGAAGAGGCGGGGTAGCGCAACTTTGAGTGTCGCCAGGCTGCAGACTGAGAGTGGGGGCAGGGGTCCGCCGAACTTCAGTGTCAGGCTCCGGTGGCTGCACTGAAAGTCGAGGCCAAGCAGCAGGGGGGCGCAGAGTTGAGGAAAAATGTACAGTTTAAAACGGGAGTATTTCGCGCCTTGAATTGTGAGGTCAGCGACGCAATACCCCGTGATTTGAACCAAATGGGACCCTGAGGCGAGGGCGACAGTTTGGGAGGCTGGATGGGTGCGCAGGGAGCAGCGCCTTACCGTGTCTGGGTGGATAAAGCTCTCCGTGCTCCCGGAGTCGAACAGGCAGGGAGTGTCTTGGCCGTTGATTCGCACCCGCATCATCGAGTTTCGCAGGTGTTTCGGCCGTGATTGATCAAGCGTGATCGCTCCTAGGTGCGGGCCGTCAGAGTCGAACTCACAAAATGGCCGCCCGGAGTCACAAGATGGCCGCCGCCGCCGGTCGCACGTGTCGGGTTTCGAAGATGGCCGCCGCCAAGATGGCCGCTCCCATGACTCGCACGAGGTCGATGACGCGTCAGAAGTGGGCGTGTCTGGCCGCAGTGCAGCCGCGTTGCGGGGTCTGTGAGGCCGGGAGCTTGATTTCTGGGCCCGGTGAGACTTTTGTTTGTGGCCTTTGGGCCCAGCCAGGCAGACTTTCGCGAAGTGCCCTTTCTTCCCGCAGTCGTTGCAGGTCGCGGATCGGGCCGGACAACGCTGACGTGGGTGCTGGCCTTGCCCACAGAAATAGCATGGGGAGCCCCCGGAGTGAGTGGATCGACGCGAGGCACAGGCCTGTAGCGTGGCAGAGTCTGGAGGGGATCGAGAGGGATTCGTAAGGTCCGCGGAGTACGTACGGAGGTTACGGTGGGCCGTTTTGAGAGAAAAGCCGAGCGTTACCGTGCCTTGGAGATCCTTCGCCCCGTCTTCTAGGAGCCGCTGCCGGATGTACGATGACCTGATGCCAGACACAAGGGCGTCGCGAATGTGTAAGTCCCTGTGTTCTTCAGCCGTCACTGCTTTGTGGTCGCAGTTCCTCGCGAGCGCGGTGAGTCTTTCCACGAACTCGACCAGCATTTCTCCGGAGCGCTGGCTGCAGGTCGAGAGCAAATGCCTGGCATGTACCTCATTGGTAGTCTTTATGAAGCGTTTCTTCAATATTTCGATCGCCGCCTCATAGGTCGTAGCGGTTTCAATCATGGCAGAGATTCGGTGGCTCACCCGGCCATGTAGGAAGCGCAGCTTGCGAGCGCTGTCGACATCAGACGGTGAAGAGTCCAAATAATCCTCAAAACACCGGAGCCAATGTTTAAAGATTTCCGAGGCTTCAGGCGTCCTGCCTTCCAGGTTGAGTCTCTCTGGTTTCAGACCGCTGTCCATCTTGATGTGCACTGCTTATTAAATTGAGGCACTCTCAATTACGACACGAAAGTTAGGTCAGTAATCAAAGGCTTTAATAAGCAGTGAACAATGGCAGCCTCCATGAGAAGTGTGCTCGCAAAATGGAGTCTCATCTTAAGTACTGTTTCCCAGGGGGCATAGCCAGAGGCGGAGTCCCCAGGGTTCCAAGCCTCTTAAAGGGGCAATGTATTCCGATCATCACAAGCCTCTTAAAGGGGCAAGGTATTCCGATCATCACACCCTCTGATCATTTTGTATGCCTCTATTAAGTCACCTCTTAACCTTATTCTCTCTAACGAAAACAACCTTAAGTCCATCAGCCTTTCCTCATAAGATTTTCCCTCCATACCAGGCAACATCCTGGTAAATCTCCTCTGCACACGTTCCAAAGCTTCCACGTCCTTCCTATAATGAGGCGACCAGAACTGTACGCAATACTCCAAATGTGGCCGTACCAGAGTTTTGTACAGCTGCAACATGACCTCATGGCTCCGGAACTCAATCCCTCTACCAATAAAGGCCAACACACCATAGGCCTTCTTCACAACCCTATCAACCTGGGTGGCAACTTTCAGGGATCTATGTACATGGACACCGAGATCCCTCTGCTCATCCACACTACCAAGAATTTTACCATTAGCCAAATATTCCGCATTCCTGTTATTCTTTCCAAAGTGAATCACCTCACACTTCTCTACATTAAACTCCATTTGCCACCTCTCAGCCCAGCACTGCAGCTTATCTATGTCCCTCTGTAACCTGCAACATCCTTCCACACTGTCTACAACTCCACCGACTTTAGTGTTGTCTGTAAATTTACTCACCCAACCTTCTGTGCCCTCTTCTAGGTCATTTATAAAAATGACAAACAGCAACGGCCCCAGAACAGATCCTTGTGGTACGCCACTCGTAACTGAACTCCATTCTGAACATTTGCCATCAACCACCGCCCTCTGTCTTCTTTCAACTAGCCAATTTCTGATCCACATCTCTGAATCGCCCTCAATCCTCAGCCTCCATATTTTCTGCAATAGCCGACCGTGGGGAACCTTATCAAACGCTTTACTGAAATCCATATACACCACATCAACTGCTCTACCCTCGTCTACCTGTCCAGTCACCTTCTCAAAGAACTCGATAAGGTTTGTGAGGCATGACCTACCCTTCACAAAACCATGCTGACTATCCCTAATCATATTATTCCTATGTAGATGATTATAAATCGTATGTCTTATAATCCTCTCCAAGACTTTACCCACAACAGACGTGAGGCTCACCGGCCTATAGTTACCGGGGTTATCTCTACTCCCCTTCTTGAACAAAGGGACCACATTTGCTATCCTCCAGTCCTCTGGCACTATTCCTGTAGCCAATGATGACATAACAATCAAAGCCAAAGGCTCAGCAATCTCTTCCCTGGCTTCCCAGAGAATCCTAGGATAAATCCCATCAGGCCCCGGGGACTTATCTATCCTGCAACAGTAGTAGACTCGCCAACTTTAAGGGCATTTAAGTGGTCACTGGATAGACATATGGATGAAAATGGAATAGTGTAGGTCAGATAGGCTTCAGATGGTTTCACAGGTCGGCGCAACATCGAGGGCCGAAGGGCCCGTACTGCGCTGTAGTGTTCTATGTTCTATGTTCTATATTTTCACCTTGTCCAGAATTGCCAACACTTCTTCCCTACGCACCTCAATGCCATCTATTCTAATAGCCTGGGTCTCAGCATTCTCCTCCACAAAATTATCTTTTTCCCGAGTGAATACTGACGAAAAGTATTCATTTAGTATCTCGCTTATCTCCTCAGCCTCCACACACAACTTCCCACCACTGTCCTTGACTGGCCCTACTCTTACCCTAGTCATTCTTTTATTCCTGACATACCTATAGAAAGCTTTTGGGTTTTCCTTGATCCTACCTGCCAAAGACTTCTCATGTCCCCTCCTTGCTCGTCTTAGCTCTCTCTTTAGATCCTTCCTCGCTTCCTTGTAACTATCAAGCGCCCCAACTGAAACTTCACGCCTCATCTTCACATAGGCCTCCTTCTTCCTCTTAATAAGAGATTCCACTTCTTTGGTACCCCACGGTTCCCTCGCTCTACCCCTTCCTTCCTGCCTGATGGTACGTACTTATCAAGAACACGCAATAGCTGTTCCTTGAACAAGCTCCACATATCCAGTGTGCCCAACCCTTGCAGCCTACTTCCCCCAGCTATAACTCTTGCCCTGCGGGGTATACTTATCCCTTTCCATCACTAACGTAAAGGTCACCGAATTGTGGTCGCTGTCTCCAAAGTGCTCACCTACCTCCAGATCTAACACCTGGCCTGGTTCATTACCCAAAACCAAATCCAATGTGGCCTCGCCTCTTGTTGGCCTGTCAACATATTGTGTCAGGAAACCCTCCTGCACACATTGTACAAAGAACGACCCATCTAATGTACTCGAACTATATCTTTTACAGTCAATATTTGGAAAGTTAAAATCTCCCATAACAACTACCCTGTTACTTTCGCCCTTTTCCAGAATCATCTTCGCCATCCTTTCCTCTACATCCCTAGAACTATTAGGTGGCCTATAGAAAACTCCCAACAGGGTGACCTCTCCTTTCCTGTTTCTAACCTCAGTCCATACTACCTCGGAAGAAGAGTCCCCATCTAGCATCCTTTCCACCACCGTAATACTGTCCTTGACAGCAGCGCCACGCCGCCCCTTCTTTTGCCCCCTTCTCTGAGCTTACTAAAACACCTAAACCCCGGAACCTGCAACAACCATTCCTGTCCCTGCTCTATCTGTGTCTCTGAAATGGCCACATCGAAGTCCCAGGTATCAACCCATGCTGCCAGTTCCCCTACCTTATTTCGTATACTCCTGGCATTGAAGTAGACACATTTCAAACCACCTACCTGAACACTGGCACCCTCCTGCGAAGTCAAATCTGTGCTCCTGACCTCTATACTCTCAATCTCCAGTACCCCAAAACTACAATCCAGATTCCCATGCCCCTGCTGAATTGTGGGCTTGCGTTTTTTGTATCTGTGGTTTTCTGATATTTCTATGTATATATGCAAAATACCTTGAATGAAAATATTTTAAAAGAAAATAATATGTGATAGGATTACTGGTGAAGTTGAACGTATGTTCAAGTTTTGCTTAAGTTTATTGTTTACATTTTGAAAATAAACCATTGAAACACGCTATGCTTCTTATTTCTATGTTTCCAAGAAGCGGAAGGATGTTATGTATTGAAAACTTACATTGTGTATTTTGTCCATTTAAGACTACCACCAGAGTGTGTCTGGGAGGACCCATCTGAACAGAAACCAAACTCTTACAATCATCCTGCTTGGTTATTAATACTCGACATTTCAGAACAGAACAGAACAGAACAGAACAGAACAGTACAGCACAGAACAGGCCCTTCGGCCCTCGATGTTGTGCCGAACAATGATCATCCCACTTAAACCTACGTAACCCGTAACCCAACAATTCCCCCATTAACCTTACACTACGGGCAATTTAGCATGGCCAATCCACCTAACCCGCACATCTTTGGACGGTGGGAGGAAACCGGAGCACCCGGAGGAAACCCACGCACACACGGGGAGGACGTGCAGACTCCACACAGACAGTGACCCAGCCGGGAATCGAACCTGGGACCCTGGAGCTGTGAAGCATTGATGCTAACCACCATGCTACCGTGAGGCCCCAGTAGTTTTTTTTTTTTTTTTTTATAAATTTAGAATATCCAATTCATTTTTTCCAATTAAGGGGCAATTTAACGTGGCCAATCCACCTAACCTGCACATCTTTGGGTTGTGGGGGTGAAACCCACGCAGACACGGGGAGAATGTGCAAACTCCTCACAGACAGTGACCCAGGGCCGGGATTCGAACCCGGGTCCTCAGCGCCGTAGGCAGCAATGCTAACCACTGTGCCACCGTGCCGCCCACAGCCACAGCCAAACCTTCTTTGTTTCTGTGGCTCAAACAGCAGCTGTCCTTTTTGTGAGACGCTGTGAAAAGATGTTAAACCTTTAAGCAACCACCCCCCTCGCCCCCCCCACCCCACCCCACCAAATGGATTTCTATTTGAGTTTTTCTGCCCATCACAACTAGACCACATGGGCAGATCTCCAAGCTAAGGCGCTTATCTAGAATTTTCTATTTACTTTTACATTGCTGTCTTTTAAAGTTCAATGCTTATGACACTGCACTCATGCATCTTCAGCTGTAATGTTTACTCACATGTATCTTATTTCTTTCTCCGAGTTTAATAAATTCACAATTTTTAGTTTCCTTTTACCTATGTTGCCTAAAATACAACTTCTGACTATTACTCTGCTCTATTGTCTTTTATGTTTTGGAAGATAAAAAAATAGAATTGAAAATTGTTTGTTGTTGAATTATTATTCACACTATTAATTATTATTATTCATAATTGGTTCAGGAAGTAACGGATGGGAAATTCAGTGGATGCAGTATACATGGACTTTAGGAAAGCCTTTAACAAGGTACTAAGGGGTAGATTATTAAAGGAACTGGCACCAGTGGAATATTCAAAACTGTATTAAAAATGATTTAGAAGGGAAAAACTGAGTAAGCGTTTCAAGGGTAGTTTTCTTGGAGTAATTGGGCAGTGGTATCCTTCAGGATTTTGTTTTGGGTCTCTCTATTTACTGTGTGTGTGTGGTGATGAAATCCCTTCCTCAATCACGTTAGTTCTACAAAGTTTCTTGTGAGCACTCATGGTTGGTGCTCAAAAGCAACAAAATATTAACGAAAGAGGCTGTGGAAGTTTTGATTTATACTTTTCCAAGGAACTTACTTGTCAGAAGGCAACTGTAGCAATGACATAGCAACAATGTTTGCATGTTCATCAGTTTATGCTACTTCATGAATACTGTAAGAAGTCTTACAACACCAGGTTAAAGTCCAACAGGTTTGTTTCAAGCACTAGCTTTCGGAGCACTAGTCCTTCCTCAGATGAATGAAGAGGTATGTTCCAGAAACATAGATATAGACAAAGTCAAAGATGCAAGACAATGCATTGAATGCGAGCATTTGCAGGTAATTAAGTCTTTATCTTGTCTGCTTTCTTGCATCTTTGTAGAAACTCAATGTCAGTGTCTATATGCGTGATCTTCTTGGAGATCCTCTCCACTTTAAGAAGTCTTCAAAAACACCAGGTATATAAATTTTTGAACTCAAGGTGAAACCTAATTATCGGGACATCAGCCATTCCAGTCTGTTACCCAAGCCGGCATTTTCTATGAATACAATTATTCTTTATTACAGCTCATTCAAGCACAAGGACGATCTAACAGCTTAAAGATTCTGGCCTAATCCACAATTACCTATTTTCTTTTTGCCATGTCTATTTAACCAGTGATCTTGTTGCCTATGCTATGTCTCAGTGGAACTTTGCTTTCAAATACTTTGGTGCCTCCAAATTCTGAACAAAGCTATTTCAACCGAACTCCCTAAGTATCTCCCCGGGGCCAATGGGAGCTGCGCTGTCGCTATCGCCTTCAATCCCGACCCCCTTCCCAAACTCTCCTCCATTCTGACCCATTGGAGGTCAACCCCTCTGGCCCAGCTCCGTACCTTCTCCACATTCGCCGCCCAGTAATAATATATCAGGATACATGGGCAATTTAACAAATTGCTGGGCAGATGCTAGTGTTGTACACTTGTCAAGCATATGGTGAAGTCTATGTAGTGATCTGTATATCTGATGGTATATGAAGGGTTAACAAATTCATCATAGTGTTAGACACCCACTAGATGGCAGCACTAGATTCAGGTATATAAACTAAACCTAGAAGAGCCTCCCTCTCTTTGAACCAGGAGTGACTAGACAGCAGAGTGTTGGAGAGATAGCTTAGTTGGTACGTGTAGTTGCGCATAGTTAATACTTCTCCTGATTTACTTTATCATCAGTTATAGTTCTGTAGAGTGAACAAACTCATTAGTATTTATATTCGTTATTCATTAAATGTTATTTGCTTTAAATTGAAGATTGGTAGTTTCATTGAAATCGAACCATCAGACTATTCTGGAAGTAAAGCAAAGAGTAATGATGTATTACGATCACGTAATATAACAGTCTATGCCTACCATAATTCTGTCACCTTACTCAAAGTTACCTCGACTGTGCCATGCCAGGCAATGTTAACACAGAGATAACCACCCAGGCACAAACTACTGTCTCACAATTGAAAACCTGCCAGAGATTCGGTCTCCTACTGGAGCTGTGAAAAAGGAATTAAAAAAATTAAAGAACAATATCAACATTGCTTTAAGGATCAGTTTGACTATTCTTTTTGCAACATTTTTGTTTCAAAATTGCACTTAAGTATTTAACATGTAAAATTAGATTAAAAATAAAGCCAGTTTTGTTGAAGACCATTTATGAGTTTGACAAAGGAATTTACTGCAAATAAACGTGAAAACTGTCAACGTCAACTATATTCTCACATATTTAGACCGAGCAATAGTTCCCCTCCATGAACCAGGAGCTGCTTATGTACTTAGGAAGGAAGTGTTTCTCCGGCCCTTTTACTGCCGCTCCTTGTTTCCTGGGGGAGGACAGTCAGAGTTGGGAGCGAGAGGCGCGGTTATTCGGGGCAACGGGCCGGGCCGGGGAGTTTCCGGCAGCGCGACACCGCCCACTTCTCATTCAGGCGGCGAGGGGGCGAGGCAGAAGGGGATGCCGGATCGGAGCAGGTGGGTTGAAATTTGGAAATGAGGTGGGGATCTGGGAGGTAGATCCGTTGCAATCCCGCCGGTAGGTGGCGGTCTTAGAAACTGGGTTGCCAACTCTCCAGGGTGGGCCTGGAGTCTCCGGGAATTGAAGATCAATTCCCTGGAGAAATATCATATATGTAATAGATTGGCTATTTCTCTTTACCGATTCACGGATGGTGAATTTTATTTTCTCCAGCCTGAGAAATTCCACCAGGTGAAACAGCCAGTCTGCAGCCTTGGGTGGTGCTGCTGATTGCCAGCCGAGCAGGATTCCCTGGTGGGCGATCAGGGAGGCAAAAGTTAGGAGGTCCGCCTCCACCCCATGAAGAGTTCTGGCTGATCTGATACCCTGAAGGCTGCCACCTTTGGGCTCCACCCTCGCACTACAACCCTGATCATTGCCTCAAAGAAGGACGTATATTATCTAGCAGGATCAGAACATGTGGGTGTGGTTGGCTGGGCCTCCCTGGCATCGTTCGCATATGTCCTCCACCTCTGGAGACAACCCGCTTATTCGGGTTCTGCGCATGAGGAGGTGAAATTTGCCATGTTCAGCGCTTCGATCCAGAATCCTCCCCTTATCTCCATGTCTAGTTTCTCCTCCCATTTTTTCCTTGTCTTGTTCAGGGGTGAGCGTACCTCTTCCAAAAGTCTCTGATGCATGTCTGAACAGTTCTTCATCACCCCCCTCAGGTCGCCTGCATCCAGCAGTCGTTATACCAGTGAATGTCCTGGTATCTGGGGGTATGTCGTTCCTTTGTGGAGGAAGTTTTTGACCTGACTAAGTCTCGGGTCGTTTCCTTTCAGGAGCTGGAACATTTCCGTGTGTTCCCCCAGGGTTGCTACTCTACTATTCTTGTACATGTCCTAACTGTCAAAGTCCCTTCGTCCTGTCTCCACCTTTTGAAGGAGGCGGCCACGATTGCAGGAGTGAATGTGTGGTTGTTGCAGATGGGGGCCATTGTTAACACTTTGGCTAGACCGAAATGCTGCCTCAATTTATACCACGTCCGGAGCAGTTCTACCACTGGGCTACTCGAATATTTGGCCGGTGGTTGCGTGGGTTCCTCCATCCTCACTGATTTTGCTCCTGGGTCCTTGACCAATCCCCGTGCTCTTACTGCTGAAGCCACCTAGTGGTAGAACTGTCGTTTCGGGAGGGCCAGGCGTCAAACATTTCTCCTCCTTTTGGATCCTGGGATTCTCCCCTGCCCCCCCCCCCCCACACACACACAAACGCCATGATTAAACTCAACTGCATTGAAAAAAGTCTTTGGATGGATCAAACATGAAGTGGAACCTGGGCAGCATGTTTATTTTGATCGTCTATGAGAGTGGGAGTGCACCCACCTCGGCAGATCCTTTTTGACTTCCTCCACCAGACTCGTAAGGAAGCATTATGATTTTGTGTCCAGTTGTGGTTTATTTGGATCCCCAGGTAGTGGAATTTAGTCTGGGCCCGTTTTAACAGCATTCCCCCCAGCTCTGCCCTGCCCGCTGCGGGTTCACAGGGAAGATCTCGCTCTCCAGGTTCAGCTTGCAACCTGAGTAGGTTCCGAACTGCTTTAGAACAAAGAACAAAGAAAATTACAGCACAGGAACAGGCCCTTCGGCCCTCTCAGCCTGTGCCGATCCAGATCCTTTATCTAAACCTGTCTCCTATTTTCCAAGGTCTACTTCCCTCTGTTCCCACCCGTTCATATACCCATCTAGATGCCTCTTAAATGATGCTATCGTGCCCGCCTCTACCATCTCCGCTGGTAAAGCAATCCAGGCACCCACCACCCTCTGCGTAAAAAACTTTCCACGCACATCTCCCTTAAACTTTCCCGCTCTCACTTTGAAATCGTGACCCCCTTGTAACTGACACCCCCACTCTTGGAAAAAGCTTGTTGCTATCCACCCTGTCCATACCTCTTATCATTTTGTAGACCTCAATCAGGTCCCCCCTCAACCTCTGTCTTTCCAATGAAAACAATCCTAATCTACTCAACCTTTCTTCATAGCTAGCCCCCTCGATACCAGGAAACATCCTGGTGAACCTCCTCTGCACTCTCCAAAGCATCCACATCCTTCTGGTGATGTGGTGACCAGAACTGCACGTAGTATTCCAAATGTGGCCGAACCAAAGTCCTATACAACTGTAACATGACCTGCCGACTCTTGTACTCAATACCCCGTCCGATGAAGGCAAGCATGCTGTATGCCTTCTTGACCACTCTATCAACTTACGTTGCCACCTTCAGGGTACAATGGACCTGAACTCCCAGATCTCTCTGTACATCAATTTTCCCCAGGACCCTTCCATTGACCATATAGTCCGCTCTTGAATTTGATCTTCCAAAATGCATCACCTCGCATTTGCCTGGATTGAACTCTGCCCAACTCTCCAATCTATCTATATGTTGTTGTATTTTCTGAGTTCCATTATCCTTTCCATGCTGGCCCGGGGTTTGAGGCGTAGAGGAGCAGGTCATCCACATAGAGTGAGACTCTAGTCTCACCTTTGGATACCTCTCCACCCCTTAGCCGTTCTGAGGATGGCCAAGTTGCTCGAATGCCAGGGCAAACAGTGGGGACAGAGGGCACCCCAGTCTCATTCCTCTGTGCAGTCAGAAGTATCTAGAGCTAGTGGTGTTTGTCCGTACGCTTGCTATGGTAGCACTGTACAGTAGTTTCACCCAGGAGGTGAACCCTGGTCCGAACCCAAACTGTTCCAGTACTTCAATTCGACTCTGTTGAAGGCCTTTTCTGTGTCTAGGGAGTTGATCATTTCTGATGTTCTCTCCCCAGATGGGGTCATTATTACATGCAGCAGGCGCCTGCTGTTCGCTGTTAGCTGCCTACTCTTGACAAAGCCCGTCTGCAACTACTTTTGGAGCTCGCCATCTCCTCGCCACGGCCTTTGCCAGGATATTTGCTTCGGCGTTTAGGAGTGAGATGGGTATGCGTTCTGTCGAGTCTTTGTCTTTTTCTGTATCAGCGATATTGAGGCTTGGGCCAGCGTTGGTGGCCGGTGCCCCTTACTCGTGAGTCTGCGAACATCTGCAAGTGCGGGGCCACTGTTGACGCAAATTGTTTTGTAGAAGTCCGCTGGGAATCCATCTGGCCCCAGTGACTTCCCCTCGTGCATGGAGTTGATACTCTCCATGACTTCCCTCAGTTCTTTTTGTATTTTTAAGGGGCAATTTGGTGTGGCCAATTGAATAACTCTGCACATTTTTGGGTTGTGGTCCCTAGACCCATGCAGACACGGACAGTAATCTGGGATCAAACCCCGGTTCTTAGCGGCGTGAGGTGGCAGTGCTAATCACTGCGCCACTGTGCCGCCTGATACTTCCCTCAGTTCTGATGGGACTTCCAGGCCCCATCTCCTATCTTCCGCCATGACCAACATGTCCAGTTCGTTGAGGAACTGCTTCATCTTTGAGTCCCCCTCCAGGGGCTCAGAGGTGTACATCAAAGGTGTTGATTTCTTCAGGTGATGCGACTAGCTTGCCACACATGTCTTTGAACCAAACTATTTCCTTTGTGGTTGCCTGCTTCCTCCGCAGGAGAGACAGCTGGCGGCTGGCTTTATCTCCATGCTTGTAAATGGTCCCCTGTTTCTGGAGGAGCTGGTGCACTGCTTTCTTGGTGGAGAACATGTCTCCATTTGTTATATTTTTCCTTTAGACACTTGTTCCACGGCGGTCCACCTCCAGTGTGGAGTCAACCAGTTGTTGCCTGGCTTCCCTTTCCTTCCTGTCTCTGCGTGCCTTGAATGCAATACTTTTCCCTGATCACCACCTTCAGCGCCTCCCAAAACGTGTAGTCTGCTCCATGAAGGCGTTCAGCTCTCTTGCCATTTTTGTTATTAGTTTCCCCAATTAGAGATGGTATCTGGCTTTTCCGTGGGTCCTGTACACCGTTAAAGTCCACCCCCGCCCCATGATGAGTCAGTGTGTGTCTATGTTGGGATTTCTGCCATGATTTTCTTCATGAATTCTGTGTTGCCCCAGTTGGGAGCGAACACGTTTACAAGGACCACTGGTACCCCTTCCAGGACACTACTAACCATGACATACTGTCCCACTGGGTTCGTAACTGTCTTTGTCGGCGTGAAGGTTGTCCTCTTGTTTAGCAATATGGCAATCACTCTCGTACCGTAACACAATTGGTATATCTGACCCACCCAACTTGATCTTCCCCGCAGTCAGTCCTTCTCCCTCAGGTGTGTCTCCTGGTAGAAGATGACATCAGCCCTCAGACCTTTCAGATCTTCCTGGGACTCAAAATTAAGTTGAAAAAGAGGCAGATCTGTGCACAAACCTGCCAGCCTTGGCTGGTGAGGTGAAATAGTATGCCTTCCCCTGGGAGGTTACCCACAGCATTCCAAACCGTACCCTCTCTTGTAAAGGGCTTGGCTGCATTAAATTCAGCGTGGTGCTTCAATGCCCAGGTACACTCTGATCGAGTGGCCTTCTCACTGGCAGGACGGTGGGTGCTTTCCCCAGTTTAGAATCCTCGCCGATCCTGGTGACGGTGACATTTCTCTCTGTTGGTCCTTGGTTGTTCTCCCGCTTTAAGCTTTGGCCTGAGTGACCAGTTGGCTCTGTCTATCTCCGGAGGTTTGGGAGAGTTCTCCCTCCCGACCAGTTTACCCAGAATCTGGGCCACATATTCTTTGAGGTTCCTGCCTTCGATACCCCCCGGCAGACCTACGATGTGGAGGTTTGGCGGCGTGACAGGTTCTCCTGGTCCTTGACCTTCCCCTTCAATGTCCCTTGAATCATCACCATCCTTACCATTTCTGTCTCCAAGGAGGCGATCCGGTCGCTCTGGTTGGTCGCCACTTTCTCCAGGTCTATTGTCGCATCTTGTGCCTTCAACCATTGATCTGCCTTTTCCACCAGCACCTTGAAGAGGGGCCGGGGCTTCGGCGACCACCACCTTCACTGTTGGCATCATTTCGAACTTGATGGCATTCCTATGTTTTCGTAGCTCCTGAATCAGGAGCCCTGACGACCCAGCCTGCTCTGGTGTGGCCGGCTCCGACTCGTCCCACGTGCTCGTCCATGTCCCGTTCCTGCTCTCTCAGCTTTTGCTAGTTCTACCATCCTTTCGGGTCCTAGAGTTATTCCTGGGCATTTCTTGGTACTTGTGGTGGTCTTGGACGAGGATGGGGGAGGGATTTCAACAGTTTTAGTGGCTTATTATCGTGCTGAAAGTGCTGATTTTCTGAGTTCCCAGAGAAGAACCATCTTTCCTGCGTCCACTCAGCACATCCCCATCACCAGAAATCCCTATTTAACTTGTTTTCTAATTACCAACCGGAAGCAAGCATTGGGAGGGAGACTGGAAAAGTCAAGGATGTGCAGATGGTTGTGGCAATTAGCTGCCTCATGAGAACGATCAGGTGGCTTTCTTGATAGAGCATCTGTTAGGAAAAGTCTGTAGAGAAATACCAGGAAGAGTTATTAATACCAAAAAGAGGCCACAACTGCCAAGGCGGGATCTTCATTGCCGGGACCGGGTGTGAGCAGCAGTCAGGCCATCTGACCTGGGAGGATGTGTGGACGCAGCCACGGGCTGCCTGGTGCCCAGGTGGGCTATTTAAAAGGCCGATATCAATGCCGCAAGACTTTGTACTAGTGGGAAAAAAATAACACACAGGCTCTCCAGACCTCACTCTCTGAACGCTCCCCATGTACCATCCATCCCACCTCATGCCTCTTGTCTCCCTTCCATCACCTACTTTGTCCCCTTTAAAAACTTACTTTTTTAAAGGTCCCCTCACTAGATTTCATAAATAAGGGACCACGAACCAGGAGTTTTCCAAAACTCCATGAAAATTACAGAGAAGAAGGAGATATCTGTCTTCATAATGGAGCCAGCCAGGCCCGGAGTGCTGGATTCAGGCTTCTGACAGGAAGCAGCCCCCACCCTTTAAAGGCACCCTTGCAGCTGGGAATCCCAGAATCTGGACCCATCCACCATTTTTAACAGGCTGCCAAGTCAACCTGACATGGTAAAAATTCGGGCCATAACTCTGAAGCTTGTAAACCTGTTTGACTGAATCATCCTCCTGGATCTTTCCTTTAAACTAACAAGGGAACCTCAGTTGAAAAATCACTAAGCTGACAGTAAGGGGTGAAAATGTCAAGATGTTGTTGAGGGGATTTAACGGTGACAAGTGCCAGCATGTGATTACCCTATCAAGATCATGCTTAAAGACAAGATCTCTAAGATCAGGAGGGATGCTGCGATCAGAGAGATACTTGTCGGCACTGATGGTGATGTACGTATCATGCTGGGGAGACATGTGGAGCAAATTGCTGCATAGCAAGCTCAGATGCAGTCTTTGCTGTCTTGCCTCCTAAGTAAATCTCAATTACTGTGGAGAAATCTACAGAAATCCCCTTAGTGAAAGGTAGTTGACCTGGTTGTTGTTGTGTGGTTGGAGGAGGTCTTGAAGCAATTAGCTTGGCTACAGTTTGAAAGCATAGCAGTGAAATATTGGAAACCAAGGGTGTTTCCTGATGTTTTAAGCCATTGTGCTGGAGTTGCAGGGAGATCTATGCTTGAGTTGTGGAACCAAATTTTGAAAGGAAAGCTGGAGGGTCACTTAGCCAAAAGCTAATGGAAATCATTATGAATTCCGAAGGACTTTGATGTACCTTTTTTGAGTTGGTCCCAGAAAACATGAATGAACCTTCAAAATTTCATATGATAAAAGAACACTTGGGAAGTACAAAGTAAAACTGAGTTAATAGCATATGTCTATAGCATAAGTCTTATAAACAATAATGTTAAGTTAGTAGTGCTTGCATTGTTTCATTTTGCTTTATTTACAATAAAGGGCGGCACAGCGGTTAGCACTGCTGCCTCACAGCGCCAGGGACCCGGGTTCGATTCCCGGTTTGGGTCACTGTCTGGGCGGAGTCTGCATGTTCTCCCCATGTCTGCATGGATTTCCTCCCACAAGTCCCAAAAGACATGCTTATTAGGTGAATTGGACATTCTGAATTCTCCCTCAGTGTACCTGAACAGGCACCAGAATGTGGCGACTAGGGGCTTGAAAGATCCTGAAGTTAATTCAATTCAAGGTTACCGGTCGTTCTTGTGCATTGCTGAAACTCAGTAGAAATTCAAGTTAAAAACTTGTCAGGTGCAAATAAGAATTGTTTTATTTGGAGTTCATTGGTTACAACTTGAAAGTCATCAGCTCGAACACAACTTTAAAAGTCAAAGTCTGAAGTCAAAGTCTGAAAATGAAATATGAATACAGAACTCTTTTTTAACTCTCTTCCTTTCCATTCCTTTTCTCTTCTTTCTTTCTCTCTCAACTCTTTCTTTCTATCTCTCTCAACTCTTTCTTTCTATCTCAACCCTTTCTTTCTATCTCTCAAAATGGTGGCCAAATCGTCCATTGATATACTATTTCATTTCTGTCTTAAGCGATCCGATCACACCCCAATATAATCCTAATTGGTTTGAGTTAGACTCAAACATATTTGATTTGATAGCAAGCTGCCCATCTTCACTATGTAACATTACTTCTACTGTTGCCTGCTTGCTTATTTTTGCATGTTAAAGATTGCGATATTGTGCTTTATCAAAACCAGCAAAAACTGGTCTAATGCTGACCTACCTATTGCCACAATAGAGACCTCATGCTGATCTCATTGCTGCAACAATGGAGACCTTATGTTATCTCATCATGCCACGCTGGGCATAACTCCGAAAATGTAATTCTAACTGTCTATTTCAATTCAGTCTTTTATGAAATCGTTATAATGAGAATGTTGGAATCAAATATATATATATTATATTTGATTCGATGTTTTAATTGTCCATTTATTAAAAACAAGGCAACACAGTTCTAAAAATGTTTCAGTTTGTGTAATTCATGGGATATAATTCAACCTAATCTCGAACGGCGTGAGAACCGTAGAATCCTTCATTCCTACTCATTGCCATGGATTCAGCCCTTGTCCTTGGAGAAATGTAATGACCTTATCAGACTTCTGTGTTACTTTCAAACTCATGACCATGAGTTTGCAAAATATATGTTCTCTTTAATTTTAAAACTGGGAATTAATATTTATGCTTTAAGCAGCTATCTTTTTACCTATATTAAGTGTATTAGAAATACCTGGCTTCTACAGGGCTTTTCACAGTAACTTCCTTGCAGTGTTAATGTAAGCCTGCTTGTGACAATGATTATAAAGTTTGTTTATGTTTAAAAACGTTAAATCTGGTGGAGAATTGTTGGGCGTTTGGATTTCTTAAATTTTAATGGTCCCTATCAGGTCCCTTCTAAGGAAAGACAACAGGTTAAAAGCATTTAATAATATATTAAGAGAAAAAGGGAGGAAGGAAATGCATGGATGTACACTCATACACACATCACGCACACAAGTTTGCCTTATCTGGCTGTAGCGTTTTCATGAATCTATCATTGTAAGTGATGAGAAATATATCTTAAAGAAAATTGAATTTTTTCAGAATCTGCTTCTGGTGAGTACTGAGGTTGAGGTAAATAAACAGATTGTGAATCTTGCCATAACATGTTTAATGTTGCCTCTTTTTAATGTCCCTTACATTTTAGGTTTATTTTGCAGATAAAAAGGGCAAGAGATTGGAAGGATGTTCGCAATCCGAGCAAGTTTACCGTGCTTATCACGAGCATTAAAGGCAAACATGATGCAAGAGAGAGCCATTTCAATCTGTTTGGTGTGTGGAAACAGTCACAAATTAGCTTCTATCCAGGCTTTCTCCAAATTTAGCGAGAAGAAGCAAAACAGTATTATTTTTCCGTTCAAAGACTTGGAAAGATACTTGGTGAAAAATGTAAATAAAATGAACTTTCAAATGTTTGCTCCAAGCTTTGAGGATATTGGAAATGCAGAACAATTCTTCACGCCTTCAAATAAACACCACATAGATTATTTCACCTCTGCTGTCAGGATTGATCACGCACCAGCAACAGCTCAACCAGAGGTTGGTGTCACTTTTCTCCAGAGATAATTATAAATCATAAATAAGCTAACAGTCGCTTGGGCAACAACTTATATTTATATAACTCTTTCAGCATAATGAAAAACCCCAAGGCACTTCACAGGAGCATTAAAAAATAAAGTATGACAATGAACCAGAAATGAGGAGCTATTGGGTGAGATGACAAAAAGTTTGATGAAAGAGCCATGTATTAGAAATGTCCTAAAGGAGTAAAGTGAGGTAAAGAGGCAAGGAGGTGTTTGGAAGGAATTCCAGAGTTTAGACGCAAGGCAACTGAACCAATGGTGGATCAATTATAATTGGGGATGCACAAGAGGCCAGAATTGGAGGACTAAAGTTAACTCAGGAGGGTTGTTTTTCAAATAATTGATTTTCCCTAATAGTCCAAAACAGCAGTTAGGTTAATAAGAGATTGGTAAATCTAAATATCTAGTTAATTTTGTGACAGCTGAGGATTTAATGGACTGGTGAGTGGAAAGTGACTGCCTGTGCAGATAGTTCAAAGTTTTCTTCCTTAAAAAGGTTTGGACAGAATTATGGCTGGAATCAATTGCTGAGCAGTAATTACCAGTGAGCAGCTGTTAAAATAGTTGCAATACAAAAAGCAAGTCAGTAGTCATTAATATAAAAACGTTCATGTGTATAGTACATTTTAACATGGTGAAACACTCTGTGGGGGTGAGGTTCAGAAGAAGAATTAGACACCAAGCAAGATTTGGGGTTTGAAAGGAGGCTTTTCATGTTGTGATGAATGTAAGAAATTGGTATATGTATTGTATTATATGTATCTGGTGCAGTAGTTTTAAAAGCCTGGGTTAGGGTGTGTATATATATATCTGCTGAATTAATATTCTTTTAAAATCCTGGTTTAAAAGAAAGACAGACACTGGCTGCAGAAGGTGCAATTAAGATTTCATAAAGGTGAGATCATTGTTATTTCAAACAATGCTTATGTTTTCAAGGAAAGGCTGAGTGGGTTTTTGTTATGATTTCTGGGGAGTAGATAATTAATCCCATTGGGCGAGATTCTCCGATTGCCGACGCTGAAATCGCATTTGCCGATCAGCCAGAGAATCAATTTTTACACTGAAACGGGGGCGGCGCCCTTTTTCTGATGCTCCCCTTCCTCAAAAATGGCGAACTCCGATGTTGGGACAACCTCAGCACGTCGCCTGAGGCCCTCCCCCGATGCTCCGCCTCCAAGGGGACGAACTTTCCGACAGCATTGGACACGTGTCCTCTCGCTTTCCGTAAACCTGGCGTGGCGGCTGTGGACTATATCCAGCGCAGCCACAGTCAGGTGGGTGGGATGGGGGTGCCCCGTTCCGCAGGCATTGGGGCTTTGCCGGAGGCTGGGGGATTGGTGGAGGGTGGCGAGGGGAGTTACGGGGCCAGTTTTTGGCAAGCCGGTTCCGCGCGCGGCCGGCGCCATGTTGCACGATGTGGCCGCCACCATGTACCCGGCTCTACATGGCACGGCTGCTAGCCCCTCACCTGTCCCAGAATCGGTGAAAGTTCGGCGTCAATTTTGGCGTCCTAAAATGCCCGTGAATTCTCCCTTTGAGCTGGCACTTAGCTGAAACTGAGAATCCAACCCATTGTGTTTAAATTTAAGTAATTACGCCATGGGATTTGAGTGGGATAAAGATGATGTGGTAATAGGAGGAGCCAGGTGAGTACCAGGTTTCTAGCAGGTGGTTTAGTTAGTTCTCTGGAAATTTGTGAGCTGAACAAACCTTTCTGCAGAAGGCTGTCGGAGATTCAGCATTAATCTGACAGGGTCACTCTGTAATCTCTCGCTTGCTCTCTCTCTTCAAGCAGTCTTTGAAAGGAATTGGTTATCCTGCGGCTGGAAAGTAATCCTGTGTTTGTCAACTTTATTTTAAAGTAGGCTTTGATCTGTGATGGTTTTTTTCTTGATTGGAGATAAAGAAGGTAGAAGATAGGACTTTCATTGTTAACATTGTTTAATGGTAATTGTAAGCTATATTTCTGTGTCGTTTAAGGTAATTTAATGTGTTGATAAAATTTGTTTTAATATGCCATATCCCTATATGTGCTGTGTATCCTTCCCTCACAGTTTTACAAATTTAAGAAAGTGATTGGGGTTCCTGACCGGTATCCTAGCAAATGTTGGGGTCTGGTCCAGGTTTGTAATAATGTCGGGATGTGAAGCAAAGCAGACTGAAGAATAATTCCAGAGTGCAGCGCTGTGATTGCTGGAAGTTCTGCATCGAGCTGGTGGCTGAGAGGGAATGTGGACATTCCAGACTGAACTGCAAGGTGTGAGCTTCAACAGGGTTGGAGGAAGATTGAGATGAACAGATCAAATAACGCTCGGGCAAAACTTCTAAAGGTGACACGGATTTGGAATCAGTATTCTGGGTGACCGAAAACCAGTGGAGGGTGACTGGTGATGGAAACTTAGCATAGGAGGATAGGATCCAGGTAGCAAAGTTCTACAAGAGTTGCAGCAAGGGAAGCTTTTGAGTTTTTCAGCATGGGGTTACCAAAGGCACAGATGAGGCTTTGTGCAACAGCTTGGTAGGCACAGGAAAAAGATAATTCGGAAGCCAAATCCAACAAGTGATCAGAATCAGCACTAATGAATCAGATCGAGCTCAGTTTAGGGTGAAAACTGCTAGTGGAGGAACAGAAGGCCAGGTGCTGGAATAGTGGCAATCCAGCAAAGAATACAGTCTCAGTAGCAAGCAAAAGTCAAAGATAGAGGCTATAATCAAGTCCAGGCATCAGCAGAGATGTGGAATTTACCCCAGAAGAAAGCAGAAGCGTTTTGCTTCTGATTGTGTCACCCACTGGGTGTGCTGGTTCACCAAATCCTTGTCTTATTTCTGTTGGTGTTGGAATTAGTACCAACAACATCAACTTTCAGAATAGCTTCATGTGTTGATTGGGGATGAAATTTATTTTAACTAAAACCATGAAAGTAATCATGTGTGGATATATTGATATCTGAGTAGGCAGATTGAAACAACAAGTTCTAAAACCTCTGCACTGCTGCCTTGTATCGTATCAACATTTTCAGAAATGTGACATTTTTGACATGAACAATTTTTTTCCTTCCAGGTATGTTTTATAGGCAGAAGCAATGTGGGAAAGTCGTCATTGATAAAATCCTTGTTTTCATTGGTTCCTGGTATTGAAGTTAGAGTTTCAAAAAATCCTGTGAGTATCTGTTTTGGATTTTGGGCATTACACACTTACTTACCTCAGATAGTCACTGTATACATGTCATTATTTATTAACATTATCTGTGAAGAGCTCATGAATATCCTGACTCCAAAATCAGAGATGCTTCAGACACCACCTCCTCCTTCAATCCCATGTCACTCTTGTTAAACTTGACTTCTTCCCTTCGGGCAGCACAGCGGCGCAGTGGTGAGCTGCCTCACGGCGCCGAGGTCCAGGTTAGATCCCGGCTCTGGGTCACTCTTCGTGGGAGTTTGCACATTCTCCACGTGTTTGTGTGGGTTTCACCCCCACAACCCAAAGATGTGTAGGGTAGGTGGATTGACCACGCTAAATTGCCCCTTAAGTGGAAACAATGAATTGGGTACTCTAAATTTATATTAAAAAATTAAATGTGACTTCTTCCCAAGCCTGTACCGTTTATCCCATCTTCACTACCCCTGCTGCCATGTCTTCTAAAAGCCTCACCCCTCCTGTTTTAGAGGGCTGTTAAGAGTCGACTACATTTCTGTGCACCAGGAGTCGCATGTAAACCAGACCAGGTAAGGATGGCAGATTCTTTTCCTAAAGGCCATCAGTGAACCAGATTCATTTTAATGACAATTCATAGTTCCATGCTCACCATTACTAGCGTTTAATTCCAGGTTTTACAAATTAAGTTTCAATTCCACCAGCTGCTGTGGTGTGATTTGAACCCCTGGTTTAGCACAGGGATAAATAGCTGGCTTTTAAAGCAGACCAAGGCAGGCCAGCAGCACGGTTCAATTCCCGTACCAGCCTCCCCGAACAGGCGCTGGAATATGGCGACTAGGGGCTTTTCACAGTAACCTCTTTTGAAGCCTACTTGTGAAATAAGCGATTTTCATTTCATATCCTTAGAGAATTGTAGTATTTGTGTGCTTACATAGCATGAGTGCAGAAAATGTTGTACCAATAGGTGACAAACGGATAGTTTTAAACGTATTTGTTTTCAGAAAATACCCAGAGCATAGAGGATTATAAGAATTTTGTGTTCAAGAGCAAAGTTTCCACATTTCTGTCCTATGAAGCTGGCAAACAAATTAATATTCTTAGAGATATGGCGTCAACTCAATTACTGGTAGTAGGTGATGGGGAAACTCCCTCCAGAAAGGATGCTATTAAGAATGTACTGATTTATAGTATCAATGGAGGTTGTTTATCTGCTCCACTGCATTAATTTAATATTTGGTATAAATCCCACTCTTGTAACTGTGGGTATTATGTCAAAGTTACCTACTGATAGTGTTGATTTTAGATTAGAAAATTACCTTGCTGGTGAGGTAAGTGCTGCAGTCTCCAGTAATGTCAGAGAAGTCCAGTGATACTATTGAAATTGAAAATGTACATCAAGTGACAAATCAAATAATTTACAGAAACCTGGATTAACACTGTTTTAAGATAGATTGTGTCCAAAGAGTCAAAAGCTCAGATTACTGATGTTAAAGGAATGGTGAAACGCCAGACTGACAACAAAGAGTTAATAGCAACTGTAAACAAATTGAAGCTGTCAGAATGATGCCTGCCGGGAAATCCTAAGCAAGAAGTGTCAAAACAGATAGCAGTAGCACTCAAAGCTGACAATGAAATTTAGGAATGTGCTGCTTTAAAACCAAATGACTTCGTTGTAACTAATCCTGATACCACAGAACTATGAAGAAGGATTTGTGTCCTTGAACATAAAACTCCAAAATGAAAAGCAATGGCTTGCGAGAGAAGTATTGGAGCGAGATTGTGCTGAGTGGGAAATAGAAAGCAAAAAGAAATTAAAGAGCTTGTGAATTGACTAAAACAGCCTATCAATTTTTATCTGATCAACTTAACCTTAAAAGTTCTTCAAACAGCCACGGTGGCAGTGTTAAACATGTGTCTCCTCAAGATGAACACTGAAAATTTTAATCATGGGCACAGACTTGAGGATAAAAATAACCCTGCATTTAAACAAAAGGAGGACAGTTCAGCTGTGTGGCAGGTGAGACTTTCTTCATACACTTTAAAATACTTTCTTTGGACATTAAAAGACCTGCAGCCATGAAAGGGAATGGAGATCAGGAGTTGAAAACTGAACAGAACAGTTCAAAGACTGTGTTATAAGGGCAGCATCCTGAAGACAATGTAGTGTATGGTATTAAAGAAGAACAAAAGGGAGTTGCCGATTCCACAGGGAGTGTCAGAAATCAACGATGTTGTTCTTGGCAGAGTTAACCAGACCAAACCAAGTATACAGTTTTCCAACTCAGCATATGGAAAACCTGTAAAACCTACTTGTTACAATGAATGATTTAAAGTGAAACCACCAGTAGTAAAATAAAATGTGCCTTCCCAGCCAAAAATACTTTTTAGATTGATGGTGTGTGAAAGGGACCTGTTTCCTAATACTCTGACACTCTTTTATTGTATAACTTGTTACACCACCACATTTATCAGAAAGGCGTTTTATTTACTAAGACATTTTATTAGGGGTTCAAGTTATTTCTAATTTTAGTGCACATATTGTTCTGGGAAAATAAGGCCACGTTTGTGGCAGAAGCCATTAATAGTGCACACAAAATCTAATAATCCTTGGCTTGGGAGAATTGGACATCGCCACAAATTGGTGGATGATTTTCAGCCCTTTGCCAATAGCCTCAGAAAAATGGGAACATCATCAGTTTTATAAAAGAAAATTGAACTCCTCACAGAAAGTTGGGGCTGCCACTTAGCAGTGTAATGACCCTTTTAATGATGCAGTTTATGTTCCTACAATGCCACTTGGCTTTGGCCCAGGAAGATAACAATTGAAACTCAATGTTCAATTTACGGATAATTAATTATTTCTTCTTCTTGAGGACTTTGCCAAAGGGCAGATCTGACCCACAGTGTTGCGATCTCCTCCATTGATAGGGCAAGGAAACAGGGTCCAGCAAGGACGGGGATTGAACCCTGTGCTGTTAGCATCAATCTGGTCCACCTCAGCAATCTAACCAACAAAACCAACCAATTCTCGAAGCAGTCTGAGTTGCAGTGGCAACGTACACTTTTATATGCATGTTGTAGACTGGATAGTGATGGTAGAAGCTCGAATTTCTTTCCATCACATGTCTGCTCCAGAATCTTTCCCACTCTTACCGCCTGCCATTAGTGGAAAGATCTGCAAGTCCACACTCAACCTGTCTGGCCACATTATGAACGCACCTTCTTTGACCATCAAGTTCTGGGGTGAACTCTCCTGTAATTTTTGAAAAGATTTTTTAAAAATGTTTTAAGATTACTTTAAAAAAAAAAAATCCTTTTTGTCTTTCTTTTTTCTATTGAGCAAATATTTCTGCTCGCTTCTCTTTCTGTTTATAATTTGACTCGATTGGGCCTGTCTCCGTAAATTGAATTTTACAAGCCTAGTGGACAGGATCAAGGCGGATTTGTTAAGGTGGGATAGCCTCTCCCTTTTATTGGCAGGCTGTTTGCAGGCGGTAAAGATGAATGTTTGGCTGCGGTTTTTGTTTCTATTCCAGTGTTTACTGGTCTTCTTGCCAAAAGTGCTTTTTTATGAGGTGGAACAGTTGATTTTGTCATTTGTTTGGGCAGGTAAGGCAGCGGGGTTTCGGAAGATGGTGCTTCAGAGAGGGCCAAAGTCGGGGCATTTGGTTCTGCCAAATCTGCTGTATTATTATTAGGCAGTGAACGCCAAGAAGGTGCAGAGTTGGGGAAGAGACAGAAGGCAATGTGGATGAGCATGGAGGCAGGCTATTGTAGGGTGTCAGTGGTGCGGGCGCTGGCAATGGTGCCATTTCTGTTTGCCCCAGGGAAATACTCGGGTAGCCCGGTGGTGGTGGCCAAGCGGAAGAAATGGAGGCAATTTCAGCAACATTTAGGTTAGGGGTCGGGTCGAGGCTGATGCTGATCCGGGAGTATCATAAGTTTGAGCTGGCGAGCCTGACTGCTAGAGTTTGGGGCTGGGAGAAGTGGTGAATAAGGTGAGGTTGGGGGGAGGGGGGGTGGTGGAAATGAAGGCCGTCTTCTTGGAAGGGTGGTTTGCGAGCTTGGAGGAGTTGACCGAGAAGTTTGGGATTCCACGGAGGCGGAAACCTTTAGGTATATGCTGGTGTGGGATTTTGAAAGGAAGGTGTTGCCAATGTTTCAGGTGTCACCGCCCTCCTTGTTGATGAAGGAGGTGTTGTCGGTGATGGGGTTGGAGGAGGAGGTCACCTCGGCGATTTAACGGACAATTCTGGAAGAGGATGTGGCATCGTTTGGAGGGGGTTAAGACCAAGTGGGTGGAGCAGCTGGGGGTGGCTTTGAAGGAGGGGTTGTAATGTGAGATGTTGCGGAGGGTGAATGTCTCGACTTATTACAATTAAAGGTGGTGCACAGAGCACACCTGACTAGGTCAAGCCTGTTGTTTAAGGGGGTGGAGGATATTTGCGAGCGGTGTGCGAGAGGCCCGGCTAACCATGTATATATGTTCTGGTCCTACCCGAAGTTGGAGAAAGTTTGGAGGTTCTTTCAGCGCCAAGTCCGATCTTGGACTTGGACTTGGGGTGTCGGAGCTGCAGGAGGGGGTGCATGTCTTAGACTTCTCCTCGCTAGTTGCTTGCAGGCGGGTCCTATTGGGGTGGAGGTCAGCTTCTCCACCCTGTGCCTCAGTGTGTCTGGGGGAACCTAATGGAATTCCTGTATCTTGAGAAGGTGAAGTTCACCTTGAGGGAGAAGATTGAGGGGTCTCATAAGAGTTGGTGTCTACTTATTCTTCACTTTAAAGGGTTGGTTGCTGTCAACTGCTGGGGGTGGGGGGCTGGATGTGCGTTGGGAGGGGTGGAATTATTCTCAAGTTATATGGGAGTTGATAGGATGGTTGGGGGGGGTGTTCTTTTGTTATTTATTTCATTGGGAGTTGTTTGTTTTATGTATAACATGTTAAAAAACAAATAAAAATATTTTCAAAAATAAATGATTTGACTCACCTTGTTTTTCCTCTCTTTCTTCCTCCACTCTTAAATTGAATTGGTTCAGGCAATTAGTCCCATCGCTCAGCCCTGTTGACCTCAATGCATTGTTGTCAATTTGCACTGAAAAATGCTAAAAGTGCAAAAGCTTTCACCGGAACGGTGGCGATAAATATCCAAATGACGGGGCATGCTGCGGGATGCCCCACTTCACTAAATTCTGGCACAATAACATTTTCTTTCCAACTGCTAATGGGCTTATGTTTTCTTCCTGTGACAAATGCCTCCAGATGCTTTGTGATCAATTATCCATACTTCCAATTTATTTGAAAGTTAACTGATAATTTGGTGCAACATTGTATCATAGCTTTTCCCATTGTTTGAAGGAACCAGAGTGATTTTTGTTTTTGCTAATCAGCACAACACTATGTTTCACAGAATCATAGAATATACAGTGCAAAAGGAGACCATTTGGCCCATCGAGTCTGCAGTGGCCCTTGGAAAGAGAACCCCACCCTATCCCCGTAACCCCACCCATCATTTTTGGACACTAAGGGCAATTTAGCATGGTCAGCCCACTTAACCTGCACATCACTGGACTTGTGGGAGGAAATTGGAGCACCCGGAGGAAACCCACGCACACACTGGGAGAACGCGCAAGCTCCGCACAGTGACCCAAGCCGGGAATCGAACCTGGAACCCTGGAGCTGTGAAGCAATTGTGCTAACCACTGTTCTACCGTGCCGCCCCCACTGTGTTATCATGCCGTGTTTGAAGCAGAACAATAATGTTTTTAAAAATGTTTCCAGGTAGCTGAGTTTTGACTGTAAACTGTAAGAAAAACAGTGAGCTCCAATCACTGCAGTAATGGGACTTCCATTGATTCATGAGCTAACTTCTCTCTGTTACCTTATTTTAGGGACACACAAAGAAGATGAATTTCTTCAAAGTAGGTAAAGCATTTGCTGTCGTTGACATGCCTGGTTATGGATACAGAGCACCTTCTGATTTTGTGGAAATGGTAGAGAGCTATCTCCAGGCAAGACAGAAGTAAGTGCTAAATGGTGTCAATTTTACTAATTTAATTTTCCTCTAAATTTTGTATAATTGTTCAATATTTCAGTAATTAGAAATTGTAAGCTGTGTTCCATGTAATGGGCAGATTAATGGGTCTCTCAGGAGTCATGTATAACTTAATCAGATGTGTTCATTTATTCAGATGTAACAAATCCTTTATTTCTTGAAATAAAATGGAAAGTGCAGGAAACACTCCGCAGGTCAGACAGAATTTGTTGAGAGAGAGGAAAACAGCGGGGGTTGGGGGGGGGGGGGGTGTGGAGAGTTGCATAGGCTGAGGTTCCACGTCCACTGTGGGGGACTTCTTGGTGGTGGTGTGCGGGGGATTAACGGGGGGGGTGATGTTTTAAAACCGGTGTGCCCTTGCTGGCAGGGTGGGCTCGACTGGGAACTATCCCTTCTATTTGTTTTTGGCGAAGTGTTTGAATATTTGGCAGATAAGTGCTGGCTGCCCTCCGCTTTTCCTGCCCAAGACAACATTTCACCCAAAAAAAATCAGAAAATTCCAAACAGTTTTTAAAAGAATCAGAGTGAAACAAAATTTCTAACCAATTGGAGAGCCAAGAGAAAGGTTGGGTGGGACTGGGGTCAGAATGGAGGAAAGATCAAAAGGGTAGGTCTATGATAGGGTAAAAGGCAGGAGAGATTAAATGGTAAAGTGGATGATGGTGGAGGCAAAAAAGGATGGTGATGGCAGAAGTAAGAAACAAAGTGGGTTTAGAAGGGATGTAAATGTGAATTTCAGAATCTTACTAACAACGCATGTCTGAACAAATGGGAACAGTGGTTATTATCTAAAATTTTTGAACTTGGGTGTTGAGTTCAGAAGGCTGTAAAGTATCAAGCTGCAGAATGAGGTGCTGTTCCTCAAGCTTACGCTGAACTTCATTAGAACAGTGCAGGAGGGGGACTGTCAATTAAAATGACATGCAACCGGAAGCTCAAGATTACATACTGTGTGAATGAAGGTGTTCCACAAAGCAGTCACTCAATCTGCATTTGACCGCACTACTGTAAAGGATAAGATATTGTGAGCAGTGAGTACGCTATACCAATTTGAAAGGAGTAAATTACTGTTTCACCTGGAAGGAATGTTTGGGACCAAGGATGATGGGAAGGGAAGCTGGCATTGTATCTCCTACCCTTGCATCGGACTGTACCATGGGACGAGGAGGAAGTGTTAGGGGTGATTGAAGAGTGGACCAGAAGGCTGCAGAGAGAACAGCCCCTACAGAAGGGTGAAAGGGGAAGGGAGGGTGTGTTTGGTGATAGCATCACAGTGTAGGTTACACCAATAGAGGTTGATCCATTGAGTCTCAAGGCTGGTGGTGGTGGATGATGAGGACAAGGGAAATCCTATTGTTCGTCTGGGAAGGGGGTGAGGGGTGATATTTTGGAAATGGACCATACATATTGTAGAGGGCTGGCCAGTCACAGTGACGGAGAACAGATGCGACTGAGGAAGAGAAGCTGCGAAAATGGAATAGAATCTGAAGAGAGAATGCTCCCACTGGGCAAAGGCCAATCCAATCCAATCGATAAGAAGCTGGTTTGAGGATATGCAGTATTGAACTTTTTTCCCCTAAGGGGTGATCAACACTCATATCATGCAATAAATATCTAGGTGTTGGAAGCAAAAGCCCAAAATCATTTTAAGAAATAATTTGTTAGGGCAGCACGGTGGCGCAGTGGGTTAGCACTGTTGCCTCATGGCGCTGAGGTACCAGGTTCGATCCCGGCTCTGGGTCACTGTCTGTGTGGAGTTTGCACATTCTCCCTGTGTTTGCGTGGGTTTTACCCCCACAACCCAAAGATGTGCAGGGTAGGTGGATTGGCCAAACTAAATTGCCCCTTAATTGGAAAAACAAATTAATTGGATACACTAAATTTATTCAAAAAAAAAAAAAAATTTGTTGGGGCAGTGCAGAGATGGTCAATTCTCTGGCTGAATGGACTGAATGGTCTTTCTTATCTTTTCATCTTGTTAGTTTTACTCACCCAGCACCTAAAAAAAGTTATTCAAGTGTGAAAAATTGAATAGATTCTTTGTTTCTTCCATAGCTTAAAAAGAACTTTTTTGCTATTGGATGCTTCAATAGGAATCCAAGAAGCAGATCAAATTGCAATTGAGATGTGTGAGGAGTTTGGTATTCCATATGTTGTAAGTAATACATTCCCGTTTTCTAATTGCACTGATTGTTTTTCTGACTCCTCTCCTCTTCGGATTTCATCCACATGGACAGCACGGTAGCTTGGTGGTTACCACTATGGCTTCACTGCGCCAGGGTCCTAGGCTCGATTCCCGGCTTGGGTCTCTGTCTGTGCGGAGTCTGCACGTTCTCCCCATGTCTGCGTGAGTTTCTTCCGGGTGCTCTGGTTTCCTTCCATAGTTCCCAAAGATGTGCTGTTAGGTAATTTGGACATTCTGAATTCTCCCTCAGTGTACCCGAACAGGTGCCGGAATGTGGCGACTAGAGGCTTTTCACGGTAACTTCATTGCAGTGTTAATGTAAGCCTACTTGTGACAATTAAGATTATTATTAAACATAGCATTTCCTTAATACAAGAACGGACCAGTTTGAAATGGCTACTAGTTGAATACAAGTGCAGCAGGCTTTCCCTCGGCAACTTGATGCTTTCTTCTATTCTTGAACCCCCATTCTTAATCACCTCTAATGGCAATTAATCACCTGCCTGGCAATTGAGTAACATTGGTAAATGTTACTCAATTGGATATAACAAGTTAGCAGACTGTCCTGTCACCGTTGGAACTCAAATCCAATCAAGAAGGGCTGGTTTAGCACACGGCTAAATCGCTGGCTTTGAAAGCAGACCAAGGCAGGCCAGCAGCACGGTTCAATTCCCGTACCAGCCTGCCCGAACAGGTGCCGGAATGTGGCGACTAGGGGCTTTTCGCAGTAACTTCATTTGAAGCCTACTTGTGACAATAAGCGATGTTCATTCATTTCTTTCCAGTATCTCGATCCCTTTCTGGGGGAAGGAAGTGCATTAGACATTCACTGTGCCATCAGCTTTCGTCTCCCTTCACTGTAAAGTTTATCTCTATGTATCTGCAAGGCTGTGTTAGTCACATCAAATCTACACATTCTCTGTATTCATACAGCCAGTCATGATGCTCCAGGAGCGCACGTGATCAGTACACGTGACCTGTTTGTCTCGGGTCATTAACATGATTCAAACATGATTCAAGGGTATGTCATGAACATTCTCACATAAGGGGGATTCCAGGCGCAAGCCCGATGCCAGTTTTTTTGGGATGCCTCTCTATCTTGATGTGGCATGGCCATACTACAGTCATAATTTAGGAAACAGAATCAAGAGACAACTCCTCTGTCCCACTTTCTTAAATCACAGTGATGGGTTTGAGCCCGTTTTAGGTGGAGGCTTGACCATGTCTGTTGTGACAGCCTTGGAAATCTGTGCCCTACAGCACATCATAGAATTTACAGTGCAGAAGGAGACCATTCGGCCCACCAAATCTGCACTGGCTCTTGGAAAGAGCACCCTACTTAAGCCCATGCCTCCACCCTATCCCATAACCCAGCAACCTCACCCAACCCAAGGACAATTTAGCATGGCCAATAAACCTAACTTGCACATCTTTGGACTGTGGGGGGAAACCGGAGCACCCGGAGGAAACCCACGCAGACACGGGGAGAACGTGCAAAGTCTGCACCAGACAGTGACTCAAGCCAGGAATCGAACCTGGGATCTTGGAGCTGTGAAGCAACTGTGCTCACCACTGTGCTACCGTGCTGCCCAGAACATGATATATTGAGTCTCCATTCCCTTTTATACAATTTGGAAACCAATGCTTTCCAGGTGTAAAAAGCAGGACTATCAAATTCTATATTTTTATTTATTGCAATAAATGTTTTTGTTATAATACAGTTTATTGTAATGAAGTTTTCTGTGATCCAAAAAGCATTTTAAAGTTACAAAAATACTACTGAGATCAGGAGCAAAACATATATTTTTCAAATTAAAATAATGCTGAAAATGGCTTAATCCCAGCAATTTTAAATGCTGCCTGTTCAGATGCTATATTTAAATAATTGATACCCAGTAAAGCCAGTACAAACTGGCTAAAGGCAAATGTTTTTTTAACTGACTAGACTGAGTTTTTTGATGAGGTAATGGAGAGGGGCTGATGTGAACTTCGAGAAGGTGTTTGATGAAGTGGAGCGTGGGAGAGTTGCCAGCACAGTAGAAGGCCGTGAAATAAAAGGGACAGTGGCAACATGGATACGATGTTCGCTGAGTGATAGGAAACAGAAAGTAGTGGTTAATGGGTTTTTTGGGGTGGAAGGAGGTATTGGGGTTCCCCAGGTGTAGGTACTAGGACCACTGCTTTTCGTGATATACATATGACAACTTGAGCTTAGTGCACTGGAATCAATTTCAAAATTTACAGATCACACAAAGTTTAGAAATATTCTGAACCTTAAGGAGGATAGTGATGGACTTCAAGAGGACATGGACAGGTTGGTGGAATGGGCACACATGTGACAGATGAAATTTAGTGCAGAGAAGTCTGAAATAATTTTTGATAGGAAGAACAAAGACAGTATAATTCTGAAAGGGTTACAAGAACAGCGAGACCTGAGGGAATATTCACAAATAATTGAAGGAGGTAGAGCAGATTGCCAAAGTGGTTAAAAGGACATATGGGACCCAGGCTTTATAAATAGAGACAAAGTACAAAAACCCTTGTTTTGCCTCAACTCCAGTTTTGTGTCCAAATCCGGGCACTGGACTTTAGGAAGTACGTGAATGCTTTACAGAGGATGCAGAAAAGATTTCAAGAATAGCACAAGGTAAGAGGGTCTTCAGTCATATGGATAGATTGGTGAAGTTGGGGCCTAGAGCCGAGAAGGTTGAGAGAAGACCTAAAATTTTGTATTCAAAATGATGAGGGGTCTAGAGAAGTAGATCCAAATAAATTGTTTCCATTGGTGGCATGGTCAAGATAACATGACACAGATTTAAGGTGAATGGCAAAAGAGCCAAAGGCAACATGAGGAAAAACAGTTTGATGCAACAAATGGATCTGGAGTGCACTGCCTGAGAGTGTGGTGGAGGCAAATTCAATCATGGCCGTAGAAAGGGAATTGAATAAGCAACTGAAGAGCAAAAAAATGCAGGCTATGGGGAAAGGGCTGAGAAGTGGGATTAGCGGGCAGCACGGTGGCCTAGTGGTTAGCACAGCTGCCTCATGGCACTGAGGTCCCAGGTTCGATCCCGGATCTGGGTCACTGTCCGTGTGGAGTTTGCACATTCTCCCCGTATCTGTGTGGGTTTCGCCCCCACAACCCAAAAATGTGCAGAGTAGGTGGATTGGCCACGCTAAATTGCCCCTTAATTGGAAACAATAATTGGGTACTCTAAATTTATTTTTTAAAAAAGAAGTGGGATTAGCTAAATTGCTCTTGCAGAGTGCAAGCATGGGCAAGATAGGCCGAGCAGCCTCCTATGCACTGTAACCCATCCCGTGATTCTAGTTTGGCCCTTTTAGATGTTCTGATGCTGCTAGAAAATGCTTCTGCTGTGCCATCACATCAATGGATATGGCTCAATTTTAATAATAACTGTAATCATTACTCCGATTCGTTGTTAATTTTGAGTTTCTGGTTTTTGAAGATAACTGTTGATATGCATCACGGTAGCATGGTGGTTAGCATAAATGCTTTACAGCTCCAGGGTCCCAGGTTCGATTCCCGGCTGGGTCACTGTCTGTGCGGAGTCTGCACGTCCTCCCCGTGTGTGCGTGGGTTTCCTCCGGGTGCTCCGGTTTCCTCCCACAGTCCAAAGGTGTGCGGGTTAGGTGGATTGGCCATGCTAAATTGCCCGTAGTGTCCTAAAAAGTAAGGTTAAGGAAGGGGGGGGGGGTTGTTGGGTTACGGGTATCGGGTGGATACGTGGGTTTGGGTAGGGTGATCATTGCTCGGCACAACATCGAGGGCCGAAGGGCCTGTTCTGTGCTGTACTGTTCTATGTTCTATGCATAATCTGCTGAAACCAAATAGTTTCTAAACTTTTAAGCTCAATTTAATTTTAAATCATTGTCCACATTGTTAACATATAATTCTAAAACGCGTAGAAACAAATCCGAGTGAATGAATTGTAAAGAAAGCAAATTAAAAATGAATAAGATTTAAGTACAACTTCTTATTGCTCTGCAGTTCAATTAAGAGCTCCATTGTCATTGAAGATAGGAAATTGAACAGCCCAACATGTCTCTATGACAATATTTGTTGATGAAGTCTGAACATGTAACACCAGCTGTCAATATGCTTTCTGGTTTTGACAGCAAGCAACATAAAAATGCAGATTTGTTTTTACTTGCGCTATTAAATTGCAAGCTTGTTTTGCAGGAAGCCATTAAAATAGACAAATTGGCAGACTGATGGGCACTTCAAAAATCATTTTGCACATCATGTGAAATAATAATGATAGAGCTGGTAAAATTACATCCTCAGAGTAATCCGTAATTGCCTCCCTCTATTATGTTCACCACAGCTTATATTAACGAAGATTGACAGACCTCAGCGGGGCAATCTGCTGAAGATAATTCTAGGAGTACAAGAAGTAATAGAAAAACAAACTTCAGGGTGTTTTCCTCAGCTCTTCCTTGTGAGGTATGTTAAAAATGTAATCTTTTATTCAAACTCCGTAGGAAAGTTGCTAAGACTTTTGGAGAAAAGAAATGTGGATATTGAAATAAACAGTCAGTTCCTTTGTTCCCTGTTTCCTTTGCTGCATATGGTCCTCAGTGGAGAAGGGGATTTACGGGAGGTGCCATGTTGCAGCATTGAAGAAAGTCATTCAACCCAACAGGCCTATATGCTGGTGCTTATGGTCCACATGAGGCACCTCATTCTATTAACATCCCCGTCTAATTCTTCCTCCCTATGTGCTTACCTTATATGTTGGAATGACCCAATATTTTGGGCAGCACAGTGGCACTGTGGTTAGCACTGCTGCCTCTCCGCACCAGGGACCCAGGTTCAATTCGCACCTGGGTGACTATCTGTGTGAAGTATCCGCATTCTCCCCGTATTTGCGTGGCTTTCCTTCCACGGTCCAAAGATATACAGGTTAGATGGATTGGCCATGCTAAATTGCCCAAAGTGTTCAAAGGTTAGGTGGAGTTATGGTTACAGGAATAGGGTTGGGGAGTGGGCCTTGGTTGGATGCTCTTTCAAAGGTTCAGTGTGGACTCGGCGGGTCGAAGGGCCTCCTTCTATACTGTAGGGATTCTATGATCAGCTCTACTAAATATAAATTAGGTTGAGGGCTGAGAAAACCAGCAGGAAGTGTTTTTGACAAGTGTGAGATGATTAGTCATAGATGTTTACAGCATGGAAACAGGCCCCTGGGCCCAGCTTGTCCATGCCACCCAGTTTCTATCACTAAGCTAGTTCCACTTGCCCGCATTTGGCCCATATCCCTCTATACCCACCCTGCCCATGTAACTGTCTAACTGCTTTTTAAAAGTCAAAATTATACCCGTCTCTACCACTGCCTCTGGCAGCCCATTCCAGGAATGCTCACTACCCTCTGTGTGAAGAAATGTCCCCTCTGGTATCTTTTGTATCTCTCCCCTCTCATCTTAAACCTATGCCCTCTAGTTCTAGACTCCTCTAACTTTGGGAAAAGATGTTGATGATCTACCTTATCTATGCTCCTCATTATTTTATAGACATCTATAAGATCACCTTTAAGCCTCCTACGCTCCTAACAACTCTGATAGAACTGTACTATAGGCCCCCAAATAGTCAGCGGGAAATCGAGAAGCAAATATGTAAGGAGATTACAAACAGCTGCCAGAAACATAGGGTGGTAATAGTAGGGGATTTTAACTTTCCCAACATTAACTGGGACAGCCATGGCACGAGGGGTTTGGATGGAGAGAAATTTGTCAAGTATATTCAGGAAGAATTCCTCATTCAATATGTGGATGGCCCAACTAGAGAGGGGGGCAAAGCTTGACCTCCTCTTGGGGAATAAGGAAGGGCAGGTGAAGAAAGTGTTAGTGACGGATCACTTTGGAACCGGTGACCATAATTCCATTAGTTTTAAGATAACTATGGAGAATAGTAGTTCTGGCCCAAAAGTAAAAATTCTAAATTGGGGCAAGGCCAATTTCGAGGGTATTAGGCGGGAACTTTCAAAAGTTGCTTTGTGTGCCTGTTTACGGCAAGGGGACATCTGGTAAGTTGGACTCTTTGAAAAAGGTGTTTACTGGGGTTCATGATGAGCATATTCCTCTTGGAATGAAGGGTACGGCTAGTAGAAGGAGGGAACCCTGGATGACTCGGGATATTAAGGCCATGGTCAAAAGGAAGAAGGAGGCATATGACATGCATAGGCAATTGAGATCAAGTGGATCCCTTGAAGAGTGTAGGGCTTGTTGGAGTAGAGTTAAGAGAGAAATCAGGAGGGCAAAAAGGGTAGATGAGATTGTCTTGGCAGATAAGGCAAAGGAAAATCCAAAGAGCTTTTACAGATACATAAAGGGTGACTAAGGAAAGGGTAGGGCCTCTTAAGGATAAACAAGGTTATCTATGTGCAGATCCACAAGGGATGGGAGAGGTCCTAAATGAATATTTCTCGTCAGTATTTACTGTTGAGAAAGGCACAAATGTTCGGGAAATTGGGGAAATAAAAAGTGATGTCTTGAGGAGTGTACATATTACAGAGAAGGAGGTGCTGGAGGTATTAAAGCGCATCAAGATAGATAAATCTCTGGGACCTGATGAAATGTATCCCAGGATGTTGTGGGAGGTTAGGGAGGAAATAGCCGGCTCCCTAGCTGAGATATTTGAATCATTGACAGCCACAGGAGAGGTGCCTGAAAATCGGAGGGTAGCAAATGTTTTGCCCTTGTTTAAGAAGGTGTTATAAGGATAAGCCTGGGAACTACAGACCGGTTAGCCTTACTTCTGTAGTAGGTAAATTGTTGGAAGGTATTCTGAGGGACAGTATCTACAGGCATTTAGACAGGCAAGGGCTAATTAGGGAAAGTCAGCATGGCTTTGTAAGGGGAAAGTCATGTCTCACAAATTTGATTTAGTTTTTTGAAGGGTAACCAAGAAGGTCGATGAGGGCAGTGTAGTTGACGTTGTCTACAAGGACTTTAGCAAGGCCTTTGACAAGGTATGGTAGTTGTTGCAAAAGGTTAAATTTCATGGAATCCAGGGTGAGGTAGCTAATTGGATACAAAATTAGCTTGGTGACCAAAGCCAAAGGGTGGTTGTGGAGGGTTGTTTTTCAAATTGGAGGCCTGTAACAAGCGGTGTGCCTCAAGGATCGGTGCTTGGTCCACTGTTATTTGTTATATATATTAATGATTTGGATGAGAATGTAGGAGACATGGTTAGTAAGTTTGCAGATTACACCAAGATTGGTGACATAGTGGATAGTGAAGAAGGTTATATAAGATTACAACAGGATCCTGACCAAGTGGGCCAGTGGATTGATGAAATGCAGATGGAGTTTAATTTGGATAAATGTGAGGTGATGCATTTTGGTAGATCAAATCAGGGCAGGACATACTCTGTTAATGGTAGGGAGTTGGGGAGAGTTACAGAACAAAGAGATCTAGGGTTACAGGTTCGTGGCTCCCTGAAGGTTGAGTAGCAGGTGAAGAAGGCATTCAGCGTGCTAGGTTTCATTGGTCAGAATATTGAATACAGGAGTTGGGACGTCTTGTTCAAGTTGTACAAGACATTGGTAAAACCACATATGGAATATTGTGTTCTGTTCTGGTCACCCTATTTATTATAGGAAGGATATTGGTGCAGAAAGTGCAGAAGAGATTTATGAGTATGCTACCAGGACTTGATGGTCTGAGTTATAAGGAGAGGCTGGGACTTTTTTCCCTGGAGCGTAGGAGGCTTAGGGGTGATCTTGTAGAGGTCAGTAAAATAATGAGAAAATAATGAGGAGCATAATAAGGTAGATAGTCAACACCTTTTCACAAAGGTAGAGGAGTCTAGAACTAGAGGGCATAGGTTTAAGGTGAGAGGGGAAAGATACAAAAGAGACCAGAGGGAAATACTTTCACACAGAAGGTGGTGAGCATCTGGAACGGACTGCCAGAGCCAGTAGTAGAGGTGAGTACAATTTTTTTTGTTTAAAAAACAGTTAGGCAGTTACATGGGCAGGGTGGGTATAGAGGGATATAGGCCAAATGCGGGCAAGTGAGACTAGCTTAATGATAGAAACTGGGCGGCATGGACAAGCTGGGCCGAAGGGCCTGTTTCCATGTTGTAAACACCTATGGCTCTATGACTCTATACCAGTTAGACCCCTTTTAAAAAATATCAGTATAATATTCACCTATATGACACATAAAAGAATACCAAATTCTTTAGAATTACAAACTTCTTTGCCTTGGTTATCCCATTATCTGCACTGGAACAAACATTTTCCCAGATTTTGTCAAGACTGTTGGATACCAGACCTCATTACCGCCTTGCTCCAACCATAAACAAAAAAAATAGAACTCAAGGGATGAGGTGATGCCCGTGACATCAAGGAGTCCCTATCATAATAGAGGTCAATGGAAATCGGGACGAAAACTATCCAGTGGTCGGAGTCACGCCTAGCACAAAGGGGGATGTCTCTGGTTGTTCAAGCCCAATCGTCTCAGCCTCGAGATACTATTGACAAAACCATTTTAACCTGAATAAACCAAGCCTAGGTGGAGGAGCTCAGCAACTCAAGTAACAAAATCACTGCTGTGTGTGGGCTTTGCATTCTCCCAATGGGAAATTACCTGGCCATTAATCAGGTCCTCCCCATGGAGAGTGGCTTGGATTCGGAGTTTGCTACAAAGCCATACTCCAGATCATTGGAGCATTAGTGTACTGGTTTCTTCGTGTGTCCTCTATATATGGCTGTATTAACTTCAAATTTAAAAGCCGCAATTTCAAATTTCAGTGTAAAATCTTCAGAACTTGTGTGATACAGAATTCCATGGCAGCTTACAAAATCAAGGAAATTTGTTTTTTGTTCCTACAGTTCTTTGAACTATTCTGGGATTCATCTGCTGAGATGCTTCATAGCTCACGTAACTGGGAATCTTCAGATTAATGAGCATAACTCCAATTCCTTAAGATCGGTGGGAAATTCTGCCAATATATGAAAATTGATTACAGAACAGCGCCATGAGTCTGCAGTATCTAATGCTGATTTGATTGTACTGATCCATAATGGAGACTACATGCAAATTAAAAAGTCAAATTAAGTTTGACCTAATTATCACTGTGTATTCATGAGAAATATGATGGAATCTATCTTTGTGTAATATCTGTAAAGACTATATACTTTCTGTTTTGAAAATAGATCTAGTTCTGATTGAAATGTAAATTATATCAATTGCTAGTGCCCCTAAATTTTTTTTAATAAACATTTTATTGAGGTATTTTTTGGTATTATAACAACACAATAAACATTGTACATGAAACTATAAAACATAGTGCAAAAGCCGTCTCCCTCCCTTATAGGTCCCACCTTTATTTATTAACTCCCTACTCTAAGCTAAACTAACCCCTCACCCTTCTGCTGACGATTAATTTTCCGCAAAGAAGTCGACAAACGGTTGCCACCTCTGGGTGAACCTAACAGTGACCCTCTGAAGACGAACTTGATTTTCTCCAAACAGAGAAAGCTAGCCATGTCCGATAGCCAGGTCTCCGACTTCGGGGGCTTTGAGTCTCTCCAAGCTAATAGTATCCGTCTCCGGTCTACCAGGGAAGCACAGGCCAGAACGTCTGCCTCTCCTCCTGGATTCCCGGGTCTTCCGACACCCTGAAAATCGCCACCTCTGGACTCAGCGCCACCCTTGTTTTAACACCATGGACATGACATCTGCAAACCTCTGCCAAAATCCCCTAAGCTTTGGAGATGCCCAGAACATGTGGACATAGTTCGCTGGTACCCCTGCACATTTTGCACACCTGTCTTCCACCCCAAACAATCTGCTCATCCAGGCCTCTGTCATGTGAGCCCGTGATTGACCTTAAATTGTATCTGGCTGAGCCTGGCACATGTTGCGGACGCGTTGACTCTACTCAACGTGTCCGCCCATAGACCATCCTCAATCTCTCCTCCCAGCTCCTCCTCCCACTTGTGCGTCAGCTCCTCTGTCTGCATCTCCTGTGACCCCCTAAGTTCCTTGTAAATGTCAGAGACACTCCCTACTCCTACCCACCCTCTTCTCGAAACTACCCTGTCCTGAATCCCCCTTAGCGGTAGGAGTGGGAAGGTTGATACCTGTTTACCCGCACCTGCAGATACCTGAATTTGTTTCCCCTCACCAACCCAAACCTCTCCAGCGCCCTCTTACTCGGAAAGCTCTCCTCTATAAACATATCCCCCATCCTCTCAATCCCTGCTCTCCGCCATATCCGGAACTCCTCATCCATACTTCCCGGGGCAAACCGGTGATTATTACAGATTGGGGACCAGACCAATGCTCCCTCTGCTCCCACATGTCTCCTCCATTGCCCCCAGACTCTCGGGGCCGCCACCACCACGGGGCCGATGGAGTACCGTACCGGCGGGAACAGCAGAGGCGCGGTTACTAACGCCCCCAAACTGGTGCCCTTGCATGAAGTCGCCTCCATACCGACCTCTCCCACACCACCCACTTCCTGATCATGGCTATATTCGCCGCCCAGTGATAGTTACTAAATTTTGGCAGCGCTAGCCTGCCCTCTCCCCGACTCCGCTCAAGCATTACCTTCCTTACCCGCGGGGCCTTGCCTGCCCAAACAAAGCCAGAGATGACTTTGTTGACCCATTTTAAAAAGACCGTGGAATAAAGATGGGGAGACATTGAAACACCAACAGGAATCTCGGGTGGACTGTCATCTTCACCGTCTGCACCCTCCCAGCTAATGACAACGGGAGCGCGTCCCATCTCCAAAAATCGTCCTTCATTTGGTCTACAAGCGGGCCCAGATTTAATTTTGCAACTGGTCCCATTCCCGCGTCACTTGAATGCCTAGGTACCAAAAGCTTCCCCCTACTATTTTTAACGAACAATTTTTAGTGAGGTATTTTTGGCATAACAAACAGCCACAGTACAAAAAAACAATAGAGTACAAAGAACAGTAACCAAAAGGCATCCGCCGACATCCATCCCTCTAAGGCCTGTTATTTAACCCCCTACCCCAGCCAGCTCCCCCCCCCCCCCCCCCCCCCCCCCCCCTCCCTCCCCCCCTGCTGACAATTAATTCCCCGCGATGAAGTCACTGAATGGGTGCCACCTCCGGGCAAACCCTGACAACGACCCTCTCAGGCGAACTTGATCTTTTCCAGGCCGAGAAAACTCGCCATGTCGGCTAACCAGGCCTCTGACTTCGGAGGCCTAGACTCCCTCCGAGCCAGTAATATCCTTCGCCGGGCTACCAACGAGGAAAAGACCAGAACATCTGCCTCTCCCTCCTCCTGGACACCCGGGTCCTCCAACACTCCAAAGATCGTTACCCCGGGACTCATTTCCACCCTTGTCTTTAATACCCTGGACATGACATCCGCGAACCCCTGCCAATATCCCCTAAGTTTTGGGCATGCCCAGAACATATGGACATGGTTCGCTGGTCCACCCGCACATCTGACACACTTGTCTTCCACCTCAAAAAATCTACTCATCCGGGTTGCTGTCATGTGTGCCTGGTGCACCACCTTAAACTGGATCAAGCTCAGCCTTGCGCATGTAGCGGTCGTGTTGACCCTGCTCAGCACCTCCGCCCATAGGCCGTCCTCCATCTCACCCCCCAGTTCCTCCTCCCACTTACGCTTCAGCTCCTCTCTATGCGTCTCCTCCGTCCCCGTTAATTGTTTGTAGATGTCTGAGATGCTCCCCTCCCCCACCCATCCCCTAGACACAACCCTACCTTGAATCTCTCTTTGTGGCAGGAGTGAGAAGTCCCGCACCTGTAGATATCTGAAATCATTCCCTGCTGTCAGCCTGAACTTCTCCTCCAGCGCCCTTCAGCTAAGAAAACTCCACTCCAGAAACAGGTCCCCCATCTTCTCAATCCCCGCTCTTTGCCATACCCGAAATCCCCCATCTAAGCTCCCCGGAGTGAACCGATGATTGTTGCATATTGGGGGCCAAACTGCCGCCCTCACTGTACCAACAAATCTCCACTGACCCCAGATCCCCAGGGCCGCCACCACCACGGGGCTGGTGGAATATCTCACCGGCGGGAACGGCAGAGGTGCCATTATCAGTGCCCCCAAGCTGGTGCCCCTGCATGAGGCCGCTTCCATCCGCTCCCAAACCGCCCCCGTCTCCACCACCCACTTCCTTTTCATCGCAATATTGGCCGCCCAGTAATAATTACTAACATTTGGCAGGGCAAGCCTCCCCTCCCCCTGATTCCTCTCGAGCATCACCTTTTTCACCCGTGGGGACTTACCTGCCCAAACAAAGCCCAAAATAATTTTGTTGATCCTCTTTTTTTTTAAAAAGACCGCGGTATGAAAATCGGGAGGCATTGGAACAGAAATAAAAATCTCGGTAATATCGTCACCTTAACTGTCTGCACCCTCCCCGCCAGTGATAGCAGGAGCGCATCCCATCTCCAAAACTCGACCCTCATCTGCTCAAACAACTGGGACAAGTTCAACTTGTGTAACCAGCCCCAGTTGCACGCCACTTGTATTCCCAGATATCTAAAGCTGTCCATCACTAACCTGAACGGTAGCTCCCCCAGCCGACGCTCCTGGCCTCTTGCCTTGACTACATACATCTCACTCTTCGTCATATTCAGTTTGTATCCCGAAAACTGGCCACATTCCCCCAGAATCGTCATAATCTCCCTCATCCCTGCCCTTGGATCCGCCACATATAGGAGTAAATCATCTGCATACAGCGATACCCTGTGGTCCACACACCCCCCCCCCCCCCCCCTCCCCGCCCCGAACCAGCCATTTCCAGCCCCTAGAAACTCTCAAGAGCAATTGCGAGCGGCTCTATGGCTAGCGCAAACAGCAGCGGGGAGAGGGGAGATCCCTGTCTTGCCCCCGGTACAGCCTAAAATAGTCAGAGGTCGTCTTGCTTGTCCTTACACCAGCTTCCGGAGCCTGGTACAGCAGCCTGACCCAATCGCTAAAGCCCCTACCAAACCCAAAGCGTCCCAACACCTCCCGTAAATAGTCCCATTCTACCCGGTCAAGCGCCTTCTCTGTATTCATGGCCACAACTACTTCGACTTCCCTACCCTCCGGGGGCATCATAATCACGTTAAGCAACCTTCTAGTATTGGCCACCAACTGCCTACCCTTGACAAATCCGGTTTGATCCTCCGTAATCACCTCCAGCACACAATCGTTAATCCTGGAGGCCAACACTTTGGCCAGCAGCTTAGCATCCACATTGAGCAACGAGATCGGCCTGTAGGACCCACACAGCTCTGGGTTTTTGTCCCGCTTCAATATTAACAAAATGGTGGCCTGTGACATCGTCGGGGGCAGCACCCTTCTATCCCTCACCTCGTTAAAATCCTTAACCAGCAACGGCCCTAATATCCCCGAAAATTTCTTGTAAAATTCTACCGGGAACCCATCTGGCCCCGAGGCTTTACCCGACTGCATTGCCTTCAAGCCTCAGATATTTCTTCGGCCCTAATCGGAGCCCCCAACCCATCCACCAGCTCCCTGCCCACCCTTGGGAAAGTCAGCCCGTCAGAAAGCGTTTCATCCCCGAGGGGGGCTCCGAGAGGTAAAGTCCGCTATAAAAATCCCTGAACGCCCTATTTAGCCCAGCCGAATCCCCTACCAGGTTCCCATCGCCGTCGACCACCTTATTGATTCCCCTGCCGCCTCCCTCTTCCTCAACTGCTGTGCCAGCATTCTGCTGGCCTTCTCCCCATATCCATACAGTGTCTCCCTCACCTTTCTAAGCTGCTCCACTGCCTTGCACGTGGACAGCACCCCAAACTCAGCCTGCAGCCTCCGACGCTCCCTTAACAGTTCCACCCCTGGGGTCACCGCATACCTCCTATCTATCCGTAGGACCTCCTTGATCAGTCGATCCGTCTCTGCCCTATCCGTCCTGTCTCTATATGCTCAGATTGAAATCAACTCCCCTCTCACCACTGCCTTCAGCGCCTCCCAGACCACCGCTACTGAGACTTCCCCCGTGTCATTGACCTGCAGGTAGTCGAGCACACACTTTCTTACTCACACACCGCCTCATCCGCCAACAGGCCCACGCCCAATCACCACTGCGGGCGCTGGAAGCTCTCCTCACTGACCTGCAGTTCCACCCAATGTGGGGCATGGTCTGAGATAGTGATAGCCGAGTACCCCGCGTCCACCACCCCTGCCAGCAGATCCCTACTCAAAATGAAAAAGTCGATCCGGGAATACACTCTGTGTATGCGAGTAGAAAGAAAACTCCTTAGCCATCGGCTGTCTAAACGCCCATGGGTCGATCCCCCCATCTGCTCCATGAACCCTATCAACACTTTTGCCATCGTTGGCACCTTCTCCGTTCTCGAGCACGACACGGTCTAGGCTGGGTCGATAACCGTATTAAAATCCCCTCCCATCACCAGCTTGTGCGAGTCCAAATCCAGTATCTTCTCCAGTACCCTCCTAATGAAATCGAAATCGTTCCAGGTTGGCGCATAGACATTGATCGATACCACCTTCCTCCCCTCCAGCTTACTGCTCAACATGACATAACAGCCTTCTCTCCCCCCCCCCCCCCCCCCCCCCGAAACAATACTGCCCGCCTGGAATTGCACCCGCTTATTGATTAAAATCGCCACCCCTCTCGTCTTAGTATCCAACCCCGAATGGAAGACCTGACTGACCCAACCCTTCCTCAGCCTAACTTGATCCACCACTTTCGGGTGCGTCTCTTGCAGCATCACCACGTCCGCCTTCAGAGCCCTCAGGTGCGCAAACACACGGGCCCTCTTGACGGCCCCATTCAGCCCTCCAACATTCCAGGTCATCAGCCTGGTGGGGGAGCACGCTGCCCCCCCCCCCCACCCCCCCCGCCGATCAGCCATCCCCCTTTCTGGGCCATCCCACGCCCATGCGTCGCGCCGCCAACTGCCCGCCTCCAGGCAACCCCCACCCCGACCACCTCTCCATCCCCAGACCCAAGTCCCTCCCTCGTCAGCAGAATAGCCCCCCCCCTCCCCCCCCCCCAATCAACATCACTTTATAATCCAACCCCTGCCCTGTATTGAACCAGTATACACCCGCCATCGTGCTTCCGTGAAGTAGCTCACTCAGCTAGCCTGATGGCCCTTTCCTCAGGCGCCACAAAGTCTCACACCTATTGTTCCCTACCCCCCCCCCCCCCCCCCCCCCCCCCCGCCGCCCATCGAAACCACTTCCCTCATCAAGTCCATCGCCTCTTGTTCTCCAGCTCTTCCAATTTTTCTAACAGCCTCTTCTCTGATCCTTCAGCATCCCCACCTCCAGCTCGACCACCGTTTGGTGCTCCTCCTGGTCTGCCAGCGCTTTCCCCAGCTTCTGGATCGTCCGATCCTGGGCATCCAGCCTCCGTTCCATCCGATCAATCAACTTCTTTATTGGGTCGAGACAATCTTGTTTCTGTCTGGCAAAGCCCTCTTGAATGACCTGCATCAGCCCCTCCATCGATGTCAGGAGCCGTCGCAGCAGGGGTCCGAACCTCGACCATGTCAACTTCAGCAGCCACTTCTATCCAGCCCTTGCTTATCTTTCTGTTTCTTCCCTTACGGTTCCTTTGGGGTTCTCCGTTCCATGCACCACTGTGGATCCAGTACTTAAATGTCCGCACTTTCCAAATCAAGACTCAAAACCACAAAAAAGTCGGGGGAAAAGGTCCAAAAGCCCAGCCACAGTGGGAGCCACCAAGTATGCGACCTACTCCCTCGCAGCCGCCACCGGACCTTCCCGCTACTAATCTAAATGGCAGCTCCCCCAATCGCCTCTCCTGTCTCCTCGCCTGGACCGCAAAATTCTCACTTTTTCCCCATATTTAGCTTATATCCCGAAAACCGGCCAAATTCCCCTAGAATCCTCATGATTTCTTCCATCCCCTCTGATGGGTCCAATACATAGAGAAGCAGGTCGTCTGCATAGAGCGAGACTCTGTGCTCCCCCCCCCCCCCCCCCCCCCCCAACCCTGGACCAGTCCCTTGAGGCTCTCAGAGCAATTGCCAATGGCTCCATAGCCAGCGCGAACAACAGTGGGGAGAGGGGGCATCCCTGTCTCTTCCCCCGGTTCAGTCTAAAATAGTCCAATGTTGTCCAATTCGTCCATACACTTGCCACAGGAGCTTGATACAGCAACCTGACCCAGTTAATAAAGCTCTGCCCAAATTCAAACCGTCCCAGTACCTCATACAGATATTCCCATTCTACCCAATCAAAAGCCTTTTCTGCATCCATTGTGATTACTACCTCCACCTCCCTATCTTCCGGGGGCATCATGATCACATTTAACAGCCTTCTTACATTGGCCACCAACTGTCTTCCCTTAACAAACCCTGTGTGGTCCTCCCCAATAACGTCTGGAACACAATCCTCAATCCTGGAGGACAAAACTTTGGCCAGAAGTTTGGCATCCACATTCAACAGGGATATCGACCTGTAGGACCTGGGTTCCGGGTTCTTGTCCCGCTTCAGAATCAACAAAATCTATAGTTGGGGGCAGCCCCCCTCTTTCCCTTGCCTCATTGAACATCCTCATCAACACCGGCCCCAATATCCCAGAGAACCTTTTATAAAACTCCACTGGCTACCTGTCCGGCCCCGGGGCTTTACCCACCTGCATGGCCTTCAGACCCTCCACTATCTCTTCCAACCCGATTCGGGCCTCCAGCCCTTCTCCCAGCTCCCTGTCCACCGTTGGGAAATTCACCCCCCCCCTCCCCCCAAGAAGTGCATCATTCCCTCCGGCCCCGTAGGGGATTCCAACCTATACAGCCTACTGTAGACATCCCTAAACATCTTATTCACTACTGCTGAATCTCCAACCAGGTTCCCATCTCCATCATTTACTTTCCCTTTCTCCCTGGCTGCCTCCCTCTTTCTAAGCTGCTGTGGAAGCAACCTGCTGGCCTTCTCTCCATACTCATAGATTGCCCCCCTTGCCTTTCTCAGCTGTTCCACTGCCCTCCCTGTGGTTAACAAGCCAAACTCCGCCTGCAGTCTCTGCCGTTCCCTTAAAAGCCCTGCCTCTGGGGTCTCCACATACCTCCTATCGATCTGTAGTATCTCCTTTACCAGTCCGTCCGTCTCTGCCCTGTCTATCTTCTCCCTATGGGCCCATATCAAGATCAGCTCCCTTCTGACCACCGCCTTCAGGGCTTCCCAGACCATCGCTGCTGAAATTTCCCTCATCTCGTTGACCTGCAGGTGGTTCTGAATACATTTCTTCAGCCGCTCGCACACCCCTTTGTCAGCCAAAAGTTCCACATCTGACCTACAGTGCGGGCGCTGGTTACTGTCTTTACTAACCTGCAGGTCAACCCAGTGCGGAGCATGGTCTGAGATTGTGATCGCCGAGTACCTCGTGTCCACCACCCCTGCCAGTAAGGCCCTGCTCAAAATGAAGAAATCGATCCTGGAGTACACTTTATGCACGTGTCAGCAGAAGGAGAACTCCTTCACCCTCGGCTCCCCAAATCTCCATGGATCCACTCCCCCCCCCCCCCCCCCCCCCCCCCCCCCCCCCCGGGCCATCTGCTCCATGAACCCTTTTAGTTCCTTTGCCATTGTTTTCGAGCTTGACCGGTCCAAGCCAGGGTCAATAACTGTGTTGATGTCCTCTCCCATGACCAACCTGTGCGAGTCCAGGTCCGGTATCTTCCCCAGCATCCTCTTTATAAACTCCACATCATCCCAATTTGGCGCGTACACATTTATTAGTACCACCTGCACCTCCTCCAGTTTCCCACTGACCATAATGTACCGACCTCCCACATCTGAAACTATTCTCCCCGCCTCAAACACCACCCGTTTATTGATCAGGATCGCAACCCCTCTAGTCTTTGAATCCAGTCCAGAGTGAAAGACCTGACTGACCCAGCCTTTCCTCAATCTAATCTGGTCAGTTACTCTAAGGTGCGTCTCCTGAAACATTACCACGTCCGCCTTCAGTCCGCTAAGATGCGTGAACACCTGTGCCCTCTTGACCGGCCCATTTAACCCTCGAACATTCCAGGTGATCAGCCTAGTTGGGGGGCTCATTGCCCCCCCCCCCCCCCCCCCCCCCCCCGTTCACCAATCAGCCATCCCTCTTTTGTGCCCACCTTCAGGCCATGCTCCGCACCTCCAACGGCCCACCCCCAGGCAGCCTCCGACCCCAACCTCCTATCTGTCCCTTAGCCCAAGTCCCTCTCTCATCAGCAGAACATCCCCCCCCCCATAACAACATTTTTTAACCCAACCTCTTTGCTAAACTGAACATATGCACACCCCCCACTGCACTTCGATGAGCTAGCCCGCCCAGCTAGCTTGGTGGCCCACTACCCCTGGTGCTGGATAGTCTGCCCCCCCCCCCCCCGCTATACAAACATACTCCAACATCAAACAATCCCCACACAATTGCCCGACAGAAAATCTAAACAAGTACACCTCCAACCACCAACAGTACAAATGAAAACCTTAACTCACTCAGCACTGGTCCCAAATCAGTACAGAAGGCATTACAAACAGCTGCCACAAAACAAAAAACAAGAAACTTTTTTTTAAAGAACAGAGAAACAAAAAGAAAAAAAAACATGAACATTGCAGCAAAGTTCAAAAGTTCTCAGTCGACTGCCAGTCCTTTCCTTTACACAAAGTCCAGCACGTCCTCAGGTGACTCGAAATAAAAGTGCTGTTACTCGTACGTGACCCAGAGACGGGCCGGATACAACAGTTCGAACTTCACCTTTTTCTTCAAAAGGATCGGCCTAATCTGGTTGAAACCTGCTCTTTTCCTGGACACTTCCACACTCCGGTCTTGATAGACCCGCAGGATACTATTGTCCCACTTACAGCTCTGAGTCTGTTTGGCTCACTGTAGAATGCACTCCTTATCCAAGTACCTGTGGAATCTCACCACCATTGCACTCGGGGGAGGGTCTCCCGTTCACGGCTTCCTCACGAGTGCTCTGTGAGCCCTGTCCACCTCCAAGGGCCAGGAGAATGCCCCATCCCCCAGCAGCTTCTCAAGCATATCTGCGATGTATGCCCCAGCGTCCGCTCATTCGGACCCCTCCAGGAGCCCAACGATTCTCAAGTTCTGCCGGCGGGACCTATTTTCTAGGTCCTCCACCTTCTCCAGGAGCTTCTTCTGCTGGTCTCTCAGCATCCCCACCGTTTGATATTCCTCCTGCTCAGCCAGCGCCTTCTCCACCTTCTAGATCGCCCAATCTAAGCTCCAGCCGCTCAATCGACTCTTTTATTGGGTCCAAGCAGTCTCGTTTCTGCTTAGCAAAGCCTTCCTGAATAATTTGCATCAGCTGCTCCGTTGACCGCTGGGTCGACAAATCAGAGATCCGGTCCTCCGCCATGCTGTCTCCAACTGCAGCTTCAGTCCAAGCCTTCTCTGTCTATCTGTTTCTGCCTTTACGAGCACATCTAGTCCTTCTCTCCATGCACAGATGTGGGAATTCAATACACAATTGCCTCTGTCTTCAGTTTTACAGTTCAAGTCCGGCAGAAAATCAGGGGAAAAGGTCCAAAAGTCCGAGCCGAGCGGGATCCACCAAATGTGCGACTTACTGCTTAATAGCCGCCACCGGAAGTCTATTGCCCCTAAATTGACTGACAGTTTTGTAATTCCTAGAACCTCACTCCATTATAATTATTCAAACTCCATTGTGGCATATTGTTAGAAAATATTTTGAAGAATTCAAACAGTTGAAATGTTGAAAGCTTTTTTCCAGAAAATTATTCTTTAATATGCATCAAGTAAGTGTGTTCACACAGAGCAAGAAATTTATTTCCAGTGGTAGGTTGTTCTTAATGCACTCAATACATTCAAATGTAAAACAAGGCTATTTAAATGCTGAATATGGTAAATGTATCTTTGCAACTAGTAGTCTTTCTATGGTTGTCTTGTCATTTCGACTGACTTTAGTTTTTGGAATTATCCTGATTTGTGTCACTTCTGGGAGTAAATAGGTTAACCTAAAAGTAGCAAAAGAAATTGCATTGCCATCTTTTGAACATTTGGTTTTCCTCAGCTGACTAACCAAGTATTCACTAAACTTTGCAGCTACATAATACTCCACTAGTGCTAGTTTCAATTGAGACTAAAGAAAAAGAGGAGTTAAAAGTGTTCATTGTGTTCTCTCATCTTTGCATTGGGCATTACATACAAACTGACTGGCAATGGTCCACAAATAGACCACTCTTAATGTATCTACAGATTTACGACTTCCATCTTCTAACCTATTGAAAACATAACCAGTCCTAACAAGATTCCAAGCATAGGAAGTTATGCAGGTTACATAAACTGAAGAACTGCTTTCATAAAGTTTTTTTTAAAATTTAGATTACCCAATTATTTTTTCCAATTAAGGGGCAATTTATCATGGCCAATCCACCTACTCTGCACATTTCTGGGTTGTGGGGGCGAAACCCACGCAGACACGGGGAGAATGTACAAACTCCACATGGACAGTGAACCAGAGCCGGGATCAAACCTGGGACCTCAGCGCCGTGAGGCAGCTGTGCTAACCACTAGGCTACCGTGCTGCCCTTGCTTTCATAAAGTTGACTCACCATTGCATTTATGTAAGATGAATGGGATTAATCTTGACTTTGTGCTGTCGTGTATTGTAAAACATTGATGAAAATAAAACATCCTAGCACAAAGTAAAACAACACACAAACTGCAGAAAGTGGCTCACAGCCACCTATTGAGGACAATATTGAGGCCTTGTCAGTGATGCCCACAACCCATGAACAAATTTATAAAAGAAAGAACATGTGAACAACCGCAGAGCATCTGTAAGAAGTTCAACAGTGAACAGTTTGTGCTGTCACCTATACTGGCTTAGCCTGTGTGTCTCCTGACAGATGTAACAAAATTTGAGTGGTACTTTTGGCTTTATGCTAAGGATCTTGTCAGGTTATAGTTTTCATGATACACATGCTGGAAGCCTGTGGATACATCAAAAAAGCTGTGGTTTATTTATAGATTTTCACAGTTTAGTAATGATCTCATCCCGCAGTGCAGTCCTGCTGCTGTTCACTACGTTCAACATTTCATCAGTTGAAATGGCTGTGGTGTTCATAATAGGGTAGCGTGGGATATTTCAATCTGTTGGATTTTTATGCCGAAATGGACCTTGATCGTAACAAAACAAAATATGGGACAGTTGTCACCCGTTTTAATAATTATTTTGCTAATTATTCAATTAAGATTAAGTCAGTGGCAAAGTTTGGTACTAGTGTTGATCGTCCAAGCAACAATGTTTAACATAAAGGAGTGAAAGACACAGGTTCAATCACCCAGAACCAGATAATGGTCTAGTGTCAGTATTAAGGACAGGGAAGAAAAAAACGGAGTTTCTTTATTTTCTTCACCGTCTGTCCATAAGAAGATCTGTTTTTAAAGTGGACTGTGGCATGTTTCCTCAAACCCTCAGTTTGTATGATCCAATATGATGACTTGCGGCAAATTTGCATTATGATTACCTCAAAAAGCCGATGTGCTGAGAAGTCGCTTGTGGCTCTTCTCCAGAATACAATAAATTAGGCACTTTTGGATGCATTTAGCCCAAAAGTTCAGACTTATTTTACCCACAAGCAAGAAAGGAAGAGGAAAGGTGCAGGTTCAGCAAATGGGAGTTCAAGAGGCAGCAAAGAAGCAGAGCAAAAGGTCTAAAGCAGCCGGTGAGCGAGTCGGCGGACCCACAAGGCAAGGGGTCCCCATACAGAGGGAGGCCGAAAACTCAAACAGCGCCCCCCCCCCCCTCCCCCTCCCCACACCCCGGGCCTAGAGATGGATGGAAGGCATTCCTGATTAAAGAATTGACAGCAATCAGACAGGTGATTAAATTCGAGATTAAAGTGGCAGTGATGGAGGTGTTGGTAATCATGCAGATGCTGATCGATAGAATGGGGAAGAAACTGGAAGTTCAGGGGAAGATGATCCTAGAACTTGAAAAGGCGTCGACGGACCAGAGCAGCAGGAGTGTTGCTCTGGAGGCCAATATAAAAAGGTTGATGGCGACCCGGGGAGCCTGAAGGGGAAGGTCGAGGATCAGGAGAATTGGTCTCGGTGTCAGAATATACGGATCGTGGGCCTGCCAGAGGGAATCGAGGGCAGGGACCCAACAAATTATGTGACGGAGCTGGGCAACATAGTTGGGAAGGACAGCTTCCCCAAGCTGCCAGAGATCGACAGGGCACACGGGCCACTCCGACCGAAGCCCAAGGCTGGGGAGCAGCCAAGGACGGTAATCCCCAAGCTACACCGATCCCAGGACCAGGAGAAGATCTTGTGGTGGGCAAGACAAAGGCGAGCAGCCGGAAAGGACACAGAATAGGAGTGTACCAGGACATTGGGGCAGACCTGGCAAAGCGCAGGGCCGAGGCACACCATGTGAGTGAAATCGGCCCTGCACAAAAGTGGAGTCAAATTTGGAATGCAATTCCTAGCCAGGGTCTGGGTTACAATCCAAAACAAGGAACAGTATTTTAACACACCGACAGAGGCAGACGGGTTTGTGTGGATGAATGGTCTAGACAAGGGGCAGACAAGGCACCGTTGAGGACGAGGCAGAGAAAGAAAGAAGAAAGCACAGTGACGGACTTGAACAATATTTGCGCGGGACAATGCTGCCTCGCTTTGAGCAAAAATACCAGATCACAGAAAATGGTGAGGGCAGCGGAATGCAGGAGAGGGTGAAGAGGAGGCAGAGGGAACAGCCATTAATTGGACGTAGGAAAGGCGCAAGATCAGCTTCAGTAGGGGGGGGCCACCACACTGGTTAGGAACGCTAGCGCTAGGAAGCATGAAAGCAAGGAGGGGCTCGCGGCGCATCTCCCAGCAGGGAGGGAGACTCTGGTAAAGCGGGGCGGGGGGGAGAGGGGGATGGGGGTTGTAAAGATGGAAATAGGGAGGGGAACATGGGGTGGGATGGCGGGAGACAGAGGGGGAATGGGGACCATGAGGGAAATACAATATTGAGAATGGGAAGGGTTTAAGATTTACTTCAGCAGGTAAGGTTCAGGTTGAGGGAACACGGTTGCACCGCAAGCAGCCACTTTGAAAGGTCCCTAAACAAGGAGAAACCCCAGAGTGCAGGGGTGCACCCGTGTGAAGTACACACAGTTTGTAGCCATATTGGGTTCCCCCTGAACAAAGGGAAATCCTGGAGTGCAGGGGCGTGTCCACCAGTTACACATGGTTGATCCTGCAGGAAGTGGGCCCCCTCCCTCCCCCCACCAGGATTATCACCTGGAACGTCAGGGGACTTAACGGTCCAGTGAAAAGATCCAGGGTCTTCGCCCATTTGAGACATTTGAAAGCTGACATGGTCTTCCTCCAAGACACACATCTGAGGGAGAAGGACCACTGTGGGTAAGGAAAGGCTGGGTGGGACAGACCTACCACTCCTGCTATGGAACGAGGGCTAGGGGAGTAACTATTTTGATAAGAAAGAGGATGGTGTTTATGGCGACAAACACAGTTGCGGACTAAGGGGGACGGAAATCATGGTCAGCGGTGTCCTGGACAGAGCACCGGTACTCCTGGTGAACATGTACGTGCCCAACTGGGATGACATGGAGGAAGACCATGGCAGGAATCCCTGACATTGGCACACAGCGACTTATCATTGGGGGGGAGGGACACAACACTTTAATTGTGTACAGGACCCGTTGATGGACTGATCAAACCCCAGAATGGGGAAAAAGACAGGCATGGCTAGGGAAACGGGAATTTCATGGAACAGATGGGGACAGTGGACCCATGGTGGCTTCTCCAGGAGAGAAGGAATTCTCATTCTTCTCACCAGTACACAAGGTATATACCCATATTGATTTCTTTGCAGTGCAGAAATTGGTACTTCCAGAATAGAGCGGCAAACTCCATGATAATTATCTCCCACTACACTCCTCATTACATGAATGTGAGGTTGGAGACAGGCCGTGCCCAACACCCACATGGAGGTTGGACACAGACCTCTTGGCTGACAAGGTCTTCTGCCAGAAAACATCACTGGCCATCAGCGAGTTCATTACTAGCAACCAGAATGGGGAAGTCTCACCTTCCACATACTGGGAGGCACTGAAGGCAGTGATTATGGGAGAGATTAGCCTACAAGGCATGTAGAGACAAGGAAGAGAGGGCAGCCAAGCAGCTTCTAATCGACTCCATGCTCGAGGTCGACAGTAAATACTCCGAGGCCCCAATCATAGAGCTTCTGGAGGAGAGGAAAAAGCTCTAGAGAGGCAGTTCACCAATTCTGCCAGACATGGGGGATCTTTTATGAACACAGAGAGAAGGCTAGCCTCCTGCTGACTCACCAGCTGAGAAAGCAGGCAGCCACAAGGGGAATAGCCCAGGTAAAGGATAGCAGAGGTGGACTGGTAGTCGAACCAAAAAAGGTCAACCAAGCATTTGAGGCCTTCTACTGGGAACTGATACCTCCGAATCCCCCTGACGGGTCTCAGGGATGAAACGGTTCTTCGATGCACTGGACCTGCCAGTTGTGGGGGACGATAGGCGGAGGGAACTAGAAGCACCAATAGGATTGGGTGAGGTCATGGAGAGGATCAACTCCATGCAGGTGGGAAGGCGGGACCGGAGAGGTACCCAGCGGACTTCTATAAACATTTGCACCGCTCTTGCCCCGTACGGGTAATTGTTCGCAGACTCGCTAGCGAGGGGCACCCTGCCTCCAACGCTAACACAGGCCACCATATCGCTGATACCCAAAAAAGACAGAGATCCGATGGAATGCGGATCATATAGACCCATTTCGCTGCTCAACGTAGATGCAAAAATACTCGCGAAAGTCTTGGCCAAGAGAATGGAGAACTGCATACCCAGGGTGGTCGCAGAGGTCCAGACAGGCTTTGTCAAGGGTAGACAGCTAACTGCGAACATCAGACGGCTGCTGAATGTGACACTGACCCCATCTGGGGAGAACACCAGAGGTGATCACCTCCCTAGACATAGAAAAGGCCTTCGACAGAATCGAATGGAAGTACCTCATTGAGGGACTGGAGCGGTTCGGACTAGGAGTGGGGTTCACCGCCTGGGTGAAACCCCTGTACAACACCCCCAAGGTAATACTTCCAGTTGCACAGGGGCACCAGCCTCTTGTTCGCTCTGGCAATGGAACCCTTGGCAATCGCCCTGCAAGAGGCTTGAAGGGATTCAAAGAAGAGGCAGGGAGCACATAATCTCACTCCATGTGGATGATCTGCTCCTCTACATCTTGGACCCGCAGAATGGCTTATAGGAAATCATGTAGCTCCTGGAAGAGTTCAGGGCCCTGGGCTCCAAACTCAACCTGGTTTTCCCGGTGAACCCGAACAGAGGATGGACAGAGCTGAAAGTTCTCCCATTTAAAATTCCGCTACCTGGGGATCCAGATGGCCCATGACTGGACATGAATCCACAAGCGGAATCTGACCAGTCTGGCAGAGGAAGTTAAAATGGATTTGCAGAGATGGGATGCTCTCCTGCTTTCCCTGGCAGGGAGGGTGCAGACGATCAAGGTGAATGTACGGCCAAGGTCCCTCTTTCTTTTTGGATCCATACTGATCTTCATCCCCAAGGACTGTTTCCAAAGAATTAATAAAATGATGATGCCGTTTGTATGGCGAGGGGCAGAACCCAAGAATCCCTAATACAACACTGCAAAGGAGAAGAAGCATGGGTGGCTGGCTCTCCCGAACTTGTAACACTACCACTGGGCAGCCATAGCCGAGAGAGTGAGGGGATGGGTAAGGGAACCGAACATGGAATGTGTGAGGATAGAGTTGGCCTCCTGCACGGGAACAAAAAGCTGACGGAGAAACTGGAACTTCTGAACGGAACTTCTGGAACCTCACATTCACGCACACACATATATGTTAAAGGGGGATAGGAAAAAGGAGAATTTACAACTTTGGGCAACAGCAGTAAAAGAACCACAGAAATGAATATTAGTGAAGGTGTTTGCCAAAGTCCCTAAAGTCAAAGTTCATAGGGTGTTTCCTTCATGGCAGAGTTCCGTCTAGATGAGGTTCTGGTTGAAGACAACAAAATGAAAATCACAGGATAATACAGCACAGAAGAGGCCCTTCGGGCCATCGAGTCTGCACCATGCATGAAAAACACCTGACCTGCCTACCTAATCCCATTTGCCAGCACTTGGCCCATAGCTTTGAATGTTATGACGTGCCAAGTGCTCATCCAGGTACTTTTTAAAGGATGCGAGGCAACCCGCCTCGACCATCCTCCCAGGCAGGGCATTCCAGACTGTCACCACTCTTTGGGTAAAAACATTTTTCCTCAAATCCCTGCTCTCTTCCCCCCCCCCCCCCCCCCCCCCCACTCTCCCAGACTTCCTGTCCTGGTCTTTGAACTTGTGTCCCCTCGTAACTGATCCTTCAATTAAGGGCAACAACTGTTCCCTGTCCATCTTTCCATGCCCCTCAAAATCTTGTACACCTTGAACAGGTCACCCCTCAGTCTTCTCTGCTCCAGTGAAAATAACACAAGTCTATCCAACCTCTCTTCATAACTTAAATGTTCCATCCCAGACAACATCCTGATGAATCGCCTCTGCACCCCCTCCAGTGTAATCACATCCTTCCTGTAATGTGGCAGCCAGAATTGCACACAGTACTCGAGCTGTGGCCTCACCAAACCTCTATACAACTCTAACAAGACCTCCTGGCTTTTATAATCCGTGCCTTGATTGATAGAGGCAAATGTCCCATATGCCTTTTCACCACCCTATTAATCTGCCCTTCTGCCTTCAGAGATCTAAGAATAAACACACCAAGGTCCCTTTTTCCCTCAGACCTTCCCAGTGTAATGCCATTCATTGAATATATCCTTGTCACATTACTCCTTCCGAAGTGTATCACCTCCCATTGTGTATAAAGTAAATTCATGACATGTCCAAATTATACACTTATATCGTGTATTCACCCTGTATCACTTTTATAAAGTATGATTATGGTTACACGCTTATATTGAGAACTCACCTTATATAACCTTAAGTATAATTTATATTGCAACTTTTAAGTGTTAAATTCCATAACCACTTTTCTGCTCATTTGTCCATCCCGTCTACATCTTCCTGTAACCCAAGACTCTCAGCCTCACTGTGACCACCTGACCAATTTTTATGTCGCCTCCAAACATACTGATTATACCCTCCACAGTCACCTGTGTCATTTATATAAATGACAAACAATAGGGAATCCAGCACAGATCTCTGTGGTACGCCACTGGACACTGGCTTTCAGTCACTAAAACAGCCGTATGTCAAAGAACAAAGAACAAATAAAATTACAGCACAGGAACAGGCCCTTCGGCCGTCCCAGCCTGCGCCGATCCAGATCCTTTATCGAAACCTGTCTCCTATTTTCCAAGGTCTACTTCCCTCTGTTCCCTGCCCGTTCATATATCTGTCTAGATGCATCTTAAATGATGCTATCGTGCCTGCCTCTACCACCTCCGCTGGCAAAGCGTTCCAGGCACCCACCACCCTCTGTGTAAAAAACTTTCCACGCACATCTCCCTTAAACTTTCCCCCTCTCACCTTGAAATCGTGACCCCTTATAATTGACACCCCCAATCTTGGAAAAAAGCTTGTTGCTATCCACCCTGTCCATACCTCTCATAATTTTGTCGACCTCAATCAGGTCCCCCCTCAACCTCCGTCATTCCAATGAAAACAATCCTAATCTACTCAACCTTTCTTCACAGCTAGCACTCTCCATACCAGGCAACATCCTGGTGAACATCCTCTGCACCCTCTCTAAAGCACCACATCCTTCTGGTAATGTGGTGACCAGAGCTGCACGCAGTATTCCAAATGTGGCCTAACCAAAGTCCTATACAACTGTAACATGACCTGCCGACTCTTGTACTCAATACCCCGTCCAATGAAGGCAAGCATGCTGTGTGCCTTCTTGACCACTCTATCAACCTGCGTTGCCACCTTCAGGGTACAATGGACCTGAACTCCCAGATCTCTCTGTACATCAATTTTCCCCAGGACTCTTCCATTGACCATATAGTCCGCTCTTGAATTGGATCTTCCAAAATGCATCACCTTACATTTGCCTGGATTGAACTCCATCTGCCATTTCTCTGCCCAACTCTCCAATCTATCTATATTTTGCTGTATTCTCTGACAGTCCTCCTCGCTATCTGCAATTCCACCAATCTTAGTATAATCTGCAAACTTGTTAATCAGACCACCTATACCTTCCTCCAGGTCATATATGTATATCACAAACAACAGTGGTCCGAGCACGGATCCCTGTGGAACACCACTAGTTACCCTTCTCCATTTTGAGACACTCCCTTCCACCACTACTCTCTGTCTCCTGTTGCCCAGCCAGTTTTTTATCCATCTAGCTAGTACACCCTGAACCCCATATGACTTACTTTTTCCATCAACCTGCCATGGGAAACTTTATCAAACACCTTACTAAAGTCCATGTATATGACATCTACAGCCCTTCCCTCATCAATTAACTTTGTCACTTCCTCAAAGAATTCTATTAGGTTTGTAAGACATGACCTTCCCTGCATAAAACCATGCTGCCTATCATTGATAAGTCTATTGTCTTCCAGAAGTGAATAGATCCTATCCCTCAGTATCTTCTCCAACAGTTTGCCTACCACTGACGTCAAGTTCACAGGTCTATAATTCCCTGGATTATCCCTGCTACCCTTCTTAAACAAAGGGACAACATTAGCAATTCGCCAGTCCTCCGGGACCTCATCCATGCTCAAGGATGCTGCAAAGATACCTGTTAAGGCCCCAGCTATTTTGACCCTCGCTTCCCTCAGTAACCTGGGATAGATCCCATCCGGTCCTGGGGACTTGTCCACCTTAATGTCTTTTAGAATACCCAAAACTTCCCCTTTTCGTATGACAACTTGACCTAGAGTATTTAAACATCCATCCCTAGCCTCAACATCCGTCCTGCCCCTCTCTTTGGTGAATACTGATGCAAAGTACTCATTAAGAATCCCACCCATTTCCTCTGACTCCACGCATAAATTCCCTCTTTTGTCTTTGAGTGGGCTAATCCTCTCTCTAGTTACCCTCTTGCTCCTTATATACGAATAAAAGGCTTTGGGATTTTCCTTAACCCTGTTAGCCAAAGACATTTCATAACCCCTTTTAGCCCTCTTTATTGCGCGTTTGAGATTCGTCCTACTTTCCCGATATTCCTCTAAAGCTTCATCAGTTTTGAGTTGCCTCGATCTTATGTATGCTTCCCTTTTCATCTTAGCTAGTCTCACAATTCCACCAGTCATCCATGGTTCCCTAATCTTGCCATTTCTATCCCTCATTTTCACAGGGACATGTCTGTCCTGCACTCTAATCAACCTTTCCTTAAAAGACTCCCACATTTCAAATGTGGATTTACCCTTAAACAGCTGCTCCCAATCCACATTCCCTAGCTCCTGCCGAATTTTGTTATACTCTGCCTTTCCCCAATTTAGCACCCTTCCTTTAGGACCACTCTTGTCCTTGTCCATGAGTATTCTAAAACTTACGGAATTGTGATCGCTATTCCCAAAGTAATCACCAACTGAAACTTCAAACACCTGGCCGGGATCATTCCCCAATACCAGGTCCAGCATGGCCCCTTCCCGAGTTGGACTATTTACATACTGCTCTAAAAAAACTCTCCTGGATGCTCCTTACAAACTCTGCTCCATCTACGCCTCCAACACTACACGAATCCCATTCAATGTTGGGGAAGTTAAAATCTCCCATCACAACCACTCTATTGCACCTACACTTTTCTGTAATCTGTCTGCATATTTGTACCTCTACTTCATGCTCGCTTTTGGGAGGCCTGTAGTAAAGTCCCAACAATGTTACTGCACCCTTCCTATTTCTTTGCTCCACCCATATTGCCTCAGTGCTCGAATCCTCCACAGTGCCCTCCTTAATCACAGCTCTGATATCATCTCTGACCAGTAATGCAACTCCTCCACCCCTTCTAGCTCCCTCTCTATCCCTCCTGAAGCATCTATACCCTGGGATATTCAATTGCCTGTCCTGCCCTTCCCTCAACCAAGTCTCAGTAATACCAATAACATCATATTCCCAGGTACTAATCCAAGCCCAAAATTCATCTGCCTTACCTGCTACACTTCTCGCATTAAAACAAATGCACCTCAGACCACCTGTCCCTTTGCGTTCATCATCTCTTCCCTGTCTACTCTTCCCCTTAGTCACATTGAGTTTATTATTTAGTACCTTACTGGCTTTAGTTGCTGCCTCTTTACTGACCTCTAACTTCCTAATCTGGTTCCCATCCCCCTGCCACATTAGTTTAAAACCTCCCCAACAGTGTTAGCAAAAGCACCCCCTAGTACATTGGTTGTCATCATCCTCTCTCCTACCGCGAAGCCAATTTTGAATCCACCTTATCAAGTTACCTGAATCCCTTGTGCATTTGCCTTCTTTATAATACTCCCATGTGGAATCTTGACAACGGCTTTGCTGCAATCCATGTAAACTCCATCAACAGCATATCTTTGAAAATCCATGAAACAAATGATGCTGCAGCATGATGGGCTTTTCTGTGTTTATACTGCTTGACAGGCGTTGATCAGAAACTTTTAAAATCAACCAGACTTTGTGGAGTTCAGAGATGGTGGCGAGCTGCTTTGGTACCTGAAGTTCTTTCCTGTTTCTGCGAAAGCAGCAACCTGAAGCGTGAGGCTAGAAGTGTAATATTAAAATGATCCAAAAGGCAAGAAGCATGGAGTCATGTGATGTGGCCCATTAATACGTCAATTGCAGCCTCACATATCATTTCTGTGTTCCTGGCTAAAATCTATTGTCTGTCTTGGGAGCAAAATGGTGGTTGTTAACACTTCACGTATGACGAGTTTCAATGTCTCTGTCTTTGTTATCATCCTAGCTGGGGGAGTCAGTTTGTCTGTTATTCGTCTACCTTTTGTGATTATAATCTGGTCTCACAATGGAGTGTGAGATTCCACAGAGGTGGGAGTGGAACGCTCCTGTTCTTGTAGTCTCTGTTGGAACATTCCAGGTGGCCAATCTTGAGTCATGTCACCTGTAACAGCCACTTGCGGATCAACAGAAATCAGTTTTAAAATTAGCAACAAAAAACTAAAGCTTTTATACGTACAGTTTTGATTTATTTTCTTATTGACATAACAGGCAGAAATAACATGGTGGATTGTAAAGAAAGAGAAACATATTTTTAAAATGTCTTTATGCAATCACATGATGTCCCAAAGTGCTTTAAAGCAATTAAATACTTTTTGAAATATAGTCATATGTAATGTAGGAAATGCTGCAGCAAGATCTCGCAAGCCGCAAGATGATAATGACAAGAAAATCTATTTTTGAAATGTAGTCACTGTTATAATGCAGGGATTTGATAGTATGTCACTTAAGAGACTCATAATTATGGTCAAAATATCTACATCCTTTTTCCACATTCCTCTGGAGCCATCATGTGGAAATTATGTTCTGCAGAGACATGCCTTGACCATCATCAAGAGTCTCTTATGTGACATGTTATCAAATGTCTACATTACAGTAGTGACTAAATCGCAAAGATAGAATTTCTTGTCATTATCATATTACTGCTTGCGGGAACTTGGTGTGCACATATTAGGTACGGTGTTTTCTACATGTGACTATATTTCAAAAAGTATTTGATTGTGTTAAAGCACTTTGAGACATCATTTGGTTGCAAAAGGCAATATCTAAACTTAAGTTTTTATTTCTTTATGACCTTCAATATTATTTCTGACACTAATCCAGTCTGGTTTTGGGTGATTGAATCTGTATCTTCCCATTCCCATTTGATTTTGATTTCTTGTCACATGTACCGAAGTACAGTGAAAAGTATTTTTCTGTGGCCGAGGGAACGTACACAGTAAGTACATAGTAGACAAAAAGAATAATCAACAGAGAACATTAACAAATGGTACATCGACAAACAGTGATTGGTTACAGTGCGGAACAAGGGGCCAAACAAAGCAAATACATGAGCAAGAGCAGCATAGGGCATTAGTGAATAGTGTTCTTACACGTAACAGATCAGTCCGAGGGGGAGTCGCTGAGGAGTCTTGTAGCTGTGGGGAAGAAGCTGTTCCTATGCCTGGATTTGCGGGTCTTCAGACTTCTGTACCTCTGCCTGATGAAAGAGTCTGGAAGAAGGCAATGCCTGGATGGGAGGGATCTCTGATAATGCTGTCTGCCTTCCTGAGGCAGCGGGAGGTGTATAAAGAATCAATTTGACGGTGGCAAGATTGTGTGATGCGTTAGGCTGAGTTCACTACACTCTGCAGTTTTTGCAATCTTGGACCGAGCAGTTGCCATACCAGGTTGTGATGCAGCCCGATAGGATGCTCTCTATCGCTCATCTGTAGAAGTTTATGAGAGTCGATGCAGACATGCCAAATTTCTTTAGCTTCCCTAAGAAGTAGAGACGTTGTTGAGCTTTCTTGATTGTTGCATCTATGTGAGCGGACCATGGCAGACTGTTGGTGATGTTGACCCCCAGGAACTTAATGCTAGCCACCATCTCCACTTCATTGATGCAGACGGGAGTTTTGTCGTGCTACACTTCCTGAAGTCAATGATCAGTCCCTTGGTCTTTCCAACATTTAGTGAAAGGTCGTTTTCGGGACACCATGCAACCAAGTGATTTATCTCCCTTCTGTAATCTGATTCAGTGTTGTTTGAGATACAGCCCACCACAGTCGTATCATCCACAAACTTAGAGATGAGTTGGAGTTAAATCTTGCCACACAGTCATGTGTGTATAGGGAGTACAGTAGAGGACTGAGCACACATCCTTGCGGGGCCCCGGTGTTGAGGACTATTGTGGACGAGGTGCTGTTGCCTATCCTGACAGATTGTGGTCTGTTGATGAGGAAGTCAAGGATCCAGCTGCACAGGGAGGGGTCAAGTCCAAGATTGCAGAGTTTGGTTATAAGTCTTGGCGGGATAATGGTGTTGAAGGCAGAGCTGTAGTCTATGAACAGCAGTCTTACATAGGTGTTCTAGGTTCCATACAAATTTCCAGACAAATCACAGAATCTTTACCGTGCAGATGGAGGCTATGTTGCCCATCAAGTCTGCACTTCTGCCCAGTCCACTCCTGTGCTGTATCCCTGTACCTTGCACATTCTTTTCAGATAGCAATCCAGTTCCTTGTGAATACCTTCAGCGAATCTGCCTCCAGCACCCTCTCAGGAAGTTTGTTCCAGACTCCAACCAGCCTCTACGTGAAAATCTTTTTCCTCACATCATTTCTTCTCCGTTTGCCCATTATTTTAAACCTGTGCCCACTAGTCCGCAATGTATTCTTGGCAAGCGAACAGTTTTTTTACTATTTCATGCTGTCCATACCCCTCAGGATCCTTGGAAACCTCAATTGTCTCTTCTCAGCCTTCTTTTCTCCAAATAAAACAAATACAACCTCTCAAATTTATCTTCATTGTTACAGTTGCTTATCCCTGGAATAATCATGTGAATCTCTTTTACTCTCTCCAATGTCTTCAAGTATGGCACCCAGAACTGGATGTATTACTCCAGATAAGGTCCACAGTGGTTAGCACTGCTGCCTCACAGTGCCAGGGACACGGGTTCAATTCCAGCTTTGGGTGACTGTGTGTAGTTTCCTCTGGGTTTTTCCCACAGTTGAAAGATGTGTAGGTTAGGTGGATTGGCCATGCTAAATTGCCCCTTTGTGTCCAAAGGTTAGGTGGGGTTTCAGGGCTAGGACAGGGGGAGGGGGCCGAGGTAGGGGTGCTCTTTCGGAGGGTTGGTATGGACTCGATGGGCTGAATAGCCTCCTTCTGCACTGTTGGGATTCTATGTAAACTTTCTGAGAGGGTGCTGGAGGCAGATTTGTTGAAGGTATTCAAAAGGGAATTGGATTGCTATCTGAAAAATATGTGCAAGGTACATGGATACAACACAGGAGTGAACTAGGCAGAAGTACAGACTTGATGGGCAAAATAGCCTCCAAATTCTATTATACAAATTCAACATGACCTCTTTACTCTTGTACTTAATGAAGTGTAGGATACAATATGATTTATTAACTGCTTTCTCGACATGCCCTGCCACCTTCAATGACCTAGTTACATATACAGCAAGGCCCCTTTGTTCCTGCACCTCCTTTAGAGTTTCTCCCTTTATTTTATGCTGTCTCTCCACATTCTTCCTGTCGAATGGATCACCTCACACCTCTCTGCATTGAACTTCATCGATCGCTTGTCTGCCCAATCAATTAACATGTCTATGACCTTTTGAAGTTCAAGACCACATGACCATACGACATCGGAGCAGAATTAGGCCATTCGGCTCATCGGGTCTGCTCCGCCATTCAATCAAGGCTGATATGTTTCTCATCTCCTTCTCCTGCCTTCTCCCCATAGCGCCTGATCCCCTTATTAATCGAGAACCTATCTATCTCTGTCCTAAAGAGACTCAGTGACTTGGCCTCCACAGCCTTCTGCAACATTGAGTTCCACAGATTCATCACCCTCTGGCTGAAGAAATTCCTTCCCATCTCTGTACCCTCAGGTTCTAGTTTTTCCTACTGGTGGAAACATCCCCTCCATGTTCACTCTATCTAGCATTCTGTAAGTTTCAATGAGAACCCTCTCATCTTTCTAAACTCCATTAAGTACAGACCCAGAGTCCTCAACCGCTTCTCATATGATAAGTCCTTCATTCTGGGGATCATTCTTGTGAACCTCCTCGGGACACTCTCCAAGGCCAGCCTTAGACACGGGGCCCAAAACTGCTCACAATATTCCAAATGGGATCTGACTAGAGCCTTATATAGCCTCAACAGTACATCGCTGCTCTTGTATTTTAGCCCCATCGACATGAATGCTAGCATTGCATTTACTTTCCTAACTGCCAATTGAACCTGCACGTTAACCTTAAGAGAATCCTGAACTAGGACACCTAAGTCCCTTTGTGCTTCTGATATCTGAAGCCTTTTCCCATTTAGAAAATAGTCTATGCCTCTTCTTCCTACCAAAGAGCACAACCTAACACTTTTCTACATGGTATTCCATCTGCCACTTCTTTACCTATTCTCTTAGCCTGTCCAGGTCCTTCTGCAGCCTCTTTGCTTCCTCAACACAACCTGTCGCTCTACATACCTTTGCATCATCAGCAAACTTAACAACCATACCCTCAGTTCCTTCTTCCAGATCATTAATGTACATCGTGAATAATCGTGGTCCCAACACTGACCCCTGTGGAACACCACTAGTCACCGGCTGCCATCCTGAAAAGGACCCCTTTATCCCCACTCTTCTGACAGTCAGTCAATCCTCTATCCATGCCAGTACCTTGCCCCTAACACTATGGGCTCATCTTGTTTAACAACATCCTGTGCAGCACCTTGTCAAAGGCCTTCTGGAAATCTAAATCGATCATGTCCATTGGCTCTCCTTTGTCTAACTTCCCTGTTAACTCCTCAAAGAATTCTAACAGATTTATCAGACCTGACCTCCCCTTGACGAATCCATGTTGATTCAGCCCTATTTTACCATGCACTTCTAAGTACTTCGCAATCTCATTCTTAATAATAGACTCTAAAATCTTACCAACAACCGAAGCCAAGCTAACCAGCCTATAATTTCCTGTCTTCTGCTGCCTCCCTGCCTTCTTAAATAGGGGTGTTACGTTAGTCATTTTCCAATCATCTGGGACCCTCCCTGCCTCCAGTGATTCCGGAAAGATCACCACAAATGCCTCCAGAATCTCCTCAGCTATCTCTTTCAGAACCCTGGGGTACAGTCCATCCATCCTGGATGATTTTAGTTTCCCCAACACCTTCTCCTTATTGATGGCCACCTCTGCCCCCTGACTCTCTTGAAGTTCTGGCATGGCACCAGGTGCCTTCCACCGTGAAGACTGATGCAAAGTACCTATTCAGTTCCTCTGCCATTTCTTTGTTCCCTATTACTACTTCTCCAGCCTAATTTTCCAGTTGTCCAAAGTCCATTCTTGCCTCTCTTTTACCTTTCATATATCGAAAAAAAACTCTTGCAAACTACTTTTACATCACTAGCTAGGTAACAGTCATATTCCATCCTCTCTCCCAGTATTGCTTCTCATTACGGTTGTCAATGCTTCCAATCTTTGTGTCATCTACATATTTTCAAATCATGTCCTGTACACCACAGTCCAGGTCATTAATACTGAGATTCATTTTTGAAAGAACAGGGGCGCAATTCTCCCCTACCCGGCGGGGCGGAGGGGTCCCGGCGTAGCGGAGTGGCGCCAACCACTCCGGCGTCGGGCCTCCCCAAAGGTGCGGAATTCTCCACACCTTTAGGGGCTAAAGGTGGTTTCTGCTCCACCGGCCGTCGCCAAAACTGGCGCAATGGCCTTTGGTGCCACGCCGCCCGGCGTCAGGGATGGCCGAAAGGCCTTCGCCAGTCCGCGCATGCGCCGGTGCATCAGCGGCCGCTGGCGTCACCACCGGCGCATGCACGGTGGAGGGGGTCTCTTCCGCCTCCGCCATGGTGGAGGCCGTGGTGGCGCGGAAGAAAAAGAGTGCCCCCACGGCACTGGCCCACCCACCGATCGGTGGGCCACGACCGTGGGCCAGGCCACCGTGGGGGCACCCCCCGGGGTCTGATCGCCCCACGCCCCCCCCCCCCCCCCCAGGACCCCGGGGTCCCGCTCGCGCCGCCAATCCTGCCAGCACAGAGGTGGTTTAAACCACATTGGCGGGATTGGCCTGTCAGCGGCGGGACTTCGGCCCATCGCGGGCCGGAGAATCGCCGCAGGGGGGCACGCCGATCGGCGGGGCGTGATTCCCGCTCCCGTCAATTCCCGGGTGGCGGAGACTTCCGGCCACGGCGGGGGCGGGATTTACGCCGGCCCCAGGTGATTCCCCGACCCTGCGGGGGGTCGGAGAATTCCGCCCCAGAATATAAAAGCAGGGCTGTAATGTTAAGTGTAAATGTAACCTTGGTTAGACTAAACTTAGTACTGTGAACAGTACGAGTCTCCATACTGCAAAGAAGATACTGCAGCATTGGATTATGTGCAGAAAATAATTATAAGGATATAAGCAGGATTGAGTGGATATAAGTATCTGGGACTCTTCTCTGGAAAAAAGATCTAAGAGGAGATCCAGAAATCTTTAAAATTATGAAGGGTTTAGTAGGGTGCATGTGGAAAATTTGTGTTGTGTATAGATATGTCAAGGGGACAAGATAGCCACTAAGATCGAATAAAGGATTTGGGAGGAATTTCTTTATGCAGCAAGTCATGGGAATGTGGAAGTCACTGCCAGATGGAATGGTTAAAGCAGATAGCCAATGGATCTAAGAGTCTTGATGCATATATGAGGGAGGAAGGAATAGATGAATATGCGGGAGAGAGTGAAGGTGAGAAGTAGTAATTAGATGGGGAGGAAGTTGTATGGAAACCCTGACATAGACTAATTGGACTGAATGGTGTGCATTTATGTTATTGATTCAATGTAATTCTTGTAATTCAAATCCTAGAGACATTCATCTTTGAGTTTTACTTGATATTTTTGTACGTAGCATTTTAATTAATAGTCTATATATATATATATAAATCTAATTTGCCTACAAAGCTTGAAACTCAATTGACTGCAATACATATATGTGTAGCAGATGCTATACCACACATTTATGTATTCGCATTTCTATGTAGGGTAACATAAAATGGATCTTATTGGGAAATGTTAAGCATTGAAATATTTTCCAGATAAACAGTAGAAGTTAATATACTCATCACAAACATACTGTTAAACATAGGTTGATGTGAGTCATCAATTTTGGATCTGACCTTTATTCTTCATCAGATAAAAGAAAAATCTATTGCAATTAACTTATTTTATCACTTTCTGTATCATCTGTTCATAGAACTTCTCACAGAAGGACCTTCGTTGCACCATTGCTTTTTCTTTGACGAGCTATATGCTAAAAAATAATCAGCCACTTCCCTGAGTTTAAAAGGTTTTTTTTGGATTCTGCTTCACTGCTGTTTCTGGTAGGGAACCCATGTTCAAACAAATCTCTGCATTAAAAACAATCAGGGGTGGGATTCTCCATTTCCGAGACAGGTGTTGATGCCACCGCAGAATCCGTGGACTTTTACGACAGAAAAACCGACACCGCACTTGGACCGATTCTGGTACCATTGAGGGACTAGCACTGGTGCAGCGTGGAACACAATCGATTCCAATGAAAAATGGTGCGGGATGCGCCCGACCTGTGATCGACACTCGACAAGCTGCAGCTGCAAATACACATTACACTCCCCATACACACTTATCCCAGCCAAAAAGATGCCACTGGTTTTGCTGGAGCGCGCCCATACAGCTGGGTTGGCTGAGGCCAGAGGCACTAGGTTCAAAGTGAACTATTAGCAATGTGCGCAGCTGCATGGCTGCCTTGCCGGCTGTGGCAATGGTGTTCCATGCCCATCCACCCGACCCCACAACCCACCTCCTGGCCAGCCCCCACTGCTCCCCCCCCCCCCCTCTCCCCCCCCAGCCCTGGCAGAAGCCCCCTGGTCAGCGGAAGCAACTGTCAGCAAACTATGGCGATGTTGGACACCTTCCGTATCATGCCGGTTTCACGATTTTTAAAAGCACAAGTGAACCACGCCGTCAGGAACTCGGCCCATCAGAGGTGGAGAATCATGGAGGCCCATGAGAATACCGTGTCGGGCCCACTAATGATATGCACATGGTGTCTACTGTACTAGTGTTCTGACGCCGTTGACGAGGTGCTGGAGCATTGCGATTTGGCGTCAAATTGGCGCCTACCGCGATTTTGATGCCGGAAACGATTCTACAACCTTACCTGCCTTTCCCGATTTCGGCATCGGCTAATGCAGATTCCCACCACAGAGCTCTCTGAAATCTTTGCTCTTAAATTTATGCCCTCTGGTTATCAACCCACTGACCAGTAGAAATGTGTTTTCTCTATTACTTTACAAATATTTCTCAGAATTTTGAAAACATCTGTTAGCTCCCCACTTGAACCTTTTTTGTTGTAATGAAAAAAGACTCAGTGGAAAGGATTTGAGTCAATCCGGGGGAGCCAGCACAGATATGTGAAAGGCAGATCATGCTTGACTAATAAATTATTTTTGATGAAGCACAGAAAAGGTTGATGAAGAGGAAGCAATGGATGTTGTTGACATGAATATTAAATAGCATTCACCAAAGTACATAGAAGGCTGGTTAACAGAATTGAGGCTCTGTGAATAAGAGAGATCAAAAATTGGATTAAGGACAGAAAAGAGGAAGACATGGTAAATGGTGCTGTCCTCCAAATTTGCTGATGATACCTTGAAGATGTGTCAGACAGTGAGAATGATAACAATTGACTGCATGAGGAGATAGGCTAACAGAATGGGAAGACAAGTGGTAAATGGAATTTAAAGCAGAGTTGTGAAATTATGTATTTTGGAAAAATGAATAGGGAGAGGCAATATGAACTAAATGGCACAATTTTAAAGAGTGTACAGGAACAGAAGGACCATAGGCATCATGTGCCTAAAGATGGCAGGACATATTTAGAAAGTAGTTAGCAAACCACATGAGAGCTTGTGCATCATACATAGAGGCATTGAGTACAATAGCAGGTAAGTTATGTTGAACCTTTATAAAGCTCTAGTTTGGCCATAATTAGAACATTGCCTCTCTTTTATAGCACCACACTTTGGGGGGGGGGGGGGGGGGGGGGGGGGGGTGAGGGTCCTTCTGAGAATACAGAGGAGATTTATCAGAATGGTTTCAGGGATGAGGGATTTTAGCTATAAGATTAGGTAGGAGAAACGTGTTCTGTTTGGATCAGAGGAGATTGAGGGAAGATTTAAGGGGGATTTGCAAGATTATGACAGGTTTAGATAACATAGCTAATGGAAGTCTGTCCCCATTAACTGTTGGCACAATGACACAGATCTAAGATTTTGTTTAGGAGATGCAGGGAATATGAGGAAGAACCTGTTTATGCAATAATTTATAATGACCTGAGACTCTCTGCCTATGAGAATGGTGGAAATAGAGATGATCATTGTTTTAAAAGGAAATTGTATGTGAACTTGGGGGAAATAAACTTGCAAGGTTAAAGGAGTAGAAGTTATTGGATTGTTCTACAGAGACGTGGGGCGGAATTCTCCGACCCCCCGCAGGGTCGGGGAATCACCCGGGGCCGGCGTAAATCCCGCCCCCGCCGTGGCCGGAATTCTCCACCACCCGGGAATCGGCGGGGGCAGGAATTGTGCCCCATCAGTCGGCGGGCCCCCCGCCGGTCGGCGGGCCCCCCGCGGCGATTCTTCGGCCCGTGATGGGCATAAATCCCGCCGCTGTCAGGCCTCTCCCGTCGACATGGTTTAAACCACCTCTGTGCTGGCGCAAGCAGGCCCTGGGGTCCTGGGGGGGGGGGGGCACGGGGCGATCGGACCCCGGGGGGTGCCCCCAAGGTGGCCTGGCCCGCAATCGGGGCCCACCAATTGGCGGGCGGGCCTGTGCCGTGGGGGCATTCTTTTTATTCCGCCGCCGCCACAGCCTCCACCATGGCGGAGGCGGAAGAGACCCCTTCCACCGCGCAACGCCGGTGGTGATGTCAGCGGCCACTGACGCTCCGGCACATGCGCGGACACACGCTGACCGGCGAAGGCCTTTCGGCCAGCCCCAACGCCGGGCGGCGTGGTGCCAAAGGCCGTTGGTGCCAGTCGGCGGAGCGGGAGCCACTCCGGTGTGGGCCTAGCCCCTAAAGGTGCAGAGAATTCCGCACATTTGGGGAGGCCCGACGCCGGTGTGGTTGGCGCCACTCCACTACGCCAGGACCCCCCGCCCCGCTGGGTAGGGGAGACTTTTGCCTCTGGTATGGATGATGGGTCATATGGTCCCTTGTGCATTTATGAATACATGACAGATGACTCTTTTAAGGAACTCAACCATTGGCCCAGAGGAGAGGTACAATCTGGGCCACATCACCAGAAGGACAGTAGTGAAACAAGCCATTGGATTAATTAAGTTGCACTTCAGGTGCCTCAACAGATCTGGAGGCACCCTTCAATATGTCCCATAGGGTCTCCAGAACGATGGTGGACTTCACAATATTATGCAGCAGAGAGGAGTGAGCTACAACAAGAAGAATGTGCAGAAAAAACATTCTTCTCTGTGGAAGTGCAGGAGGAGGAGCCAGTTGGGACCATAGTGCCTGCAGCCATATACATGGATACCAAAGAAACCTGTGCCCTTATTTAGGCACACATTTCTTAATCTAAGTCTGTGAGCGCATCTGTCGGGGAAATCAGAAATGCTATGCCACCCCAGGCACAATTCATTCCAGCAGTTAACTATCCATTAGCCAACCATTATATTCACACCATTTCCTCTTCATAAATGCTATTCATAACATTCATCTGAAAACTGATGTCCAGGGTGATTGGGGGACACAATAAAGTTGAGGACAGAAGGATAATGAGTTTAAATAAAGTGCCTGCTACTGAATTTGCCACTGTATGCAGGTCGATTTCATTAAGATTCTAGCCATAGCTTCTCCTGTAACTTCTCAGCACTAAAACCTTTCATCATTGGTATTGTTAGAATTATGAGATTAAAATTAGTCATTAATGTCATTAAATTGAAGGTGAATAAAAGGGGATCATATGACCAGTTCAGACAGTAAGCATGGGTGGTGTGGTTGATTGAAATCAAAGGAAGGCTTAGATTATTTTACTTGGAAGAAGTTGTAAGATATTTAAGTTTGGAGACAATGACAGCAGGCTGTGTGTTAAAAGTGGAGACTGTGAGCATCTACGGTCCCAGAATGTGATTCTGGGACCGTAGATCATGGCTCGGCACAACATTGAGGGCCGAAGGGCCTGTTCTGTGCCGTACTGTTCTATGTTCTATGTTCTAAAAGTATCTTAAGGATAGCTACTTATCATTTATATTGAAATACATGGCCCGAGTGATTCATGTTACCATGGTGAAGGATGCAGGTGAAACATTGTAAAGATCAAGATAAAAGCTTTCCTAGAATATCAGTGAATTTTACAGATAAGTGTGTTTAAGTCTACCTGGATCCAGGAGAGAGGGATCAAATGAAAGCCAAAAGATCTCTATGGTTTGCCCTGCTGGAATGTAGGTGGAAACTTATGCTTCGATTGAACAGTCCAAATTGGTGGGGATTTAAAACATGGCTTGAAGAGTTGGGCTAAAGAGATACCCTCCGGAAAAAGAAATCCTGACTGTGAAGTTCTAAGATTGCAAGTCACCAGGCAGAGAAAATAAAATAAGGTGAATAAGCCTTCAAGAGCTAAGAATCACTTTGGATTAATTCTGAGAAAATTGAATGTCAATGTAAAGGACAGTGTAAAGTATACCTGTGAGATGTGTTTATCGCTTAGGTTGGGAATAAGAATTGTTTGTGCAGTTGAAGTATAAGTTGCCTACAAAAATAGTACTTTTGAGTTATTTGTTGCAGTTAAAATCTTAAAATGTGAATCCTTGTATCATTCTTTTCAGCAATTACTGGAAGTTTGAATTTCTTAAACATTATCAGTCTTCACAGGACCATCACAATATCGTCAATGAATACATATAGTTTTAAGATGTAAATGTTTATTTCTTGAAGCTTTATCTCAGTATTTCATTGTTTTAATTATTTCTATGCCTGCTGCTGAAAAAAGCAAATCTAAATTCAGAATTTCAGCGTTTTTCTTTAACTCGTGGAGGGATTGGTGTTTGGTTTTGTTAAAAGAAGCGTGGCATTCCTTTTGACAATCACAATATAAACATCCTGACTGTTTAGTAAGAAGCAAAAGTATGGTTATTAGATTTCTTAAACATGGAATCAGTTTTCTGCGCTGTCATTGTGCTTTTCCTATATTTACACTGGCTACTGTAGGCGTTGCAACATCTCCATCTGCTGGCCAAAGAAAAACCATACACGATGTCCTCAAAGCAATCACTTGGAACTAATTGGTGCCGTGATGCAGCAGTGCTAACCACCGTGACACCGTACTGCCCTTATAAAATCCTTTCCTAAATAATTTTATAAGTGAAATATTTTGCAGCTGAACAGAATGGCAGCACAGTAGCACAATGGTTATCACTGTTGCTTCACAACGCCAGGGACCCAGGTTCGATTCCTAGCTTGGGTCACTGTCTGTGCGGAGTCTGCATGTTCTCCCCATGTTGTGTGGGTTTCCTCCGTACAACTATGATATCTTGTATCGTCCTGGTAAGCTCAACGAGCCTTCCAATGCCCTATCCTGCGGTACCTGCGCCAGCGCGCAGATTGACCGCCTCCGCTCCCTCCACACGGACCTCTGCCATCCAGGGGTCACTCGCTTTCTACCGCAACCTGCCCTACTCCGTTGAGGAAGTCAGGACCGTCACCAGGGACTGCCACGTCTGCGCCAAGTACAAACCGCACTTCTACCGCCCCGAACGAGCGCATCTGATTAAGACATCCCGCCCCTTTGAACGTCTCAGTATAGACTTCAAGGGTCCCCTCCCCTCCAACAACCGTAACACATATTTCCTGAGTGTTATCGACGAGTACTTCCGCTTCCCTTTCGCCATTCCCTGTCCCGACATGACCACAACAACCGTCATAAAGGCCCTCCTATCCATCTTCTCCCTGTTCGGTTACCCCGCGTACATCCACAGCGACAGGGGTCCTCCTTTATGAGTGACGAACTGCGTCAATTCCTGCTCAGCAGGGGCATAGCCTCTAGCAGCGCCGGCCCTAGGGTTGCTGGCGCCCCGGGCAAGCTGAACTTCGGCGCCCTTGGGGGGTGGGGGGGGGGGGTGGGGCCGGGGGGCGGGGGGGGCGGGGCCGAGGGGAGCGGGCCGAGGGGGGGGGCGGGGGAGCGGGCCGAGGGGGGGCGGGGGGAGCGGGCCGAGGGGGGGGGCTGGGGGGAGCGGACCGAGGGGGGGCGGACCAAGGGGGGGGGCGGGGGGAGCGGACCGAGCGGGGGGCGGGGGGAGCGGGCCGAGGGGGGCGGGAGGAGCGGGCCGAGGGGGGGCGGGGGGAGCGGGCCGAGGGGGGGGCGGGCCGAGGGGGGGGCGGGGGGAGCGGACCAGGGGTGGCGGGGGGAGCGGGCCGAGGGGGGCGGGGGGAGCGGCCGAGGGGGGGCGGGGGGAGCGGACCGAGGGGGGGGCAGACCGAGGGGGGGCGGACCGAGGGGGGGCGGACCGAGGGGGGGCGGGGGGAGCGGACCGAGCGGGGGGGGCGGAGGGGGCGGGGGGAGGGGACCGAGCGGGGGGGCCGCCCTGGGGAGGGCGGCCACCGCGCATGCGCTGGTTGGCACCGGACCAACTGCGCATGCGCGGGACCCGAGTCTCTGGCGCCCCCTAGCACATGGCGCCCCGGGCGACTGCCCGAGTTGCCGGTGCCTTGAGCCGGCCCTGGCCTCTAGCAGTATGACCAGTTATAACCCCCGGGGTAACGGTCAGGTCGAGCGGGAGAATGGCACCATCTGGAAGACCATTCTGCTGGCCCTACAGTCCAGAGATCTCCCTATCCCCCGTTGGCAAGAGGTCATCCCCGACGCCCTTCACTCAATCCGGTCTCTCCTCTGTACTACCACTAATCAAACACCTCATGAACGTCTTCTTGTTTTCCCTAGGAAGTCGTCCTCAGAATCCCCTCTCCCGACCTGGCTGGCCATTCCCGGGCCCATCTTGCTCCTGAAGCATGTGCGGGTGCACAAGTCCGACCCGTTGGTTGAGCGAGTCCAGTTACTCCACGCCAACCCGCAGTATGCGTACGTGGAGTATCCCGACGGTCGGCAGGATACGGTCTCACTCCGGGACCTGCCAGCCGCCAGGGTGCGGCCTTCTCCTCTTCCATCAACACCCCCCCCAACCCCAATTCCCCCCAGTGCCCCCCGCGCCCCCACGACGCAGTGCATATACCCCCCCTTCCCCGATTACAGCGTCTCCACAACCAGCCCGGGGTACGGAGACACATCTACGACCAACGCTCTCGGAGGCAAGGACGACCATCGGCCCGACGTCACCGGCTTCACTGCAACGGTCCACCAGAACATCACGGGCACCCGACAGGCTGATCGGGACCATCTGATGCAGCCATGGGACTTTATTGGACTCTATTGTAATTTCTTTAGTATGTAGTATTGTTTATTTTGCCACGAGCCAGTGGGCAGCCCATATCTTCGATTATCTCTACTCATATCACCAGTCCTCAGACCGCCCCCCCTCTCTTCCCCTCACACCCCCCCTCCCCGCCTTCTTTCTCCACAAGGGTTGAATGTGGTGATATGAGTGGGAGCACTGCCATTGGTGCAGAGCATTGGTTTCCCATTGGCTCTGGCTGGTCATGTGCCTCTCGTCTGATTGGCTGGGACTAGTCATGTGACGGCTCACCAATTGATCGAGAGGCCAGTAGACCCTGCCTCCGAGGCGGGGTATAAGTACCCAGGTTTCCCGGCGGTCGGCCTTTCTCTGTGGTCGACCACCGGGCTAACAACTAGCTGATTAAAGCCACAGTTCGGATCTTCATCGTGTCTCGCGTCCAATTGATGGTACATCAACCTGCGACAGAAATATCGCGTGAGATGACGTCAGGATGCGCCCCTGACATCCTCACACACTATTTTACGTGCTTCCAGGTCAGGTGCTCGCCCATCCAGGACATATAAAATTCTACTTCTTGAAGATAAAGTCCTGTCAATGAAAGAAAGGCTTGCCTTTTTCACAGGAAGTTCCCGATTCCTTCACAGCCAATGAAGCACTTCCAATGTGCAGTCACTATTGTAATGTGAACAACACAGCAGCCAGTTTACACACAACAAGGCCCCAACGATGCTGGGTGAGGGATAGATGTTGGTAAGGACAACAGGAATATCCCAGCACTTCAACAACCATTTCATTGAATAGTGAGGGAAAACATGGTGTTGGTTTAATGCCTGAGCTGATTGAGTGGTTAGCACAGTTACTTCACAGCTTCAGGGTCCTAGGTTCGATTCCTGGCTTGGGTCACTGTCTGTGTGGAGTCTGCACGTCCTCCCCATGTCTGTGTGGGTTTCCTCCGGGTGCTCCGGTTTCCTTCCACAGTCCAAAGATGTGCAGGTTAGGTGGATTGGCCATGATAAATTTCCTTTCGTGTCCAAAAAAAAAGGTTAAGTGGGGTTACTGGGTTACAATGATAGGGTGGCGGCGTGGGCCCAAGTAGGGTGCTCTTTCCAAGAGCCGGTGCAGACTCGATGGGCTGAATGGCCTCCTTCTGCACAGTAAATTCTATGGGATCTCAGAGAGTGCAGCACTCCTTCAGTGCTATACTGGAACGTCAATCTGTGCTCAAGTATTTGGAGTGGAACTTGAAACCACAACCTTCTGACTTAGAGGTGACAGTGCTATCAACTGAACCATGGCCGACACCAAAGGCGGAACTACAGTGTAACACATAGTGCTGCAGCGCAGGGCCCTGTCAATGGCGAGAGGCCCCGTATTGAGAGGTGGCTGGGGTGTGCCCCCAAAAGTGTAAGTCCGCCTCTGCTCTGTTTTCCCATCCTTCTTTGTAATGTGAAGGAAGGGAACTTGTCTAAAATCACCAATTTACAATGCAGCCCCCAACCTTTCAATGAGTCGGAACCGCATTTACATTGGTTGGCTCCCAACTGGCTGAGTCCATAAGAGAGCAGTATGTGTGTTCTGATAGAAATGTAGGCGAAACTTCTTGCAGCTGTTGAAGAAAATAACAAACTTTTAATTAACTTTTGTGACATTTGGTGAGCTATCTATTTATTTCAGTTTGTCTTATTGAGAATCATGAATGCCGATTGAAATTTCTGATTATAATTTAAACCAATAAATAATTGACCTCCATTTTAGCCTCTCGCACTAAAAATGTTCCATTGTAATATATTGCCTTTGTTTATTGAATAAATCTCCATGTTCGTTCCAGTTCAATTACAACAGGGATACGTTTACATTGAACCTGATTTTTGTGTGTTATTAAACAGTAGCATTGCCCTCTGTTCTTCACATATCATTGGTTCCTCTACTTCAACACTTTCTCTCTAAAAATTCCTGTTGTTCAGAGTATTTGATTAATGTGGCAAAGTTGATACATTACCACTTGCGTATAGTGTGAAATTAAAAAGCCAACTGCAGCATCTTTGACTTCTGAGAAGAGCTGCATCAGACCAAGAATCAACCTTGAGATCTACTTGTTTGTACTACACAAGATGGTGATTTTCTTCAGCTGTGTTATTCTCTATGCACTACACCAGTGTCTTTCAAACTTTTTTCTGGGGACCCATTTTTACCAACTGGCCAACCTTCGGGACCCACGCCGGCCGACCTTCGGGACCCACGCCGGCTGACCTTCGGGACCCACGCCAGCCGACCTTCGCGACCCACCATTTTCTCTTACCTTGTTTCCTGCTGACAAAATGGAGGAATCGCTATCGTGCCCAAAGCACGTGATGGTGACGTTCGGGGGCTGTGACCTGCTCTCTGCCTGCCTTAGGCAGGAAGATTACATAGCATTTTTTAAAAAAATCTTCTGCGTCTCCGATTGCACAAAGTTGAGGTCTTCAGCCGCAGCAGCCAGCTTTTATATTCAATTCTTATTTATTTTTTGTAAATTGTAACAATGTTGTTGCACGGCACATTTAATCAAAGAAACCAAAGCCCATGCCATCGTCAGATTCTTCAGATTCTTCCTGTTTCTTCTCTTCCTTTTTCTCTTCGGCAGGAACAGGGGCAGCGGTGGAAACAGCTGCTGCAGCTGCTGGGGCACTGCTACCAGCACCAACATTGCAGATCAGACTATTGATGTCAATATTAGCCAATGCCTTGGCAAAAAGACTAGGCCAGAAAGGCTCAATGGTCACACTAGCTGTTTTAATCAGGGCACTGAGTTTGTCTTCGGTGACAGTGACCACGTCATCGTGCAGGATGAGCGCGCTGTAGATACAGGCAAGTTCCGAGGTGGAGGCCGTGACGCTGGATCTCTGCGGGTGGGCCCGATTGTGCTAGTCGCTGGGGGGGTAAGCTCAGCCTTAGCTATGTTCAGAAGAACTGAGCACTTCCGAACCGGGCAGAGCGAGCAGCAGCTGGCTTTTAACCATGCCGGCTGCAAGCAGCCTTTTTACCATATAAAAAAAATGCGGCCACACTGCGCATCCGTTTCCACTCATCGGTGGCTCGCAGCCGGCATAATTAAAAGCCGGCAGCTAGGGCTTTTGCGCGTGAATTTGCGCAATCGGGAGTGCAGCAACGGACGGCTCCGTGACCCGCCCGACACACGCCCACGACCCACCCCCGACTTTGAAGATCACTGAACTACGTGTTATTACATGCTATGTGTTCTTCTACCTACAATAAAATAAATTCCAACAGAGATGGAAGCCCTTCAGCATGTCATTTGTGCTAATGATTATTCTTCAGCAGGCGTTATTAATCCCATTTTGTTGCTGTGGTGATCACAAGTTAACCAGATGCAACACAACTGAGCGACCACTAGAGGGAGCACGGGAGAGCCATACAAATACATCAGGACAGGAAGTGAGGACACACTCTTCACAGCAGGGGCTGGTAAGCAGGACACAGCAAGCAAAGCTGGTAGTTAGCACTGGAAGGTAGTTCTAGGTCGAGCTCTGGAAACTGAACGAACCCACAATAAAGCATCTTCTCCACACTTGAGACTGCGAGCTTTATTAAGACACGAGGAACAACACATGGTACCTAGGAGTGATTTCAGACGCTTACGACAGGACAACTCAGCTGCAGATACAGAAAGCACAAAATGGCATGGAAATCTCAACCAAGAATGGCATGGAGATCTCCTGCTGGACATTCGACTGGGGAAGACATCGCTAATTCGAGGATGTGGCATGGATACCCACCTCAGCTGGACACGACTGGTAATGTAATAAATGTCTGGAAAAGGTTCAAACAAATGTTCGATTTTTATCTCATAGCTAATGATGTAGCAGACGCCTCAGACAAAATTAAAATAGCAATTCTCATCGAAGGGCCTGTCAATAAGAAAGTGTATAATGGATTTAAACACTCAAAAGGTGAAGACAGGAACAGCTTACAAACGTTACTAAACAAATTTGAAGAGTACTGTGAGAAATTTGAACAGCAAGGCATGCTCACAGTCCAACCTGCACAGAGACTGAGTGATGCAAGACTTAAAAAATCACAAAAAGATCAGGAAATCGCGAATGCACAGTACAGATCAAAAAGAAGAAATAACATGAATTTTTCACAAAGCCAACACGCTGAAATCCAGTCCAGATCGGAAAGAAAAGGTAACTTACAACTTTTAGAAAGAAAAAACGCTGAAATCCGCGATAAAATGGCGTCGGAGCACATTTTGCAGTCTCTGGTAAGCAAAGAACTACAAATCGCGTCTGCGCATGCGCCGGAACCGGAAGTTGCACATGCGCCGGAACCGGAAGTCGCGCATGCGCCGGAACCGGAAGTCGCGCATGCGCAGTTTACAAAAGATCGCGTCGCGGATCGTTATGCGCATGCGCAAGCCGCGCATGCGCAGTCAAAAAAAGTCTTCGTCGCGGACCGTCATGCGCATGCGCAAGCCGCGCATGCGCAATGGACACCGAACCGCACAAGGAAAGAAAGCCGATTTGCGCATGTGCAAATCGTTCCTACGCGTGACGTCATGACGTCTGAGAATCCTGACCACGCCCACTTAAAAGGGAAATGCCCGAAAATTGAAAACAAGACACTTAAAGTGGTAAAACCAAATTTTCTTGCCTCAGAACACAGAAAAACGCCTGAACTTAAACCAACAGTGAAAAACAACTTGCACAAAACCTTGGAAAAAGCTGCCTTCACCACACACAGTGAAGCGAACAAAAAGAATTCCGAAACAACAAAAGATGATTTGTTTTTCGACGATTACCTCTCAGACCTGACTGGGTCAGTCGGATATGCTTATCACAGCATCAGCGACACGGTCGCAAAGCACAACACGAACCAACTCGTGGTAGAAGAATCCAACCAGGATGATTTGGTTTTCGGAGAATACTACTCAGACACAGCTGAGTCAGTCGGATATGCTTATCACAGCATCAGCGACACGGTCGCAAAGTTCAACACGAATCAACTCGTGGTAGAAGAAGCCAACGAAGATGAAATGGGTTTCAAAGAATACTACTCAGACATGGAGGAGTTATTTGGACATGCTGATCACAGCATCAGCGACACCGTTGCAAAGCTCAACACGACTCTACTCATGGTGGATGAATCCAACACCATGGTGCCATGGCAGCTCGTCGATACATTGGATGACAGCAATACCCAAGACGAAGACGACGCCACACAGAGAGCACAGGAAGACTCCACGGAGCGAGCGATGACAGGCTCCACAGTGCGAGTGATGAAAGACGCCAACAGGGATGCAAGCAAACACTCCCGGGCGGACACCAAGCATGAACAAGACCATGAAGGAAAACCCGCTGTACCTGAGCAACCGCAAGCAGACTATGAAAGTCCAACACGCTCACAGGAACAAGAAGAAAGAGCGGACTATGAAAGTCCAACACGCTCACAGGAACAAGAAGAAGACAATGCACCTCTGCCCACTGCATGCGAAGACAGTGACAAGGTGATCACACTCAACGTACAGGATCACAGTGAGACTGACAGTTCTCAGCTTGTCTGTACCGAAGCACAGAGCGAAAACAGTGACAAGGTGCTCGCACTCGACGTACAGGATCACAGTGAGACTGACAGTTCTCAGCTTGTCTGTACCGAAGCACAGAGCGAAAACAGTGACAAGGTGCTCGCACTCGACGTACAGGATCACAGTGAGACTGACAGTTCTCAGCTTGTCTGTACAGAAGCACAGAGTCGGGCCACCCAACAGTCCAGAGAGACGATGCCGAAAGAAAACATGCAGATTTTGACTCCAGAAGAGGAGCACCTGGAGCCCAGAGAGACAACGCCAAAAGAAAACATGCAGATTTTGACTCCAGAAGAGGAGCACCTGGAGTCCACAGAGACAATGCCGAAAGAAACCATGCAGATTCTGACTCCAGAAGAGGAGCACCTGGAGTCCAGAGACATCAAACAAAAAGAAACCATGCAGATTTTGACTCCAGAAGAGGAGCACCTGGAGTCCAGTGAGATAACATCAACAGAAATCATGAAGATTTTAACTCCAGAAGCGGAGCACCAAGAGTCTAGAGAAACCACGTCAACTGAAATCATGCAGATTTGGACTCCAGAAGAGGAGCGCCGAGAGTCCACAGACACCGCGTCAAATGTAATCAAGAAGACTTTGACTCCGGAAGACGAGCACCAAGAAAGCAAAGATGCGGAATCCAATTCTCCACAACTGATTGATGTCACCTGCACCGATGCAACATCAGATCATTCGCACCACTCGCGAGACGGAATGCTCAATGACTCAAATTATCCACTCGGGACACTCATAGAGTATAACAAGAAAAACAAAAGTCAAAAGAAACACAGCAAGAACAAAAACAACATGAAGCGCGACAAGACCAACAACAATAGCAAGAAGCACAGCAGAAACGAGAACGACAACAGCAAGAAGAAAAGCAACATGAAGCGCGACAAGACAAACAACAATAGCAAGAAGCACAGCAGAAACGAGAACGACAACAGCAAGAATAAAAGCAACATGAAGCGCAACAAGACAAACAACAACGTCAGGCACAAAGATAGCGACAACGACAGAGGCAGAAACAACAAGAATGGCAACAAACACAACAAAGTCAGGAGCAAAGATAGCGACAACAACAAAGACGGAAACGACAAAAACAACGACTTGTACACAATGGCACTACTTGGCACATGATGGACGATGCCACAGCACACTGCAAAACGATAACAAGACTACAAACATGTCATGGGATGACAACGAATCGCACAAACTCACGTCTGCTCCAGAACAAGCAAGCACACCAGCATCCAAGGCGGATGAGACAATAAATCAACACCACAAGCACAAAAAAAAAAAAAAAAAAAAGTCCATGCCAGTCAACATCAGTGATGTGACCATGCAAACACCTCGGGATGACGCATTGGGTACTTAAGATAACAAGGAACACCAACAACATTCACAGCGGACTTGCAATATCAATATCACCACGTCATCAACAACAAAAAGAAAAAAAAAAAAAAAAAGCTCTGAACACATTCATCAAGTTTGGACTCATAAATGTGTTTATTAAGTTTGGACATATAAATACATTGGCTTTGTTAACCAAGGCAATAGCATCATCACTTGTATAGATACGCATATCATAAGTTACTGTTTTGTATAATTTTCCTTAATGATGTACAGAAACTATGTAATGAGAAAGAGAGGGGATGTGGTGATCGTAGATTGACCAGATACAAAAACAACAGAGCAAACACGAGCGGGAGAGCTATAAATACACTGGGACAGGATATACAATTTTCTTTAACGATGTTCAGAAAATATGTTAAGAGAAAAAGGGGGATGTGGTGATCACAAGTTAACCAGATGCAACACAACTGAGCGACCACTAGAGGGAGCACGGGAGAGCCATACAAATACATCAGGACAGGAAGTGAGGACACACTCTTCACAGCAGGGGCTGGTAAGCAGGACACAGCAAGCAAAGCTGGTAGTTAGCACTGGAAGGTAGTTCTAGGTCGAGCTCTGGAAACTGAACGAACCCACAATAAAGCATCTTCTCCACACTTGAGACTGCGAGCTTTATTAAGACACGAGGAACAACACAGTTGCCATTTGCCAATGTTATTATGTTCTTCCTTTTGAAATAGTTGTCCAATATCCTTCTAAGTGTTATAGTCGCTGTATCAGTAAGCATGTTCTCCGAATGAATATCTTCTTCTAAATTCAAGGAGTTCTTATGGTACAGTGTGTAGCATCCCTGCCTCTGGGTTCAGATCCCACTCCAGGACTTGATGGCCAAGGAAGGTACATTCAAGATGTTTCCAAACAGGCTGATTATTAACCTGTAAATCTCTAATCCTTCCAATGCAAATATCGCAGGCAGTGAGATGGAAGAGACTCCTGGTCAGCCATGCCTGAAGCAAGGTGGCACCCTCAAGCTGCATCTTCAGGTTGGTGACCTGTTGCAGGAAATAACAGCCACAGAAACAGATATAAACATGTGCTTTGCCAAGCTGCTTCAGTCACCCTTCGTCCTTTCTAGTGATATGATCCAGTCTGTGCCCTTGCTATCAATTTGGCAACTATCATTTAATTTCTCTATTTTGAAATTTTCAATCGGCGCCATGTTGACCTTTTATGTTTTCGTTAGAAAAGCACCCATTTTTAAAAGAGTAATGATTTGTATCATTCTCTAGCGAATCTTTCCTATAACTCTCATATTGATCCTCTAATGGGCCATCAAGAACTTCAATAGTATTGGGCAACACTGTGGCGTAGTGATTAGCACTGCTGCCTCACGGCGCTGAGGACCCGGGTTCGATCCCAGCCGTGGGTCAATGTTTGTGTGGAGTTTGCACATTCTCCCCATGTTTTTGAGGGTCTTACCCCCACAACACAAAGATGTGCAGGATAGGTGGATTGGTCATACTAAATTGCCCCGAAATTGGAAAAAAAATGAGCACTCTAAATTTTAAAAACATTTTTAAAAAAAGAACTTCAATTGTATTGCAATTGTCACTTCACCAATTCATAAAAAGCACTAAAACCGTTAAGCAGTGATTTGTGTACTTTATTGGGTCTTTGTGGCTTGCGTTGTGTGAGCTGAGGCTGGGCGGGGTCAGGAGGACGTTGACATCATGGGGGCAGAGTTTGGTGTCATTTGGGGGCGGGGCTTGACATCAGTTGGGGCAGGCCACCATGCCATCAAAGGGCAGGGTGTGACGTGGGAGCCTGTGAAAGGTGGAGAGTACAGTGGCCCCAAAAGTGTAAATCCACCTCTGGCCGGCCCTCATTTAATGTACATCATTAACTCTCACTTAATTTTTACATGAATTATTTAATGACAGTCCTACCTTCCCAGAATAATCTTGTAAAGAATGCCACCAGAGAACACGATTAATTACAATTTAGTGGAAGCAGAGTTGTTCCAATGATATCATACAATATTAATATAGTGAAACAATCACAGGAGATGTGTTTGGATTCTGCTAAGCTTTCACCTTACAAACTGACTGGGAGTAGCTTGACATTATGTTGGGCCCTTGTAGAATTGCAGGGAATGCATTGGATCCTGTTTATAAGTATTATCAGAAGGCATTTGATAAGATGTCACTATAAGATTTTTTAAGAAAATGAAGGCACCTGGTAATAAACAAGAACAAAGAACAAAGAAAATTACAGCACAGGAACAGGCCCTTCGGCCCTCCCAAGCCTGCGCCGATCCAGATCCTTTATCTAAACCTGTTGTCTATTTTCCAAAAGGAAAAGAGGCCACATAGAAATTTAGTTTTCAGAATCTGAAGAAGGTAAGTAATAAAACTGTTTCAATAAAACCAAAATATTATGGACACTGTGGTACACGATCAATAAATCTCGAAGCGAGATTGGAGTACAATTGAAGGCTTTATTGGACTAGATGCTTCCCCCAGCAGCGCTGGTACAGAATGCAGCAGCTGGGGAGACACAGACTCTTATACTCCACCTTACTGGGCGGAACCAGCAGGCAGGCTTCAACAATGATCTTGCTGTCTCAGGTACCTCCCACACCAATGGTCTTACAGCCTCAACCTGGGTACCGTAATACCCCTAATACCGACTACCACATTCACCCCGTGTTTAAAAAAGAATCCAGCGGGGGTGGTGGTCTTGCGTTATACAGTGGTAGAGGTTGAGATTATGGCGGTACCCGTCGGTGGTACAGTGTTTTGCCTTGTTACATGTCACAACTATTTACAGTATTTATTTACATGTACATATCAAAATGAAGCAATTAGTCGATCGGGGGCCCTGGTCGTCCTCTGTGAACGTCGCAGTTTCGCCGGTGCTGCAGGCACCGGCTCGGGAATCCATGACTCCGGGAGCGTGACTTCGGCTTCTTCGGTAGCTTCATCACCCCTAGATGGGACCAGTGGGAGAACTGATCCACCTGGGAAGGGGGCGGCCGTGAGGTGCTCCGGTGGGAGGGAGGGTGGGGTGTGGGTGGGGATCCAGCGGGCGCCAGGTCCCGTAGGCAGACCGTATCCTGTCGGCTGTCAGGGTACTCCCTAGGCTTACTGAGGGTTAGCGTGAAGGAGGTGGACCCTCTCAACCTAGGCGTACTGAGACTTAGCATGAAGGAGGTGGACCCTCTCAACAAATGGGTCCGACTTGTGCGCCCGTACGTGTTTGCGGAGCAGGATGGGTCCAGGAGCTGCCTGCCAGGTTGGGAGCAAGGTCCCGGAGGACGACTTCCTAGGGAAGACAAGGAGACGTTCATGAGGTGTTTCATTTGCCGTGGTACACAGCAGCGTTCGGATGGAGTGGAGTGCATCGGGGAGGACCTCCTGCCAGCGGGAGACTGGGAGACTTCTGGACCGCAGGGCCAGTAGGACGGTCTTCTAGACCGTTCCGTTCTCCTTCTCTACCTGCCCGTTTCCCCGGGGGTTATAACTGGTCATCCTCCTCGAGGCAATGCCCTTGCTGAGCAGGAATTGACGCAGTTCGTCGCACATGAAGGAGGACCCCTTATCGCTGTGTATGTAGGCGGGGAAACCGAACAGTGTAAAGATACTGTGGAGGGCTTTTATGACGGTGGCTGCGGTCATGCCGGGGCAAGGGATGGCGAATGGGAACCGGGAGTACTCGTCAATCACATTCAGGAAGTACGTGTTGCGGTCGGAGGATGGGAGGGGCCCTTTCAAGTCCATACTGAGGCGTTCAAAGGGACGGGAAGCCTTTACCAGGTGTGCTTTCTCTGGCCTGTAGAAGTGCGGCTTGCACTCCGTGCAGATTTGGCAGTTCCTGGTGGCGGTCCTGACCTTCCCGATGGAGTAGGGCAAGTTGCGGGTCTTGATAAAATGAAAGAATCGAGTGACCCCCGGGTGGCAGAGGTCCTCATGGAGGGCCCGGAGGCGGTCCACTTGAGTGTTGGCAAATGTGCCACGGGATAGGGCATCAGGAGGCTCGTTTAGCTTCCCGGGACGATACAAGATCTCATAGTTGTAGGTGGAGAGCTCGATCCTCCACCGTAAGATCTTATCGTTCTTTATCTTGCCCCACTCTGCATTATCGAACATGAAAGCTACCGACCGTTGGTCAGTGAGGTGCGTGAATCTCCTGCCGGCCAGGTAATGCCTCCAGTGCCGCACAGCTTCTACTATGGCCTGGGCCTCCTTTTCAAAGGAGAAATGACGGATTTCTGAAGTATGGAGGGTGCGTGAAACGAAGGCCACGGGCCTGCCCGCTTGGTTGAGGGTGGCCGCCAGAGCTACGTCGGACACGTCGCTCTCGACTTGGAATGGAAAGGGTTCGTCGATTGTGTGCATCGTGCCTTTGCGATGTCTGCTTTTATGTGGCAGAAGGCCCGGCAGGCCTCTGCCGAGAGAGGAAAAACCGTGGATTGGATTAGCAGCCGGGCCTTGTCCGCATAATTGGGCACCCACTGGGCGTAATATGAAAAAAATCCTGGACAGCGTTTCAGGGTCTTGGAGCAGTGGGGGAGGGGAAACTACATGAGGGGGCGCATGCGTTCGGTATCTGTGCCTATAACTCCATCATGCACTACGTAGCCGAGGGTGGCTAGACGGTCGGTGCTGAACACGCATCTGTCCTTGTTGTCGGTGAGATTAAGGATTTTTGAGGTATGGAGGAATTTTTGGAGATTGGTATTGTGGTCCTGCTGGTCGTGGCCGCAGATGGTGACATTGTTGAGGTACGGAAACGTGGCCCGCTAACGGTACCGGTCAACCATTCGGTCCATCTCCCGTTAGAAGACCGAGACTCCATTTGTGACACCGAAGGGAACCCTCAGGAAGTGGTACAGCCGCCCATCTGCTTCGAATGCAGTGTATTTGCGGTCGTCTGGGCGGATGGGGAGCTGGTGGTAGGCGGATTTGAGGTCCACCATGGAAAATACCTTGTATTGTGCAATCAGATCTGCGGGGGAGGGGGTACGCGTCGAGCTGCGTATACCTGTTGATGGTCTGACTATAATCGATGACCATCCTGTGCTACCCCCCGGTCTTTACAACCACTACTTGAGCTCTCCAGGGGCTGTTGCTAGCTTCGATAATACCTTCTTTCAGTAGCCACTGGACTTCCGACCTAATGAAGGTCTGGTCCTGGGCACTGTACCGTCTGCTCCTGGTTTGCAATCCGGGGTGAGGTTCGCAAAAAGGGAAAGTGGATCGACCTTGAGGGTCGCGAGGCTGCAGACAGTTAGGGGGGTATAGGGCCGCCGAATTTAAAGGTTAAGCTCTGGAGGTTGCATTGGAAGTCTAACCCTAGGAGCGTGGCAGCGCAGAAGGCAGGTGTGGAAGGACATACAGTTCCCTCCCCGGACCGTGAGGTTAGCTACACAGAACCCCTTGATCTCTACAGAGTGAGACCCGGAGACCGGGGAGATTCTTTGTTTTACTGGGTGAATGGGAAGAGAACAGCGCCTTACTGTGCTGGGGTGTATGAAGCTTTCTGTGCTCCCGGAGTCGATCAGGCAGGATATTTTGTGTCCGTTGATGAGCACGGTTGTCGTCGCGGTCGAGAGCGTTTGGGACCGAGACTGGTCCAGGGTCACCGAGGCGAGTTGTGGTAAAAATTGAAGATGTTCCTCGGGCGGTGTGTGGTCATCCGAATCGGGGTCCTGAGACTCCAGCCAAGATGGCGGCGTCCACGGGTCGCACATGGCTGGGGGTGTGCAAGATGGCGACGCACGTGGTCCCTGGGAAACAAGATGGCGGTGCCCGGGGCCCACCGTGGCTCGGTAAAACGAAGATGGCACCGCCTGCTGTCCCATGGCCCGTGGAGAGAGTTGTGGTGGCAGCCCCGGTTCGCCCCCAGGGACGGAGGCGACCGCCCGGGCCTGGCATACCACCACGAAATGGCCCTTTGTGCCGCACCCTTTGCAGATGGAGGAGCGGGCCGGGCAGCGCTGCCGGGGATGCTTGGCTTGCCCGGCCCGCTCCTCCATCTGCAAAAATAACAGCGGGGCCCCCCGAGCTTGCCTGATAGCCACGCGGCACAAGCTTGTGGGGGGATGGGGGATGCATCGGGGCCAGCCGCGGGCAGGTTCCACGCTGCCCAAAGGGCTGTTGCGCGGTCGGGGACTTGCGTGCGGGCATTTCGGGAGGCCACATCCAGAGAGCTAGCAAGGGCCAGTGCCTCCTTGAGTCTTAGTGTCTCTTTCTCCAGCAGCCGCTGACGGATTTGGGAGGACAGCATACCTGCAACAAATGTGTCCCGGATTAAAAGTTCTGTGTGGTCGCTGGCTGAACCTTGCGGACAGTCACAATTCCTACCTAGTACCAGAAGTGCGCGGTAGAATTTGTCTAGCAATTCCCCCGGGATTTGTCGCCTTCTTGCTGGCAGATGTCGGGCGTAAACCTGATTTACTGGGCGAATGTAGTGTCCTTTCAACAGGACCATCACGGCCTCAAAATCGTCCGCATCCTCGATGAGCATGTAGGTCTCTGGGCTCACCCTCGAGTGGAGAACTTGCAGCTTCTGGCCCTCCGAGGGTGTAGTTGTGGCTGTCCAGAGGTACCCATTGAAGCACGCCAGTGTTTGAAGATTGCCATTGAGTTTGCCGCATGGGGGCTAAGTTGCAGACACTCCGGTTTGAAGCGGAGCTCCATTCTTCAAAATCTAGTCCAATAAATTGATGCACGATCAATAACTCTCGAAGCGAGATTGGAGTACAATTGAAGGCTTTGTTGGATTAGATGTATCCCTCAGCAGCGCAGGTACAGAATTCAGCAGCTGGGGAGACACAGACTATTATACTCCGCCTTACTGGGCGGAACCAGCATGCAGGCTTCACCAATGATCTTGCTGTCTCAGATACCTCCCACACTAATGGTCTTCCAGCTTCAACCTGGGTACCGTAATACCCCAAATACCGACTACCACACACTGGAAATTTTATATGAAAACAGAAGATGCTAGAAAATCTCAGCAGGTTTGGCAGCATCTCTAGAGAGAGAAACAGTTCATGTTTTGAGTCTAATATGACTGTTGATCATGACCCTGTTATAAAAATGTTTCCACTGGTCGGTGAGTCAGCAGTAGGGTGCATGAACTCAAGACGATCACAGCGCCAGATAAGATGGGGAGTGAATGCACCTGCACTTTACTTACCCAATAAACACTACTGAAAAGTAAATTGGATAAGTATTTGAAAAGAAAGTGTATGAAGCCACACGTGAAAACAGAAATGATAGATGGCTCCAGAGCATTTGAATTGTGGACCATATGGTCTTCAGTTATATGTTCAATAACTGGAGTTAAAAATCTTCATGTGTAAGTGATGTGGTTTTGTAAGCATCTAGCCACATGTGCTTGTGGAGTGAGATGCCCACTGAAATCGTACCAATGCAAGCATTCTGCCATAAGGTGTAGTAGAAATAAGACATAAATCTGTCATTTGTGTTTTTATCACTTTCAAAAATAGACAGCCATGAAATAACCCCAACATCTTCACTGGTCCTTTGTACTCTCTAAGGAGCATACTAGTACAATTTTGTACCTAATTTTCTAGTTTGTTAGCTACAGTGTACAATGAAACCCAGTGCTGTCGTTGAATGTGTAGTCACTGCTGGGAAATCAAAGGTTTGTGCTCTAAGCATATTTGTTGAAACAATTTTTGTCTTCTCCATCTGAAAGCATTGCATGCAACATAATCCTATAGTTGGTTTACAGGCGGAAAACGATAAATGCTCCTCATTTCTAATTCTTTTAAATGCTACAACTCAGCTAATGCAAACAACCATTTCAGATTCTCTCAGTCTCCAGTGAGGTGTACTACAATTCATGTCTCAGAATTTCTCAAAGCTTTTGTACTCTGTCAGACACCCAACTTCACCCAGACTTCAAGGGGATTACTGCATCGTGTTGTTTTGCTCCTAACACATTTCCACAAACCGTGGTGAAGTCTTTCAACTACTAGAGCACCAGTATTTTCACAAGATAAAAAAGAAAAGAAAAGTACTACGGATGCTGAAAATCTGAAAGATGAATTGTGAGATCAGGCAACGTCTGTGGTGAGAAAGAAGAGTTAATGATTCAGTTGGATGGCCTTTCAGCAATTCTGATTTGAATGCTTTCCACCATTTTCTGTGTTCACAAGGTGAGTTGTTTGTTGATAATATTACAGTAACATTTTATTAATATTTATAACGTAAGAATTTTGTCAAACAAACTGTAAATTGACAGCTTCTTAGATGGGCAGAATATTGTAATATATCAATGAATATCAGAATTTTCTTATAGTTTAGTGGTCCAAACTGGATTAACTGAAGAAAAAAACATGTTCTGAGTAAGTTGCTGTGACACCTTTCTATGCAAGCACAGGAAAAGTAATACCTTTTCTCTTTTCACCATCCAAGGCCCCAGACATTACTTCTAAGTGAAACAGCAATTTACTTGTACTCCTTTCAATTTATGAGCTGTTCATTGTGTTCTACTCTACATTGGAAAGACTAAATGACCAGTTTGTCGAACATTCCCATTCATATACTCCCATTTATATACTCTGTCACGAGATTCTGCGACAATTTGTGCAAGAGTAAAGTTTCTTATGCAAACAAAATATCATCGTCCTCATCTGTTTCCTGTGACTCCTGATGCAGATCTCCCATCTTCAATTACCACTGTGATGGGAAATGTATGGTAAGTAAATGGAAATGGTATCATAGAGTCACACAGCACAGAAAAGGCCCTTTCACCCATCGGGTCTGCACCGACAAAGCAACAGTAATCTACGCTTAACCCATTTTGCAACACCTGGCCCATAGCCTTGAATATTATGACATTTCAGGTGCTCATACACGTACTTTTTAATGGTTGAGAGGCTTCCCACCTTTACTATCCTCCCAAGCAGTGCATTCCAGACTCCCACTTCCCTCTGGGTGAAAACATTTCCTGTCCCTCACCTTAAAATTATGCCCCATCGTCATTACCTTTCAACTAAGGGGAACAGCTGCTTCCTATCCACCCTGTCCATATCCATTATAATCATAGAATTTACAGTGCAGAAGGAGACCATTCGGCCCATTGAGTCTGCACAAATTCTTGGAAAGAGTACCATACTTAAGCCCACACCTCCACCCGATCCCCATAACCCAGTAACCTGACCTAACTTTTGGACACTAAGGGGCAATTTAGCATGACCAATCCACCTAACCTGCGCATCTTTGGACTGTGGGAGGAAACCGGAGCACCCGGAGGAAACCCACGCAGACATGGGGACAAAGTGCAAACCCCACACAGCCAGTCACCCGAGGCTGGAATTGAACCCAGGACCCTGGAGCTGTGAGGCAGCAGTGTAACCATATCTTATAATCTAATACATTTTATAATCTTATACATTTTATAATCTTATACATTTTATAATCTTATACATCTCAATCAGGTTCCCCTTCAGCCTTCTCTACTCTAAAGAAAATAACCCAAGCTTATCCAACCTCTCATTATAATTCAAGTGCACCATCCCAGGCAACACCCTGCTGAATCTCCTCTGCACCCTCTCCAGTGCAATCAGATCCTTTCTGTAGTGAGAACTGCACACAGTACTCCAGCTGTGACCTAATCAAAGTTTGTACTGCTCCAACATAACCTCCATGCTCTTATAATCTATGTCATGACTGATAAAGACAAATATCCCATAAGACTTCTTAACTACCCTATTACCCTGTCCTGCCACCTTCAGGTATCTGTACAAGCACTCCAAGATCACTCTGTTATTCTGATCTTCCTCGTGACCTGCGATTCAATGAGTGCTCCCTTATCTTTTTACTCCTTCTACTTTTCAGGGTTAAATTCAATCTGCCATTGATCTAGCCATCTGACCAATCTGCCTATATCTTCTCACAGACCTTCTTTCTCACTATTAACTACCCTGTCAATTTTCGTGTCATCCGCAAACATACTTATCATCCCCCTACATTTTCATCGATATTGTTTATATATATCACAAACAATAAAGGACCATGCACTGAATCCTATGATATGCCAGTGGACACCGGCCTCTAACACTACCCTCTGTCTCCTACCACCAAGCCAGCTTTGGATCTAACTTGCCAAATTATCCTGGATCCCGTGCGCTTTTACCTTCTTTATCAGTTGCCCATTTGGGATCTTGTCAAAGGCTTTGCTGAAATCCATATAAACTGCACTACCCTCCTCGACACACCCGATCACCTCCTCGAAAAAGTTTATCAAATTCGTTAAGCATGACTTCCCTCTGACAAAGTCATGCTAACTATCCACTGTAATTTACTCTTTGCCTCCCACAGCAGCTTGGGATATAACCCAACCGGACCTGGGGATTTGTCCACTTTTAAGCCTGCCAAAATTCTGTTAGCTCATCGCTCCCTATATCAAACTGTTCAAGAACCAGACAGTCCCTCTCCCCGAATTCTGTATCTACATCCTCCTTCTCCCGAGTGAAGACAGATGTGAAGTATTCATTTACACCCTTCCAATGTCCTCCGGCTCCATGCAGAGATTGCCCCCTTGGTCCCTCATGCGCTCTTCTCTTTGCCTGGTTATCCTCTTCCCCTTAATATACTTATGGGATATCTTGGGATTCTACCTAATTCCACCTGCCTGTGCTTTTTCATGCCTCTTCTTTGCTCTCCTTATTTCTTTCTTAAGTTACCCCAGGACTATTTATACCCCACTAAGGCTTCTGCTGATTTGCTCCCTTTGTACCTGCTAAAAGCCTCTCTTTTCTTTCTTATGCATATTCCGAGACATCCCAGGTTCTCTGGACTTGTTGCTCCTACATTTCACTCTAAAGGGCGCTGTTGGGCCTGTACTCTCTTCATTTCCATTTTGAACTGCTCTGCTGTAGATTTTCACACAAGCGTCTGTACCCAGTCTTTTTTTTGCCAGGTGCTGCCATTTTCTAATAAAATGTGTCTTCTCCCAATCCAAAACCGTTTTTTGAAGAACATCTTATTTCATTTCCATAACAAACTTAAATCATACTGTGTTGTGGTCACTATCTCTAAAATGCTCCCCCACTGCTACCTCGGACACCTATCTATCCTCGTTTTCCAGAACTGATCCAGCATTGCACCATCCCTTGTTGGACCTTCTACATACGGACATAAAAAGCTCTCCAAATACCCTCCCCTCTGGTCGCTTTACACTATGATAATTCCAATTAATGTTGGGGGAGTTGACATCCTCTAATATAATTACCCTCACATGTCCAAAGAATAACATCTGTGGTGGAAAATGGGGCAGGAATAGAAGACTCTCACACATCCATAGGACCACATATCTTTTATTTAATTCATTCATGGGATGGGAGTACTGCTGCAAGACGAACAATTATTGCCTAGCCCTAATTGCCCTGGCCAAGGCGATATTGAGTGACAACTTGCATTGAGCAGTCTCTTGGTCCCAGCAATGCAAGCACATCAGTTCCTAAACAGAATGATCCTTCAGCTGGTGATGGTAACATAGCAGAAGTTACACCCAGCGTGGGCATCAGAGAGAAAAATGGACTATTTGTGAATGTATTTATGACTTGCAGCCATTCCTCTTTTGCCAAGGGATTGAAAACTCAGGGAAGATGCCTTCAAATAGAGAATAACAAATTTTGGGTGCAGAAAGAACATAATTCTTTGGAGCAGAGTGTAAGAAAATGTCGAGTACTAGATAGTTGTGGATATGGCCAAGGTGTACACCAATATAGGACAATCGGTTAGAACCTTGGAGCAGTGATTCTGCAAGAGGCATGCTTCACAAAGGATCCTCAATTTTTGAGAGCATAGATAAAGCATATGTATGCTTACGGCCTGTTTACTGAACAATCGAGGTGCATTGGGTCTCAGAATGCAGGAACAAATCAAAGACAATTGTCACTCTTTAATATGGAATTATAGAATTCCTACAGTGCAAAAGGAAGCCATTGAGCTCATCGAGTTGGCAGCTGCCCTTTGAAAGAACACCCTACCTCGGTCCAATCCATACCCTATCGCCATAATCCCACCTAATCGCTGGACACTAAGGAGCAATTTAACATAGCCAATCCACTCCACCTAACCTGCATATCTTTGGTCTGTGGGCGGAAACCCACGCAGAAATGGGGAGAACATGCAAACTCCACCCAGTCAGTCTCCCGAGGTCAGAATCGAACCCGGGTCCCATGCGTTTTGATGCAGCAGTGCTAACCACTGTGCCACCATGTGAACATATTTAATATATGTGAACATATTACATCTAGGATCATCAGAGAAGTGTCAATCAAATATTCCCTTGAAGATTCCAACTTTCCTAAATCCACTGGTGGGCATTTAAATAATTGGCAGCGGCATTCTAGTATGTAGCAGAATCTCGGTTCTAAAATGGTGGGCAAGAACATAGAGTTAATTATGAAGAGAAACCTTTTTTTAAATGAGGGAATTCAAATTTGAATACTGACAAAAATGCATTTATTTAAAATATTGACCTTATTGTAATATTATTAATTGCAGTAAGTAGTGTGATTTAACTTTGCAAGCTGTACAAATTTAATTGAAGCGTCATAAGAATATTGTAGTTACAAAAGATTACATTCAGAAACAAACAATAATTGCAAAGTACTCAATGCAAAATCTACTTTCTCCAAGTAAATAAATCTGTCTGAACTTCATTTTGTCGGCGAAACTTCCACAGTCTTTGAACAAAATATTCCTTGATGTATTTAGCATTAACATTGGCTACCACAGGCTTCCTCATTCCTTGATATTCTTCCAAGAGTCGCATCCTTGTAGCATGTTACTCCCCCGCAGCATCTGTTTCATATGGAATGCCATCTGCATTTCAGTCACACTACAATATTCCTGAATACTATTTGTTCTTTGGCAGATCCCTAGGATACTAAAAATGGCACATCAGAAGGTGCTGCAGTGTAAATGAGTGACTGTTGAGTCTCATGCTGTGACTATCCATCTAACCTAGAGTATTGATCTGATCTCAGTCTCTACATTTCAATGGGAGGTAGTGGCTTGAATATGCATTGAGGAAAAAGTCATGAGAGGAGAGCCATGTACAACTATAGACACCTGGTGAGAAGAGCATCCATTGAATCAATGAAGTTGGTGAATGTAAGGCAGCCATTATCGCAAAAGATCTGGAAAAGAAGAGGTGAAAGTTATGTTACAGTTCTATAATGTTGTGGACCACATTTGGAGTGCTCCTTTCAGTTCTGGACTTCAGGAAAGATTTTTAGCCTTGTAGGGTTGCAGTGCAGGTTCAACAAAGTGATCAGGGGGACTTCCGGTGGCGGCACGTAGGTGGAGGTCGCACGTTAGGTGGCTCTTGCTAGAGTATCTGGTTTTGGGACTTTTATGCCAGGGATAGCTTTCAGATGAGTTGGTGTGGGAAGTCAGAAGGAGGTTGGGAAATGTCGAAGTCCCAGAAGAAAGGTACTGGAAAGAAAGGGTTGAGCGGAAGTCCAGTAGCGAGCGCTGCAGTGAGTCCTGCAGGAAGAAAGATGGGTTGTCCGGTGGGGCCGCTCCCTCACGGTGGAATCTCTGACCGAGGTGATGTCGGTGGAGTTTGAGAAGCTGTTTGCTAAGCATTTGGAGGTGCTTCAGAGGGAAATGATGGCTTCGCTTCAAGAGTGGGTGGAGTAGGTGATTGCCCCGGCAAAGGCGGCAGTGATGAAGATGTCGGTCTAAGTACGGAAGGAAGGAGAGAAGTTGAAGGGCGTGGAGAATGCTCTGTTGCATCTCAGTGACCAGTTCACCTCGATGGATGAGGAGCTGTGGAGGGTGGCGGAGGTCAACAAAGGACTCAGAGCCAAGGTGCAGGATATGGAGAACAGGTCGAGGAGACAGAATTTGAGAATCGTGGGCTTGCCTGAGAGGTGGAGGGCCTGAGGCCGATCGGGTGCTTTGCAAAGATGTTTGCTGAGTTGATGGGGGAGGGGGAAGAGCCCTCCCGCTACAGGTTGGACAGGGCGCATCAGTCGCTCAAGCTGAAGCATAAAGCGAATGAGACACAAGAGCGGTTATAGTCTGCTTCCACAGCTACCATGCGAAGGATAAGGTTTTGAGCTGGGCGAAGCAGAGATGAGATGGGAAGTGGGAAGACCTTGGTATATAAACATATCAAAATTTGACGGTGGAGTTGGCGAGAAGATGGGCGGCCTTTGGACGGGTGAAGGCGGCATTATATGGCAGTGGAGTGAGATTTGGAATGGTCTACCCAACAAAGTTGAATGACTCACAATTTGAAGGACGTTTATTTTGAGACAGTGGAGGAGGCGGAGTCATTCGTTCAGGCTGAAGGACTGGGACTGATTTGGGGTTTGGAATTAGTTGGTGGGGCAGAGAATGTTTTACTTATTGAGTTTTTTCTCTTGCTTTGGAGCTTTGTTTCTGTCTCTTAATGGGGGGGGGGATTATTTACATGAAATTTTGTTTTTTTCTTGGTGCGGTTCTGTATTGTTCCCTGGTTCGAAGGAGGTGGGGTTTGGGCATGTAGAGCCGGATGACTGGGGAGGGGGAGGGGTTCTGTCAGGGATCACCCCGCCAGCAAATGCAGGTTGGTTAGTGAATGGGCCGTGGTCGTAGGAGCCATTGGGGTCGAGCAGGTTTCAATGGACCTGGAAGGTGTGAATGGTGGGGATCGATACTGGGTGAGGTGTTTGCAAAAGGAAGTGGATGGGGGGTTTCTCTGAAGGGAAGGGGTGAGGGTTGACTGTAACAAAAGGATGGGGCAGGTCTGGCCAGATGGGTGGGCCTGGGGTAATGGTGATGACAGATTGGAGTGGTGGGGGGGGGGGAGGGGGGGGGGGGTGGTGGAGGGGGGGAAGACATGGAACGTGAGGGGGTTAGGGGGACCGGTGAAGAGTGTGAGGGTTTTTGCGCATTTGAAGAGTTTAAAAGCCGATGTGGTGATGCTGCAGGAGACCCATCTGAAGATGAAGTATCAAATGAGACTTAGGAAGGGGTAGGTGAGTCAGGTGTTTCGTTCAGGATTTGATGGTAGGGCTCGGGTGGGTGGCGGTTTAGGTGGATAAGTGGGTGTGGTTTCAGATAGAGAAGGTGGTGGCGGGTCGGGGGCAGGTACTTGATTGTGACGGGTGCGTTGGAGGGAAGGCTGGTGGTGCTGGTAAGCATATAGTCCCCCAATTGGGGTGATGCAGGATTTGTGAAGAGTATGTTGGGTGCCATTCCGGATCGGGATACCCATGAGTTGATAGCGCGGGAGGGGGTTGGAACACAGTACTGGATGGATAGGTCCCAGCCATGCGTTCTGCCCCCATCAGTTTGCGGTGGAGGGGAGGGGGGGAGGGGGGGGCGGGGGGGGGGGGGGGGGTTGGGTCATGAGGGAGAAGGGAGAGTTTGATACATGGAAATTTTTACACCTGAGGGATCGGGTGTATTTGCTTTTCTTCCCGGTGCATGAGGTGCTCTCAAGGATTTACTTTTTTGTGGTGGGAAAGGTGCTGTTGGCCAGAGTTAAGAGGGCAGAGTATGCAGCAATTGTGATTTCAGATTATGCTCCGCATTAGATGGATGTGATACTGGAGAAGGGGGCAGCCCAGAAGCCTGGGTGGATGATGGATGTGGGGTTCAATTGCATGGGCGAGGTCTCACCTTCGGTGGTTTGAGAGGCTCTGAAGGTGGTGGTAAGGGGAGGTGATCTTGTTTAATGCCAAGGTGGATAGGGAGGAGAGGGAGGAATGCCAATGATTGATAGAAAGGGAGGTGGATGGGTGGTACACGGTGGGGGTGGGGGGGGGGGGGACCCTGTGCTCCTGGGCTCCTGGCAAAGAGGAAGGAGTTGCATGCAGGTGAGGTTTGGACTTTTCTCCACGGGGAAAGCAGTGCATCGGTTGAGAAGGGTGAGGAGTTGTTTACAAGTATGAGGAGAAGGCAGGGTGTATGCTGGTAGGTCAGCTTCATATGAAGGCCGTGGCGAGGGAGATAGTTCATGTGCGAGACAAACAGCGGAGTTGGTGGTGGCTCCGGAACAGATTAATAAGGTGTTTAGAGCCATAGAATTTACAGTGCAGGAGGAGGCCATTTGGCCCATCGAGTCTGCACCGACTCTTGGAAAGAGCACCATACTTAAGCCCACACCTCTACCCTACCCCAGTAACCCCACCACTGTTTGAGGAGTTTCTAGGAAATTGTATAAGTCTGAGCCACCAGAGGACGAGCGGGAGATGAGGGAGTTTCTGGGTGGGTTAGAGTGCCCGAGGTTGGGTGAGGTGGAGAGGGCAGGGCTGGAGGAGCCGATAGGGGTGGAGGAGGTGAAGGTGGAAATCGGGAGGATGCAGGCAGGGGAAGCAGCAGGGCCAGATTGTTTTCCGGTTGAATTTTATAAAAGATTTAAGAATAGGCTGGCGCCATTGATGGTGAGCATGTTCGAAGATGCGGTGGCAGGGGTTGTCTTGTGGCAAATGATGGGGCAGGCCTCCATCTGGTAGTTGCTTACGACGGACAAGGACCCAGTGGATTGTGGGATATACAGGCCCTTATCTCTGCTGAATGGGGATGGCAAGATATTAGCAACGGTGCTGGCTGGCTTTAAAGTTGGAGGGGTGCCTTCCAAAGGTGATTGGGGAGGACCAGACCGGTCCATAAAGGAAAGACAATTTTCCTCGAATGTGTGGAGACTGTTGAATGTGGTACCCTTTCTGGAAGAGGGAAAGGACCCGGAGGTGGTGGCCGCGTTAGATATGGAGAATGCATTTGTTCGGGTGGAGTGGAGTTATTTGATGGCGGTGTTGGAGAAATTTGGGATTTGGACCGAAGTTTATGGCATGCATGCAGTTGCTGTATAAGGAGCCGATGATGAACGTGTGCATGAATAATATGAATTCAGAGTACTTTGCATTGCACCAGGGTACGAGGCAGGGATGCCCCGTTGTGGGGGAGGGGGGGGGGGGGGGAGACGCGTAGATCTTAGTGTGTCCTTATACGCTGATGACTTGTTGTATATTTCAGAGCCAAGCTCTTTGGTGGAGAGCATACTGAGGTTGCTTCAGAGTCTTGGGACATTTTCAGTGTACAAATTGGATTTAGGGAAAAGCGGATAATTTAAGGACTCCTCTTGGGAATGGGAGCAGGGATAGGAGTGGGGCTGCCATTCCGTCTGGCAGCGTCTCACTTTAGGTTTCTGGGGGTGAAGGTGGCCCGGGATTGGGCAGGTCTTTGGAAGTTCAATTTCTCTAACTTGGTGGGGAGGTTGAAGACGGACTTGTTGAGGTGGAATAATCTTCCTGTGTCGTTGGTGGGCCGGGTACAGGCAGTAAAGATGAATATTGTACTGTGATTCCTGTTCTTCTTTCAGTGCCTGCCGGTCTTTTTGCCCAACGCCTTTTTTAGGCTGCTCTCATTGTTTTTGTGGGCAGGGAAGGTGGCTAGCTTTAGGAAGGTGATATTGCAGAGAGGACGGTTGCAGAGGTGGCATGGCCTCCAAAATTTGATATATTATTATTGGGCAGCAAACGCACAGAAGATTCAGGTGACTGAGCTAAGGTGAATAAACAAAGTTGAAGTACAAGTCAGTTATGATATGACCGAACAGCCTTGAAGGGTTGAATGATCTACTCCTGTTCTTATATTCCTGAGAGTGAACACAAGATGGATACTATAGACGCAATTTCACTACATGAGAACAAAGTTCCAGAGTCTGCGCGTTTAGCTGTATGTTTCCCAGAGCTCGCAGCGCTGAGAAACACAACGCTATCAAACGGCACTAGGGTTAGATAGGGGGCCTCAGCGGGGAACGCGTGGCCAAGGCCGCCCATAGACCCATTTTCTCCACTGTGGAGCTCCAATCTCTGGACCCCCTGTGTGATCACCGACCACCCCCCCCCCCCCCCTCCGCCCCACCCCACCCCACCCAAAAGTATCAGATCCCAGAGGAACTTGGTCTGTTTTCAACGCAGGTGTGACTAGACAGCAGTGTGTATGATAGATAGATCACCGCATAGTTAGTATTGTAGTTTTGAATCAGTTAATACAATAATGTTTAATTACTTGATTTCTAGTGATAGTCCTGTAAAGTGTCGAATTCAAATATAATTGATCGTTACTTAATAAATTAGTTTGTTTTAAGTTGAAGACTCGAGGTTTCTTCATGATCACACCATCAAACTATTTGCATCAACAGCAACTAGTAACAAGACATATTACAAGACCCAGTAATATAACATGGTACCAAGAGTGGCTACAGAAACTACCTGGTCAGATTAGAAAACCTTTTGCAGCTATTTGGCATCATCTTCTGGAAAACCTTTGATGGACAGAACACAAGCTCCTCGACACCTCAGAATCACTGGTAACTTAAATGTGAACTCGCGTTAGTTTAAACAACAATTTCAGCTGTAATTAGAAGCCTCAGACTTAAATAATGCCACAGGTGCTCGTACAATAGCTCTGTTATTAACTATGGCTGGTCCACATGCGATAGAGATCTACATTTCATTTCAGTACACTGCAGGTCAAGACAAATCAAAATATGAAGTAATCCTTGAAAAATGTGATAGCCATTGTAAGATTCAAACCAATGAAACATTTGACCGCTACATATTTAAGAAGAGATTGCAAGCAAAAGATGAATCCTTTACCAGCTTTGTAACAGATCTCAAGCTGCTAGCATTATCCTGTAACTTTTCTGCGCTTAATGATCTGATGATTGGTGGCCAAATAGTGTTTGGCATCACTGATGTACATTTAAGGGAAAGAGTACTAAGGCAAAAAGAATTGACTGTAGAAATCGCAATAGAAATGTGTATGATTCATCAACAATCAAAAAATCAGTACCAAGTGCATTTTCTCTGTGAAAAGGGTGCAAAAATTCCCCACGAGGCAGAGTGTGTAAAGGCCGTGTCGCAGATGAAGAAGATGCATGTTTCAAATGGCAGCCATCTTGCGCGCACGCATTCCAGCCTTGCACATGCGCACTTCGCTCAGAAATGCGAGACGGCCAAAATCCAATCTGCGCATGCGTGAAGAAGTGTTGTGCGTCATGATGTCAACGCAATGACATGTTCAAGTTCTGGAACCTCCCACTTTCAGAAAAATTGCCCTGCCAGAGAATAATGCTCACAATGTGGCAGATTAAATCATTATGCTGCACAATGCAGATCTACACTCCCATTTCAATCTTCCAAACCGATTTCAAGGCAGATTAATGTGGGAACTATACAATCAAAAGAAGAAGAGTTAGAGCAAGATTTTTTGACAGATTCAGATAGTTACTCCCTGGAAAATACATTCTTTATAGGAATCATTGAAAAATATGAAAGCTCCACTCAAGTAACTTCGCCAACCAAATCAATTAATTCCATTACTTCCGATACTGAATGGAACACAGTGCTCGAAGTAAATGAATGCTCAATCAATTTTAAGTTGGACACAGGCGCTTCAGCTAACTAGTTATCCAAGCTCGACCTCTCAAGGCTCAAGCAAACTCCTAAAATTCTTCCAGCTGCTTGTAAACTAACAGACTATAAGGCAATGCATTCTCATCAATGGGATCATGCTATTTTGTAGTTTCCAACAAGGATATTGAAATTTAACCAAGAGTTGAGATTTTCAAGTCAGATAAATCATCACTCTTAGTGCAGAAGCCTGCAATATGCCTAATACAGCTAATTTATACTGCAACTTTGTGTCATCCTGTTCTACATAATCCGAAGTGTCCTTAATCAGTATCCAGACGTATTCAAAGGCATGGGCACGCTCTCATTTAAGTACAAGATTTCACTTCGAACGAATGCTAAACCTGTCATGCAACCACCGAGGAGAATCCCTGCTCCATTAAGAGAAAGGTTGAAGTTGGAACTAGAAAGGCTACAACAACAGGGTATAATATCAAGATTCACTGAACCAACTGACTGGGTCAGTTTGATGGTTTGCATAAAGAAACTGTCAGGTGATTTGTGTATATATATCGATCCCAAGGATCTGAATGAGAACATGATGAGGGAACATTACCCCATCCCAAAATGAGAGGAAATCACCAGCAACATGGCAAATGCTCGCATCTTCACCAAGTTAGATGCATTGCAAGGTTTCTGGCAAATTCAATTGGAACATTCAAGCAGAAAGCTCTGCACCTTTAATACACCTTTTGACAGATTTTGCTATAATAGGATGCCTTTCGGAATAATCTCTGCATCTGAATTATTCCACCGCATCGTGGAACAGATGACTGCGGGAATAGACAGTGTTCGTGTCTACGTAGATGACATCATCATATGGGCATCAACACCAGAAGAACATGTCTCGAGACTGAGACAAGTCTTTCAACGTAAACATGAGCATGGCCTCAAGCTGAATCAAACCAAATGTAGTTTTGGCGCTTCTACACTCAAGTTCCCAGGAGACCAAATTTCTGAAAAAGATGTGTGACCTTACACTGACAAAATCGCAGCCATTCAAGGAATGAAAGTCCCTGAGGACAAAAAAGCAGTTCTTCGTTTTCTTGGCGTTGTCAACTTCCTCGGCAAACTCATCCCAAATTTGTCAACAGCTCTGAGAAACCTGATTAAGAAATCAACGTCGTTTGAATGGATGAAGAATCATCAACAAGTGTGGCTTGACTTGAAATCACAGCTCACCACTGCACCAATATTAGCATTCTTCGATCCAAGTCAGGACGAAATTGGAGCAGTACTGTTGCAGACAAACGACAGCTCATCTTGGGTTCCTGTCGCATATGCATCAAGAACGATGACACCAACAGAATGTCGCTATGCTCAAATCGAAAAAGAATGTTTTGGTCTACTAACCGGCATATTGAACCTCAGGTGCAGCTATGTGCAGACAATATTCCAGCATTGGATGAAAAAATCAACTTAATTCGAGAGGAGACTAAAAAGGATGCTACATCGTGTCATTCACCACGTCAATAATGGGTGGCTGAAAGGGCAATGTCCCCAGTTTCAGAATGTTCAAGCAGATTGGACGGTGATAAAGGGTCTACTCTGAGACTCAACAGAATAGTCATTCCACTACGTCTCAGGCCCATGGTACTAAGTCAGATTAATGAGGGACACCTCAGGATTGAAAAGTGTAAGAGACGGGGTAGACAAGCTGTCTACGGACCAGGCATAAACCAGGACATCACTGACATGGTTTTGGGATGTGAGAAGTGTCAAAAGTTCCAGCCTGCGCAGCAACACGAGTTGGAAACCTCTCCTTGGGCCAAAGTAGGCATTGACCTAATTCATTCCAATGGTCATGACCACATACTCATTATCAACTATTAATCAAACTATCTAGAGGTATTGAAGCTATCTAATCTGACCTCCAAGTCTGTAATAAAAGCAAGCAAAGAAACCTTTTTCCGACATGGAATAGCAACCGCTGTCATGACTGACAATGGACCGTGTTTCAACAGCAATGACTGGGCAGAGTTTGCAAGACTCTACAATTTTAAACTCATAGCATCTAGTCCATGTTACCCAAAGTCAAACGGGAAAGTAGAAAAAGGAGTACATATCGTAAAACAACTTATTAATAAAGCTCTGGGTTCTGCATCAGGCATTCATCTTGCGCTGCTATCATACTGAGCAACTACTTTATCAACATGTCTGTCACCAGCATAGATGCTAATGAATAGGGACCTGAGAACAACGTTACCTGCGTTGCAGTTTCCAAATCCTGATCATCTTCCAGTGATACACAAAATGCAATAGCTACGTGATCGTCAAAGATTATATTGTGACATGCGTGCAACCAATCTGGACTCATTATCTCCAGATGACACCGTTAGGATCAAGATACCTAATGGAAGTTGGGCTGGTCTTGGCAGAATCATAAGACAAGCAGCACCCAGATCATATATAGTCAAGACAACTGAAGGTAACACCCTATGTAGAAATCGTAGAGCACTTAAGAAAATACAACCACAGAACATTTTTCCAGACCTACAACTCAACAAAACTATCTTTCAAGATACGCTAGCCAACAATCAAATTACCACTGACACGCAAAGAACTGTCAGGACATCAGAATCACCACCTCGTTCACTTAGAATGTCATCGAGATGATGAAAGAAACCTAATTTTCTGAACATATAAAGAATTCACAGTCAATTTGTGTGATCGTTACTCATTTTGCTCTGTACACAGTTATACATATCATGTTTTTGGTTTTATTATTGTTCTACATTTTCCTTTGTTAAAACAAAAAGAAATGTTAAAAAGGGGGGATGTAATGATATGTATACTTGTAGATAATTAAAGGGCTAATTATAACATCTAACTGAAAAACTACCAGTAGAGGGCACCACTAGATCCCACTATAAGTATCAGATTCCAGAGGATTTTGGTCTCGTTTCAACCCAGGCGTGATTAGTAACCAGTAGTGTATGATAGATAGCCCTCAGTATAGTTAGTACTTGTAGTTTTGAATCAGTTAATACAATAATATTTAATTACTTGATTTCTAGTAATAGTTCTGTAGAGTGTCAAACTCAAATATAATTGATCGTTACTTAATAAATTTGTTTGCTTTAAATTGAAGACTTGTGGTTTCTTCATGATCACACCATCAGACCAGCTGCATCAACCTGCAACTAGTAATGGTACATATTACTAGACCCAATATTATAACACCCCCCACACCTCTCCCAAAACCCGCACAGGGCAACCCCCCATCCCAATCGCCACCATGCGAAAAATGCCAGCTTAGCACCCTGCCAGTGCCAACCTGGTATCCTGCCAGTGCCACTTGGGCACCTTGTAAGTGCCAGGCTGGCACCCAAGTGGGACTGCCAGAGTGGCACCAGCGGTGCCAGGATACCACCCTAACCAAAGAGCATGCACCTTGGAGCCTCCGATCCCCCTGGGGCCCCATGAGTGCCACTCGGTCTGGTCCCCGTTTGTAGAGACCAGTACTTAAAATCATAGAATTTACAGTGCAGAAGGAGGCCATTCGGCCCATCGAGTCTGCACCGGCCCTTACAAAGAGCAACCCACTCAAGCCCACTTATCTACCCTATCCCCGCATCCAGCAACCCCCACCTAGCCTTTTTGGACACTAAGGGCAATTTAGCATGGCCAATCCACCTAACCCGCACATCTTTGGACTGCGGGAGGAAACCGGAGCTCCCGGAGGTAACCCACGCACACACGGGGGGGGACGTGCAGACTCCGCACAGACAGTGACCCAGCCGGGAATCGAACCTGGGACCCTGGAGCTGTGAAACCACACATGACGGTCCCAACATCTTTGAGGTGCACCCCCGGGTGATGGGTTGGTTTCTGGGAGACATGGGTTATCTGCTGCGATCATGGAGGTTACAAACCAACAGGGAGACTCACTACAGCTACCGTGACGAGGGCCGTGACAAGCGCTGCATTGGCATCCTGAAGATGTGCTTCAGGTGCCTGGACCACTATGGGGGGGGCCCTCTACTATAGCACTAGGAGACATTGCGGTGGCCTGCTACATTCTCCACAACATTTGCCATGATGCCTTTATGAATTCACACCAAGCTGTAGTGTCTCTTTTAAATTGGCCATATTTCCCAGTATGCTTAGTGTCAGGGCTACACTGGGGATATCCCTACTGCTGCAGACTCCATCCTCCATTGCAGCCATGGATATCAAAGGAGTATCTTCTTGCCTCATCCGTTGAGGACTTGTTTTGGACTGCATTTTGTCTGATTCCTCCTCTCCAACCTTACCGTCATGGGTGACCCTGCAAAAGTGTAAGAATCACGCCTACATCGCTCTAGGGATCAGTGGAATGCCACCTGCTTCACACCTGCTTCACGAGCACCGGCATCATAACGGTGCCAAAGAAGAACCAAGCAACATGCCTCCACGACTACCTTGACAGCTATCATGTCGTACTTCGAGAAGTTGGTAATGAGACATATCAACTCCATATCCCCTGAATGTATTGATCCACTGTAATTTGCATACCACCATGACCAGTCAACAGCAGATGCTATCTCCCTGGCCCTACACTCATCCCTGGAGCATCTCAACAACAAGGACTCTTACATCAGACTCCTTCCTATTCATTGACTACAGCTTCGCCTTTAACACCATAATCCCAGCCATGCTCATATCAAGACTCCTTCCTCTGCAACTGATTCCTTGACTTCTGACCCATAGACCCAATCAGTAAGGATAGAGAACAACACCACCTCCATGATAGTCCTCAATACTGGGACTCCGCAAGGCTATGAACTTAGCCCCTACTATACTCTCTATAAACACATGAAACATTCCTCCAGCCCCCACCCACCCCCACCTACTCTCACCCTCACAAAGACACTCTCCATGTCCCATTGATGCCAGCCTATGCCGCCTCATGCCCTGTAGCACCCCAATTGCCCTTTATAGCCACCATGACAACGTATACCCCTTGTCATGTGAGAGTACCTTTAAGAAATGGGTGTTTATAATTGGGCATGGATATAAGTATCTGTAGTGAGAGTACCTTTAAGAAATGGGTGTTTATTACTGCAGTGATGTCAGAGAGTGGGTGGAGCTGGGCTGTCTGCCAGCGTTTTACTTTAGTTTTAGGCTGTTATGGATGTTAAAAGGAAACCTTAAAGGATTACTTAGTGTTGTATTCTTTGGAGGTTGTATTTGAATTAATGATTGCGAAGATGTTTACTGTATGTTTTAAAAAGGTTAACTTGAGTTCATAGAATAAACATTGTTTTTCTTTAAAAAGTACTTTTCCATTTCTGCTGTACCATACCTGTAGAGTGGGCCGTGTGCTCCCCATACCACAAACTATTAAAAGTTGTGGGTCAGGTGAACTCCATGATACACTTTGGGGTTTGCTAAACCTGGCCCATAACAAATTGGGGGCTCAAGGGGGATAAAAATCTATCTATTGGATTGGCTTAGTGAACTTAAAGAGAGTGAGGCATATTGTGGGTGCTTTTCAGGTGTGGTATTTCAGTTTAAGTAGGGAGTGTGTTGTGGACAATGGCTCTTTCAGAGGCTTTGAAGTTGTTGGGGGTGGAGACAGTCACACGCAGTACCTTACAGACAGAGACTAAAAGCAGACTGTTAGATTTGGCAGAAACATTGCAGTTAACATTACCTGACAAAATGCGAAAAGGGGAGGTCATTATGGCGGTGGCTAAGCATTTAAAGTTGCCTGGGATACAGTTTGACTCATTGGAAATGGCAAAAATTCAGTTACGAATTAAACAAATATAACATGAGAAAGAATTAAAGCAGCTCAAATACAAAAGAGAGAGAGAGGAAAAAGAAAGAGAAAGGGAAAGAGAAAGAGAGGAAAAAGAGAGAGAAGAAAAGAGAAAGGAAATAATAGCCCTAGGAGAACAAAAAGAAAGAGAAAGAGAGATACAGATCAGGGAAAAAGATAAAGAGAGAGTTTGAACTTCAGAAAATGGCCATGAAATATGACAGTCAGTTAAAATTGGCAGACGTAAAGGGAAACATACAATTGGATGATAGTGATGAGGATAGTGAGAAAGAGCGTCAAAGTCGAAGGCTTGGTGGGAATCTATTTAAATATGTCAAGGCATTGCCTAGGTTTGACGAGAATGAGGTAGAAGCCTTTTTCATTTCATTTGAGAAGGTGGCTAAACAAATGAAATGGCCACAGGACACGTGGGCATTGCTGATTCAAACAAAGCTGGTAGGTAGAGCTAGTGAAGTGTTTGCATCACTACCGGAGGAGGTATCTGAGCTGTATGAGGAGGTGAAAAAAATCCATTTTAGGTGCATATGAACTAGTGCCTGAAGCTTACAGACAAAGGTTTAGAAATTTAAAGAAAGATGAAAAGGAGATTTTAATGATTCTAACTCAAAGTGATAATCCAAATCCAGATTACTTGGAATTTGACATACCTCAAATTAAACTGGAAAACGAGGATGTTGTTAAAAATTGTGATGAATTGTTGAGTTACCTTCCAGAGGAAAAACAAACTGACCTGAAAGAGTTATTGATATAACGTGGGCAAGTTTGTAGAGATAAATTGGGAAGTACTAAATGGCTACAGATGATGTAGATGTGGGAAATTATGTTCCAATCAAACAACATTTCTATAGACTTAACCCTTTAAAATTGGCACAGGTTAACAAAGAGATTGAGAATATTCTTTAAAATTGCATAATTGAACTGGGTTTCAGCCAATAGAGCTCATCCATAGTGATGGTACCTAAACCAGACGGTACCCAACTGATGTGTGTGGACTATAGAAAGGTTAATGCAGTTACACAACCAAACTCTTATCCTGTCCCATGTTTGGAGGATTGCATTGAGGAAGTGGGACAATCCGCTTTTATTTCCAAACTGGATTTACTTAAAGGTTACTGGCAGGTACCTTTATCCAAAAGGGCGAAGGAGATTTCAGCTTTTGTGACTCCAGATGGTATTAACCAATTCAAAGTTATGCCATTTGGCATGAAAAACGCATTTCAATGGTTAACTAACAAAGTTGTTTCAGGATTACCCAATTGTGCGGTATACATCGACGATCTGGTAATTTTCAGCCAGACGTGGACAGAACATTTGAAACATCTGATGGAGTTATTCGATCGACTTCAGGAGGCGGGTTTGGTGATAAGCCTAGCCAAAAGTGAATTTGGAAAAGCGCAAGTCACTTTCCTTGAGGAGATACCAATACCCTCAAGATGTAGGGAAATAATGCGATTTCCTGGCATGAGTGGATTTGATCGAACATTTTCTGCAAAAGTTTTGGAGCATGATTGCTCCACTGATGGACTTGCTGAAGAGACGTTGAAAATTTCAGTGGACAGCTGACTTTCAACAGGCATTTGACAGCCTGAAAGCTGTGATAACCAATGCTCCTGTGTTGGAGAATTACAAGGGACCATGTGATCAGATTGAACTAAAGTATCTGACTTTAAAGAGAAATGCCGAGGTGTAGAGAAATGGACAGATTGTGCAGAGACCTTCTTCTTCAAAGAAACTGTCAATCGAGAAGGATTTCAGTTGGAGGAAGAAAAACGGGGAAAAAAATGGACTATATTATTATACCTGTTTGCATGTGTTGTTTTTTGAAACGAAAATGTATATTTACTGTGTGCATTTCTTAAAGGATAGTGAAAAGGTGATAAATGAAACCATCTTGAAGTTGATGGTTTATTTTCTTTCTTGGGGGGAGGTGTCATGTGAAAGTACCTTTAAGAAATGGGTGTTTCTAAATGGGTGTGTATATAAGTATCTGTAGTAAGAGTACCTTTAAAATGGGTGTTTATTACTGCAATGATGTCAGAGAGTAGGTGGAGCAGAGCTGTCTGTCAGCTTTTTACTTTTGTTTTAGGCTGTTTGCTGCAGGGTGTCCTTTATTTTCGTCTTCAGAGCTGGATAGTGCAGGCACAGCCAGAACTACCTCTGTAAACCACACATATACATGTAAAATGTGCCCCATTCCCGTCCCTGCAAAATTGGGAAGTGCCATTTTGCAGGATGGGACTTCATTTTTCTGAGGCATTTCTACTACTTTTTCCATGACTGAGAACCTCTCCTTGAAAGAAAGTGTTTCAATGTTTATTCCAAACAAATTGCACTCACAATGGCACCATTAATGTAGAAAAACACCCCAAGATCCTTTCCAAAATCTTAAATCCAAGAAATATCAAAAGCCGGCCAAAAAAAAAGGTGATGTTAGGACCAGTGACTAAATGTTTGATCAAAGATGTAGGTTTTAAGGAGGAGTGAGCTGGAATGTTGGAGAGCTGTTGGAAGGGGATTCCAGGTTTTGGTGCAGCAGGCACAATTGCCAATAGCGAAGAGAAGCATCAGAAAATAAATAGTATGAGAAAGATAAATGTGGAAAGTTACTGTAAAGTAAGATTCAAACTAGTCTCAGCTAAATGAGTAAAAGGTAAAATTAGGGCTAATCTCAAAAAGTTCACCTTCACATAAAGAATGGTTAATATGTGGAAGTGTGCAATGTAGATATGGCAATGAAGTTTAATACTGGAATAATTTTTAAAAACACAATGGTGATAGACTGTAGAATCCTTCAAGGTGGATGAACTATGATGTTCATCATCTGTAATAATCTATTGATCTTGTGAATTCTAAATGGCTAAAAAGCGAACAAATAAAAGTCTTACTTAACTTCAATTTTTTAAATGTACTCGCTCAATATTTGATTTCTTGCTTTGTGAAATATCTCCAGCACAGTTCATTGAAATGGATGGAAACAAAAAAAGAGGTGGAGGTGAATAATGCCAAAACCCTCAATTAGCTCCTCCAGAAGAGATTAGGATAAACATCTAGGTGAGCATAGCAGAAGGTCAGGGAATCGGAACAAATAATCAAAAATAATCAGACTTTCAATACAAACACTGCTGGTTTTAGATAACATATGCATTGCCAAGTACTTGAAATATAACTACTCTTAATGTAAAAATATGTAAACCAGTGTACAATTTTCTTTAAATTAGGTATATATATATTTTTAAATGCCAATCATTGTGGGACAATCTGGCCATGGTCTTTGAATTAAATAGTTTTGTCGTAAAATGAAAATCAATGGGCTCGTTGGAATAACTGTTTCAGTAGTATTTTCAGTACGTGCTAACTCGTGTTATTCTAAACAAACAGTCGAATATAAAACATTAATAATAGAAGGCATACAGAGACAGACATGCCCTTCAAGTCAATGTGTCTGCAGTTGCAATTTAGAAGAATTAACTATTGAAAGTTCAAGACAATAAATACATTAAATTCTGGCCCTTACCTCATGTATAAACTGATGATGGAAGGTAACACAACTACTTGTACCATAAAACACTAAAACATCCTGAAATGTTCATAGAAAAAAAAAACAATATTACAACAAATGGGTGACAGAATAAGAGTGTAGGAGTGGTTTCTAAAGCTCACATTAAAGATGTTTTAAAGAAGCTGTTGAAGGAGTGAAGAATAACAAGGCAGGACAGCTTAGGGAGAATGATTCAGCTTTAGTAAACTGTCGATGAGAGGCAGAGAGATAAAATCAGTGTGAGAGGTTTTGGTGAGAGTCGAATCTTTGATCTTGTTGGTGTTGATTTTAAGGAAGCTCCTTTGAAAATAATTAACTTCCACCTTGAAGGAATTTTAAATTACACCTCTAGACAATTGTCTAAAATGCAGCCGGGAATGGAGTCATCCGATTTGTGCACTGTAGAGATGTTCAGTCATCGTGTCTTTAGAACAAGAAATAGTAATATTCTCACACCATATCAACAGAATACCAGCCATTCCAAGATGCATCTTTTTTTGTAGAATGGCATGTGGAATGATTTGTTATTTCAGGCCTGATGAAAGAACCGTGTACCGCTGAAAGTTGGTGTACTTGAAATTTTCAATAAAAGCTATCAAAGTACACACATTAGCTGCCGCATGGTTTTGTACTATGTCAAGAAATGCTGACACAACCTGACAGCAGATTTGATTCTTCAAGGTGTCTCTATACTGTGCAGTCTATGAATGTGATTCTTACTATAATAAGTGAATTTTAATTACAGTTTACTACAGTGGTTATTTTTGTTTCCTACGTTTGTTACATGTATGCTGTTGGTTATTTGCGTTTTATGATTTTTCTATTTGAAAAGAGCAGATAAACAATAAGAATGTTAATCTCTATTCATTCAATTGGAAATCCCAGTAGTTCAGCATTTACGATGTGAAAGGTCTGGTATTTTATGTTTTAATTTTATCTCTGTATCAGCCATGGTGCATGGCTTAAATATCCACTGAATTTAGGAGCTAATATTTTAAACTTGGGCTAGATCTGGAAAGTTTGGAAACATTAGCCTAACCGAGAATAGATCTGAATCTGTGTAAATAGTATGGAGTACATACTGTCTCAGCATATTGTCATATTTTATCTGGTAAGCCACCATAATTGCATTTATTAGAAACTTAAACATGTGAATCATCAATATTATAAGTTAAGATGTGAATATATCCCCCCACAGAGCCAGCTACCTAGGATCCACAGTACAGAACTAATTCCACTCAACCCAATGTAATGCTTATTTTCCACCCAAGGTTTCACCCACTCTAATCTCAACCTGCCATTGTATGCCCCAAGTCTTTACTCTCTTTTGGGCATCTAACCCCTCATTATTCACACCAAGCTATCTGCTTCAATGAGATATCCATGCGATATGTTCCACATTCTCATGACTCTCTGTGTAAAGATTTTCTCCTAAATCCGTTGTTTAATTTATTAGTGGCTATCTTATATTTATGCCTCTTTTTATTCTGGACTCAACCACGAGAATTCACAAATCTACAAGTGGAAACAGTTTTCTCATGTCCACCCTATCAAACTCTGCAAACTGCAAACTGGAGGAACAACATCTCATCTTCCGGTTAGCCACACTACAGCCTTCCGGCCTGAACATCGAATTCAACAACTTCAGATGATCAGCCCCACCTCGACCCATTTGTTTTCATTTCATTTTAACTGTCTTTTACCATTTCTTTCTTTCATAATATACATTTAATTCCCCCCCCCCCATCTTATCCACCTTTCCTGCACCTTTCTCCTCTTTGCTTCCCCTTCCCCTCCCCCCACACCTACAGTTCATCCTTTGATGTTAGTTTCCCTGCTGTTTGACATTTCACATATTTTGTCCTCTCTGGGGACTGCCATTTCCCCTTGGTATCTGTGGCCATTAGCACCCAGTTTCCCTGGGTTTCTGTGGCTCTGATTCATATTTCATTCTCACTCCACAGTATAAATATTTCCCACTTTGTCTGTTAGCTTTGACAAACAGTCATCGGACTTGAAACGTTCACTCTTTTCTCTCCCTACAGATGCTGCCATGTGAATTGCGCTTTCACGTATCTGATCGTCAGTCCAGAAGTAAAACACTCGAACACGTCAGTAACGAATATTCGTTTATTTACGGCCGGGACAAATCTCTAAGCAGTCGGGTAACTACCTTCGAGAAGTGCCAAAATCCCAGAATAAGGACGGTATTTTTATACATCTTACAGCTTAGGGGTGGTCCCCTTAAATTCCTAGATACACCTATGATTTGGCAAGGATCCAGAACATGTACATATATGGAATTATTCTTCGAGGTCGGGAGGTTATTTTTGACATAATCATTAGCACAAGTCACTATCAATATTAATACAAAGGTTTTTGTATCCCATGGCCATCTGGCTTATCTCATTCCAAGGCCCTTCCTTTTACATTTCAATGTTTATTTGTTCCAACTGGTCAAACGAGCTTAATTACGTTATCTCTGCAATAAAGTAACGGTTCCCATTCATTCCATTCTTTGCCTTTTTGACCTCTCTGCTTTCACAGATGCGGGTCAGGCCATTAAATGGAGCCAAGCTACACTCCCTATATTCCATCCCATAACCTTCTGACATCTTTGCTTTCACAGATGCCAGTCAGAACACACTCCCTTTATTTCATCCCTTGACCTGTTGACATCTTTTTCACAGAGCTTTTCAGAACTGTTATATTAACCCTATCAGCGAAGTTCCAAATGAAATCCACTTCTACAGCCAGACTTGCTGAGATTTTCCAGCATTTTCCCTTTCATTTCAGATTCCAGCATCCGCAGTAATTTGCTTCTATCAAACTCCTTTATAAGTTCTCCAGAGGAAAGAGCCCAATCCAACTTGCTCAATCTTTCCAGTTATCTGCAGCCTCTCAATCCTTCATTTTCTCCTATGCTTCAGTATCCTTTTTGCATTTTGGAAGCCAGAAATGCACATAATACTCCAAATGAGGTGAGGTTCCAGAAACATTTAACATTAATGAATGGCCTAATCAACTGCTAAAAATGTATGTACTTGAATTCCCAGATCTCTTTTCTCTGCCCCTAGTTTCTTGCGCCCCATGAAATAAGTGACTTTCTTATTCTTCTTACCAAAATGAAGTACCTCCCACTTTGCTGCATTAAATGTTGTCATTTATGCACCTGATTTAAAAGCCCCTTTGTTTTGATGTTGGTGCAGTCTTCCCCTCTATTTGCTGTAGCCCCCACAATTTGATATTAGCTGCAAATTTTAACATCATACCACCCAGTTTCTGAGTCCAGACCAATTATGCACATGGTAAACAACAGTTGTCCCAGCACTAATCTCTGTGGCACACCATTTTGTACCAGTCTGAGAAACACCTCTTAACCCTTACCTTCTGTCCTGTCTTCTAGCCATCTTTTATTCAACTCTGCAACCTGGGTCCTCACTCCACATTTCCTGACCGTAGTTGAGTCTCATGTGTGGCACCTTATTGAAGGGCCGCGATTCTCCCAAAGGGAGACAAAGTGTGGACGCCAGAGTGAAACCCGGAGTGTTTCACTCCGGCATCGGAGGCTGCTCCTCGCCCCCTATTCTCCCACCCCCAGGGGGCTAGGAGCGGAGGTGCATCAATCACATGCACTGGGCCTTGACGCTTGCGTCAAAGCGGCGCCGCCTGAATGACACGGCCGGCGACGCCTAAATGATGTCACCCGCGCATGCGCGGTTGCCGTCTTCCCCTCCACTGCCCGTAAGACATGGAGGATTGATCTTGCGGGGCGGTGGAGGGAAAAGAGTGCGTCTTTCAGAGACGCCGGCTCGACGATCGGTGGGCACCGATCGCGGGCCAGACCCCTCCTGAGCACCCCCCTGGTGCTCGATCCTCCCTCCGCCCCCCCACACGCAGCGGTCCCGCGATGTTCACGCCGGCAGTGACCAGGTGTGGTTGGCGCTAGTGTGAACCGGTCGTATTAGGCAGGCCGCTCGGCCCATCCGGGCCGGAGAATCGCCGCTCGACTGGAGCGGCAATTCTCCGAGCGGCCTGTGGCAAAACGCGACACGCCGTTTTGGGGGGGTGGGAGAATCACGTGCGGGGGCCAGGGCAGCATGGCGTGATTCGCCCAGCCCTCCCGCGATTCTCCCACCCGGCGTGGGGGTCAGAGAACCGCGCGCAAGGTCTTTTGAAAGTCCACTGAATTTTCCCAGCCTACTCTTTCTGTTTCTATTTTTAGTATAAAATTCAATAAGATTGGTATGGTGGCGTGGCCCCTTTAAGGAAGTGGGCCTGACAGAACATGTGACTGGCTCGGGGAAATTTGCACAGTGCCCTGGGAGCAGGACCCCAGGCAGTGAGGACCCTGGAGCCAAAGAGACAAGTCCCACCCTATTGTGTTCTGTGCCTGTATTCTTACCGGCCTTTGCCTTTCATCAATAAACCCCTTTGTTAATACTGGAAGCCTCCAGATGTGTTTCTCGAGCCACCACAGTTGGTTAAACATCACCTTTCTTTTAGATATCCATGTTGACCTTTTACTGCAGCCCCAATGTCCAGATGTTCTAACGTGTCACATTTTAGTGGAGACTCTTCTATTGCTGATTTTAAACTAACTGGCTTATAGTTCTGTAGATTAATTTATCCCCTTTTCTAAAAAATAGAAATAACATTTGTTGTTCTCCGTTCCTCTGACACTTTTATTTAAGGCACAATCTTTTTTTAATATATCTCTGAATGAATTTTATTTAATTTGGCATTATGCCTCTTAGCTGTACTTCATGATAATGGCCTTGAAGGGTGACCTCGCTGAAGCTTCAGTAGTACTTACAACACTATCACATTACAACCAAATTTACACTGCAGCTGTTTGATTTTATATTATGGTAGCAATTGTTTTAAATATACTGGGACTGTGTAAATATGTGAAATATTCTGACGCAACTATTTTCCAGAGCAAAGATCCCCCCCTCCAAGGTTTGAGCTGAGCTTTGCTCCACAAAATGGTGAGATAATTTATCCCCGACCCCTATCATACAAAATTACCTGGAAGGTATCAGAAGCAATAACCAGTTAGATCACAGCACAGTCCAGGAAGGTGTTATCCACTTTAACATAGTTGGTTATTTGCACAGTCTTAAACCAAGTTAATTTCTGAGAGAATTATACAATAGTTGTGGCTTCTGGTATTATACTACTCTTTCACAGAATTATTTGTGACAGTCAAGTATTATTGCAGCAGTCACTCCATCTAAAATCTAAACTGCATAAATCCATCAGGTGGAAGGAACAAACAAGCCAATTCTGTGACACTCAAACATCACTTGAAAAAAACAATCAAACCGACAAAATTGGTCATTAGAAAACAAAAGAAAAAACCTACAGATGCTGGAAATCTGGAAAAAAGACACCAAAGAATCCTGGATACACTCAGCAGGTCAGGCGGTATTTGTGGGGAAAGAAAAAGCAAGAATGACTATTTCAGGCTGATGCCCTTTCCTCAAAGATGCCAGAGATTTACCAACGTTTAATTGACAGCACAGCCGGGAAAAGGATTGGGGTAATGGCATGGGCAGCTTTCGAGATTCCGAATGAAATATTTCATTGATTTATGGAATCAGCGCATCATCATTACTATTATGATCCCAATTGATGTTATAACTGGATGGGAAGATCCCAGAATGGAATCCTGACGTCGGGGCAGGATTCGTGGACTTGCATGACAGCAAAACTGGCGCTTCACCGGACCGATTCAGGGACTGTTAAGGGGATAGCACCGGTGCTGCGTGGAACACAATCGATTCCAATGAGAAACGGTGCGGGATTCGTGATTAACACTCAAGAGGCTGACAAGCTGCAGCCGCATATACACACTTCACTCCCCACACTCACCATCCCAGCCAACAAGATGGCAGCGAGGAGAGCAGCACCCCAGTTCACTGGTGCCGAGCTGGAGACCCTCCTGGACAGAGTGGAGGAGTGGCGGTTGACCCTGTAACCCGGCCTGGGAAGGAGGCTGCCAGCCGCCGCCGTATGTCGTGCCTGAACGCAGTTGGCAGAGGCGGTCAGTGCCACCAGCAACACGGTCCGGACCAACCTGCAGTGCAGGAAGAAACTGCACGACCTGCTCAAAGTGGCCAGGGTGAGTAGGAAACCCCCATCGCACACACCCGTAATCCGACCCTCGTGCACCCCCACCTCAACCCAGAGGGCATCCGAACCCCCACCTTGCACCACAAGCCAGCACCTATAATGGTCACAGTGGTTGGGTGCCCTGACCTCTGAGGCCACCAGCTACCCACCCCCTGGACTGCATGTGTCCGTCTCTCTAACGCTGTTGTTTTCTATTCCCCTCCCCCTCTCCCAAAGAGAAGGCCACCCATAACCACCTGGAATGAGAGAAAACTGGACGGCGACGGACGGACTTGTGGCCCCTGACCAGTTATAACATCAATCGGGATCGTAATAGTAATGATGATGTGCTGATTCCATAAATTAATGGAATATTTCATTCGGAATCTCGAAAGCTGCCCACGCTGAGCAGAGGGCCCTGGAGGTGGTCGGCAGCCCAGGGGAAAGGAAAGTTGCCGGAGTGGAGGTCGGCCATGGGCGAGGAAGTGAGAGCTTGCCGAGTGCATTTCCCCATGCCATGTGTATCAATCGCCCCCCTCAACAGCACCTCCACATCATCCTCACCCTCACCCCCACCCTCACCCTCACACCACCCCCACCCTCACCCTCACACCACCCTTACTCCCAGTCTCATCCCCACCCTCATCCCCACCCTCTCCCTCACCCTCACCCCCACAACACCCTCACTCCCACCCACTCCCACACAGCCCGCGGTCTAATGATGCGTCTTGTTGTGTGTCTTGCAGAACCCGTTGGTAATGGGCGGGCCCATCTCGCTTCCCCTGCCCCCAGCTAGTGCTACAGCCTGAGACCCCCCCCCCCCCCACAAAGTGAGCAGCACGGTAGCACAGTGACTAGCACTGTTGTTTCACAGTGCCAAGGTCCGAGGTTTGATTCCCGGCTTGGGTCACTGTCTGCACGTTCTCCCCGTGTCTGCGTGGGTTTCCTCCCCAAGTTTCGAAAGATGTGCTGTTTGGTAATTTGGACATTCTGAATTTGTCCTCCGTGTAGCCGAACAGGCAGCGGAATGTGGCGACTAGGTGCTTTTCACAGTAACTTTATTGCAGCGTTAATGTAAACCTACTTGTGAAAATAAAGATTATTATTGTAAAAAAAATGTGCCAAACTGTGATGACGACAGCAGCAAGCACTGCAACCCTCCACATGAGACCCTAGACACCCTGGAGCTTGAGTCCGGGGATGACACCGCATTCCTGACACTGCTGTCTCCAACATCCTCCACCAGCCCAGAGACATTCACCTCAGTTGGGCACTTTAGTGGAAAGACTCCTGTGACATTCTCTGGTGCTCACCACACAGCTGCTCTGGTACTGCAGGTGAAGGTAGGAACACCCGAAGGGGCGGACAGTTCAGAGGACGGGCCGACCCCAGGGACTCGCTGCCGTCCAGACGGATTTCGGGCTTCTGGAATGCTCAGTCCCATCTACAGTAGAGATGTAGTCGCAGAGCCAGGGACTATATGAGGGTTTGTCAGCAAACACCAGCACCTGCAGGCGCAGTTGGAGGAGTCTAACTGCGTGCAGCAGCAGGTGGTAATGCCAACCATGTGTGCTGTGGTGATATGCATCACTGTAAATACACAAGGGGTTAATGTAAATATACTAAGACTAAGTAAACACTAGAGGGAGCACCAGAGACATCATGACATGCAGACATACAGCTAATGAACACATATAATAGGACATGACCAATGGGCAGTCAAAACACCCAGAGGTGAGACTACCTCAAGGGGGCATTTACAGAACCCATATATAAGGACAAGGTATAAATGCTCTTTCTCTTTCCACAGGCGACACTTAGAGAGAAGCACAGGGGCAGATCAGAAGCATCACACCCACCACATAGCTTAGAGCAGACTGGTTAGTTAGACTGAGTTACTATAGCAAGATTAGCAGGAGAGTCAAACTCAAGTAGGAGAATTGTTAGCTGTTCAATAAATGTGTTAAACCTACCTCCAAGTGTGAACCTTCCTTTGTCAGAGCATACATCAAGGAAGCAGCATATGCTACATGAAGAAACGTAACACATGTGCCACCCAGGCCAACACCGCACAAGTGGCGTCCGCGGTGGAGGCATTAGGGTGAGGGCTGTTGCAATTGATCAGCATGTCCAAGGCCTGGGGCATCTGTGCAGGTGCTGGCAGAGGCTCAGGGCAGGGCTGCCATCTCACAGGCAGCCAAGTGCCAGAGCCATTTGGAAATTGCAGTGGTGCTCCTGAACGTGTCCCAGTCACAGCAGGCCATTGGATGAGAACATTGGCAGCATTGCCCAGGCGCTGGCTGATGTGGCGCAGCACTGAGGGAGGTAGCCCAGTTCCAGAGGGAGATGGTGTAGTCACTGGCTGGTGTGACACAGACCCAGAAGGTGATGGTCCACTACCATTGCTCCATGGCATGAGCATGAAGACCCTGATCGAGACCAGAGCGGGCCTCCAAGACTGGCAATGCCAGGGAAGCCTCAGGGGATAGCTCCGCTTGCACTCCCATCAAATGGAGGAGCCTGGGGGCTATCAGGCACCCCAAGGGAAGAGAAGATGATGGGGCCTGAACCGGAGACTCCCACACCGCAGCGCCTCAGACTCCCCCACACCCCTCCTGTCCCTGGTGCATCTCGTGGGCAGTGGGCAGAACAGGGTGACAACACGCCACCTGGGACACCTGAGCAGCAGCCGAGCCCATCCAGGCCCGGTCGCCCCAGAAGACGTCTACCAACGGGGACCCAGGTCGCAGGGTGTGAATCACAGCATTCTGCCTCCACTCCTGCTGTACCGTCTGAGGATCCACCTAGAAGTAGCGTTAGGGCCCTTAAGACCAGGCAGTCAGACACCAGTTAAGTTGGCATGGGTGCAAAGCACAGTTTAGTTATAGGGGCTATATTTGTGCACATTAAACATCTGTTAACATTGTTACAACTTGCCTTGGTGCTCTGTCAGATGGGTGTGGGGGGTGGGCTTGTCTGGGCGGGCCAGAGAGGGGGTGCGGGGGAGGGGGTTGATGGGAGGACATTGTGGGTTTTCTGGACTCCCCATCCTACCACCATCCTCCCAAACATCCCCACCACCCCACCCCAGGGATCTGATGGGACAGTGTGATGGAATGGCCTGCTCGCATGCAGGGATCTCCCAGGTGGATGGTGGAAAGTGCTACTGTGGGCAGGGGTCGGACATTGTCAGACAATGTGGAGCACCAGGAGTCATTGCAGAGCAGATCGTCATCATCCCCCATCCCATGGACCAGACCCGCTGTTACTGCTAACCCAGGATCTACACCCCGTAGTGCGGCATGTATGTATCACAGTGGGGTTTGCAGGGGGCGGGGGCTGCGGCTGGGGGGAGGTGGAGAGGGTCGGGGGGATATGCGGGGGTGTGATGCCGTGTCTGTGCCCCTGGCCAGTACCCCCTCCCCTCCAGTCGGTGAACCTGTAACCAATCAGAGGATCCCATTTGCGTTGGCCCTGGCACACACATCGTGCAGCCTACCATGTCTGCCTGAACCCCATATCCTACCCATCCTCGCCCTCCCTGCGTCCTCCTCATCACACGAGGCCTGGCAGTCATCCTCCTCCTCCAGCACATCGCTCCTCTGCTGCGCAATGTTGCAGAGGATTCAGCAGGCTGCCATGATGAGGGTGGCCTTCTCAGCGTCATACTGGAGTCCCCCTACAGAGCAGTCCAGGCACATGAACCACATCTTCATAATGCCAAAGCACCGCTCAATCATGCCCCCTGGTCACAGCATGGACATTGTTATAGCAGGTCTCGCCGTCGGACTGTGGCCTCCAAGAATCATCGAGTGTGCCAGAATGAAGACGCTGTGCACACTGCCCGGCTATCAGGCGCAGACGTGCATGATGCACAGCTTATGGTCACATCTCAGCCAATCATTCATTGAGTGAAACCCTTCTAGGTTTGTGTAGAGCATCCTGTCATCTGCACATGCTCGTGACTCGAAGCTGATGAGGTACCTTTAAACCTTCCATCCTGGACTTCGAAGTCTCTCTGTTGCATCGAGTGCAAATTTCCAGTAGTTCACGAGGTTAGTAGTAGATTTTTATTTTTTTCCTACGGACTTTTCTTTAGATGTTCGGATCTGCAAAGAATCTTGATTTTTAGCAGATCTTCAGACCTATTGTGCTTGCCGGTAGGAAAGATGCACAGAAGAACATCTAGTTCTTGACTAATTTAAAGGGTTCTATTATAAAATAAATGCGTGGTTAAGATAACTATAATAAATATAATACAAACTACTAATACTGATTTATTATCCTAGAGCTACTGTAAGTATGACTATCCACTAACACGACTAACTCCCAACTCCTCGAGGTACAGAGTCACATGGCACATTTACAGTGCCACCTGCTGGTCGTAGATCATTTACATCATTATATTCATGATACCTTCCGCATATTATTACAAGTACCAGTGTATTTAACAGTGTGGGCAACAAGCTATTAGACATAATCACTTTGGACAACGGACTCTGGCTGAGAAAAGAACTTGTCCAGCCATAATCTAATCATGTCTAAACCATGGACCTGGAATCAACTTTCAATGACTAGGCTTGGGTAACTGACCTCCGGTGACGGGGATGTGCTGGGAAGGATGCATGGAAGGTGGCTCTCCTCCTAGGAAATCAAATTTAGGCATTTTTTTAATTTTTTTTTTTATAAATTTAGATTACCCAATTATTTTTTCCAATTAAGGGGCAATTTAGCGTGGCCAATCCACCTACTCTGCACATTTTTGGGTTGTGGGGGCGAAACCCACGCAGACACAGGGAGAATGTGCAAACTCCACACGGACAGTGACCCAGAGCCAGGATCGAACCTGGGACCTCAGCGCCGTGAGGCGGTTGTGCTAACCACTAGGCCACCGTGCTGCCCTAAATTTAGGCATTTTAACTGAAAATAGCTTGCCAGAACCAAGAAAAAAAAGGTGTCCCCTGATCACCCTATTCACCCTACAGACGAAGATACCAAATATTAACTAAAATGCCGAACAACGGCTGCAGCAGAGGCCGCAAGGAAACGAGAGGCAACACGAGCCTGGAGAAACCGGCGAGCGAGACGGCGTACCCACAAGGCGAGGAAGCACCAGCCCCACCTGTAGGAGAAGGGCCAACAAGCTATGCAAAGAACTCCCTCTCGCCAGAGGGTGGCTGGAGGAAGTTCCTCAGCAGAGAATGACATAAGGCTTGGAATCCAGGCAGCGGTCACAGCAGCACTGGCTACCATGCAGGTGGCCACCACTGGCAGGGGCCGAAGAGGGGGGGAAGGTATAGAACCATAGGGGGAAAAAGGGACAGGGGGGTGGCTCTAGACTGGCTAAAACAGGCCACACATGACAACAGAGAACAAGATGTCACCGCAAGCAGCCACTTTGGAGGGTCCCTAAACAAAGGGAAACCCGGAGTGCAGGGGTTCACCCACATGGCATACATATAGTTGGAGGCCATATTAGGTGGCCCCTAACAAAGGGAAATTCCGCAGTGCAAGGACGCATCCACAAGGTAAGCATGATTGATCCCACAGAGGGGGTGGGAGACAGAAACCTTCCATCAGAATAGTCATCTGGAACATCAGGGGACTTAATGGCCCAGTGAAAATATCCAGAATCTTCGCTCACCTGAATAGTATGAAAGCTGACATAGTCTTCCTCCTAGTAACACACCTGAGGGAGAAGGATTGACTGCGGGTAAGAAAGGGCTGGGGGGTGCAGATGTACCACTCTTGCTACGGGACGAGAGCTAGAGGGATAGCCATACTGCTCAAAAAGAGGACACTGTTTGAGAGGACTGTTATGGACCTGGTGGACGATACATTATGGTCAGCGATGTCCTGGATGGGGCACCAGTGGTCCTTGTTAACATGTACACTCCCAATTGGGAAAACACCGAGGGCGGACTTCTCCGCTCCCGTGAAAAATCGGGAAGGCCGTTGTAAACTCGGCCGTGTTTCACGACAGCCTCGGAGGCCTCTCCTCTCACCTTATTCACCCCCGCCCGGGGGCTAGGAGCGGCGCTCCGTAAGTCTCGGCCGCCGGGCCTTGACACTTGCGTCAAGGCGGCGTGCCGAGAATGAAGCGACGGCGGCGTCTAAGTGACGTCAGCTGCGCATGCGCAAGTTGGCCGGCTCCACCCCGCACATGCGCGGCTGACGTCACAACGGCTGACGGCTCTAACCCGCGCATGCACGGTGGCCGTATTCCCCTCCGCTGCCCCGCAAGACATGGCGGCTTGATCTTGCGGGGCGGTGGAGGGGAAAGAGTGCGTCGCTTTGAGACGCCGGCCCGACAATTGGTGGGCACCGATCGCGGGCCAGTCCCCTACTGAGAACGGCCGTGGTGCTCACTGATGAGCCATCAATTGCACGAGAGACGAGTTGCTATACAAAAGTTAGGCTTTAATAAGCTAGAATTTAGCCCTGCGGTTGTCTACAATAAAATGGACGACCGCCTGGCGTTCCGACTATTTATACCTCGGTATGGAGGCGTGGTTAACTCAGCCTCTCGACCAATCGGAGAGCTGTCACATGACTGGTCTCAACCAATCGGTCGAGAGGCACATGACCGACCAGGGCCAATGGTAAGCCGGTGTTCTGCACCAATGGCAGATAGCTATGCAAATCATATCACCACACTCACTCCCCTCTCCGCCCCCCACAAGCTTAAAAAGGGCCTTTGACGCTCATGTTCACGATGGCAGCGACCAGGTGTGGTTGCCGCCGTCGTGAACTGGTCACGAACGGCAGGCCGCTCGGCCCATGCGGGCCGGAAAAGCGCCGGTCGCCATGAAAAATGACAAGCGGCGATTCTTCCGAGCCGGGGGGTGGGAGAATCGCGGGGCACCAGGGGGGCGTGTCATGAGTCGCCCGGCCCTCCCGCGATTCTCCCATCCGGCGTGGGGAGCGGAGAATCGTGCCCCGAGTTCATAAAGAAGACAATGGCGGAAATTCTTGATATAGACACACCCCCAACTTATTGTGGGAGGTGACTTCAACTGCATGCAGGACCCACGGATAGACAGGTCAAACCCCAAAATAGGGAGGACCTGCAACATGGCAACAGAATTCAGCACATTTATGGAGCAGGTGGGGGCAGTGGACCCATGTAAGTTTACACACCCAGGGGAGAAGATGTTCTTCTTTTTCCAGGTACATAAAGTATACACACGTATAGACTTCTTTGTGGTGGGAAAACCAGTGCTTCCAGGGATAGTAAGAGCGGAATACGCCACGATCATGATCTCCAACCACGCTTGACACTATATTGACATGAGGTTGGAGATGGAGCATGCCCAATGCCCCCCATGAAGGTTGCACACGGCCTTCCTTGCCAACAAGGTTTTCTGCAAGAAAATATGACAGGCCAACAGGTATATTACCAATAACCAGAATGGGGAGGTCTCACCTTCAAAGTTCTGGGAGGTGCTAAAGGCTGTGATTTGGGGAGGGATTATTGCCTATAAAGTACATAGAGACAGGGAGGAGAGGACAGCTAGGCAACAGTTAGTCGATTCCATACTGGAGATTCCATACTCTGCTCCCCCGACTGTAGAGCTTCTGGCGGAGAGGGAAAAGCTAAAACTGGGCTTTGACCTGCTCTCCACGAGGAAAGCAGTGCACCAACTCTGCCAAGAATGGGGGACCTTCTACAAACACGGAGACAAAGCCAGCACAGAGAGAAATAGCACAGATTAGGGACAACAACGGCAAACTTGTAACAGAGCTCGAAAAAGTCAATGATGTGTTTGAGGACTTCTACTGGGGGCTGTATACCTCCGAGCCCCCTAAAGGGGACTTGAGGATGAAGCGGTTCCTCAATGGACTGGACATGCCAGTTTCCGGGGGGGGGGGGGGGGGGGGGGGGGGGGGGGGGGGGGTTGGAAGCAGAGGCTGGAAGCACCACTAGAATTGTGAGAAGGTGTGGAGAGCAATCACTCCATGCAGACGGGGAAGGACCAGACTAATTACCGGTGGATTGCTATAACAAATTCACAATGGCACTGGCCCCGCACATGTGGGAGATGCTCACAGACTCACTAGCAAGGGGCACCTTGCCACCTACATCTCAATCTTGCTGATACCCAAGAAAGACAAAGACCCAACAGAATGCGGGTCTTAAAGACCCATCTCGCTGCTCAATGTAGACGCACAAATACTGGCCAAAATCCTAGCAAGGCAAATGGAGAACTGCATGCCAGAGATCGTGGCAGAAGACCAGACGGGCTTTATTCAGGTAGGCAGCTAATGGCGAACATCAGGCGCCTACCTGGATGATCATCTCCCTGGGCCGAATGGAAGTCCCTCATAGAGGTACTGGAGCAGTTCAAGCTTGGAGCAGGCTTCACAACATGGGTGAAGCATCTATACAGCGCTCCCCTGGCGAACGTGTAGACCAACACCACCAGCTCTAAGTCCTTCTAGCTGCTCAGAGATATGAGGCAGGGATGCCCATTGTCCCTGCTGCTATTTGTCCTGGAAATTGAGCCACTAGTGATCACACTCAGAGTGGCAAAAAACTAGAAGGGGATCTGAAGGGGAGAAAGAGAGCACAGAATCTCGCTCTATGTGGATGACCTGCTACTCTACGTCGCAGACTCTCAAAGCAGCATGGAAGGGATTATGGCGATCTTGAAAGAGTTTAGAGCCTTCTCAACCTGAGCAAAAGATATATATTCCCAGTGAACCAGCAAGAGAGAGGGTCAGAGCTGGAGGAGCTGCTATTTAAACAAGCCCAAAACAAATTCTGTTCCCTGGAGATCCAAATTGCCCACGACTGGACATGGATTTACAAATGGAATCTGGCTAGCCCATGGAGGAAGTAAAAAGAGAAATCCAAGGATCTCCAAAAAAATCTTGCAAAGAATGAGAAGCATGGGTGGCCTGATCGTCCCATACCTGCAATACTACCGCTGGGCAACCACAGCGGAAAGAGTGAGGGGATGGGTAAAGGAACCAGAAACTGAACGGGTAAAATTGAAGGAAACCTTCTGAACAGGGTCATCTCTCCAGCCTCAGGCCACGGCAGAGCTCCTATCCCCACTGGCCACGCTCCAGATGTGGAACCAACGAAGACAACACCTTGTTCTGACCAAAATGTCCACTATGGCGCCTATCTACAACAATCGCAGTTTTTCGCCAGCCAAAATTAACGTCATCTTTAAAACGTGGAGACAGGACAGGGGATACTGCCAGTTGGTGACTTCTACACAGACAATAAACTGACAATGCGAGAAGAACTGACGGAGAGGTTCCAACTGACCAAGGGGAATGAGTTACAACACATGCAAGTCAAAAACTTCCTCCATAGAGAAACCAAAACATACCTACAGGCACCAGGACAATCACGATTAGAACTGTTGAACGCGGGCAACTTAGAGGTGGGGAGAAACTGTGGGGACTTGTATGGGCAACTGTTGGAAAAGGCACGCTCCCCACTGGACCAGACAAGAGAAAAATAGGAGGAAGAACTAGGGCTTGAAATAGGGTGGGGACTCTGGAGTGAAGCACGGAACAGGGCCAACTTCACCTCCACTTGCACGAAGCTAAGCCTAATGCAGTTCAAAGTGTTACAAAGAGCATACTTAACGAGAATCCAAATGAGTAGGTTTTTCTCGGAGTTGGAAAACTAATGTAAATGGTGCCAGGGAGGCCCGACCAACCAATCCCACATATTCTGGGCATGCCGCAGATTTGTCAGTTTCTGGACTGCCTTCTTCAAGGCAATGTCCAAGATTGTGGGGGTGAGGGTGGAGCTGTGGTCAAAAGTGGTAGTCTTCGGGGTATCAGACCAGCTAGAACTCTTTATGGGGAGGGGGCTGACGCTCTCGCTTTGCCTTCCTAATCAGCCACTGAAAGATCCTGCTCAACTGGTGATCAGCAGCACCATCCAAGGCTGCAGACTGGCTGGCCGACCTGTCGGAATTTCTCCAACTGGAGAAAATCAAATTCAAATCCGGGGGTCGAAAGAGAGCTTCCACAAGATGTGGTGGCCATTCGCCAACTTGTTCCAACAGCCAATAAAGCAAAGGGTAGGGGGGACCCACAGAGGAACCACAAACATGAACGAAAGAGAGAAGCGGAGGGGGAAGGGGGAGAAAATAGGGAAGCACAGACGTCGACCAGACCCTACGTGGTAGGCACCATCACCCTCACCCCACAGATCGAAAGTTTGTAAATACAGGCAGCCAAATAAGAGCGACTTATCACTATGTAATATATGTGTTGCATTATGACCCTACTACGTATGATAACGAAAAGTCAATAAGGGAAACATGCCAAATAATAAAAAGGAGAAGAGGGTCAGGAGATTTGGGTTTTAGAGGCTAACTCTAATGTGGGAATTTTGTAAAGTGTAATTGGTTTGTATAGATGTGTTTATTTTTATTTTCATTGTGTCTAAAAGGAAAAACTCATAAAAACATTTACAATAAAAATGTTTGGGTAACAGGTCAGTTAGTGCGAGGGGATCGACTAAAGCACTTTTGAATCTTAAGAAGCCATTTTCCTCGAGGCCAGGAACCAGAAGAAAGAATAATCATCCTTCAACTGCTTTAAATCACCTCAACACAGTGGGCGCGAATCTCCGGCCCCGTTGGGCTCTTGCTTGAGTGCAAAGCGGCAGGTGAATGCCAGGAAAGCCCTCCAGCAAGCCTCCTGACAGGCTCTGCGCCTTGCGTGACTCTCCGGAGCCCTGCAAGATGTCGGAGTTGGATACCCGCCACAAATGGGCGTTACAGAATGACGCTCACGTACGTAGGCCATAAACCTACTTACGACCTACCTGCGCAGGATGCAACGGCCTCCTTCGATTTACCAGCCTCCTCAGGCAGGCTACAGCCGGGCGCCGATCAGTGCTGGCCCACACAAACGGGCCACCAGAGACCACAGGGTGGTCAGGGTCAGTGCAGGGTGCTCCTTGGCATGTGGGCACTATGGCACTGCCCAGCTGGTGTTTTGACCCTGCCAGCAGGAGCTCAGCCTCGGTGCCAGAGTGGCAGTGAAAGGGTGCCAGAGTGCCAGGGTGGCATTGCATGAGCCAGGGGTTGAGGGGGGCCTTGCCCATAAAATGAGGATGGAGGTGGAGTTTGAAGGGTGGGAGAGTGGAGGGCAGGTAAGTAGGGACCTCCGGGAGGTTGGGGAGGGTGATGGGTGGGGCTCCTGGAAGAGAAGGGGTGCTGTAAGGGTGCTTGGGGGGAGGGCGCCTGAAGAGGGGACACACCCAGGGACTCCATAGTGGGGTGTCCTCACTTGGGTCTCCCCTTGTGGATGTCCTCCATAGTGGGGTAGTGTCCATGTGTGTGGGGGATGACATTGCCCATGGGTTGGGGGTAAGCTCACTGAGAGATCCGGGCACATTTCAAAATGGCGGCCTGATCTGAGTTCAGCTCCCCAGTGCTAAAAAAAATTCTAAGTGTCGCCTAAACCGGTGAGAAACTCCTCAGGACCCAAAAAAGTGACTAAATGTCATTGAATAGCGGTGGGGAACTCATTGGGAGATCCGGCAGGAGACTCACTGAAAAACCTGCCACAAATTAACTTAGAAATCTTTTAGGAGAATCGGGCCCAGAATCTACAAGGGGCATGGAGCCCAGCCTAAAACTACTCAAGGTATCAATCTACAAGATGTGCACGGTGTGGTGAAACACTGTGTACACCTGTATTAGGGGATGTAAGGTAGGACCTGCACTACAGGTTCGCCGGTAGCCCCTGCCGGCTGGCTCCGCCCACTAGGAGCTGTATAAATATGCGTGTCCTCCATTGATCTGCCATTTCGCCAGCTGCAGTAGAAGGCCACACATCTGACTGCAATAAAGCCACGGTTGTACCCAATCTCAGTCTCCGTGCAATTAATCGTGCATCAATTTATTGCAGTCAGATTTTCAACGAAATGGATATCAGAACCAAACCAGATCGCCTGCAGCTGGATCCGCACTCGCCCGATGCCAGAAAGGACTTTAATCACTGGCTAGCTTGTTTCGAGGCTTATATCAACGCAGCGACCCCCACGCCGACGGAGGATCAGAAGATACATGTCTTGTATTCCAGGTTGAGCTCAAGCGTGTTCCCTTTGATCTGGGACGCCCCGAATTACGCGGAAGCCATGGCACTCCTAAAAGAAAACTACGTGTAGAGAGCGAACACGATCTTCGCCAGGCACGTACTCGCCACTCGCTCTCAACTCCCTGGTGAATCCATCGAAGACCTCTGGCGGGCCCTAATCCCACTCATCCGGGACTGTGACTGTCAGGCCATTACGGCCACCAAACATTCTAATCTCCTCATGCACGATGCGTTCGTGACGGGGATTGGGTCGGACCACATCCAACAATGGCTGCGGGAAGGGGCCACGCTCGACCGAGCGGAGACAAATACTTTAGCGCTCTCCATGACAGTCGCATCCCGTAATGTCCAGGCCTACCCCCCTCGACGCGCGGCCCATCTGTCCTACCCATCCTGGACCCCGCAAACGACACCCCCAGCTGCTGCCCCGCCTAGCCAATACCCCTGCGCCACACGCCAATCCGCGCACCCTGGGGGTCCCAGCTGCTACTTCTGCGGCCAACAGAAGCATCCCCGCCAACGCTGCCCGGCCCGCGCTGCCACTTGCAAGTCCTGTAGCAAAAAGAGCCACTTCGCAGCAGTGTGCCGGCCCGCGCAGCCGCCGCTATCTCCCCCTCCCCCCTGCCAAACGCGCAATGGGTGCCGCCATCTTCTCCTCCCGGGGCCATGTGCGGCCAGTGGGCGCTGCCATCTCCTCCCCCTCAGTCCACGTGCGGCCCATGGGCGCCGCCATCTTGCCCAGCGCCACCAACGTGTTGTCTCATGAGCACCGCCATCTTGTCCCGCCCCCGCAACGTGCGCCCCATGGGCGCCGCCATTTTGTTCCCCACAGGACCTCCGGACGCTGCCATCTTGTCTTCCCCACGGGGCAAGAACGCCAACTACATCCCTCGATCTGGGTCGCTGATGCTCTCCATCCAAAACCTCTGACGACCACCCGCAGCTTGCCTCGATGACGCTGGACCAGTCTCGTCCACACAACCTGGCCACCACTTCGACAATGGTGAAAATCAACGGCCACGTGACCTCTTGCCTGCTGGACTCTGGGAGCACCGAAAGCTTCATACATCCAGATACGGTAAGGCGCTGCTCCCTCGCAGTTCACCCCGCCAATCAACGGATCTCCCTGGCCTCCGGATCCCACTCTGTCCCGATCCGAGGATTCTGTACGGTCACGTTCACAGTCCTGGGCGTAGAATTCAGCGGTTTCTGTCTCTACATCCTCCCCAACCTCTGCGCTGCACTATTGCTGGGTCTGGATTTCCAGTGCAATCTCCAGAGCCTCACCCTCAAATTCGGCGGGCCCCTACCTCCACTCACCGTTTGCAGCCTTGCGACCCTCAAGGTTGACCCCCCCTCCCTCTTTGCCAATCTAACTTTGGATTGCAAACCCGTTGCCACCAGGAGCAGACGGTACAGCGCCCAGGACAAGGCCTTCATCAGGTCCAAGGTCCAGCGGCTGCTTCGGGAGTGTATCATCGAGGCCAGCAAATAGCCCCTGGAGAGCCCAAGTGGTAGTAGTAAAAATGGGGGAGAAACACAGAATGGTTGTGGACTACAGCCAGACCATCAATCGGTACACGCAGCTCGATGCGTACCCCCTCCCATGCATATCTGAAATGGTCAATGAGATTGTGCAGTACCGGGTCTTCTCAACAATTGACCTGAAATCCGCCTACCACCAGCTCCCCATCCGTAAATCGGACCGTCCATACACTGCCTTCGAGGCGGATGGTCGGTTCTATCACTTTCTTAGGTTTCTCTTCGGCGTCACTAACGGGGTCTCAGTTTCCCAAAGGGAGATTGACCGAATGGTCGAAGGGTACGGTTTGCGGGCCACGTTTCTGTACTTAGATATTGTCACCATCTGCGGCCATGATCAGCAGGACCACAATGCCAACCTCGCTAAATCCCTCCGCACCGCCACTCTTCTCAACCTTACGTATAATAAAGAGAAGTGTGTGTTCAGCACGACCCACTTAGCCATCCTCGGCTATGTAGTCCAAAATGGACTTCTGGGGCCCGATCCCGACCGCATGCAACCCCTCATGGAGCTCCCCCTCCCCCACTGCCCCAAGACCCTCAAACACTGCCTGGGGCTCTTTTCGTACTACGCCCAGTGAGTCCCAAACTATGAGGACAAGGCCCGCCCATTCATACAGTCCACTCAATTTCCCCTCGCGGCCGAGGCACAACAGGCCTTCGTCTGTATCAGAGCAGACATAGCCAAGGCCGGGATGCAGGCAGTAGACGAGACACGCTTCAGCTGTCGCCCTTGCCGCCACTCTAAATCAGGCAGGCAGACCCGTGGCATTCTTTCCCCGCACCCTTCATGCCTCTGAAATTTGGCACTCATCTGTCGAAAAAGAGGACCAAGCCATCATTGAAGCTGTGCGGCATTGGAGGCATTACCTGGCTGGCAGGAATTTCACTCTCCTCACTGACCAACGGTCGGTAGCCTTCGTGTTTAACAACACGCAACGGGGCAAGATCAAAAATGATAAAATCTTGCGGTGGAGAATCGAGCTCTCCACCTATAATTACGAGATTTTGTATCGCCCCGGCAAACTCAACGAGCCCCCAGACGCCCTCTCCTGAGGTACACGTGCCAGCGCACAAGTAGGCCAACTCCGGGCCCTGCACGACAGCCTTTGTCACCCGGGGGTCACACGACTGTACCACCTCCTCAAGGCTCGCAACCTGCCCTACTCCGTCGAGGAAGTACGGACAGTCACCAGAGACTGCCAGGTCTGTGCAGAGTGCAAGCCGCACTTCTACCGGCCGGACCGTGCGCACCTGGTGAAGGCTTCCCGCCCCTTTGAACGCCTCAGTGTGGATTTCAAAGGGCCCCTCCCCTCCACCGACCGCAACACGTATATTCTCAGTGTGGTCGATGAGTACTCCAGATTCCCCTTCGCCATCCCATGCCCCGATATGATGTCTGCCACAGTCATCAAGGTCCTCAACACAATCTTCGCTCTGTTCGGTTTCCCCGACTACATCCACAGTGACAGGGGATCCTCATTCATGAGTGATGAGCTGCATCAGTTCCTGCTCAGCAGGGGTATCGCCTCCAGCAGGACGACCAGCTACAACCCCCGGGAGAATGGGCAGGTGGAGCGGGAAAACGGGATGGTTTGGAGGGCCATCCAGCTGGCCCTTTGGTCCAGGAACCTCCCAGCCTCTCGCTGGCAGGAGGTCCTCCCTGATGCACTACACGCCATCCGGCCACTACTGTGCACCGCCACAAATAACACACCCATGAAAGTCTTTTTACCTTCCCCAAGAAGTCCACATCCGGGGTGTCGCTCCCGACTTGGCTCGGAGCTCCAGGACCGGTCCTGCTCCGTAGGCACGTCTGACTCCACAAGGCGGACCCCTTGGTGGACAGGAGACACTTGCTCCACGCCAACCCCCAGTATGCCTACGTGGAGTTCCCCCCGACGGCCGCCAAGATACTGTCTCCCTCCGGCACCTGGCACCGTCAGGTTCCAGCCAAACACACTTCCCCACCCACCCGCCACCCTCCCCTCCCCCAGCACTCCCAACATTAACCCCACCAGGTCCATCCCTCCTTCTCCTGCCCACGCAAGAGGACGAAGAAGATTTCAGCACGCTCCCGGGGTCATCTGACTGCAGGCCAGCACCAGCACCGCCAGCACCAACGTCGGTGACACCAGAACCGCCAGCACCGCCAGCACCGACATCGCCGCCACCGTTACATCGCTCCCAGCGAATCGTCAAAGCACCGGATCGACTGAGCCTCTGACGGGCACCGGACCGTCAAAATGGACATTTATTTTCTTTCCCCACTCACTTTATAAGACACTGTACATAATTCGCAACATTGTATATAGTTCCACACCACCCCCGCCGGACTCATTTTTAACAGGGGTGAATGTGGTGAACCATTGTGAACACCTGTATTAGGGGATTTAAGGTAGGACCTGTACTACAGGTTCGCTGGTAGCCCCTGCCGGCTAGCTCCGCCCACTAGGAGCTGTATAAATATGCATGTCCTCCATTGATCTGCCATTTTGCCAGCTGCAGTCGGAGGCCACACATCTGACTGCAATAAAGCCACAGTTGTTCCCAATCTGAGCCTCCGTGCAATTGATTGTGCATCACGTGCCTTTTACAGTCATTGTACTTAAACAGTTAAAACTTTCACTGAACTGGCAAGTCTCTTCTTCAAAGAAACACCAGGTGCTGTCTAAAGGAGGTTTGGGAAAAGAGAGGGGTCCTTCTGCATCCCCTTCTCCCTGGATTAAATGTAGCTGAAATTTATGAACTTCTAAGAGAGTAAGGGACTCTGTTCAAAGCCGAATGTGCGCGGTGGCCGGGAAAGTGCAACAGTTACTCTGTGGTAGAAGGTACGGGAGCAGGAAGTGTCAGAAAGGGCGCGCGGGGTTCCGGGACGAACTTGGGGAATTCGGAGCCGCGCGCTGGAGCCCGGGAACGCGGGCGCGCGCGGGGAGGGCGGAGCCCCAGCTCGAGAGCCCCGGCAGTGTGCAGCGAGAGACAGACGCGGAAGTGAATGGAGACCTGTTGACCAAATGCTGTTAACCCTGAGTGAATGAAGTGGGGCAGCGGAGAGCCGGCTGGACACAGGTACGTGGGCCGGGGATTGATTGGTATCCAGTGGAAGGCTGTACCTTGATTCAGTGGAACCTTTTTAGACTATGTTACAATAGACAGGCACGTCGCAAATTCAAGTTCAACAAGTCACAGCTAACAATTTTATCGCAAGCTTCATTTTGTGAAGGGCATTTTTCCCGATATAGTTTGCGGAAAGCATTGTAACGGGTATTTGTTTCCGAGAAGTATGTAAGCTGTGCAGGCTTGGAATTGTTACCGTCGTTTATTTTAAAAGATGTACGCAGTTGTTAGCCACTGTATTGTCTTAATTGGAGGGAGATTTAAGATCGTCCATACGCACACTGTAGTAATTCGAGTGAAATTCTGGAGTCAAATTGATTTTCCTCCCGTGATAAATGTTCGAACCAACCCCCGCCCAAACTAGTTTTCACAGCAGCCAGAATTAATTTTTCTAGGGTCATGGTACTTGTGTTGATTGCCTTGTATTACTTTACAATACAAGGAACATTTGGGGCATTTAGCTTCTTGCTACAGTTGGTAAGTATGATAGAATTAATTCTGCATATAACATTTTCGAACATGATGGCAAATATTTAGTCTGCAGAATGCTTTAGTGCAGGTGATCAGAAAATGAATGATATACAAATATTTAAGATTTTTAACAACTATTTACAAGGGTGCCTAACGGTATACAGTGTATTTATACATTGCGATATGTTAGGATCTTGCTAGAATTTTAATTCGGTTTTGGGAGTCCAACCTGTTACAACCTGTGCAATATAAATGAGCAATTTGCACTCTCCATGAAGGGCATTGTGTTGATCAAATTGGTTACGTAAATAAGATTTTATATATATATATATATTGTCTGATACAGTTGAACCAATTATGAACAAATTAATACCTGGTTCTATTTTTATAGTAGAGGAAGAGGCCAAACATCAGCAATATAAAGGCAGAACTAAGTCAAGGGAGGAATTTAATGTTTTTAATACAAGACTGAAATAAGCAAAGGCCCTTGGGTGATCCAGTAGAATCGCACCCTGCCAATGTTTTACCATGCCTGATGGACTTGCATCATTGAGTTGGTTTTGAATCTGAAGTTTGGTGCCCCATTGGGCTTTGGTGACATACCAGGTAATTTATTTAACTAGTAGGCATTTAGAACGCATTTTGGTGACGTACCAGGTAGTCTCTTTATCCAGTAGGCAGTTGGAACACAAATTGATTTAACTTTTGATGGACAACTATATGTAATGATGTTCACAAGTGTATATTTTTTTATTTTTGTATGGGTCTCCATTTGGCTGTCATATCCAAGTACGGATAGAACATGCTGAGGGGGTGGCCTGTTTGAAATCTAATAAAGTATAGAAGAGAAGAGAGACCTGCATTTATATAATTTTCTTCATTACCGCCAGATGCTCAAATTGCTTAGCAGCCGGTGAAGATTTTTTTGAAGTGTAATCACTGTTCTAATGTAGGAAATGCGGCAGTTAATCGGCACCACACAAACACACTCAAACAACAAGGTGATAATGACCAGATGATTTGTTTTTTTTTTTTGGGATGTTGATTGACTCACTATAATTCCTCTACTTAAATAGTGCCATGTAAGGGAGGGCTTGATGAGATAGATGTAGCGGAGGCATTCCCATTTATGGGAGAATTCAAGTTAGCCATAAATACAAGATGGTCATTAAATCCAAGAGAGAACTCAGGAGAAACTTACTCCAAGTGATTTGAATACTGAACTCCATGCAACAAAGAGTAGCGTTGATGTATTTAAGGGAAAGTGCGATTTTATATATACTCGAGGGAGATGGGAATAGCATGTTTTGCTGAACAGGGGTGTTGGGAAGCTTGTGTGAAGTACAAAGATTTGCATGAGGCTTTGTCGAATGAGCAGTTTCTTTGCTGCATTAAGTGAGGGATTAATTTCAGCCACGTTACTGTGGGACATGTGAGAACAGAGACTAATTGAAAATGGGAGGTCAGGTGGCTTTACCATCTTCCTTTCTGTTAGAGCTTCAGTGATGGAGCTTCCGAAGTAGAGTAGAATTCCATGTTCCAGTATAGTGTAGGCCGGGGAATAGGGGAGGAAAATTACTTGTATAAAGATACAATTTATCATAGGTGTATTGAGATTCTTTAACACATTGAACTCAAACAAATAACTGATTAAATATCGTACTTTCCTAGAGAACATGATGAACTGTGCTCAATCCTTATTTTTTTCAAATGTGTAGCTGTGCAATATGATTTTGTGTGTTTCACTGAAGCCATATTCTGTTGTAAATATAGTAAATACTTGGCAAGCTTCAGCTCTATGATTGCACATGTGTCTGGTCATGAAGGAGAATCATGTTAGAACTTCAGAGAGTGCAATTGGCTCCTAACACAAATCTGACACCACAAGACTACGTATTTGGACATTTGAGAGGATTACTTTTACCTTGGAGCTCAGCGACACAGTCCTTTCCATCTTTGGATTGTACCGATTTTCATAATACTTGAAGAGTCATTCAAAACCGCGAGTTATCAAAAAGGTTGAGTATAGTGCTGGTAAGCTTACTAGGAGGGGAGACTTTATATTTTGCTTTGGCTTTATTGCTTTCGCTCAAGGGAAGCTAATATGTAGTCTCCCAAGCTAACTTGCAACTTAGCTCCTAATTGAAAGCATTCTGGTCTCTAATTTTAGACTGGTTATATAACAACGAAAAAGAAAATGCTCCCTCTATTTGCTGGACTTGTTTGCGCACCTTGCATAAAAAAGGTGAACTGAGAATTTTTAACAACTCTTGAAATGGTAGTTTATTTTGATTTATAAATGGCAAGTTTGGTAATCTAGCCTTTTCTCTCATATCTTGTAAGCTTTATTTCTGTTCTCCATCCCAGATTACTACCTTTGAGACTGGAGGGATAATGGCTCTATGTCACTCTAACCAATGTATAAATTGTAATAATTAAAGAATAAGACACTTGCCTCTTTAAACTTTTTTAATAGTTTCTAATAGCCAGTTATAATGCAATACCATTTTGCTTAATTTCATAGGGAATCAATTTTGGGTTTAATTTGTTGAGCCAAATGTTTCAATAAGGCCGATGGGGTTCTACGAAAAGGAATGTGAAGCGATTTGGAAGTTTTTCTGAATGGCCCACATCCAATAATAAAACTCCACAAGAAGAATGGTTTATGATAAAGATTTCAAAATTCATATTTATTTATTGGAAATATGCATATGGGTGGCACGGTGACAGTGGTTAGCATTGCTGCCTGACAGTGCCAGGAAACTGGGTTCAATTCCAGCCTTGGGTGACTGTCTTGTGTGGAGTTTGTATGTTTTCTCCATGTCTGCATGGATTACCTCCCAGGTGCTGCAGTTTCCTCCCACAGCCTAAGCGGGTTAGGTGGATTGGCCATGGTAAATTGCCCATAGTGTCCAAAATGTTAGGTGGGAGTATGGGGTTCCAGCGATAGGGTGGGGGAGTGGGCCTTGGTGGGGTGCTCATTCAGAGTGTTGGTGTAGATTCGATGGGCCGAACGTCCTTCTTTTGCACCATAGGGATTCTATATTTTAATTTATTGGTTACTCTTACAAAAGACTTGTTAACATGGATATTACATCAGCTGTGGAGCTAGTTGTTCTATCTGTTTCATTTGACATTGTCAATCAAAAGTGGTTTTAGGTGTTAAAGCTGTGTATTTCTTGAAAAAAAAATTTGTAATTTGTTCAATTGCTTTTTTCGTGATCAACTACACACATTTAATATCACCAGCTGTGATATGGTTTCACTTAGTGGTTTGCCAATGTGCATGTGTAATGGAGACTGGAGGTGGACTGTCAGTGATCAAAAGTAGATTATTTCTTTTTGAAGCAGAACAAATGGCAGAACATTGATTAATGCCTTGTGTAAAATGCATCCAAATCATTATGGAGCAATGGCAGGTGATTGAAACTAACTAAAACTAGGTATTTTGAAACCTGTTTGGCATAAGCAGTTGCTGATATCTCGTCTTTCAACTTAGCTGTCAGCTTAGCTGACATTTAGTATCATTTTTGTCTCTAAATTTAGACCGGATATATAATTACAAAAAAAAATCCTTTTATTTGCTGGGCTTGTTCACGCAGCTTGCACAAAAAGTGAAATTGAAATTTTAAATTAAATATTACATTAAGTGCTTTTTTGTTTAGATTTATCTTGATATCAATTGCAATGCACTTTTCTCTGACTTGTAAGTTTTGGTTCTGCAATATTTATGTTGTCCATCCCATGTCTCTAATGAGACTAGGTCTGGAAATTACTCCATGTCACACATTAGTGAGAATATAAAGTGTACTAATTTGAATCCATTTTTTAACAATAATTATTAGTGTCACCAGAAGGATTACATTAACACTGCAATGAAGTTACTGTGAACATCCCTAGTCGCCATACTCTGGTACACTGAGGAAGAATACAGAATGTCCAATTTGCCTAACGAGCACGTCTTTTGGGACCTGTGGGAGGAAACCGGAGCACCCAGAGGAAACCCACGCAGACACTGGGCGAACCTGCAGACTCTGCACAGACAGTGGTCCAAGCTAGGAATCGAACTCGGGTCCCTGGCGCTCTGAAGCACCAGGCCTAATCTCTGTGCTACCATGCCACCCTACTAATCTGAATCCTATAATGTAATTTCAAAGTATTTAAGTTTCTTGGCTTTAGAAGATTGTCATGTAAGAGCCATCCTCATTTGACATCACCTGACCCTGTCCTGTCAGTACATTCAGTAAATTTAGTGGAAGACCTGTTTCATACTATGTTGGTCTTTGTAGGATTGATTATTCTTCTCAGATTCATCAGGACAAGTTAGATGCATAAATTCAGTATAACATTTGTAACTAATTTTTGGGGGACTCAATTAAATATGTTGCTGTGGTTGAGCATTCATTAACATCCTGTGGTCTGTAGTTGGTGTCTTCTGCTAAATTTGGAAAATACCTTGATTTCTTAAAAATACTGAATATTCTTGCATCCATCTAAGAAATATTATGGCCATACCACATCTTCTCGATTGGCAGAGCATGGGAAGTCATCTTTCCATCGCCATATTTCAAAATGGATATTGTATATGGATGAGCTCATAGGGTCCTAGGTTCGATTCCCGACTTGGGTCACTGTCTGGGCAGAATCTGCAAGTTCTCCCTGTGTCTGTGTGGGTTTCCTCCGGGTGCTCCAGTTTCCTCACTCAAGCCCCGAACGATGTGCTGTTAGGTAATTTGGACGTTTTGAATTCTCCCTCAGTGTACCCGATCAGGTGCCGGAATGTGGTCATTGCTGTGTTAATGAAAACCTACTTGTGGATTACTATTAACAAACCAGGAATAAATATTTCACTGTGACAATTTTTTCTTTTATTGTTCTTTGAATATATTCTCCTTCTTGTACCCTTCTCTGTTCTCCACAATCGCCTTCGCTCTGCCAAATATTTCAATTATGGGACAATGGTCCCTACCCCAAGATATTTTGAGGATGAGTTACTTTGGGGAAAAAATGGATTGTTATAACAAAAATGGCTAATTTTGCTTTATTGGAAACAACAAAATATATTTACAAAGCAACTTCAATGCGATGAAACTTCTTGAGGTGCATCACAGGAGCATGACAGAGCAAAGTCTGACACTGCACCGCGTTATTAGAACATGCAGTGCAGATGGAGGCCATTCGGCCCATCGAATCTGCACTGACCCACTTAAGCCCTCACTTCTACCCTATTCCGGTAACCCAATAACCCCATCTAACCTTTTTGGTCACGAAGGGCAATTATCATGGCCAATCCACCTAACCTACATGTCTTTCAACTGTGGGAGGAAACTGGAGCACCCGGAGGAAACCCACGCAGACACTGGGAGAACGTGCAGACTCCGCACAGACAGTGACCCAGCGGGGAATCAAACCTGGGATCCTGGCGCTGTGAAGCCACAGTGCTATCCACTTGGGCTACCGTGCTGCCCAAACGTCAGATGACCAAAAACTTTAAAGATTTTAAGGAGTGCTTAAAGGAGGAAAGTGAGTGTATTTATATCGCGTAAGGTACAAAATCCCCCTTCCACGGATAAAGCTTTTCCATCCTTCATGGGTGGTGTCCCAGGAGTTCCCAGCATCTTAATTCCCTCCTAAATAACCATGAAGATCTTAACGCTGTCCAAGTGTTTAGAGCTATGCTAAATCTTCATTAATATCTAAGAAATTGTTGGTTTGCAGTGTAGCATGTGTTCAGTAATGTCCTGTAGCCTGAAAAGTCACTTTTTTTTTGTTTATGCAGCAAAATCTGTTACATTTAATTTTTTTAGTAAGTTGCCGTGTGCAAAAAAAAAAACCCGCTAAATGAACAAATAGTTCCCACCCAGTGAAATATACACACAATATATAGTATGAACTTGAGTCTAATTTCTTTAAGGTGAGCCAGTGCATGCCCTAATGGAACATATTTTCCCTTCTAAATCAGACTAGTCTGAGTAAATGGCCAAACCTCCTCAGACAGAACCTTCCAAACCGCTGGGCTTCTTGCATCTGGAACGGCACAGGTAGCAGACACCCCCACCACTATTTGGAGGTTCCCCTCCAAGCCACTCACCATCCTGATTTGGACAGGGCTAAATCGTTGGCTTTGAAAGCAGACCAAGGCAGGCCAGCAGCACGGTTCAATTCCCATACCAGCCTCCTCGAACAGGCGCTGGAATGTGGCGACTAGGGGCTTTTCACAGTAACTTCATTTGAATTCTACTTGTGACAATAAGTGATTTTCATTTTCAAATATATCACTGTTCCTTCACTGTCACTGGGTCAACATCCTGGAATTTCCCTTACTAACAACACTGTGAGTGTCCCTACACCACATGGACTGCAACGGTTCAGGAAGGCAGCTCACCACCACCTTCTCTCAGCCAATTGGGGTTGGGCGATAAATGCTGGTCTAGCCAGCGGCATTCATATCCGCCAAATGGGATTTGGGTATTATGTAATTCTCAGCATTATTTTTATTGGTTTAGGTGAATGAGCAAAGGCAAAGAATGATGAAGAAACACTCTACGACATGTGATGAGGATGGCACTCTCTGCTGCTGTGAGTACATTAATCACCATGGAGAGAAATCGCACATACTGGCCAGCTGCTGTGACTGTGTAGATCTGGACGAGGCCTGCGACAGGTCAGTGATAATGTTAGTGATGTCAGTTTTTAATTTTAGGTAATTGATTATACTGGTCTAAAGCAAGCATCTTGCGTCTCTTCCTTTCACGTTCAAATAAAGTTATGACAAGCCTGAAGAGAGTGGATTGCAAATACAATAAATTATGTAGTTAATTTGCCCTGCCTCAGTTTTGAACCCAGTGCTAAGTAGATTTTAAATGAACAATCTTGAAACAGCAGAATTAAAACCTACAAAGGTACTTTATTTGATGGTAAGTAAAGAAACACATGATAACAAACTCGGTGGGTTAATTGTGCAATACAATCACTTGCCATTTCCCTTTAGGTTCTGTTTGGAAATCTGAATTAAAATTTGCTTACAATTCGTTGTCCTAAATATTTGAAGGTGTCCAAAATAATAGGTGTCTAAAATATGGGCCTATGTCTAAGGATGTTTTTTACTAAGCCATAATAAAAATAATAATCGCTTATTGTCACAAGTAAGCTTCAATGAAGTTACTGTGAAAAGCCCCTAGTCGCCACATTCTGGCGCCTGTTCAGGGAGGCTGGTACGGGAATGTTGTTTAACATTTTAGCATCAATTTGACCCTTTGAGAATTAAATTGAGTACACAACTAGTAGCAATGTTTTGTTGGAATTGAATTGGTTTCAGCCATTTAACCAGAATACAAACAAAAATTGAATATTATTTGAGCATAAAATAAAATCCTTGTTAAAGGGAAAAAAGAAGGTTTTGTATTTATTGGGCACTTGTTATCACCACCAGATGTCTCGATGTTTCAGTGAATAAAGTATTTTTGATATGTAGTCACTGGTGTAATACTGTATCGGAAAAGCAGCACCATTTCCCCATCAAACAGCAATGTGATAATGACTAGATATTCTCTTCTTTTTTAAAATGTTGATTGGACAATAAATATTGGCAGGATACGAGGGATACCTCTTCTGTCCAATCTTTAAAAAATGGCCTGAGATTTGTTTATCCACACAGACCAATGCGGCCTTGGCTTAACGTCTTATCCAAAAGATGGCACCTCCGACAAGGCAGCACTTCCTGCACTGAGGTGTCAACACAGGTTTCTGCTCAAGCTCTGGATTGAGACCTAAACCCAGAATCTTCTGACTCAGGAGAGGTGCTATCAACTGAGCCATGGCTGATGGAGCCTTCCTCTTACCCTTAGTGTTAAAGAAGGTGCTACAAAGTTTCAGGTCTGTTTTCGGTATTTTCAAGTATAGCAGTGTTAAGTGGACTGAATCTATTATGTTCAGCAGAGTGCTCATAATACCCAATATCTAATTGAGTTTGTTAGCATTCAACCTCCAATGGTTCACAAGAGCAAGTTTTGGGCAAGAACAAGACATTTGATGAATTATATGGCACAGACTTTACTGAATGAAGCCTTGCGTGATCAACCCAGCTAGATGTTGGAAAAACTTTCAGTTTCTGTATCTTTCAAGCTCTCTGAAAAACTACTAAAGTCCAAGCTCCTTTATAGATCATAATTTTCCTGCCTCAAAAGAAAATATCATATAAAACCTCATGCCTGATCTATTCACAAACCCGTTTGTGTTTGAGGAATGTAAATACCAACTACTTACAAGACTTCCTGACACTGTTGTTAAAGAGTTGGTTTAGTAACCGTTGTCTTTCTAGACTATTGTTCATAGATCCTTCTATCTAATTGTTTATTACCCTAAACACTAAAGTTACATCTTAATCACCAGTCCTTGACTTCATTACTGTTACAGATTTCATGATAGCAGAGTGGTTACCACTGTTAATTCATGGCGCCAGGGACCTGGGTTCGAATCCTGGCTTGGGCCACTGTCTGTGTGGAGTCTGCACGTTCTCCCTGTGTCTGTGTGGGTTTCCTCCCACAAGTCCCGAAAGACGTACTTGTTAGTTGAATTGGACATTCTGAATTCTCCCTCCCTGTACCTGAACAGGTGCCGGAGAGTGGCGACTACTAACTTCATTGCAGTGCTAACGTAAGCCTACTTGTGACACTAATAAAGATTATTATTATTATTTCCAAATACAGCACGTATTTCCTACAATGCTACAATAGTGAATGTAGAAAACAAGTTATGCTGCCTTCTGAATTGGCTCCATCGTGTTTCTCATCTGTTCGCTGTCCCTTGGTGCTTTAATCTGAAAACTAATGCGAGTATGCTGATGACCCATCGCTCCATCTCATCACCACCTCTCTCAACCTCTCATGCTCTCTAAATTGGCAAACTGCTTGTTTGCCATCCAGTGTGGGATTCCTCCCACAAGTCCCGAAAGATGTGCTTGCTGGTGAATTGGACATTCAGAATTCTCCCTCTGTGTACCCGAACAGAAAGAGACCTTGTAGCTTACCAACTTAGGACAGGATCAGAACAGATGTATAGTTAACCGGCCCCCAAGAACAGTGCTCAAACGTATCCTCCAACCCAGAGAAAAATTTGTTCATTCTTGCTTTAGTCAGATGCATCCTGTATAAAACATTGAATTGAGTCAAACTTAGCTGAGCATATGAAAACGTGGAAGTGACCTTGTGAAGTGCCTCACTCCTCACCTCACCATTAGGAATGGGACCCAATTCACCCTCCCATTTCGTCTTCACTTCACGCAATGTATCAGACTCCATTGAAAGCATGTAGCTGTAGATGTGCGAAATAGTCTCCGTCAAATCCAGCCAAAGCCAAAATCATCTTCAATAGGAAAGAGAGTGGCGCCAAGGGAAAGGAGGCCTTGCTCGAAAAACTGTAAACTTGACAAGAGTGGAACCAGTGGTGGAATTTCTCTGCTGCTCAACTCTTGCTGCCTTCATCAATCGCGCTTTATAGGATATTATTTCCCCCCTAAGGACCACCTTAAGGGCCTCCCATAGCGTTGGAGTTGAGATTGACTCCGTTTTAGGAAATTTTATATATAGTCCAGTCCTCAATGGCTGTGGACATGTGCTCACAGATGTTCTTATCCTCCAGCAACATTGTGTCTAACCTCCATGGCGGATGGTAGGAGGGGCTTGATCCAGCGCCAAACCAACAAGTGCAGGGCATGGTCCGAAATCACAGTTGCTGAGAACTTGGGTCTTTCCTTCCTTCAATGGTGGTGACTATCTACCACGAAAATATCAATTCGCGAATAAAGCCGATGAAGATGCGAGAAAAATGAAAATGAAAAACCTGTATCGCCTGGGTGCAAAAATCACCAAGGATCTACCCCCCGCCCCCATCTACTCCATGAAAGACAACAAAGTCCTGCCTACGCCTAACGGAAGTCAAGATTTGGGCTTGGAGTGGTCCAGCCTAGGGTCGAGGACACAGTTTGGGTCCCCACCCAAAATAGGCTGATTCGAGTCTAAATCTGGGTGGAAGGTCAGCAGAGTATTAATAAAGTTGGTGGTGTCCAATTCGGGGCCCAGACATTAACCTTAACCACTGGGGTGCCCACCAGAGAGGTACAAACATTAACATACCGGCCAGTGGGGTCGGCCCAAACCTTTTGTGGCAAAAACTGAACCATTTTAGCCATGAATATTGCTGCACCCCTGACCCTACCATTGAATCCCAAGTGAAAAATCTGTCTTACCCACCCCTTCCGAAGCCTTGTCTGGTCTGTGATGCACAAATGGGTCTCTTGCAAAACCACCATCAGAGTTTAAACTCTTAAAGTGAGCAAATACTCTCAACCTTTTTTTTTCATTATATTTTATTCTCCTTTTTCACATTTGTTATCCTGTCCTTGGAAGTGCATAATGAATAATGCCCACGAATTGTAGAACCTCTTCATCCTTCCCCTCAGTTCAAACTTCTTAAGATTTCTTTCCCCCCCCCCCACCCACGCCAGAGCACAGGATGGAGAGGTTGCTCTCCAATCCATCAGGATCCGCCTTCGGGCGATCAACGAGGCGAAGCCTACAACATCTGCCTCCGCACCCGTTTTCAACCCTGGCTGGTCTGCCACCCCGAATATGGTCTCCCGGGAGTCCAGTTTCACATGCACCACTTTAGAAATTACCCTTCAAAACCTCCTTCCAGTAATCCTCCAGCTTAGGACGGGACCAAAACATATGAACGTGATTAGGCCCCTCCCCCGAGGCAGCCACTCTCCGGAGCACCTCACACCAGAACCCCCCCCCTCCATAATATCCTCTCACAACTCTTCCTCCCACTTTGTTTTGATCCCTTCCAGTGGTGCCTTCTCCTCTTCCAAAATAGCTCTAAACCGCCAACACCACCCCCTTCTCCAGTCCCTGTCGTCAGCACCTCCTCCAGCAATGTGGAGGCTGGCTCCACTGGGAAGCTCTGTATCTCCTTTCTGGCAAAATCTCGAACCTGCATGTATCTAAACATTTCCCCCTGCTCCAGCCCATACTTCACTTCCAGCTCTTTCAATCCTGCAAAACGACCCCTAAGAAACAAATCTTTGTGTCTTAATCCCCTTCTCCTCCCATTTCCGAAAATTTTGATCCCACTTCTCTGGCTCAAATCTGTGGTTCCCCCAAATCGGCATTTCCCTTGACCCTGCCCCCAACCCGAAGTGTTGAAAATGAAATGAAATGAAAAATCGCTTAGTGTCACGAGTAGGCTTCAATGAAGTTACTGTGAAAAGCCCCTAGTCGCCACATTCCGCGGCTGGTACGGGAGGGCGAAACTGCCTCCAAATTCTCAATGGATCTATTATTACCGGACTCCCTGAGTACTTCCCCGGGGCTATCGGGAGCGGCACTGTTGCTAGTCCCGACCCCCTGCACAAACTCTCCTCCATTCTGACCCACTGGGAATCAACCCCTCTGACCCAGCTCTGCACCGTCTCCACATTCGCCGCCCAGTAGTAACACATCAGGTTTGAAAGACCCAAACCCCCAGCTTGCCTTCCCCTCTGTAGCAGCACCTTTCTAACTCCGGCCACCTTCACTCCCCAAATGAGCGAAGTGATCATTCCCTCAATCTCTCCGAAAAAAGCCTTTGGCAGGAAAATCGTCAGGCATTGGAAAATAAACAGAAATCGTGGCAACACGTTCATTTTAACCGCCTATACCCGACCCGCCAGTGACAGAGGGAGACCATCCCACCTTGCCAGATCAGCTTTCACACTCCCCACCAAACTAGAAATGTTGTACCTGCAGAGCCCCCGCCCACTTCCGGGCAACCTACATCCTTGGGTACCTAAAGTGAGTCGCTGCCCTACGGAATACCAGCCCCCACCCCCGGCTGAGACACCACAAAATACTCTTGTCCGGGTTTAGTTTGTACCCCGAAAAAGACCCAAACACCCTGAAGCAGCTCCAATATTCCCCCCCCCCCCCCATCGACACACTCGGTTCCGACACGTATAACAGCAAAACATCGGCATATTAAGACACCCTATATTCTATTCACCCCCGCACTATTCCTTTCCATACCCCCGAGCATCTTAATGCGGTGGCCAATGGCCCAATCATGAGTGCAAACACAGGGGGGGTCACAGGACATCCCTGCCTCGTCCCACGGTGGGAAGAAAAGTATCTTGAGCTGATGTTTTTGCGAACGCTTGCCATCGTCTCCTTATATAGTAGCTTTACCCAGTTCACAAATCTTGGTCCAATCCCAAACCGCTCCAGAACTGCCATCGAGTACCCCCATTCAGCCCGGTCAAACTCAGCGTCCAATGCCACAACCACCCCTGTTTCCTTCCCCTTCGCTGGTGCCATAACCACGTTCAATCCCCTTCCAATGTTTGAAAAGAGCTGTCTCCGTCTCTCGAACCCCATCTGATTTTCACCTATCACCTTCAGTGGGCACTCCTCCAGTCTACCCACCAGTACCTTCGTCAATACTTTTGCATCCACATTCAGAAGCGATTATGGGCCTATACGACCCACACTCCATCGGGCCCTTATCTTTTCTGAGCAACAGGGAAATCGATGCCTGCCCCAAGGTTTGTGGCAACACCCCCTTCCCTATTGCCTCTTCAAACATCCCCACCATCGGGGGTGCCAGCTTATCCTTGAATTTTTTATAATATTCCACCGGAAACCCATCCGGCCCTGCCACCTTCCCTGACTGCATCCTCCCAATCGCATCTTTAATCTCCTGCTCCACTATTGCTCCTTCTAATGTAGCCCTGTTCCCCTCCCATAACCTCGTGTACTCCAACCCGTCTAGAAATTCCTGCATCTCACGGTCTCCCCCAGGTGGCTCTGACCTGTACACCCTCATAAAATTCCTCAAAAAATTTTGTTAATCAGATCCGGAGCCACCACCAACTTCCCTATCCCTTACCTGAACAATTTCCCTTACCACTGCCTCCCTCCAGAACTGACCTGCCTTATCTCCATTTTTGTAAACTGCACCCTTGCACTCAGGTGACGCACCGCCTTCCTGGCAGACAGTTGGTCAAAGCTCGCCTGTAGTTCCTTCCTCCTTTCCAGCTTTGCTGGATCTCCATCTTCTGCATAACTCCTATCTACTTCCAACATCTCATATATTACCCTCTGCTGCTCCAATCTCTCCTTTTTGTCCACCCTGGCCTTAAATGAGATCCCCTCACCACTGCCTTTAGAGCCTCCCAGACAACTGCCTTCGACACCTACATATTCCTCAATTACCTTTTCTATTTTGTCACAGAACCCTTGGTCCCCCAAAAGTCCCACATCTAATTTTCACCCTGGCCTCTGCGTTACCCCCTTCTCCAGTACCATATCCACCCAATGCGGAGCATGATCTGACACTGCAATTGCTGAGTATTCCGACCCCGTAACCCCAGCCCAGCAAAGCCTTCCCCACCATGAAAAATGCGATCCGTGAGTATACCTTATGGACTGCTGAGAAAAGCGAGTACTACCGTTACCTCGGGTGCAGAAACCTCCAAGGGTCCACCCCTCCCATTTCCACCATTAACCCAGCCAATGCTTCCCCACCTCTCCTCCGATGGACCAGCGAGCGCGGCCGTGACCTGTCAAAGCTTAGCTCCTGCACCAAGTTCCAGTCCACCCCCCCCCCCCCCTTATCAGTTTGGGGATGGCCCCAAACACCTTTGCGAATCCCACACCGTCCCAATTGGGACCTTATACACTTAACAGTGCCACTAATCTCCCCTCCAGCGCCCCTGTCACAATCGCATATCTACATCCCAGATCTGCCACCACATTCTCCATCTGGAAGCGTATTCTTTTGCTGACCATTACCTCTTGACCGGACCTTCTAACCCCCTCACGTTCCACGTGACTATCCTAACTGGGGATCTCTCACCCCCCCCCCCCTTCTTATCCACCATCATCATACCACCGGGTCCTGCCCCATGAGCCTGACCTGCCCCTATCCATTATTAACATCAAACCCCTTCCCTCCTCTCCCCCTCCCAAAATCCCCCCTACATTTCCTCTTGGAAAAAAAACATCTCCCAGCTTCAATTCCCCCCCCCCCCCCCCCCCCCCCCCTTGCTCGCCTCGTAGGCGCATCAAAACCTGCTAACCAGTCTCCAATGCCTGCAACCCTCCTCTCACCTCACCTCCGTTCACTAGCCGACTTTAGTTAGCTAGCGCGGGTGGCTCTCTTTCCCCCCCCCCCCCCCCCCCCCCCCCAAGTATACCATCCCCTCCCACCCAGTCATCGAAAAAAACAAAAACAGCAATCCAACCCATACAATTCACTAAAATAAGATATAAACGTCGCAACACAGGATGCCAGTCAACCCAACCAATAACTTGAACTCTGTAACAATGTGAAGTGAAGTAAATTACAATACACATTAATAAAAAGAAAGTTATAGCAATTATATATTTTCCTGCTTCCCAATCACAGTCCACAGTCTCTCTTCCAGCTCCGCTCCTCACATCTGGCCCAAGCCTTCTGCCCTCACGAATGCCTCAGCCACCTCCACTGCCTCGAAATAAAAGTCTTTGGTGTTATACGTCACCCTCAGCTTCGCCGGGTATACCGTACCAAATCGCACTCCCTTGATGTACAATGCCGCCTTCACTCGCCCACAAGCCGCTCGTCTTTTTGCCAACTCCACCGTCAAGTCCTGCTAGATCCGAACTCCAGCACCTCGTGCTTCTGCTTCCTCCAGCTTAACACCTTCTCCTTCATGCAGTACTTATGGAAGCAGATAATTACTGCTCTTGGCGGCTCATTCACTTTGGGCTTCGGCCTTAATGACTGATGAGCTCAGTCCAGCTCATACCGGGAGGCGTTCACACCATCCCCCATCAACTCTGCCAACCTCTTAGCGAAGTACTCTGTTGGCCTTGGGCCCTCTGTCCCTTTGGGCAAGCCCACAATTCTCAGATTGTGCTGCCTCGAGCGGTTCTCCAAGTCCTCGAACTTTGCTCTGAGTCCTCTGTTGACCTCCACCACCCTATGCACCTCTTGCCCAATCAAGGTGAGCTGGTCGCTATGCTGCGACACGGCCTCCTCCACTTCCTTCATCTTCTTGCCCTGCTCTCCCACCTCGGCCGATATCTTTGCCATAGCTACCCTCACCGGGGTGATTGCCTCCTCCACCAATGACTTCAATGTGACCACCATCTCCTTCCTCAAAGCCGCCATGTTCCTCGCAAACTACATTTCCAGCTCCACAGCCATCATCTCGGTCATCTTTTCCACCATAAGCAGTGCTGCCCCACCATGCGGTCCGGCATCTGCCATCTTGTCAGCGCTTTTGCTGGTCCTCTCATTCAATGGTGAGCCCGCATTTTCTCCCTTCTTTGACGCTGCTTTTCGCATCTTTCAATGACTTATTATTTTTCCTTTTTTTTTCCTCCTTCAATCTTTTTTTTTAAAAAACATTTTCCTTCAAGAAAAAGAAAAAAAAATATTTTTCACAAACTATCTTTAAAACTTCTTTCTCTTTTTTTTTGTATTCCTCAAGAATTCTCCTGGGACCGTACTTTAGTCTTAAAACATTCTAGCCGGGAGTCACCCGATGTGGAATATCTCTACTACGTCACACCCTGGCTTCGGGCCTGCCGCCTCGTCCTCTGTTTGACTCCGCCCCCACTGCTCCAACCGCCGTGCGCTGGGCCCAACGCCTCAGCTCCAGCCAACCGATATGAAAAATAGTTACAAACAAAAAATACTAAAATCCCATAAACCTTGCGCTCTGAAAGGGAGCTATACATTTTCATAGCAAACAGACCCTCACATGAAACTAAACCCCAAATCTAAGCCCGAACTGTAAAAATTCAACCCAATCAAAAACTGGAAAATACAAGAACAAACATAGAACCCCAAAAATGCACCAATTCTTTATGCCTGTTCCGAGAACCCAAAAACTCAATTACACCGTGCCCAACTTTTTTAACAAAAGAGACCGCCTCTCCTGGTGTGTTGCGTAAATAGTCCTTTCCATCAAAAGTTACTCTTGAGCCAAGCAGGATAGATCACACTGAACTGGACTGCACTTTTATACAGGGTAGCCTTGGCTCCAATGAACGCAGCCCTCTTCTTCACCAGCTGCATTCTCAGGTCTTGGGGAGAACCTGATGGCGTGGCCTTCCCATTTAAAGTCCTGATATTCCTTCGCCTATTCCTGAACCCACTCTTTCTCTTTGAAGCTGTGGAACTTCACTATTGCCACATGCGGTGGATCCTCAGGACGGGGCCTGTACCAAAATGTACAGTGGGCCCGGTCCAACTCTGGAGAGGATGAGTCCACCCTCACCCACAATCTTCTCGCATATATCTGTGAAGTACTCCGTGGGCATTGGGCCTTTCATCCCTTCCGGCAAACCCACCATTCAAATGTTTAGCCTCCTGGACCGATTCGCTAGATCATCTATCTTGGTCTTTAAAGACTTGTTTGCTTGGGCCTGCGAAGCTCACCCCGATACCAGTGAGGTAATCCGATCACTGTGGTTTAAGAGGGTCACTTCCATATCTTTTATCGGGGCCCCAGAGCCACTCAGATAGGCTGAGGCGTTTTCCATTGATTTCTGGAAGTCCTCCGACACAATCCGTTGGTGATTTTCAAGTTTCTTGGTCAAGGTACTTAAAGCACCTCGGCTGTTAGTTGAGTGGCCAGAGCCCCAGAGACTGACTCTGCCATTTTATCTGCCGACACACTCGAGACGTCCGCCTCCGTAGATTAACTTCTATTGTCTACCCTCTTTTCTTTGCCTTTTCAGGGCATTTCAGTCATACAGGATCCGTGTTCCATTAATTATGTGGGCTTTCGAAAGAAAACACCCCCGATACTAAGAAAAAGGGGTAAAAAAGTACAGTACTCTAGCGGGAGCCACTTGCACGTAGGGCACTGGAAGTCCTAACATGGGTATGCATGTTAGTTTGCCACTTGCCACAAAATGATGAGTAACTTAACCTTTGACTGACCTGGTTAATGACACTTAAACTTTTACAGAGGATCATTTAAGAGAATTGTGACATGTCTCACTGACTTGACTGGCCTGTGCGCATTCTGCGATACCTGCAGCTGGCAATTTTTCAAACTTGTGTGTATGCGCTTTGCTTTAAATATAAATTCAATTGCAGAAATTATTTCCATGAAAAGCAAAATGATCAAAGATCCTTCAGTTTGTCAGAAAGAAGGCTTTTCCATTAAGAAAATTAGACCAATTATACATTGGACTGGGCTTTGTCAACAAATGTTGTATTCATAAATGGCTTTGTTTTTGACAAGTATCAAACTTGAGTTCTATTTTTAGACTCCCATGTTTGTCTAATGAAAGTGAAAACCCAGTTAAAAGAAAAATTGCCTCAGCTTGATCTTCCAAATGGCTTTTGACCTCAAAATGTAGCTGAAGACTTTGTTCTACTTTGGCGCAAAAACTAAGCATTTTATATTTGTCTAAGACAAAATAGCTTTCTGTGCGCTTGATAATGTAACCAGAGTATTGCACATCCTACTTCAATGCATTTCTAAGTCCATGGAGATACCACGATTCGTATTGAATTACTAATTCTATTTTGAAATTAGTTTTAAGCTATCAATATATGTAAAGTAACATTCCAGGAAAGCAGATTGATTATGCAACATTGATTTTGCTTCTAAAGTGTTACTGTCTCTTTTCGTGTAATGCTGTTCTAAAAACACATTAATGTGTTCCCTTTCAATATAATGATCGAATCTCCATTTGAATAAATAATGACCAACATTCATCCCATTTCCATTAGATTGCGTTAATGTATAGTTGTAGGAATCTACTGTGGATAATTCAGTCTCCTGTCTTCAATGTTATTGTAGTTAACGAGCCTGGTTTAAAAATGTCTGTACAAATTAACATTAATGATTTAGCTGGAAACCTTGTCATGGCTTGAAATAAGGTATTTAAATTGTTCAAGGTTTACTCTCTGACTATGGTGTTGTAGCTCTTCCTTAAATAGTTTGAATAAATGGAATGGGATCTTTTTTATAAGACTGTGATTCGCTGAAATAAAAGAGCTAGAATATTCCTTGATATTTTATTCATCTGAAATAAAGCTAGCTTTAGCACAGTTCAACTGATGAAAGCTAGAGTTTTTAAATTTCCATTGTGTAAATGTATTTATAACTTGCTGAAGTATTATAGACTTGAGCATGATTTAAGGATGCTCTTTGGTACAGATGTCCTGTTACCCACCCCATGACATGTCAATGCAGACTAAAGTAGGATGTGACCTTAACCGTGTTATACTTTATAGTCACGCACTTCTGGATACATTTTCAAACAGAAGATATCTAGGGAATATTTCAGTATAGATAATATAAAAAGAACGGAAATTGTTCCAAGTGAAAAATGGCAAAGGATCATGGGTGTACTTTATTTTTAAAAAGATGTCATTGTATATCATCACAGCTCTGATATCATTAGTGATTGACAGTCAAGGTAGAGTTAAATTTATTTTATTAAGATTAATGGGTTGAAGAGTTAGGAGAACGGGCAGGACGGTGGAGTTCAGGCCAGGACGGTGGAGTTCAGGCCAGGATGTGAAGGCTCGGGAGGCTAAATTGCCTACTCCCGCTCCTTGGTCATGTGTTTCAGGGAGGAGATGCTCTGGCTGATTTTACAATCCATCTCTTGCTCTGTAACATTGTAGGCAGCAGATGAGGAACATATCATCCATGATAGAATGGCAGAGCAGACTCGATGGGCCGAATGGCTTAATTCTGCTCCTACATCATATGAACTTTATTCTGGATGCAGCTCCATCTGAGTTTAGCACTTGAAATGCCATCTTTAAGTTTGAGTCCTCGACTTGCGTGTCTTGCTGATGTGTTTGTGGGAAATTCAATCTGTTACATTCCACCTGCGGGACATTCTTCCGCTGCTCTATTCCGGTCAACATTGTAAGAGGATATAGTTTGCAGTTGGGTGTACCTTTTAAACCCCAGAATAGAAACAGGAGTTGGCCATTTAGTTTTTCAAGCCTGTTCCACAATTGACTTGCATCATGACTGAATGGTAGCTCAGCTTTGTTTATGCACCTTTGATCCAGATCTTATGACATCTTTACCTAATGAAAATCCATCACGCTCAATCTTTAAAATTTCAATTGGATTTGTAGCCATTGGGGCAGCCACTTACAGATTTCCACTCCTGGAAAATTGCTTCAGAATTTACTCCAAAATGCCTGATTTTAATTTTTACATGTTTATATTCTCCAGAGGAAAGTTTCTTTGCATTTACTTTATTGAATCACTTAATTTGAAATGCCTCAATACCCCATACCCTAACAACCTTTTTAAATAAGGGATTCAAACCGGGTTTATGCAATCTGTTCTCTTCATTCAGTCCTTTTAAGCTATGTTATCATTCTGATGAGCCTGCATTGTAGTTCTTCTGAAGACCAGTATATTTTTCCCTTTGATCAAGTGCCCAAAACTGAACACAGTACTTCAGATGGGGTCTCATCAATGTCCTGTACAAACGAAGCATCACTTCCTTGCCTTTGAATTCCAGCTTCCTTGAGATAAAGTCCAACTTTCCATTAACTTTTATTAAAAAAGTGGTACTTGTACCTTTGCACTAGCTTTTAGCAGTTTGTGAACATGGACACTTAAATCCCTTTGCTCCAAACTCGGTTCCTCACCATTCCGATAATATTAGATTGTTTTTCTCAGATCAAAATTTCATGACTGCTTACATTCTCTCACCAAATTCTACCCACCTGCATTTAGCCATTCGTATCATCTGCCTCGTTCCCTTTACTAAATTCTTGCTCCAATCCACAAAATATACTGCAGCCCATAACTTGGTATTATTTGAAAACTTTGATGTACAATTGCCTATAACTCCATTCAAGTTGTTACTATACAGGATGAAAAGTTGTAGCCCTTGTTCGATGGGAAACATTGCTTGTCATATCCTGCCAATTGGAGTATATCTTCCTTGCGAGGGATTCTCCATCCTGGGATGCCCAGATCGTGTTCCCTGATGGAACAGAGAATCGGGCGTCAGGCAAAAATCGGGATTGACGCCAGGTGGCGACCCATATAGACCATACAGTGCAGAAGGATGCCATTCAGCCCATCGAGTCTGCACTGACCCACTTAAGCCCTCATTTCCACCCAGTTTTAAATCCTCTCGCCTTCCATTAATAACATCTCCTTTAAGTTCTTCTTCCTTTCAAGCTTTTTTCGTAATTTTCCATGTAGTTGAACCCACCTCCCTACATGCTAACCTGCTGCTTTAATTCCCATTAAACGTCATACCCCCCCACCCCACACTTGCTAGTTTATAAACCTTGTGACCACCCCACCCTATTTATCCTTTCGCTTGAACACTGGTACCAAATCGGTTCAGGTGAAGAACTTACCAATGGCACATATCCCTCCTGTTCCATGGCAAGGAATACTGAATTGCTTGCCAGTTTGCGCTTCCAGGGAAGAGGGGGGGGGGGGGGGGGGTCATAAACCAGTTGCAATTCGTATCCAATGGGAGAACATCATCTCCCAAACACAGAATCCTGCCCCTTATCTCTACTCTCTTTCGCCTACCCCTCAAATTATGTCACAAGATTGCCTCTAATTCTATGAGCTCTTTAGTTTTTGTCAGAGATTTTCAGATAAAGGATTAAGAAAATAACTTTTTGTTACAACAAAATGTATTTTTTAATAAAGTAATGGGCATAAATCAGTGCAACAAATATTTAGATTAATGTAGTTGAATTCTGATTGTGTTCTACTGCAATTGAAGCTGCTTTATTTGGGTTTCTTGCCTATTTGGATCCCAATTCAGCATAATAATCTTCACCTGCAATTTGGAAAACCATTGGTATTTTCACCATGGACTGGTTAGGCTAAATGTCCTGTTTCTGTACCATATATGAAATGAAAAATGAAATTAATATATCCTTTTATAATTCAAGAATTCCAGTTTTTAAGCAATTTCTGTTTGAATGTACAACACCCTTGCAGCCGCTGTACCCAGCAATAATTAATGTTTTGTTAATGTTCAGTTTGAAATAACATGCATAAAATTCATCCACCAGGGAGTCCTATCCATTCCAGTGGATAATCAGGGGTGCATTGTATTTCATGACAATTGAATTTATTTTTTATTTTAATGATTTAAATACATAAAGTGTAATTCACCTATTTTGCTTTTTTTTCCAGATGTTTGAAGGGAAAATCTGTCAGTTCACAGACCATTGACCGAGTAACAGACACTATTTATGACCGTCTGCGGATCCCATGGCTGTTTGGTACTGGTGCCAAGAAGATTGATATCACTATTCTTCCGCCACTTATTTTCCTTCCAATCTTCCTCCACATCGCAGCCCTTCATATCTTCTTGGCGATTATCATTTTGACGTCCTTACCAATACTTGTGCTCTGGTACTATTACATAACTCACCAGAAGAAAGGGCACACTCTATTTTTTCTAAGTCTTGGCCTGTTTTCACTGGGTTACATGTACTATTTATTCCTGACTGAAATAATGCCTAAAGGAAACATAAACTTTGTACATCTAACTGTGCTAACTTGTGGTTTGGTATTGACGCTAATATGTTTAGCACAAGTCAAGAAAAATCCAGGCTACATCAGACCTGACCACAGGAGTGCTCGAATCCAAGGTGCTGGGACAAGTAACGTTTTGTCATATAGTTTGAATGGTGCACACCAAGTTCAACAGATGAACTGGGACAGTTCCACAAAATTGCATCAATCTGACCAGAATGGCGAGCTTCAGTCAGCGCGAAACAAATTCAAAACGAACTGGTGTACAGAATGCAAGATTGCGAGGCCACCTCGTTCAGGACATTGTCGAATCTGTGCATCTTGTGTGCAAAGGCTGGACCACCATTGTGTTTGGTAGGTCTAGTATTGATTCAGTTGGGTACAACATTATTCATCTCCCTTAGACTGCCTCAAAGTGAAAGTAAGGTGAAATGAAGACATAATCATTCCATGATTATGGAATTTAGATATTTGACTGAAATGCTTAATAAAGAAGGGATCAGGTGAGGGTTGGGGAAGACCTTCTGTGCCAGTTTAATTTACAGATTTTCTTTGCTTTCATCCATTTGCCTCATCCTTTTTTTAGCTAGATCGGGTACACTGTCATTTCTTTTAATCATAGAATCAGAGAATTTACAGTGCAGAAGGAGGCCATTCGGCCATCGAGTCTGCACCAGCCCGTAACCCCATTTAAGCCCACCCTATCCCTGTAATCCAGTAACCCCACCTCACATTTTTGGACACTAAGGACAGTTTAGCATGGCCGGTCGACCTAGCCTGCACATCTTTGGACTGTGGGAGGAAACCGGAGCACCTGGAGGAAACCCATGCAGAGACGGGGAGAACATGCAAACTCCGCACATACCCAAGCTGGGAATCGAATCTAGGACCCTGGAGCTGTGAAGCAACCGTGCTAACCACTGAATCCATCCCACCTATTTTCTGCTTTGCACTCTTTCTATTTAAAGAACCTAACCTTGTTTAATTATTTCAAACTACAAACCAATTCAGTCTGCTATAATTGTTATGATTCTTGTTACCTGCTGAAGCCCTAAAGTCAGACCGTCCCTTCTTATGATTTGAAATTGTAGTTTCTCACACATCACCTTGGGTTAAATTCACACAGCTGTATGTTTTCCATACTGTTGAGCACCGTCTGCTATAAATAATCAATTCTAAGTTAAGTTGCCAGTTGAAAGTTTGCAGAATGTGAAAAATGATCAACTTTCTTTTATCTTGTTCTGCCCTGATTCGATCTTCAGAAAGTGTAATCTCAATAAACATTTGAGGCTGTTGGGTATTATCTCTTCGGTAAGAAACATTTTATGTAAGCATGATTGAGGTGAAAAAGTGAAGTGAATGAAAATATTGTACTTCACAAAGTTTCAGGTTACTGCTCCAACTTATCCATATCTTTTGTTTTTAATGTAATATCGTAAATTATTAGGCTTTTATGCAGCATGTATAGAGTGCTGGAATATTAGAATTTAGGGCAATGATCTGGATGGGATTTTGGGTTCGTGATTTTTTCACTAATTTCAGCACGGTAGCATGGTGGTTAGCATAAATGCTTCACAGCTCCAGGGTCCCAGGTTCGGTTCCCGGCTGGGTCACTGTCTGGGCGGAGTCTGCACATCCTCCCCGTGTGTGCGTGGGTTTCCTCCGGGTGTTCCTGTTTCCTCCCACAGTCCAAAGATGTGCGGGTTAGGTGGATTGGAGATGCTAAATTGCCCGTAGTGTCCTAAAAAGTAAGGTTAAGGGGGGGTTGTTGGGTTACGGGTAGAGGGTGGATACGTGGGTTTGAGTAGGGTGATCATTGTTCGGCACAACATCGAGGGCCGAAGGGCCTGTTCTGTGCTGTACTGTTCTATTCTATTCTAAATCACCCTCCGTTTCTTCACAATAAGTGTCTCTTAATTGAAATTAAATTTTCCGAGAAACTGTCCTTCTTGGGTTGTTTGATTTTTGATTCCCAGCATTTTAATATGTTTATCTCGTTCTCTTTCCAGGATTAACAGTTGTGTAGGTGAAGCCAATCACCGTGCATTTATTCTGACCCTCTTTGTTTTCCTCCTGACCTCTATGTATGGAATCAGTATGACTTTGGACACTATATGCAGAGGGCGAATTATTTTCACAGCTTTATTCTATTGTCCTGGAGTCTACAATGAGCACGGGTAAGAAAAGGGATATCTCTTCTAAATCTGTTGTAGATTTGATTACCACAACTAATTTGGATCCAGTATTAAATGCTCTGTGATTTTGAAGTGAAACACAGTATGAAAACTGCTCTCCCTCAATTGCTTCACAATATCAGAAGATGGCTTGTGTGAATAACTTCAACCATCAATCCACTTGATTTCATCTTTCCAGAATATTATTCCCTCTGTTCCCCCAGTGTAACAGCTAGTATTGCTTAATTTTAATCAGATATTTTGACTGTGGCACCATACCCGGCAATGTGTTCAAACTTTGAATTCCTTTTATGCTAATCAACGTCTGTGTGAGGGAACAATTCCTGGCTTCTGTACAAGACTTGAATCTGTGCCGTCTTTGTTTGCTGTTTTTTTTTAAATTTAGTGTACCCAATCATTTTTCCAATTAAGGAGCAATTTAGCATGGCCAATCCACCTAGCTTGCACGCTTTTGGGTTGTGGGGGCGAAACCCACGCAGACACGGGGAGAATGGGCAAACTCCACACGGACAGTGACCCAGAGCCGGGATCGAACCTGGGATCTCAGCGCCGTGAGGCGGTTGTGCTAACCACTAGGCCACCGTGCTACCCTTTGTTTGCTGTGTTGATGTATCTTAAAGTATTGTTTTTGGTTCAGTTTAACTCTCTACATACTTTCTATATTTCACCATGTTCAGTGTGGAGGAGCCTTGCTCGCAAACCACTTTTAAAAAAAAAACGGAGTCGTCCCATTACAGCCAAGTCTTCCTCACTGCTCATCCCAATGTGTGGGATCAGCCTCGTCATGGTTCCCTGCATTTAATCTGATCTGAACACTTCCCTTTATAGCTGTAGATAATACATTTATTGTTTCACAAAAACATAAGCAGTCTGTGTGAATTCTTCAGAGTTGAATTCGATGAATATGGAAGAAGACTCCATGTTCTCTTTGTCATGTTTCTTGTCTCGTTTGTATAGTTGTGTAGATGAGAAATAATAAGTTAGTCAATTCTGTCATGCCTCTTGCTGCTTGGCCATTCACACATTCTTTCCCTCTCGGGGAGTGCATCTGCCTCTTATTTTTACCTTGCTGATGATCACATTGACCTTGGTTTACCTCTAATCAGTCCAGGTGCAAATCCTATCAGTCTCCCTTGACAGAATTTGACTGCCTCCTTTGAGTCCACAATTATCCTGGCTTGGTTCCACCAGTAAATATAATTCTCTTTTGATGTACTCTTTGTTAGGAATGTAAGTGAGTCACCCTAATGGAAAACACGTAACAGAAATAATTTTAAATCCTAAAGCTGTTGAAGCACAGCCATGTGATGGTTTGTTAGTACAGTAATTCATTGTTTCATGAATAATAACTCTGGAGCTTTGCATCTCTCTGTCTCTATGGGTTGAGTTGCTTTTTGAGTGAGAAGGAAAATTGGAAGCTGAGTGACTTGTTCATGTTTGAAAGGGATCAGTCGACTATCTGACCATGCATTCAACTGCAGATGACATCTGAAGGGGACAGAGTCTTGCATGATTGAGTGACCAGCTGAATTGAGCAGTGGGGTGGTGCAGGGTTTAACGCTACTGATCTCACCTACAGTTGACATCTGTGTTCCTGGATGGTAGTAAATCTATGGAACTGCCTCTGTAAGGAGGTGATGGAAGCAGAAATTGTTGCTTCATGCAAATCTGCATTAGGTGGACTTCTTTCAAAAAATTATGTTTTGCGGCACAGTGTATGAGTAAATTAGACCTATGCTTCCCAAAGATCACCAACATTGAGGTGTTGTGTTACCTGATGTTAGGGTCTGTTGTAAATTTAATTGGTGAGCGATTGTCATGATTAGTCAACAACTTCATTATCTTTGTGTCATGCAGCTGCCAGTTTTTGTTGCCGAGCAATTACTGTGTTCCTGGATTAGGGACCAGGGTTTCTGCTCCTGATGGTTATTCAGTTATTACTCCTCCCATTATTGAGAGTGAAGATTGGGGATAGCATTGACCGCATTGGGCTTTGAAACTGGAGCCCAATAGTTGGGCAAAGTACAGGAGAGTTGCTGGCAATTCAACCAAGTTTTCAAAAGAACCGAGAAGGTGAAAGGGGAGGGGGGGGGGAATAACCATAAAAGAGACTGTATTCCAAGCCTAGACACAGATTGCATCAAAGCAAAATCCTATCAATTACTAGCTATATCCTTTCATATTTTTTGTACTGTTTAACATTTGCTAATTCAAACACTTCTGTGGTTGCACATTGTTCGTACTGAACTTGTGGGGAGAATTTTTGTTGGATGGTGCTGGGAATGGAACATTTACCATTTGATATTCCAGTTCTTCCATGTCACCTGATCTCGGCTTAGATTGCTACTTGGCAGCAAGTTGCTGGCTGTTTGTATCAGGGACTTCTTCCAAATAGTATTTTTTATTTATTATTTTAATTTTAAAGTACCCAATTCATTTTTTTTTCAATAAAGGGGCCATTTAGTGTGGCCAATCCACATACCCGGCACATCTTTGGGTTGTGGGGGTGAGACCCATGTAGACACGGGGAGAATGTGCAAACTCCACCAGGCAGTGACCCGGGACCAGGATCAAAGAAGGTCTTCGGTGCCACGAGGCAGCACTGCGCCACCGTGCCGCCCTACTTCTTCCAAATAGGAGCTTAATTCACACAAGGCTGTTCCTGCCCAAAGAGTGATTTGAATTGGTCTTGATGGTGTGTGGGGGGGGGGGGGGGGGGGAGAGAAACTACAGCCCTCAAAGTGAAGGACTTGTACTTAATCTGCACTGCTATCCTTTACCACGTCGGATTTGATTTAAAACAGTGAGGTAAAATAGTTTTGTCCCAATGTTATCTCATAAATAACACATGCCTCCTGGGCCATTATCTTCATTAGTGAAGTACAGTCACTGCTAGTGGGAAGAACAACTCTCCAAGATCACTAATTTTAGCTTCTGGTCAATCGTTATTGCCATACAGCCAAGTTTAAACAATGGACTGTTCCAACTTCATGCACATTGAAAACTCACTTTTTTTTGTACATTTTAATTTATCATAGTTTTCGAATATTTGTGTTTTGATATGAAAGTGTTTATGATCAGATATACCATGAGATCATCACCTGCATAACCTTTTAGTATAAGTGGGCTGACAAATGTAATTACATATAATCAAGCTTACCAGCCTAGATAAACGAATGAAAAAGCCCTCCCAAAATAACAACCCTAAACATCGGCCCATGGTAGGTGAAAGCAAAAACACGAAGTGGATTAGGATTTAAAAGTGCAGAAGTTTGGCAGAACTTGTTATTAGGTGTATTTCATTTGTATTCAAGAAAGAAAATATCCTTGTATTTGGAAATGCATTTTGCAGAGCTGGAGCATTTGGACATTAACATCAGGAGATTTCTTGGGAGCCTGGAAGCATGTCATCAGAAATCTGAGTTCCTGCTGATTGTATATCGATGTGTTCAAGTATATGCAGTTGGCTCTTGTTCTACCCTATGCCAACTGACTTAATTGAATATAACAGGCCCAGTCACTTTAAACACCAATGTTTAAATCGAGCAAGCACTTGCCAATTAATTGGTTGCATTAAAATTAATTTCAAAGTTACCATTTGCAGTGTGTTGAGCACGTCTATGTCTTCTATTTTGGGCAGAAGATATTGTTTTTTAAAAAAAATTTAGAGTAACCAATTATTTTTTTCCAATTAAGGGGCAATTTAGCATGGCCAATCCACCTAACTTGCACATCTTTGGGTTGTGGGGGTGAGACCCACGCAAACACGAAGAATGTGCAAACTCCACACATACAGTGACCCGAGGCCAGGTCGAACGCAGGTCCTCAGTGCAGTAGGCAGCAGTGCTTGCTACTGTGCCACCCCGGGCAGAAGATATTGTTGTTTATATTCAGCTTCCCGACTCGGATATATTTCCTTTCTCCAAAGTCTCAGAACAACTGTGGCTTTCTTATCTTTGAAGACATTGGTCATCTCCTGATGCCCATTTAGTTCAGTCCCCATGCCAATTTTTTGTCTGTGTTCCTCTCATAATCCCAACAGCTCGCCTCCCTTTAAGCTGTTCAACATATTGAAAGGACAAATTGCATTAACATCAGTGAGCCCATTTAATGTGATGGAGTCTGCGCTTTATTTGTTAAATTTGCACAATGAAATAAATGATTAGATTATCTAGTTGATGAATCAATGTTGCCCTGGACACCCAAAGGACATCCCTTTTTCTCTTTGAGTGACAGGATCTTTAATGTCTATCTTAAGTGCAGACAGGGTTTATCATCTCATCTGAAGCACAGAACTTCCAATACCCCAGCACTCCCTTAATACGGTGCCTGCGTAGATTGTGCTTAAATCTATGGATTGAAATTTGAACCCTTGACTTTCTAACTAGAGGTCAATAGTGTTCCCACTGAACCAAGGCTGATGTCCAGCATGCAAAGAAAGTGATTGTCCACACTTCAGTATACTTTAACCCCAGAATCACCGTGTTGATTTATCACCTACGCTATCTGCCTTAGTGCCTGACAGGCCCGAGTTAGGCTGTTGAAGCTCTGCTAAGACCTTCATCTGTCTCTCTCCAAACATAGAGCTGCAAATTAAAGTCTACATGGGATTTTCCACTTGATAGGTGTTTAGAGCTTGCTGAAGAACATTGGATTAGAAAATTTAACACATTCTTTCCTTTATTTTAAGGAAGGCAGCCAGTTGTTCAATGAATTTGCTGGCGAGAGCTATGAAAGGAAAAGCAATTTATCAAGATGCACATTGTTTATACTCTTGTCAACATTAACAGAACTAATATCATTGGAAATAAAACTTGTCTCTGGGCAAGTTTGATTTCAAAGTGCTTTTAATATTTAAACAGTGTGACACTAATCCAGGGGAAAGTGATGGTAACTCAACAGATCTCTAGATTTTTTCCCTTCAAGAGAAGCTGTTTATTTTTAAAAAGCTTCTCCATTCTAAGGTTGCGTGTTGGGAATCAGAAGATCTAATTTGACTTGTTTAAAGATGAGAATTTAGTATTGCTTTCCATTTAGATCATGCATCTTGTCAAGCAGTTATTTTACTGAAGATTTTATCACATTTTCCATATTCCATTGCAAACATTAAAAATACTCATTGCTTAATTGATAGTATTTTATACTAAATGCATCCTGATTCTATTCCCAAATTTAGGTAACAAAACTTCACCATTACCATTTGCCATGTGAGAGTGCGTCAATTAACAAACTCCTATACTGAATGTGCCACACCCAGTACAAGATTTGCAGATATTATCTCTTCATATTGAATGAATTTGATGACCCTGTGGTCAGGTTGGCAATCTGCTGCTCGTCAATTGGTCTTGCCCCTGGAGCCAACCATTCTGAGCAGGGATCCAAGTTGTCTCAACGAACATGATTCCTACAGAGCCACTCCACTGTGTTCCGGGCCTGATGTTGTCAAGATTGAACCAAAATGCATAGCCTAATGTAAATCTCAGGCAGTTAGAAAATGCAACACCCCCTCCCCCACATACCTGGCCACCCCAACTCACAATTGATAAAGTAGCCAATGATGTGTGCTAGTCAGAGCAGCGATTCTATGATTTCTGCATAGACCTTGGAAATGATCTTTTTCCTGGGACTTGTGCACATTCCCTTTGCAAAACCTGTATTTTGCTGGAAGGGTGGGCAGTCTGAGGCAAGCCAAAGAATGAAATCACACTATATCCGGCTCCCAGATCCACAAGAACTATGTACTAGACCAGCAATTATCTCAAAAAGACAAAAGGTCCATCCATGTGTATTCATCTACTCTTCCAAATCCCGTGGTCCTCAGTCCTTGAAATTTAAAACAACTGAGTAAATATGATGCACAACCATGGGAGGAGTGTCCTCTACTGAAAAAGATAAAATTATTTACTACATCTACACTAGTGATAATCTTTCATAGTTGGCAGTTCATACCTACCTTCAACCTATCAACTTGTGCAATTCCCTGTCCTTACCTTCCAGCTGGTTCCAATTGTAGACAGAGCATTACCTTAAAAGGCTTTTCCTCCTTTTAATACTGCCAAGGATCTATCCTTGCTTCCCCCCCCCCCCCCCAATCCTATTTCTCTTTCACCCGCCCCCCTCCCTTTGTGGCATCATGATCAAACATGTCAGGTTCCAGGTGCATGCTTACCGCATTCAGCATGAGTTCTTAGTCTCTCTACTGTTGGATTTGTCACACTGCTCGTCCAGTATCAAGTACTCGATGAGCAGAAATTTCAGTAAATATTGGGGAGACTGAAATATTGTCACTTGTCCCTACCACAAAGTCTATTCGATAAACCTTGACTCCATTCCCATCCATAACAACTTTCTTGAGGCTGAACCAGACTGCTCACTACCTTGTTGTCACATGCGATGTGCTCACAAATTTTGTATCCACGCTCCTAACATTGCCTGACTCCTGCTACCTCAGCTCATTTGCTGCCAAAACCAACATTCATGTTTGACGTACCTCTCAACTTGACCATTTTAATGCTGTCATGGCTGGCCTGCCATCTTGCACACTTCATAAACTTGAGTTCGTCCAAAGCTCTGCTGCCCTTATCTTCACTCTCACTGCTGTTCATCCCTGTGCATGTGACTTATATTACAACTCTGCCCAACAGTGCCTCAGTTATAAAATTCCACTCCTTGCCTTCATATCTCACATAAACGCGCCCCTTCCTATTTAACTTTCCCATGCCCAATAAGCCATTAAGCTCTCTGTGCTGCTCCAATTCTGATCTCCTGAAGAAGCCTGATTTTACTCAGTCCAGCACTGGCACTTATGCCTTCAGCTGCCGTGGCCCAAAGCTCTGGAATTCCTTCCAAACCTTTCCACCTCTCTACTTTTTCTTCCTTGAAGACACTCTTCAAAAACTCACTCTCCAACAGATTATTGGTCATCTGTCCTGATATCTCCTCCTGATGATCTTCTGAAATGCCTTGGGCATGTTTAATTAAGGTGCTTGATAAATGTAAGCTGTTGTTGTCTATCTACCTGCTCCGTCCTTTCCTGTAACCTGTTCACTCACTTTTGCCCTTTTCTTGTCTTTCTCGTGTCCTATAACCCAAGTTGTTGACTCCACAAGCAAATCTGATGAACTGTAAGTGAAAATAGATGCTCAGCAATATTGTCCTGGTGCTTAGAGGGGGCATCTTTAGTATGATCGCTGACTATCTCTGAAGTAATGTGAAAGGCCCACCACAAGACTGTGGGGAGTATTAAAGCGCCATTTTCATTCATAGTATTCTTCAAAATTCAATGTAAGTGCTTTTACAATTTTTGTTTGAACATCTGGTATAAATAAGACCAATCGAGAAGTTTCTTTCCACTGATGAAGATACCCAGTATTCACAGGTAATGAAATCACAAAGCAGGCCTACGTTCATGGTAATAAATTCGATAATCCATTGACTATCATCTGTTTGCCATCTCTGATGGTTAGGTATTGGTTTTAAAGCCATGAAAGATGTGTTGAATAATCAAAAGTAATATTGACCTAGGTCTGTACAATTTTAAAACTCAATCTTGAAAGCAGGGTCGAGCTGTGGCCGGTAGTGAACCGCAACAGTAAAGTAGGCATTTAAGACGACTGACTCCAACTCAACTTCTGCACTGTTGAATATTTCATAACACATAGATTTTTTTTTTCAAGCATACTGTTTGTGATTGTGAGCTGTCAGGGTTTCATCAAATTTGGAAAGAAATTACTTTGATCGTATTGACTTGGCTACTGGAAATGACCAGTTACATTAGCTCTTTAGCAGTAAAGAAAGTTTTGTTATGAAACCATGCATAAAGCAACAATGATTGTGAAATTGACATGCAAACCTTTGATTCCCCCAACCCTCTATCCTGAAATATCCTGTAGCTGTAGTTCGCTAACACTGTAACTTAACAGTGGCAATAAGAGATGAAGCAGTAGCTACTGGTAGTACACTCACTGGGCAATCACTCACTTTGCTTCTGATCAATATTTTCCGATATCAGCGTTCCTTTGATTAGAATCTCATTGCAAAAGGAATTGGACATTTCAGTGTTATCTTTGTGAATTAGAGTATCAATATTAAAAAAAATCTACTATTTGAATTTGGGTAGCATCTTTTAACATAAAATATCGCAAGGCACTTTACAGGAGTGTTATCGAACAAAATTTGTCACTGGGTCATGGAAGGGGCTTTAAGGAAGATGACCTGAAGTGTGTGCAAAGAGCTAGGTTTAAGGAGTCTGTTAAAGGAGGAGAGAGAGTTAGAAAGGTGGAGAGGTTTAAGGAGGAATTTCCAGAGCTTTGCTCCTGAGCAGCTGTAGGAATAAATGCCAGTATTGGAGTGGTTAAAGCCATAGATTAAAATACAAGTTACCATAATGCCTATTATGATAAGCTAGATATGGATGTGTGTGCCTAATAGTTCCAGTTGAAATGACTGCCCATCCGTGAAAACTAACATCTCTCAACAAATCTAGGTTCTTGGTGAACTTGAGCACCTTAGTACTGTCAAATCAGTGAGCATTTAATTGATTGTTTCGATAATCTAAAACCCTTCATTGGACTTTCACAACTGGAATGTTGTGGTAGAGTAGGCTTTGTTGTTTTAACAGCTTTTCTATTTTCTATGCTTAATTATGCAAGGTGCAAGTCTGTCTTTTACACCACAAATCTTTATAACAAAATGCAGAAAATATGTTTAAGCCAAGAACACTATTTATAATGTCATTTGCATGTTTGTCTTTTTATATATCACATCTAAATTGTTTTTGAATTTATTTCCAAACGTAATTTTTTTTTTAACCAAAAGCGTTTGCTGTAATCAGTCTTGCTGCTCTGAATATGTTGGCCTGGGCTGCTTTAAAAAGAGATGCCAGACACCTACAAATGTTGTAAATTTTGTTTTTATTTATTTCACAGCACGGCATTGTCATTCACCTGTGCCTGGTATTGCACAATAGTTTCTGCAGGGATGGGTTATCTGTTCCTCATCCAGCTCATCAACATCAGTTGCAACATCACGGAAAGAGAAACCCGATTTGCCTTGAGAGACAAAACTGGAAAAAAATACCTCTGTGGACTGATCATAAAAACCGACGAGTATAATCGAGGGCTTATTAACAACTGGAGAGAGTTCCTCAAATTTCAGCCCAGTCATGTGAGGACAGCCATTGAAGATTTGGTGTAATGCTTCTGATTTGTTTCATTCAAAGGCTTGCCCATGTACTCCTAGCTCAATGTGTCTTTGCCACAATGCTTGTGTTAAACCCCTCTTCCACCAAAACAAAGTTTTTGGAGTAAATTATTTAAATAGCAAATGACCAGAAAGTAAATCTCTCAAACTGGAAAAAGTGTATTTTCCATAATGTCTTTCTATGAGGATTGTTTTCCATGTGTGGGATATTGTTTATCCAAATTCTCAGTTTGCAAGCACACGATCCCAGTGTTACACCAATTGATGTGCATGTTACTGGTTATGCACAAACTGTTTTGGTGATGTAATTGTGAGAATCTGACAGGAATGTTTTCAGAAGGCAAAATGCCATTTGTTGGGAGAAGTTAAAATGGTGCATGAGATAAGGAGAATGAAATGAGCATTGAATGCAGTATGTAAAGAGGCAGGATGAAAAATGAGGCTGACTGAATAAAGTGAATGTAGTGAAAATCGATGAGAGTGAATTGGCAGGTTTTACAAAGGTGGAGGATGGGTGAGTAGACAACTAAAACCCGTGTAGTATGTAAAATCTAGTCTTTGACTCCAACGTTTTTAAAATATTGGGTTCATTAAGAATGCAAACTTTAATGAAGATTGTTGCCTCGTGGAGACGAGCAGTTCAAATTTTAAATTTTTATGGTGATATAATTCTAATAACACTGCTTCAGGAAGTGCGCAGTTAGGTTCATGGTAGTGTATTAAGTGGGAAAGTGCTTTAGATTAAATTCTTATTATTTGAAATGAAAATCGCTTATTGTCACAAGTAGGCTTCAAATGAAGTTACTGTGAAAAGCCCCTAGTCGCCACATTCCGGCGCCTGTTCGGGGAGGCTGTTTCAGCTTCAATTTTTCCAGACTTCAAAATTTTTAAGTCTTGTTTTCCAGTAGTACACTTGCTTTATTACAATGTGAATTCAAGCTTGCCGCAATCCAGAACACTCCCATGTAGTGTTGACAAATCAAGTGTTCTGAACAATTTTCAATGTAAACTTATCCGAGGATGGTTTCCAACGGTAAAGCTGTTGACAGCTGTCTTGAGTGAATCAGCATTGATGCTGCCTCACTTGTAGTTGGTCCCCTCAATATTGAAGAGAAGGAAGATGTATTTTGCATGCAGCCTGCTTCAGCTGCATAAGCACATATCAGTTAAGTTAGCTGTGAGTATGCTTGTCTAAGGGCTATCAGTCTCTTTCCAATAGTTGGGTTGACTGTGGTAACTTGTATGATTGCTCTCGAAGTTGTGCTGGAGCTGACGATATGAATACACACATTTTCTCTGGTTTCAATGTTTTGTGGGAAGTGGAACAAGGCATGTATACAAAACAAATAACTGCGTGTTGGATGTCTGAAATAAAAACAAAATTCTGGAAATACTCAAGTCAGGCAGCAGGAAAGATAAATAGAGCTGATTTTCAGGTTGATCTTTCATCAGAACACAATCATCGATCTGAAACATTAACTCTATTCCTCTCTCTCCACGTAAGCCACAAGAACTACTCCGCATTCTGTTAATTTAGGTATTATATTACCAATGCTGGATTTACACTAATTTGTCAGTTAGTGTGAATTTGTCACCAGATGTAAATATATTTTTTAAAACTCCCAGCATCTTTAATATTTCTAAAAATGTTGACAGTAAAATTCTCTATTTGAGACTTTCAGTATTTCTGAATGAGTAGATATTCTGTACACTATCTTATTGTAACTTATTGTGTGGCCTGAAAAGGATTTGTAACTTTTAGAAAACATTACAAATAGATTTAAGAAGTTGTTCTTTAATACGAGTTACTATTTAAAGCACAATGAATATGTACCTGTTATGCAGTTTTATATTGGTTTAATGTTTCCATTACAACCTTATGCATGTGCATTTAACACTGGTGTAGTCACTGACTGTAATAAAATGTTAGTTTAATTTCACTTTTGTTGAAAAGAAAAGCAATATTCCATTCTCGCCAGCTGTAAGAAGTTGTAAAATCTCAAACCAAAGTAAGAGCTTAACAATTGCCAAAAGTTCCAAATTTATTAATGGATTAGAAAAGGCTCATCAAGTGTTTCGAACCATTAAAACCGTAATTGCCATTTAGCCATGATGGGACAGAAGGTGGCTATAGCTGTTGTTAGCTCTGCATTGAGCCATCCAGCCAGGCCCATTCCCCTTGCTCTATCCCCGTAGCCCTGCAAGGTTATTTATCTCAAGTCCCCAAGTAATTAAAAAAAAAAAAAAAAAAAAATCCTTGATCGGCTCTCTGCTTTCACCACTCTTGCGAACAGTAAGTTCCAGGTCATTTATACCACTATTCTACTTGCTTGGTTCTCCTTTCCAGTGTACAGTGTAGCTTCCTGCCAGCAATCCCCTTGGAACTGGCTGGCATTGGAGTATCAGTGTTGCAGGCTCTTCTGATATCAGGCCAAACAAAAGGCACCAAAGTGCTTTCATTATAAGTGCACTTTCCCCCTTTGCTTTGAAGGCTTACAATAAGTATGTTATTTATCCCTGCAGTGAGAATTTGTGCGAGTGATGAGGAAAACATGGAAACAATGTTTTTAATGGAACTTTTAAGTAAATAGGATACACAATTGCTCTTCAAAGGTGTGGTTGATCATTTAGCTGTGGTTGTCTCTTGGGTGAAACTATTATGTTGTTTATACTTTCTATTTATAACGTCTTGGCTTTTAATTGGAAAAATAATTGATTTAAATATCACTTGAGGCTCCTCCAGAAAGAGAACTTGTGCTGTTTTGTACGGTAATGCAATTTCTTGTAACTTTTTTCTGGATGTGTTTCACCTCCATTGTTGTAACTCAATTTCTTCATACTTGAGTGATAGCTAAAATGTTAAAAATTGTTGGATACAAGTCATCTGAAGTTTTCTTCATATGCTTGGTTGTAAAAAAAAGTATATTTTAATCAAACTTTCTCTAAAACTATAATCTACATATTTTTTAAAAAGGCTGTATTAGTCTTGGGAAGGCATAATGCCTTAATTAATCTTGACAGCTAGAAACAGGTAGTTAGAGCCCCTGTTGGTCTGCCATATGCCTCAGTATGATTTCAACTTGTGACATGGATTTTCTGACTGTATTAATGCTGTCCATTGATGCAACCCTCAACATTTATGTTGTATAGAAACCTGGCATTCAATTTTCGCTGATATGTATTGCAAATTACCGTTTGATTAAGCTTTAATTTGTTGTTATTGCATCTTGATTGTGATTTATGGAAAACATTGTATTGCAATTGATTAAATCAGCCTATTATTCCCAGAGAACAGTCCTTGAAGCACAGCAATCCAGAATCGATATTATCGTTTGACTAAAATAGCCATTTGGTAGAAAATAGCCATACAAAAAAAAACTTGTGGGAATGGACATAAGGTGTGTGATCTTACTGAGTAATATAGCAACAAATGCTGCAATCTAACTCTGGTCATGTTTCTTGCCCAAATTAAACTTAACATTCCAACCCATTTACCAATATACGCAGTGTTTCTTTAGTTATAGCAAGACTTTTTACTCCACCGAGGGGTATAGAATTGGTGGAACTTGCAGGACTATGGGAAAACAAAGAGAAAAGTTTTCAGGTAATTGAATACCTATTGCACAAGAACACTGCTTAAGATATTTATCTTCAAGCTTCAATTTTATAATGTGTAAAATGTTAGTTAAGCCTCTTGGTGCGGGACAATTCCTATTCAAATAAAGGAAACCTGTTTGAGTCAAATACAGTGCACTTTGCGCAAGTTATTCTATAAGTTTAGACTATAACTGGAATTTTTAGAAAATTGTAACACGTTCGGTAGAATTCCATAAGGGCAATGTAAATAGATTTGCACAGATGTGTGCATGTTCTGCTAGTTCTATTGAGATTTTTGAGTTTACTTGTAGATTCAGGTGTCAATTTATATGTACCGAAATGTCTGCTGTGCGATATTACAGATATAGATCTGATAATTTGACACTGAATGCATGTCAGAAACTGAACTGGGTCAAATACCATGAGTACAAGAGCAGATCCGAGGCTGGGGATTCTGCAGCGAATAACTCTCCTCCTGATTCCTCAAAGTCTGTGCATCATCTACAAGGCACAAGTCTGATTCAATTCTCCCACTGCCTAGATAGGTACAGCTCCAGTAACACTCCCTTGACACCATCCAGGACAAAGCATTTGCATCTGTTTGGCACTGGATCCACCACTGTAAACATTCACACTCTCCACCACTGAGGCACAGTGGCAGCAGTGGATTCCATCTACAATATGCACTGCAGACACTTGAGGTTCATTCAACAGCACCTTCCAAACTCATGACCTCTACCAGCTAGAAGGAAAAGGGGAGATGGATGTATGGGAACATCACCACCTGAAAGCTCGCCTCCAAGCCCCACACCATCCTGATTTGGAAATATAGTGCCATTCCTTTACTGCCACTGGGTCAAGATTCTGAATCCCTCCCTAACAGCACTGTGTGTTCCTACACCCTATGGACAGGTGTGGTTCAAGCAAATAGCTCACTACTGCCGTCTTTCTCAGGAGCAACTAATGCTGACCTAATGCTTTGACAAAGAGTCTTCTGACTCAAAACGTTAGCTCTTTTCTCTCCCTACAGATGCCGCTGACATTTTCCAGCATTTTCCCTTTCGTTTCAGATTCCAGTATCCGCAGTAATTTGCTTTTATTTAATGCTGACCAGGTCCCATGAACAAAATGGCAAAGCTGATCTGAATGGTTACAAAATATTCTGGATACTGAAAATACCAAGTCTGGCAGAATCTGTGAAGAGAAACTGAGTTAACACTTAAGTCACTGACCTTTCTTGCATTTTCTTTGGACTTGAACAGTTAACTCTGTCTCTCTCTACAGATGCTACTAGACTTGCTGAGTATTTCTAGCGGTTTGTTATTTTATGAACAATTGTTTGCCAATGCAGCGGAGGTGGGTGAGGCCCTTAAGTAGTTATTAATTGACCACTCGGTGGCACAGTGGTTAGCACTGCTGCCTCACATCTCCAGAGGCCTGTGTTCAATTCCGGACTTGGGTGACTGTGTGGAATTTGCACTTTCTCTGCCTGAGTGGGTCCAAAGACGTGCAGGTTAGGTGGATTGGCCATGCTAAATTGCCTTTAATGTCCAAAAAGGTTAGGTGGGGTTACTGGGATAGAGTAGAGGTGTGGGCTTAAGTAGGGTGCTCTTTCCAAGGGCTGGTGCAGACCCGATGGTGTGAATGGCCTCCTTTTGTCCTGTAAATTCTATGATACTATGACTTAAGGGACTCTGCTAGAAGCAAAGTGGGAAGGTTCACCATAGGCCTTTCTGCCCAGAACTTTCCACCAGTGGCAGGAAGGCTTCTGGTATTGGTCCCAATGCTTGCCCACCAACTTTGTCTTGTGCAGGGAAGATTCCAGCCATTAGTTATTTTTATAATGCTTTGACTTTTTTTTATGAAGCACAATTACTGTATCTCTCATGGCTTTATTTTAAATAGCACATTTAAGGCAACTTCTGGTGCAGTTAGGTTGCTTCCTTTTGAATTTGGAGTACCCAATTCTTTTTTTTTCCAATTTATGGGGCAATTTAGCATGGCCAATCCACCTAGCCTGCATATCTTTTTGGGATTTGGGGGTGAGACCCCTGCAGACACACCCTAACCCTGTTTCTTCCCAGTGGTTTTGATGTCAAATCAAGGAATTAATACAACTTTTTATAAAACTAACAATTGAACCACTTGACTCACACTCACTTATCAGCAAACAGCTATACAGTTCCAAAGAATTGACTGATAAACATGACCATAAATTGATGTAAATCAGTTAGTGCATCTATAAATATACACCATGATCTTGCGTGCTTCTAACCAGTAGGGTTTGCATAATTTCTGAAGTGTCTAAACCCTAAATTATTTCAGCAAATGTGGCTTTTTAATTAAATGTAATCTTGAGATTTTGATTCTGCAGATTGGAAGGAACAAAACTAGTTTCAATCAGCTGTTTTATTAAACTTGCTAATCAGACATGGGTAACCCATTTGGTGTTAGTTCTTTCATTATGAAAGGCTGCTGAATCCTAATTATATGCCCAATAGACTTGATACCAAGGAGTCTGTTGTTTATATGTCGTATAGGCTGTCTCTCGGTGAGGATTTCTGCTATAGGTGTGGTTGAATAAGTCGATTCTTGACCCATCAATGTATCAGCACAAGGGGCAGGATGTCCTACAAGGTAGTGGGATCCGAAACACAAAATTTTCCTTTCCTCCTTTACTGTTCCTGACTCATTTATGAAAATGTTTGACTCAAAATGTGATGCAGCTTAATGGACAAGTTGTCGCCAATTTGAACACTTTGACAGTAACTTCATTTAAATCTACTCGTGACAATAAGCGATTTCCATTTCATTTGATAACCAGCTCCTCCCATTCATTTATGCCAAAGCTGCCACACTTCAAGGAGAGTATTTGTATGTCTTTGAAGTGCTTTCTTTATCCACCCCTGGCATGTTGGCCATTTTGGAGTTGAGCAAACAGCTTGGTTGGGGAAACACTTTTTGGCAATCCAGACATGGTGTCCAATCTTTTGTAGTTAATTTTTCAGGCGTTTTGCCTGAATGCTTGTGGAGTTGGCTTTAAGGACATTTTGTTCCATGATCCTCCCATTGAATCTTCAGGATGTAGAGGAGGTGTTACTGATGGCATTTCTCTTGTGCTCTTTTGTGTTGCTAATACACCAGTCCAGGTCTCACTGTGGTACAGGAGGTAACAACTGCCCTGTTTATTGACTTACTGTGGTTTTTGTTGTCAAATGCTTGCTGCCATAGTTTGTGGAAGGCTGAGCCGGCATAGCTTATCCAATTTTGGATCTCCTTGTCAGTTGTATCTTTTTGAGAAATGCGATTATTAAGATATGGGGTATGAGTGTCTCCTTCAACATATATGAGAGGTGGAATATTTGGCTGACCACTTGTGGGTGAATAAGTTTTGCTTTTGGTACATTTAAAGGAAAGTGAATTGAAGAGTTGAGTGAGTGGTTTGCAAATTTGTGTTGAGTGGGCAATGATTCTGCAGTCACCCACAAATTGTAGATCAACATTAGATGACAATCACTGATTGACTTTTTTAAAAAACAAATTCTCCAAAACCTTCAAGATTTCATGTTCTTGCAAAAAGTTTTTTTAAAGAAAACTATAAAACACGATTGAAACTTGTCTTTCGCACTGGCACCTAAGCAACATGCAATTATAAGTTTGTGTAAATGATGATACGTAGGCAAGGGCCAGAATTCTGAAAGCAATTTAAAATATATATTTTAAATGATATGAATTTATTTTTGAAAGATTTACAGAACTGCTTTACTGATCTACTTCCAATCTTTTTTGTACCTTTTAAAATTAGTTTCTGATTGTCTTTTAACTGTTCATGTCATTTTAAAAAGTAAATGTTATTTATAGACTTGGATTGTAGTGAAATGTTAAGGATCTCTTTGCAAGGTGATTAGAATATATGCTTGAGTTCCCATACATTATGGGTAGATTATTTACTTCACATTTTAAAAGAAAATATTCTCAAAAAATATTTGGGTGTTGCAGAGAATATATATAAGGAAAGCTAAACGGCATAAATGGACAATTGTGTGCATCTTGAAAGTACAAACATTGTTTCCTCCATTTAATTTGAGATTATATGTGGGAGTATGTAGCAGCTTGTCATGAGATCTGCTTTAAGGAATCCTTCGTTGGAACAGTGGATATTGCTGAAATACTGCTTAGCTCCTCCATGTTTGAAGTTACGCTGAATTGTAGCCACGATTATACTGAACCTAATCAGAATTATAACTATATAGAATTTGGTTAAATTATTTTTATTTATTTGCAGTAATGATGTGTTTTATTTCATGTATTCGCCAAAGTTCAAAATGTGAAACTTGTTTTAATACAATGTTGTGTTTTTAAACAAAGCATCTGAATATTCATCAATAAAAAAACTTCACTGTTCAATTTTTTAAAATTAAATAGTCTTTAACGTTAAGTCAGTAAACCTATAGTATAATATTTGGACTCCACACAAAGTATGCAGAATGTTGTGGGAATGACCCTTCCTGGTGCATTAGAGATACTTTCTGTTGCTCAACTAATTCCGAGACTGAATTTGGGTTAAGGAAGAACGTTCCAGCTGATGCATTATTCCAGTATGCTGTCCAAGATTCTCCTATACTTTTCTGGTATTTTATTGATATGTTTGAAAATCGGGGAGAATTTCAGCAACTTTCTTCCTGAGCTGTTGTATGCGTTCTTCCCTTTTTATCTCCTCCTTGATGAGTATTGGCAAACTCTTCCATGCCCTGAAAGCTGTCTTGACTATCCTCCTGCCAAGGGGAATACAAAAGTAAATTAGGCATGCAATGCAACAAACTTCAAAGTTACAAGAAAATCATTCTGAAATCAAATTGGGTTAGACTTACAAACTTAACTAGTTTACAGCTACAAAAAGTTCTAATTTTTAACTGGTGTTCTAATAATTAAAGGAGTTGCCTGTACCTTTGATTATATTCAGCACTAAGTCTCTCCTTTTCCCATGATGCAATCTTTTCCTCTGTCACATAACCAAACCAGGCAGTAAAAGTGGCTCTTCTTAGAGTTGTAAGATAGTGTTGACATGCTTTCTCTTCCATAATGTTGTAGTAATCTTTGCACTGCAAAAAGCATGTTTTAGAAATCATGCATTCAAATTTTGCAGCTTAAGGAAATCTTTTATAATCTTAGCCTACATACATGCTATGAAACTGTACTGGTCTAGCCAAAATCAGTATTAAAATCATAGAGTAGTGTTTTGGGCCAGGGCTTAGAAATTCCAAAGTATATTATGAAGTCCACCCTACCTACAACCTTTATGTTGAATTTGGTTAGGATGAGCACAAGAGCCTTCCCTTGAGGTGTGATTCAACAGTCTTCCTAGACACTTTAATCAAACCAAGCTTTATTCTAAGAACTGAGTTAACTAAACAAACAGCAATAATTCTTATCAATTACAAACATAAAGACACCCCATTGCTACAATAGTCTAGGTATAACACAATGAATTCCCTCTTAACTGTTCCAATTCAAAAACAAAATCTCAGAAACCAAAAACCCCTTTTCAAGGGTGTGGCCCAGGAATCATGGGGGTAAAGTTATAATGCATATTGTTTTGTTACTTTTCTACTCTAGCTCTGCATTTCGTTGAGATTTTAGATATGGGAATCTTTGGGCTGGATTCTTCCACCCCGCCTGCTGTAAGAATGCCACTGGAGGGACACCGACAATGGAAAAATTCATTTACTTCGGGTGGGATTCTCCGGACGCCGGGTGAACCCAGCCGGAGAATCCTGCCCAAAATTTGTTTACAAGTATATGTTACACTAACTTTATTAGCCATCTTAAATTCTAACTTAAATCGGGTACTGTTTAATCTCGCAGATAATGAATTGAAAGACTCAAGTTCTTGTTAGTATACAATATTTAATGCATGCTAAACTATTTTTCATTGAATGTGTTTCACAATACTGGAAACAAAATGAATTCTAATTTTAAACAGAGAACATGTGTTTCACAGTACTGGAAACAAAATGAATTCTAATTTTAAACAGCGAACAATGTTCCATTTGCAAACTGAGAATGTTCTTGAGAATGTTCTTGAATGAAGTTAAGACAAAATTTTGGTAGCTTTATAGGGGCTTGTGTATTTTTTTCCAAAAGGAAGTATAGCTACCCTCTAAGGGCAGTATTACTGTTAGTTTGAACAATCAGATTAAAAAGGGAACTCTTCAGTTAATCCATACACATTTAAATTTAATGTGATGGGAATTTACAACATGCTAGTAGTAATGGCTCTCAATTCTCAAGCAACTGAGAAGCACTATAAATAACTGACTATGCACACAACATTTTCATGTCTGCAGCAATTATTTCTTATTACTTTCCATTTCAAGCTGAATGCCAATTGGGTTATAACTTCCACAATTCGCCCATCACAAAATCTAATTGCTTCTTAAATGATTTACTTATAAAAGCTAACCGTACCAAATTAGTTCCATATGTTGTTTGCTCCAAAAAAGTTTGCCCATTCCTAGTTTGAATGTGTCCTGTTACAATAGTTTGAAGTAATTTAATGCATTGTCTTTTCATACCATTTATTATCTTGCCTCTAAGATGTCAGATTTAGCACCCTTACTCGAGTGGACATGTTTTAAAAAAAAACATTTGTCTCTTCACTTGTTGGATGTCCTCTACAAATTTGCGTTTCTGAATCCAAGTCAATAATATAATTTAAAAATAATAGTCACACACTTGGCACCATCCCTTATTCTGGCAGGACAATACAATATCTGTCCTTTTTCTTTTCTCCTGAAAAATCTCTCTATTTAAAGTAGCATTATTATTTTCACACCAGATTTCCAGCCATTTATTTCCATCTTCAATTTTCTTAGTGAACTCCTTGATCTTACAAATTATTGCATTTCTTGGATCTTCTATCTTTGCAGTTGAAGACAATCTTATTTATGTTTCGATTATTTGCCTCTATTTTGGATTTGGATTTGTTTATTGTCACGGAAATGCATAATAGGGCACACAAGGTACGCGATGTAAATAATTAGACACCGGCATCGGGTGGAGCACAGGAGTATAGTATTAATCAGGTCAGTCCATAAGGGGGTCGTTTAGGAGTCTGGTAACAGCAGGGAATAAGCTGTTTTTGAATCTTTGTGCGTATTCTCAGACTTTTGTATCTCCTGCCCGATGGAAGAAGTTGGAAGGTTGAATAAGCCGGGTGAGAGGGATCTTTTGATTATGCTGCCCGCTTTCCCAAGGCAGCGGGAGGTGTGGATAGTCAATAGATGGGAGGCGGGTTTGTGTGATGGAATGGGAGGTGTTCACGACTCTCTGAAGTTTCTTACGGTCTTGGGCCGAGCAGTTGCCATTCCAGGCAGTGATGCATCCAGATAGGATGCTTTCTATGGTGCACCTGTAAAGGTTGGTAACAGTCAGTGAGGAGATGCTGAATTTCCTTAGTTTCTTTAAGTATAGGCGCTGTTGTGCATTCTTGGTGGTAGCGTTGACGTGGGTGGACCAGGACATATCTTTGGTGATGTGCACCTCTAGGAATTTGAAGCTGTCAACCATCTCCACCGTGGCGCTGTTGATGCAGGTAGGGGTGTGTACAGTACTTTGCTTCCTGAAGTCAATGACCAGCTCTTTAGTTTTGCTGGCATTCAGGGAGAGATTTTTGTCGTTACACCACTCTACTAGGTTCTCTATCTCCCTCCTGAATTCTGACTCCTCATCATTCGAGATCCAACCCACTATGGTCATGTCGTCAGCAAAATCGTAGATGGAGTTGGATCCAAATTTTGCCACGCAGTCGTGTGTGTATAGAGTGTAGGGGGCTAAGTATGCAGCCTTGCGGAGCCCCGGTATTGAGGACTATCATGGAGGAGGTGTTTATTCTTATTGATTGTGGTTTACAGGTCAGAAAGTTGAGGATCCAATTGCAGAGTGAGGAGCCAAGTCCTAGGTTTTGAAGCTTTGATATGAGCATGGCTGGGATTATGGTGTTGAAGGTGAAGCTGTAGTCAATAAATAGGAGTCTGATGTAGGAGTCCTTGTTGTTGAGATGCTCCAGAGGGGAGATGACATCTTCTGTGGACCAGTCGCGGTGGTATGCGAATTGCAGTGGATCTAGGCATTCTGGGAGTATGGAGTTGATGTGCTTCATAACTAACCTCTCGAAGCACTTCATTATGATTGATGTCAGGGCCACCAGATGGTAGTCATTGAGGCACGTTGCCTGGATCTTCATTGGCACCGGTATGATGGTGGTCTTGAAGCAGGTGGGGACCTCGGTGCGGAGTAGGGACAGGTTGAAGGTGTCCACGAAAACATCTGCCAGCTGGCCCGCACTGGCTCGGAGTGCACGACCAGGGACCCCGGCTGGACCCATCTCCTTCTGAGGGTTCACTTTCAGGAAGGCCGATCTGATTTCGGAAGCTGTGACAGTGGATGTGGGTGTGTCTAGGGCTGCTGGGGCAGTCTACAGCAGATTGATAGTTTTCTGCTCGAACTGAGCACAGAATGCATTTAGTTCATCGGGGAGGAGTTGCACTGCCGCTGGAGATGCTGCTCAGCTTCGCTAGGTAGCCCGTTATGTTGTTTATGCCTTGCCACAAGTCCTTTAGTAGGGAGTCAATCTCCCAATTAAGCCATGGTTTCAGGTTGGGGAATGTACATGGTGCTTTCTTTGGTACGCAGCCGTCCACCCATTTGCTGATGAAGTCTGTGACGGTGGTGGCATACTCATTTAGGTTGGTCACTGAGTTCTTAAATAGGACCAGTCCACTGTTTCCAAGTAGTCACATAGGAGCTCTTCTGTTTCCTCGGACCAGCACTGCACGACCTTCTAGTTGGATTTTCCCACTTTTCTGTTTGTTTGCCGGGAGAAGGAGCACATAATGGTCTTTTTTTCCAAAGTGGGGTCAGGGGATGGAACAATAGGTGCCCTTGATTTTTGTGTAGCAGTGGTCAAGAGTTTTATCGCCCCTGGTGGGACAGGTGTGTTGGTGAAATTTTGGCCGGACGCTCTTGAGGTTGGCCTTGTTAAAGTTCCCGGCCATGATGAACAAGGTCTCCGGGTGTTCTGTTTCATAGCTGTGTACAGTTCATTCAGTACCTCCTTCACTTCTGCCTGGGGTGGGATGTAGACCTCTGTGATAATAGCTGAAATGAACTCGTGGAATGTAGTATGAGTGGCACTTCATGGTCAGGTAGTCCAGGTCCGGGGAGCAGTAGATCACCAGGATGAGACAGCAAACACCTCTACCCCTTTGCTTTGGCTGATGACGCGGTGCGGTCCGCCGGTGAATTGAGAAGCCTTCAGGTTGAATGGCACAGTCCAGTGAGGCATGGCTCTGTGAAACAGGGCACACAGCAGTCTCTCTCTTCCCTCTGAGAGGTAAGTCTAGTATTAAGTTCGTCCAGCTTGTTGCACTTAGAAAAAAGAGAGCAGTCCATGCTGGCTGATCTCACCAGCACACCATCCCACCCCACCCTTGTGAAGTGTCCCTTTTACCCTCCAGGCTTGGTAGCCTTCTCCTTTGCTCCAAAGGGAACATCTCCAGCTTCTCCAACCTAGTCTTAGTAGCTAAATTCCTCCCACTCTGGAACCATTATGCTGCACGTCCTCTGCCTCTTCTTAACGACCTTGCTAAAGTGATGGGATCTCAGTAAAAATCCTCTGCATCTAGACAAAAAGTAAACCAATTGCTGCAAATCTGAGACAAAAACTGTTTCAATCAGCATCGATGAAGATCTTTTGTTGTCACAAGTAGGCTTTCATTAACACTGCAATGAAGATACTGTGAAAAGCCCTGAGTCGCCATATTCCGGTGCTGGAATATGGCGACTCAGGGCTTTTCACGGGTACAAGAGGGAGAATTCAGAATTCTCAGCTGATACGGGAATTGAACCCGGGCTGCTGACCTTGTTCTGCATCACAAACCAGATGTCTAGCCCACTGAGCTAAACCAGCATTTTATAGTTGATATTTCAGGTGAAGAACCAACACCTGAAAACCAGAATGTGTCTCTGATGCTAAAAGTAATAAGTCATAGAATCATAGAATTTACAGTGCAGAAGGGGGCCATTCGGCCCATCGAGTATGCATCGGCCCTTACAAAGAGCACCCTGCTCAAGCCCACATCTACCCTATCCCTGTAACCCCCCCTAACTTTTTTTTTTGGACACTAATGGGCAATTTATCATGGCCAATCCACGTAACCGACACAACTTTGCACTGTGGGAGGAAACTGGAGCATCCGGAGGAAACCCACGCAGACACGGGGAGAAAATGCAGACTCCGCACAGACAGTGACCTAGCCGGGAATCGAACCTGGGACCCTGGAGCTGTGAGGCAATTGTGCTAACCACTTTCTAGGGGTGTGGTAATCACCACTGTTGTGTGTATATATATTAGGAGAGGTGTTAAGGCCCTGTACTAGAGGTACGGGGGTAGCCCCTGCCTGCTGGCTCCGCCCAGTAGGCGGAGTATAAATGTGTGCTCTCCGTACAGCAGCCATTTCACCAGCTGCTGTAGGAGGCCACACCTCTTAGTGGAATAAAGCCTTAGTTGTATTCAACTCTCGTCTTTGTGTAATTGATCATGCATCAATTTATTACACTAAAGTTTTCAGAAGATGGACCTCTGCTTCAAGCCGGATCGCCTGCAGCTGGATCCGCAATCAAGCAACACCAAAAAGGACTTTGAACATTGGCTAGCTTGTTTCGAAGCGTACATCAGGTCTGCACCAGACCCAATTCCGGAAGCTCAGAAGATCCAGATCCTCTACTCGCGGCTGAGCTCCAATGTTTTCCCGCTTATCCAGGATGCGCCGACCTACGTTTAAACCATGGTGCAACTGAAAGAGGACTACGCCCAGCGGACGAACATGCTCTTCGCCAGACATATACTCTCTACTCGCAGTCAGCCCTCTGATGAGTCCGTCGAAGATTTCTGGCGTGCTTTAATTTCCCTGGTCAGAGACTGTGACTGTCAGGCCACGGAACATTCGAACCTCATCATGCAGGACGCTTTCGTCACGGGGATAGGGTCAGACCACATCCGCCAGCGGCTTTTAGAGGGGGCCACGCTAGACCTCGCGGAAACCAAAAAGCTGACTCTATCGATGACAATCGCCTCGCGCAAAATCCAGGCCAACACCTCCGGGCATGTGGCCCACTCTTCCTACGCATTGTGGACTCCGCAGACGGCTGCCCCACCGGGGACCCCACTCAGCCAATCCTACTCCTGTTCCACGTGCCAGCCAGCCAACCCGGGGGGCCCCAAATGTTACTCCTGTGGGCAGTAAAAACATCCCTGCCAATGCTGCCCGGCCCGCAGCACCCTTTGCAAGACCTGCAGCAAGAAGGGCCATTGCGCTGCGGTGTGCCAGGCCCGCTCAGTCGCTGCTATCGCCGCAAACCCCCCCCCCCCCCCCCCCCCCGTCCGCATACGGACAGTAGGCGCCGCCATCTTCCCCTCCTCGGACCACGCGTGGCCAGTGGGCGCTGCCATCTTCCCCTCCTCGGACCACGCGTGGCCAGTGGCCGCTGCCATCTTCCCCTCCTCGGACCACACGTGGCCAGTGGGGGGTGCCATCTTCCCCTCCGACCACGTGCGCCCCATGGATGCCGCCACCTGTTTCAACCCCTGCCACGTGCAGCCCGTGGGAACCGCCATCTTGTCCACCTTAGGATCTTCAGGCGCCGCCATCTTGTCTCCCCCCACGGCACATGGGCGTCACCATTGTACCAAGACCTGTGCCCCCCGGGCACCCTATCGTCCGACACCAGCGACGAGCAGCCGCGACTCGCCTCAGTCACGATTGACCATTCTCGCCTGCACAATCTAGCCACTGCCTCAACAAGCATGAAGATCGATGGTCACAAGATCTCCTGTCTGCTGGACTCCGGGAGCACCGAGAGCTTAATGCATTCTGATATGGTAAGGCGCTGCTCCCTTGCGGTACACCGTGCTAATCAGAGAATCTCCCTGGCCTCCGGGTCCCACTCCGTGGCGATCCGGGGGTACTGTATAGCCACGCTCATGATCCAGGTCGTTGAATTCAGCGGCTTCTACCTCTACGTCTTCCCCAACCTCTGCGCCGCCCTGCTATTCGGCCTGGACTTCCAGTGTAATCTCCAGAGCCTAACATTGAAATTCGGCGGGCCCCTACCACCCCTTACTGTGTGCGGCCTCACGACCGTAAAGGTCGACCCACCTTCCCTATTCGCAAACCTAACCCTGGATTGCAAACCTTTCGCCACCAGCAGCAGACGGTACAGCACCCAGGACAGGACCTTCATCAGGTCCGAGGTCCAGCGGCTGCTTCAGGAAGGCATCGTCGAGGCCAGCAACAGACTCTGGAGAGCCCAAGTGGTAGTGAAAACTGGGGAGAAACACCGAATGGTCGTGGACTACAGCCAGACTATCAATCGGTACACGCAGCTCGACGCGTACCCCCTCCCACGCATATCTGATATGGTCAATCAGATTGCACAGTACCGGGTCTTCTCAACTGTAGACCTAAAATCCGCCTACCACCAGCTCCCCATCCGTAAGGCGGACTGCCCATACATGGCAGATGGCCGCCTCTACCATTTTCCTAGGTTTCCCTTCGGCATCACCTCCAGGGTCTCGGTCTTCCAAAGGGAGATGGACCAAATGGTCAGCTGGTACGGTCTGCGAGCCACTTCCCCGAACCTAGATAATGTCACCATCTGCGGCCACGATCAGCAGGACCATGATGCCAACCGTGCCAAATTTCTTCTCTCAGCCACTGTCCTAAATCTCACCTATAACAAGGAGAAGTGCCTATTCAGCTCAAACCGCTTAGCCATCCTCGGCTATGTGGTCCAGAACGGAGTTCTGGCGCTCGACCCTGACCGCATGTGCCCCCTCATGGAACTCCCACTGCCCCAAGGCCCTCAAACGTTGCCTGGGGTTCTTTTCGTACTACGCCCAGTGGGTCCCAAGCTATGCGGACAAGGCCCGCCCACTCATCCAGTCCACTCTTTCCCCCTGACGACCGAGGCTGAACAGGCCTTCAACCGTATTAGGGCCGACATCGCCAAGACCGCGATGCACGCAGTCGATGAGTAGTTACCCTGTCAAGTGGAGAGCGACGCATCAAACGTTGCTCTAGCCCCCACCCTCAACCAGGCTGGCAGGCCCGTGGCATTTTTTTCACGAACCCTTCATGCCTCCGAAATTCGATATTCCTCCGTCGCAAAAGCGCACAGGTGGACCGTCTCCGGACTCTGCACGAGAACCTTTGCCACCCGGGAGTCACACGGTTGTACCACTTCAACAAGGCCCGCAATCTGCCCTACTCCGTTGAGGAAGTTCAGGCAATCACCAGAGACTGCCAGGTCTGTGCGGAGTGCAAACCACACTTCTACCAGCCAGATCGTGCGCCTGGTGAAGGCCTCCTGCCCTTTTGAATGCCTCAGCGTGGATTTCAAAGGGCCCCCCCCTCCACCGACAGTAACACGTATTTCCTTAACGTGGTCGATGAGTACTTCAGATTCGCCTTCGCCATCCCATGCCCCGACATGACGTCTGCCACCGTCATCAAAGCCCTCAACACCACCTTTGCTCTGTTTGGCTTCCCCGCCTACATCCACAGCGACAGGGGATCCTCATTCATGAGTGATGAGCCGCATCAGTTCCTGCTCAGCAGGGGTATTGCCTCCAGCAGGACAACCAGCTATAACCCCCGGGGAAACGGGCAGGTGGAGAGGGAGAACGGGACGGTCTGGAGGACCGTCCAGCTGGCCCTATGGTCCAGAAATCTCCCGGCCTCCCGCTGGTAGGAGGTCCTCCCCAATGCACTGCACTCCATTCGGTTGCTCCTATGCACTGAGTAACGACACACCTCCGAACGTCTCTTTGCCTTCCCCAGGAAGTCCACAGGTGTAGCTCCCGACTTGGCTCGCAGCTCCAGGACCCGTACTCCCATAAGCACATACGACGTCCAAAGGCGGACCCGTTGGTTGAAGGGGTGCAGTTACTCCACGCTAACCCCCAGTATGCCTACATACAGCATACCCCAATGCACCAGCAGTTTCCCCATACACACACACACCCCTCGCCCCGGCGCCACTCTCCCCTCCCCCGGTGCATCCAGCAGAAACCCTCCCGGGACCATCAGTCCTTCCAATGCCCGAGGATGAGGAGGATTTTGGCAAGCTCCCGGAGTCACCGAGGACCAAACCGACACTGGAATCGCCGCCACCACTGCGTCGCTCCCAACGTTAGACCCCGGACCGGCTAAACCTATAATTGGTTCGGGACTGTTAAAGCACCATGTACTGGACTCCAAAATTTTTTTTGCCTCTGTATATTAAAACTTGTTCTGTATATAGTTCTCTGCCACCCCCGCCAGACTCAATTTTAACAGGGGGTGAATATGGTAATCACCATATGGCAATATGGCAATCATACATTAGGAGAGGTGTGGTAAGGCCCTGTACCACAGGTACAGAGGTAGTCCCTGCCTGCAGGCTCCACCCAGTAGGCGGAGTATAAAATATGTATGCTCCCCGTACAGCAGCCATTTCACCAGCTGCTGTAGGAAGCCACACACCTCAGTGTAATAAAGCCTCAGTTGTATTCAACTCTCGTCTTTGTGCAATTGACCGTGTATCAAGGGGAGACAATAGTGTCGTGGTAATGCCACTGGATGAATAGTGTAAAGGCCAGTGTAATTCTCAGGTGGGTTTGAATCCCAACATGGCAGTTTGTGTAAAAATGGAATTGTAATGCTGATCATGAAACTTATCACTGATTGTAAGTGGTTCACTAATGTACTTTCAGGGAGGAAAATCTGCCATCCTTACCTTGTCTGGCCTCCAGATCCACAGCAATGTTGTTGTCTCTAAATTGCATTTCAAGGACAATTAGGGGATGGGCAATAAATAAATTTAAAGAATTTGTTTCCTATCTCTGGGTGACAGAGAGCTTTAATTGTTAATGATGTTGAGCCATGCTAACGTGTGACAAATTTCAAAGTTATTCAGCATTTTAAAACTTAAAAAAGTACATTAAAACCATATACAAGTAATTGCTCTGCATGTTTTGACACATTTTTGGGAACATTGTAGGTGTGATTTTTCAGTCTCTGCTTTCTGTGGTCTGCGTAGTACTCAAAATTGAATCTTCCATTGACTGGGTTACATTTGATTCAGATATTTCAAATAATTATATCATTAAATTATGGCTCTGCCAAGTCAAAATTGAGTTTAAAATGAGATTTATTGATGTCCTGAAAAATATATAAAAATTTCAATATCCCTAAGAAAAACAGATTACATTATCAAATATACTACAATATACCATGAGGTTTTGGTGTAGGATCTACCCACCTTTAGCCAATTGTTGAAACACCTTTTAAGAAGAATCCCATGGTACATTTTTTCAGCTTTGATCCTCTTCTCAGCCAGTGACTCTGTTACATTCTGACGCCAGGTATGTAGGTTTCGGTGTAAGATTGAAGAGGTGTAATAATCTTCTGCTAACTATGTAGTCATAAAAACAAAGTGTTCCATGAGTAACAGTTTGCATTTGTATGTCACCTTGAGCATAATAAAACACTCTTGAGATGTTTCACAGGAGCTTTATGAAGCAATGTTTTGACCCTGAACTATAAGGCTTGTCAAAGGAATAAGTTTTGAGGGGAGTGTCTTCAGGGAGGGAATTTTGAGGCCTTGGCAGCTGAAGATCCATCCAGGAATGGTGGCGTATTTAAAATCTGGGTGCTCAGGAGATCACATCTTTATTTGCCATATTTTCATAATTTTCACCATACAAAAGAAAATCAAGAACAACCCTAACAATAGATAAAATATATATCCACCCCTCCCTCAACAGTCAATGGTAACCAGCTCCCAAAAGTGCACGATGAACAAACCCCAATGATTGTAGAACCCCTCCTTCACCACTCCCCTTCACCTTCTCTAGGGTTAAAAAATCCAGCAGGTCCCCCTCCCTGCCACGGCGAAGCACAGGGTGAAGAGACCGACCTCCACCCCAACAGGATCCGCATATGAGCGATCAGCGAGGCAAAGGCTAAAACATCCACCCCTGCTCCCGCTCCCGGAATGGTCCGAAACCCTGAATGTGGCTTCTCGGGCCCCAAGCTCCCCATCCATATGCAAGACCCCTGGGATTGTACGTAATATGATCCAGCATTGGGTAGACCATAACATATCAATTTGGTTCGCAGGATCCCTCCTGCATGCTGGCACCCATACCAGCCACCATGGTCGGGTGCCCTGGCCACTGAGGCCACCAGCTACCCATCCCCTGAACTACATGCGTTGGACTGTCTAACGCTGTCGTTTTCATTTATCCCCACCCAAAGGAGAAGTGGCTGGGAAGCAACAGGCACCCTGCTAATAGGGCAGGATTCAGCAGGCCACCTCCACTCCTGATACAGCGTCTAGGGGTCCACTTAGACATAGTGTTAGGCCAGAAGGTTAGACACCAGTTAAGTTGGAATGGGTGCTGGGCACAGTTTAATTATAGGGGCTAGGGCGCATATCTGTATATACTTAACATTAAACACCTGTTACCACTGTTACAACCTGCCTTGGTGCGCTGTCTGGGTGTGAGGGGTAGGCTGGTCTGGGCTGGCCAGAGAGGGAGGGTGTGGGGAGTGGGCAGATGTTGTGGGTGGCCCGAGTTCCCTACCCTCCCCCTACCACCGTCACCCCAGGGATTCGATGGGACCATGCAATGGAATGGCTAGGGGTCACGCAAGTGGACAGTGGAAAGTGCTACCGTGGGCATGAGTCAGACGTTGTTAAACGATGTAGAGCACCAGAGCTCATCGGAGAGCGGGTTGTCATCATTCTCCAACCCGTGGACCATACCCACTGATAGTGCCAACCCAGGGCCTGCACCCCATAGTGCAGCAGGTATATATTATGGAGATAGTTGCAAGTGGGGGTGTGTGCATTTGTGTGTGTGTGTGTGCGTAAAGCGGTGTCAGTGCACCTGGCCAGTCACCTCACCCCACCCCACCCCGGTGGTTGAACCTGGAGGCGATCAGAGTGTCCTGTGTGCAATGGCCCTGGCGCGCACGTCGTATAGCCTCCTGTGCCTACCTTGGCCCCATGTCCTGCCTATCCTTGTCCTCCCCCATATCATGCTTGTCAGATGAGGCCTGGTGTTCCTCCTCCTTCTCCAGCCAGGCCATCACGATGCGGGTGCCCCTCAGCGTCACACTGGAGGGCCCCTGCACAGCCGTCCAGGCACCTGAGTGGCATCTGTCAAGATTGCCAAGTGTGCCAGGATGAAGGTGTTGTGTACACTGCCCGGGTATCGGGTGCAGACATGTATGATGCACAGCTCATGGACACATCAGCTGCACAATCAGAGTGTAACCCGTTTCATACAGTCATCTGCAGGTGATCATAGGGGGACATACATCATGTCGATCATCCCCTGAATCATGGCATCCCGTCGATGGCGGCGAATCCCGCTGCCTGGGCATCCTGATGGGCTCGGTCCACATTGATGTGAATATTTTTAGCTGCCCTGTGACGGCGCAGATGGACCTGTGCACCGAGTCGGTGAGATCCCGGACAGGTCACCACTCGGCGCCTGGAAGGACACATTTGTGTAAACTTTGAGGGCGACTGTCACCTTCACGGACACTGGACGCGGGTGTCGTTCCCCATACCCCCCACAGTACCAGGCGTGCCATCACTTGGCAGATATGTTTTTTTAGAATTAGAACAGTACAGCACAGAACAGGCCCTTCGGCCCTCAATGTTGTGCCGAGCAATGATCACCCTACTCAAGCCCATGTATCCACCCTATACCAGTAACCCAACAACCCCCATTAACATTATTTTTAAGACACTAAGGGCAATTTAGCCTGGCCAATCCACCTAACCCGCACATCTTTGGACTGTGGGAGGAAACCGGAGCACCCGGAGGAAACCCACGCACACACGGGGAGGACGTGCAGACTCCGCACAGACAGTGACCCAGCCGGGAATCGAACCTGGGACCCTGGAGCTGTGACGCATTGATGCTAACCACCATGCTACCGTGCTGCCCACATGTTGTACTGTCTCTCTGCTCAGCCGGAGCAAGAGGGTAGCCAGGGACAAAATTGGCCCACTGAAGGACAGGGGAGGGAATCTATGTGTGGAGCCAGAGGAAATTGGCGAGGTACTAAATGAATACTTTGCATCAGTATTCACCAAAGAGAAGGAATTGGTGGATGTTGAGTCCGGAGAAGGGTGTGTAGATAGCCTGGGTCACATTGAGATCCAAAAAGACGGGGTGTTGGGCGTCTTGAAAAATATTAGGGTGGATAAGTCCCCAGGGCCTGATAGGATCTACCCCAGAATACTGAAGGAGGCAAGAGAGGAAATTGCTGAGGCCTTGACAGAAATCTTTGGATCCTCACTGTCTTTTGGTGATGTCCCGGAGGACTGGAAAATAGCCAATGTTGTTCCTTTGTTTCAGAAGGGTAGCAAGGATAATCCAGGGAACGACAGGCCGGTGAGCCTTACGTCAGTGGTAGTGAAATTACTGGAGAGAATTCTTCGAGACAGGATCTACTGCTATTTGGAAACAAGTGGTCGTATTAGCGAGAGGCAGCACGGTTTTGTGAAGGGGAGATCATGTCTCACTTACTTGATAGAGTTTGTCGAGGAGGTCACAAAGATGATTCATGCAGGTAGGGCAGTGGATGTTTTCTATATGGACTTCAGTAAGGCCTTTGACAAGGTACCTCATGGCAGACTGGTACAAAAGGTGAAGTCACACGGGATCAGAGGTGAGCTGGCAAGATGAATACAGAACTGGCTAGCTCATAGAAGGCAGAGAGTAGCAATGGAAGAGTGCTTTTCTGATTCGAGGGCTGTGACTAGTGGTGTTCCAGAGGGATCAGTGCTGGGACCTTTGCTGTTCGTTGTATATATAAATGATTTGGAGGAAAATGTAACTGGTCTGATTAGTAAGTTTGTGGACACAAAGGTTGGTGGAATTGCGGATAGCGATGAGGACTGTCAGAGGATACAGCAAGATTTAGATCTTTTGGAGACTTGGGCGGCGATATGGCAGATGGAGTTTAATCTGGACAAATGTGAGGTAATGCATTTTGGAAGGTCGAATACAGGTAGGGAATATACAGTGAACGGTAGAACCCTCAAGAGTATTGACAGTCAGAGATCTTGGTGTACAGATCCACAGGTCACTGAAAGGGGCAACACAGGTGGAGAAGGTGGTCAAGAAGGCATACGACATGCTTGCCTTCATTGGCCAGGGCATTGCGTATAAAAATTGGCAAGTCATGTTGCAGCTGTATAGAACCTTAAGTTGGCCACACTTGTGGAGTATAGTGTTCAATTCTGGTCAGCAAACTACCAGAAGGATGTGGAGGCTTTAGAGAGGGTGCAAAGAGATTTACCAGGATGTTGCCTGGTATGAAGGGCATTAGCTATGAGGAGAGGTTGAATAAACTTGGTTTGTTCTCACTGGAACGAAGGAGGTTGAGGGGCGACCTGATAAGAGATCTACAAACTTATGAGGGGCATAGACAGAGTGGATAGTCAGAGATTTGTTCCCAGGGTAGAGGGGTCAATTACTAGGGGGCATTGGTTTAAGGTGCGTGGCGTGGGGCAAGGTTGGGGCAAGGTTTAAGGGAGATGTACGAGGCAAGTTGTTTACATAGAAGGTAGTGGGTGCCTGGAACCTGCTGCCGGAGGAGGTGGTGGAAGGAGGGACAAAGTGACGTTTAAGGGGCATCTTAACAAATACATGAATAGAATAGGAATAGAGGGATACGGACCCCGGAAGTGTAAAAGATTTTAGTTTATACGGGCAGCATGGTCGGAGCAGGCTTGGAGGACCGAAGGGCCTGTTCCTGTGCTGTACTTTTCTTTGTTCTTGTTCTTTGTCTTTGAAGGCATGCCCCATTTGGCAGATCCTCGAATGACAGGCAGTGCCAGTACACATGAGGCCTCATGCGGCATATCCTTGGCACCTCCTCCTCCTCGGCCTTTTGGGCAGCCGGCCCTCCAGCCTGGGTGGCTGTCACCTGGTTCCTCCTCCTCCTCGAGCAGAGCCAGCTCATAAAGCAATAGGACATCACCAGTGGCGACTAACGGGAGGGCCACCATCGCTGGTTGAATTCTAATATCCATTGTCTGCAGGGGGTGAAAGGCTGCCATTTTAGCATGGTACATGCCTGTGTGCCTAACCAGGTCCAACGGGCTACATGGCGACCCTGGTTGGCACTGTAGACTCTGCTCCGTCGATGCCCAGCATGGTGGGGCCTCTGGCCCTGGTGCCTGTCCCTGATACCAGGGGTATTATCGGCTGGCACTGCTCTTGCCAGTGGTGCACTCCGTGGCCCCCACCTGGCGCCCCTGTAGAGGCTACATAGGCGTTGCTCTGGGTGGGTCACCGGCGGTGGTGGCTGAGTGGGGATGAGGCACCCATACAGCCGGAGAGTTACTCTGCAGAACCTGGGGCCAAGGTGGGTGTTCAGCAAAAATGCGCAGCAAGATGGCTTCCTTTCAGGCCGCAGTAATGGCGGTCCGTGACTGGACACCGCTCCATTCCCATGGGGGGAATCACCGCTCCATTCCCGTGGGGGGGGGTCACCCCCCCTTCTACTTGCCCTGGTAAGGCTCCCCCCCTCGCCCGTCTGCCCAGCCAGTGTCCAGCCCTGCAGCCCAAAGTCGCTCCTCTCTGTGTCCTACCGCCTCTTTCCCTCCTCAGCCACAACGCCTGTTTCACAATGTTTAAAAGCATAAGTGAACCGCGCTGTTGGGAACTCGGCCTATCGGAGGAGGAGAATCGCGAAGGCCCCAGAGGATATTGGGTCGGGCCCGCTAATGATATGCAAACGGTGTTTTTACACGCGTTCTGGAACACATTGGCGCCGCTGTCGAGGTGAAGGAGAATTGTGATTTGCCGTCAAATCAGCACCCACTGTGATTTTGGCGTCTGAGCCAATTCTCCGTCCAATCGGGTTTACAATTTTGGCATCAGCCAATGGCAAATCCCGCCCGAGAAACTGCTATATCTCTGAGGTTGAATCCTTTCGTGACTGTATCTCAGGGATCATCTTTGCCGATATGGATGCTGGGTAATCAGCTTCTCATTTTTCCTCAATGAGTTTATATTCAAAGGACAATTGCATTTCCCACCTCCATGTCAGGTCTCTCCAGTTCTTCCATATACCTTAGCGCCTCCAGCATCTGAATGTTTCCCTGTTTATGATTGTCGAAACATAGCAGAAGTTACCTTCATGTTTTGATTAGAGATTTCTACAAGTTTTTTCCACGGTTCTAAACCCCTCTTTTGTAGAAGAAAATGCTGATGGTGCTTTTCTGCAGCAGACTGGAATTGTCTCTCTTTTTCTAACCTCAGCTGCTTCTCAACTTCTTTCTGTGAGGATATTTGAAAAATCCCTATTATGCATTTGTAAATCTTATTTTGCTTTAATTGGTTTCAGTTTCATAATTAATGTTGGATTTTACCAATTTAAAGCAATCTTTAAATTTTGTGTACAGCTTTAAGACTATATCTACTTAAAAACTACTTTGTTTTGAAATCAATATGAAAGATCACTCATAAAACTTAAAACAAGGAAAACAACTTTCCAGTACCAGGTTTTACACCCCCTCTTCATTTACTTTGCCAGTAAGTTGGGGCAAACAGCACCACCCAGTTGAAGGAACAAACTACTGCAGCTATAAAATCTCAATTTCATTAGAAACATTGAGGTAAATTAGGATTTCAAACGGAATACTTTTTTTTATTCATTCATGGGACATGGACATCGTAGGGTGTGCCAACATTTATTGCCCGACCCCAATTGCCCTTGAGGGGGCAGTTAAGAGTCAGCCACATTACTGTGGATCTGGAGTCACATGTAGGCCAGACCAGGTAAGGACGGCAGATTTCCGTCCCTAAAGGACATTAGTGAACCAGATGGGTTTTTACAACAATCAACATGATTTCATGTTCATCATTAGACTTTTATTTCACCATCTGCAGAGACGGGATTTGAACCTGGTTCCCCAGAGCATTACTCTGGGTCTCTAGTTTACTAGTCCAGTGACAATGTCACTATGCCACCACCTCCCCTCATAAATGAAATCTTCTTATATTTGAGTCTTAAAGATCTTGAACTTTATGATGCAGTATGGTCTGTACATAATGCATGACTTCCATCCAGATAACTTCTTCACCAAATCAAGAGATGCAAAAATAATTTATGTGCATTATAATGTCGCACCCATAACTGCGATGCTCAAGTATCCGCAGCTTTTGAAGCAAATTCAAAAACCCTGCCACAGAAGTGGCTGTGGCCCAAGATTAAAAAGCCGACTTTCCACCAATTGCGATCATTCGGGAGGGAGGATCATGCTATCAGTACAAAGATGTACAGATTAGGTGGATTGGCCATGCTAAAAGGTCCCCTTAGTGTCCAGGAATATATACGTTAGGTGGGGTTATGGGATGGGGTAGGGGAGTGGGCCGAGGTAGGATGCTTTTTCAGAGGATTGGTGCAGACAACGATGGACCGAATGGCTGCCTTCTGCACTGTAGGTATTTTATGGTTCTATGCTATGAAACTCATGGTCACGTTAATCCATTGGTAAATTCATGCTACAGATCAGCATTGCTGGTCCAGGTCTTAGTAGATCTTGTGGTCTCCAGCCTCACTCCAAACAAGTTTTTTTTGTCCATACTTAAACCTCTTTATCAATTGTGTTTCCATATTGCTTTTATGAAGCTCACACAAAATCACCCATCAAACTGTTTCTTAATCTACACTGGCTTCCAGTTAAACAACACTTCTTTAACTGAGATTTTGAAATAGTCATTCCTGTTTCAAAGTCACTTTCTGGCCTAGTGCCTGTCCATCTTTCTAATCTCCCCCAGCCTTCCAAGTTTTCTGCATTCTAATTTCAAAGCTCTTAACCATTGCTGATCATAATCCTTTCACTATTAGTGGCCGTGTCTTTGGATGCCCAGACCTTAAACTTTGAAGTTTCCAACTCCACCTCTCTCCCCCCCCCCCCCCCCCCCCCCCCCCCAACCCCTCTGACATTCCGCCTCTCCTTCTTCTTTAAAGACACTGCTTAAAACCCATGTTTTTTAACTAAGCTTTGGTGATCCGCCCCAATATCATTCCATTTCATAGAATTTACAGTGCAGAAGTTGCTTGGAGTCATATTTTGTTACATCATGCCTCTGTTATGGAATGTTAAAAACATTACATAAAGTTGTTGTGCCTCAACCTAGTACCTCTGGATTCCCATTTGGCCTTGTACCTGTCATACATAGATTGTCTTCAATTATGCTACATAATGGTTTTGATTTAGGGGAGAGTTTACATTTGTGCTTATGTTAATTAATTTGTGCAGAAACTTTGCACTGATTTGGCTGAGGTGAAGTAGAGTTGGGCACAATTCGCCAACTGAGCCCAATGGAAACTCCAGGCATATAGTTTAAGTTTCAAATTCTTTATTTCACTTGCACAATTTGTGAGTTAAATAGGATTTTACATGGGTCATTCATACTGATATTTTAGAATGAATGCACAGCAGTTTTAGCACTACACTGCAATAAAGTAAGGTGCTGTGCTTTACACTAGATTGCCATCTAGTATGGAACCAAATTTAAAATGGCAGTCCATTGGACTTTGGGAATTAACTACATTTCTAAAATGATAAATGAAATAAAATGCTGTTAACAATCCTTCAACGTGAACATAGTGAACTCAGAAAACAAATATGAAACAAACAGCTTTCCACTTAATCGGGAACCTTTCAATTTTATCTAACTGAAACATTATAGGTACAAAAATACACAATTGATTTCAGCACTGCATGTGGTTGAATAGAAGGCATTACAAATATTCTTTTAAAATTCAGACCTGTCTTTGCAATCTTTTCTCCTCTCGCTTCTTTTCTAGAGATGCCTGCTTCTCAGCTTGCAGTTGTTTTTCCCGCTCTTCTTGTTCTGCCCTCAGGTGAGCCTTGAATCAACCAAGAAAAATAAAACATTCAGATGCCAGACAATGTATCAATTTCCAGCTTCTCCAGTTCAAATTTACTGTTTTCAAATATTAACTTGCTATTCGAAAGTGCTCACAAAATAATCTTGTTTCTGTTGTCACTTGCACTGTCCCAATAGAAAGCTTGCTTGAGAGAAAGTCTGATGATATGCAGACCCCATGATTCACTTTGCAGCACAGTGCTGAGGTAAACATTTTTGAGGTTGGATTGTTTTAAACATTTTCTGATGTTAATCTTAATGCTGCTCTGGATTTTATGCAGAATCAAATTCAGCAGTGACCTCGTGACACATCCTTGCGGTAATACAACATTAGTTAGAAAGTGAACAATTTAGAAAAGGGAGGAGAGTCACTTTTATTGGTTTTGTTATTTTTATACACAGTTGTCAATCGTACTGTCATGTGAGAGTACCTTTTAAGAAATGGGTGCTTAAGAAATGTACCTTTAAGAAATGGGTGTTTATCAGTGATGTCAGAGTGTGGGTGGAGCTCGGCTGGCTGTCAGCTTTTTAACTTTTGTTTTAGGCTGTTTGCTGCAGGGTGTGTTTTAGTTTCATTTTCAGTGTTGGAGCTGAAGCCAGACAGAACAGGTGTACTGTTGATCTCTCTGCCATGAAAAGACGATCTCTTGATCATTTGGTGAATTCGGAATTATAAATGTTCTCAGTAGTGAATGTAAACCTAATGTGCTTCTTTTAAAAGGTGTTTCTTTTGTCTTCTGGATGTTGTTTGGGAAGTTATTAAGAATTACTTAGTGTTGTATTCTTTGGGGGTTGTATTTGAATTAATGGTTGCTAAGATGTTCACTATGTTTTAAAAGGTTAACTTGAGTTCACAGAATAAACATTGTTTTGCTTTAAAAAAAATCCTTTCCCATTTCTGCTGTACCACACCTGTAGAGTGGGCTGTGTGCTCCCCATACCACAATCTATTAAACATTGTGGGTCAGGTGAACTCCATGATACACTTTGGGGTTCTCTAAACGCTGGCCCATAACAGTAAAGTAATGGGTCACCAATCATTACCCTTGAAAATTAATAGGGAGAACAAAAATATTAAAATGTTCTGTGATGGAACCAAAGTATAATATTTAGTATAGCTAGCTTAAATACCTTTCACAACATTATTGGAGGTAAAAGCAACACTATCATTTTGGTTGGTCTTTTGCTTTCAGGAGAAGACTCAGATTGATATAGCACCAGTGAAGTACAGCCAAATAAGCACTTTCTAAAGTATATTGACTGCTGTAATGTAGGAAACGTGGTAGTAAATTTGCACACCAAACATGTCCAATAAACATCAAATCTGCTTGGGGATAATCATTTATCAGGACACCAGGAGAGACAGTGGCATACTGGTAATATCACTACACTAGTGATCCTGACAAATGCTTCGGGGAATGGTTCAAATCCCGCAGCAACTGGTGGAATTTAAGTTCAATTTATAAATCTGGAATTAAAAAACTACCCCATTGTCAATTGTGTAAAACCTAATTTGTTCCTTTAGGAAAGGAAATCTGCCATCCTTACCTAGCCTGGCTTACAAGTGACTCCACACCCACAGTAATGTGGCTGATTCTTAACTACCCTCTGAAATGGCCTAGCAAACCCTCATGGACAACAAAGCAACACCTACATTTCATGAAATAATAAAGAAACACTGCTCTTATTTGAAATTGTACCTCTTTTACTTATTTAGCATCTCATCTAAAGGGCAGCACTCCCTCACTGAAGGGTTAGCCTGGATTCATGCACTGAAGTCGTGGAATGGGACTTGAACCCACAAGATTCTGACTCCAAAGCAGGAGTGCTACCAACTGAATTACAGTCAACACCTATAGATTTACACCCAGTTTTAAATACTAACAATGCGTTTTTAAAGTATTTTATTAAGAACCAAGTCTGCTCTAGTGACTAGGTAGCATGTGAATAAGCACAAGATCCTTTCAACCTTGGAACCGAGATGTTAATTCAGCATGACGATCTCAAACCCAAATCTTCCTAGGAGCAGCAATCCTGATCAGATTGCCACTTGGCTCAAAAGTCCCTCAACTTGATGCTGTTTTGGATTTCTTCCGGAATCTCTGAGCCCGATGTTTCTCTCGAGAGCTCAATCGAAGCATGGTAGGCAGGACAAATCCCCTTTTTTACAGCATCAATTTAAATGACCAGTTTGAATGTTAGACAATGGGTGAGTAGGAGGATGAGCAAATTGGTACGGTGGCTAAATGGGTAGATAGCGAGGTTTAGATACGTGGTTAAGGTGGGTGAGGTGGATAATGGATAAGAGGCTAGTTGGGTGAGGTGGTAGTCAGGACTGGGAGATGGTTTTGAGGTTTGGGGGAATGATCAGAGTGAGTGATGGGGGACAGTTGTGGAGTGATCCAGATGTTAGACTAAGTTTCAATCTGTCTATTATTTCTTGGATATCTATTCAGGTAAGTATATCAAAGCTGGCTGAAGTCTCCATCTCTAATTCAGAGTTGGAGTCATTCACAGAAGGACCTGGGGAGCAGGGAAGTTGCACATCAGAAGCTGAAAATTTCCAGCAATTCCCACATCGGTCAACATGTCAGGGTTTCCACATGTCCTGACAGGCATCATTGGAGACTGTATGTACGACAGATGCATCTCTCCAATGATGCAGAGACTGGAAAATTTGGGCCCCTGTTCACTAGCTACATGAGATCCATCAGAATCAGTGCATTATCATAGTTAAATATACATAATTGTTTAGTCTTCACTTTATCAGTTCAAACCCAGCTTAATGCAAGTGGAACTGTAACTGCTTCTGGAATCTTCTGTTTGATCGTGCACCATTTTCATTAGAAGTCTTGATGGTATATCCATGTACCGAGCATCCATTTTGAACTTAGTTATGGAAAGCAATTATTTATTCAATTCTATTCAATTATCTATTCAATTAATTGTCAATTTTATGCATAGTCATACCATATATATGCTGTTATATTGGTTTTAAATTATTGCCAAGTAAATTTTCACCTCAATGTTGTAAAATCATTTGATCAATAGTTTAAACTGTTGAAGAAAACAGGAAAACTAAAAACGTAATAAGCAAAGGGATGGATGTAAATGTAAAAAAAGTCACAAATGTTCTTTTTACTCACAAGTTTCTCTTGCTCCTTTCTTCTTTTGACCTCTTCCAGTTCTTTTCTTCTTTCCATGCGCTGCTTTGCTCGTTCCTCCATTGCTGAAAAATTAAGAATATTAGAGGAAGCATGAAAGTTAATCATCTATCACTGCTGATTTGGTGATCACTAATAAAATTACACATGACACAAAGCTGGGTGGGAAGGTGAGCTGTGAGTAGGATGCAGGGATCCTTCATTGTGATTTGGACAAGGTGAGTGAGTAGGCAAATGAATGGCAGATGCAATATAATTTAGATAAATGCGAGGTTATCCACTTTGGTGGCATAAATGGGAAGGCAGAAAATTATCTGAATGGCCATAAATTACGAGAGGGTAGAATGCAACGAGACCTGTTTGTCCTCGTACACCATTCGCTGATGGTAAGCCTGCAGGTGCAGCAGGCAGTAAAGAAGACCTTCATAGAGAGTTGGCCTTCATAGCGAGAGGATTCGAGTGCAAGAGCAGGGATGGTTTGCTGCAATTATACGGAGCCATGCTGAGGCCACACATGGAATATTGTGTGCAGTTTTGGTCTCATCTGAGGAAGGATGCTCTTGCTCTAGAGGGAGTACAATGAAGTTTGACCAGACTGATTCCTGGGATGGCAGAATGGACGTATGAGGAGAGATTTCCGTAACAGCCTCCCCGAACAGGTGCCGGAATGTGGCGACTAGGGGCTTTTCACAGTAACTTCATTTGAAGCCTACTCGTGACAATAAGCGATTTTCATTTCATTTTTCATTTCAGATTGAGTCAGTTAGGATTCTATTTGCTGGAGTTCAGAAGAATGAGGGGGGAATTTCATAGAAACCAATAAAATTCTAACAGGATTAGACAGGGCAGATGCAAGAAGGATGTTCCCGATGGTGGGTTTCCATACCAGGGGTCGCAGTTTGAGAATACGGGGCAGACAATTTAGGACTGAGATGAGGAGAAATTTCTTCACCAAGAGAATGGTGAGCCTGTGGAATTTGTTACGACAAAGTAGTTGAGGCCAAAACATTGTATGTTTTCAAGAAGCAGTTATGTACAGCACTTTAGGCAAAGGGGATCAAAGGATATGGCGGGTGGGGGGGGGGGGGGGGTGGGGGGGGGGGGAAGGCAGGATTTGGCTATTGAGTTGGTTTATCAGCCATGATCATAATGAATGCTGGAGTGGCTTGAAGGGCCGAATTACATCCACCTGCTCCTATTTTCTGTTTCTATGTTTGACATCATACAATACAATTTGTTTGCACACATTTTTAAAATTAAGATCACATACAAAAATGTTACTGACTTAATGTGTTTAGGGTGGTACGGTAGCACAGTGGCTAGCACTGTTGCTTCACAGCTTCAGTGTCCCAGGTTTTGATTCCTGGCTTGGGTCACTGTCTGTGCAGAGTCTGCACATTCTCACCGTGTATGTGTGGGTTTCCTCCGGGTGCTCCGGTTTCCTCCCACAGTCCAAAGTTTGGCCATGCTAAATTGCCCTTTGTGACCGGGAATGGATGGAGGTGTGGGCTTAAGTAGGATGCTCTTTCCAAGGGTTGGAGCAGACTCGATGGGCCAAATGGCCTCTTTCTGCACTGTACATTTTATGATTCTATGTGCAGTACTCGATTACTGGAACTATAGAAACAGTAACAACACCAAATCAGACCATTTGACCTGGCCAGTCCATGTTGCTTTCACATGAACACAAATTCGAATTCCGCATGCTTACTGAAGAGCACCTCGTTCTCAACTAAATTGACCATCATTGGCAATCATTGCTAGATTAATCAGTTCCATCCAACATTAATTTTTACTGAGTCATACTAAGCCTTTTGTGGTTGGATCCATTGTTTCTATTTTGGCAAGTAATTTCTTCTGTATTGCATGTGTAACCTTTCCATAATCAACCTGGTGTTAGAAAAATAGTCAACTAGCATCTGCTTTGGCAGGAAAGGGACAATGCTGGAAAATCTCAGCAAGTCTGGCAGCATCTGTAGGGAGAGAAAAGAGCTAACGTTTCGAGTCCGATGACTCTTTGTCAAAGTCTGCTTTGGCAGACAATATCTATCAGGGAACAGGCCATTTTTAATCTGGCAATATGTAATGAAATTTTCCCTGTGCTGCTAACTTTGGGAGACTCAAGTTTCTGCCTTCTCTCCTGAAGTCCTCATTTTGCTGCATACATTTCCATAGCTGCTGCCCTTCAGTATCTTAACCTAGTAGCCATTCATCATAGGCATCCAAGACTGAAATACAGCTAAGCAAACAATGAGCTGAACCAGATATGGCACTTACTCAATGTTCATTCAGGAGAGGAAAGCTTAACAGAAATTGTTCCCTCTCATTTAATCTAATGATGTGGAAACCAACTGTAGCATGATTAACTGCTTAGAAATGTATAGAGGATAATCATTTCCCCTGATTTTGAGTTTGACTTTTAAGCACAACTTACACTTAAGTGTTTTCTCATATTTAATAGCACATAAGTCAATTTCCATAGCTAGATTTTTCCCGGAACACGTCACCAGCCTGTCACCAGAAGTTATAGCTTGAGGGGCACCACTCTGCATCAAGCATGGCTGACAAAGGGACTCTCCCGCTTGAGGGACTCTCTTTTTTGCCATAGGTGTAGGATTTACAAGTTGATAATCATGTTGCTGTTACGTTTACGGGGGTTTTACTTTTACTTACAGTATAGGCAAAGAATAATCAGGTTGCCACACTGTAGATTACTTAACCAGTTGTCAGTTTATTGCAGAAGTGTTGCTTGCTCAGAGTCTAAGATGGAAGAGAGGGAAAATCTGATATTGTCACCATGTAATCATGTGACATACTAAGTAAAGTTGCCATGGTCCCAGATGACCATAGACTGCTTTTCCCTTTGAAGATCACCACATCCCAGGTGAGAGGCAAGGTTGAGAAATAGAGCTTTCATGAATAATGTCAGCCGGCACAGGAATTTAACTCGCGTTGTTGGCCTCACTCTGCATCACGGACCAGCTTGTCCAGCCAACTGAGCTAAACAGGTGCCCACTGGTTTACAGAGAGACATTGGTTACAAGACGTAACAGTTATGAATGCACATTCTGTCATCAAGTCTTGGAATGAACCCAGAGCTTCTAATTCGAGGTAGGGAAACTACCCACTACACCACAAGACCTCCTATAGCACAACTAAATATATTACACTAAGAAAAAAAAGTCAACTAAAGTTACAGTAATGTATAGCTTGCAGGTGAGCTAGAGCAGAGGCAAGGGGCCCACTAAAAGCATATTAAATGACTTGGATCGCTACGACTAGCATTGGAAAGCATTGCATACCTTTGACAATTGGGTGAGGTGAAATCAAATTAGAGTTGCTACTGGCTCTGAAACAACTGAATTCCTCAGCCGACGAAGGAGTTGTAAATCTAAGAATTTTAACAAATAATTTATTTTCGTAAATTGTAAAACAGGAGGGGGAAATCTCTCAACAATGGCAACATCATATTGTATCAATGCACAGAATATTCAATTAAATTTTGCATTTTACTAATTGATGAAATTTGATATAACAGATTCTTGGTTCTCAGGTGCAGAAAAACACTCGAATATTTTCTGCAATGTTTCTGTTCTTCCCTACACAGATGCAACTAGGTTTTTAAAAAACTTTCTAGAGGACTTTTTAAAAAAAAAAATCATCCTCTGAAATTTCTTCAAGTTAATGCACCTGGAATTTGCACTGGAATTTCACACTGGCAGATCTTAGGGACAGTAAAGAGATGACTAAAGAATGCCAGTTAAGCATTGCTTCATGTTTTATTGTTGAAATTGTGGTGGGTGATTCTCCCTTATTATAATATTAAAGTTCTGAATGGTATGCAGTCCATCATTTACAACATTTTAACAAGCAAGAAACACAGTTTTAGTAGATCAATATACTTATGGTTGTTGGTTTTGGAGGGGTATGTTTTTGTAATTTGCATCTCTGTAAATAAACATATATACACTGTGTAAAGATTCGCTCCACTTCTATCCCTCACCATCTGGATCTGAAATAGGACAATTAGTACCCATTTATATATAAAATGCAAATTCCAAAAATCAATGTTCCAATGGCCTTTAATATGCACCCACTTGTGTAGGTGAAATATTATGGCACCCATTATATAGGTCCCAGAGAGGCAATGTACTTGTTTACTTGAAAATTTAAAAAAACCTTTAATGTTTGGAGTTAAACATGAAAAAAATGCTGCCAAAAGATAACATCACCTGGATTTGTGCACAGTTGTGCTTTTCATTATAGACTGGGCATTTCCAGATTGTCGGCTTCCATGAGGATTGGGTTCAGTTTGCACCTTTTGTACTGAATTACCAATTGCTGCAGTTATGGCTGATGCCAGTTTTGCCTCTTGTTGCAGTATTGTCAAGTGCTCATTATCCTGTAGCTCTGCAATCATTCTCTTTTGCTCCTGAAGTTGCTTTTTTTGTTTCTCAATGAGTTGCTGTTGGAACTTGTGGCGATGTTCAAAATTGTCCTGAAAATGCTGGATTATTTTCCCTGCAGTGGGAGAGTTGGGTATTTGACTTCCCTGGTACAAGTTTGAGATTTTACTGGAATCTTGCACATGTGCTCCCTCCTCCAAGCTCAATGTGGCATGCTTGCCAGTCACTTGCCAAGCATACTTTGGGCTTGCAGCTCTGATCTGTCGAGTTTTGCTGATCTCTTTTGCCGGAGAATTGATTGGAGTAGGATCCTGTTTCTTCACTTCTTCCTGTGATTATTTTCGAAGTAGTGTTAAATATATTGTGAAATGTAAAGCTTGTACCAAAAAAAGCTTTTCAATATGTATGAGTCATACTGCAAAATACACAGGGTCTAAAATTTCTGAAGCTCTGTGTCATTTGAAGCGCACTGGAATGGGATGGTTCCCCATTAGTATACACCAGCCTTGACCCTCATCCCTGATGACAAGGCATGTGGCATTTATGACATTCCCTGTGTTCCTGCCTTGGCAGGGGGAAGGTGGAGGAGATAGGGGATGAGGAATTTCAGAGAAGCAGGTGATGCTGCACCAGAGGGGGTCAGCGGTCAAGCTGTTTAGGGCTGAAGGTTAAAGATTTTTTTTTAATTATCCATTTTGGAGTACTTGCTTAACTAATGGGAATTGATGACTGCAGACTTTAACACTTTAAACAGACAGCAAGTAAGAATGAATTAGTGGAGACATTGTTCTGCCTTTTTTTGTTGCGGGCAAGCCTTTGTTTATGACTTGTGCCATGGGTCTGCCTAGTAACAGCAGTAAAACAAATTTAACAAGGCATGACGGGATTCTATCTGCCTAGCAACAGGTGTCGGGTCTACCCAGCAACAGGTAGAAGTCTGCCTTGCGACAACAGTAGCCAGCATGCATTAGGCATGATGGGATACGATTTTAAAAGCAATGAGATGCAGGTGTCTAGACAAATTATATATAGTTGCCAGCACATAGAAGCTGAGCGGCAGTTACAACTAATAGCCACGAATGCCAGTTTTATATTTAACAGCCTGTGAGTCCAGTCCCTGATCTAACAGCCAAGGACCTAGGCTAGCATCTAAGTCTTAGAGCCATGACCATGTAGAAACCTTTATAAAGGTAGTTTAAATATGTTTGCTCGTCAAAGAAAATATATTTTGCAGACTTGACTAACAGCACTGTATTGTGTGGTAACTATAAGCTGAATTTGACTCCTAGATTTCCTTAATTTGGATGTTGTTTGGGGAAAAGGAAAGTCTTGGGGAGTTCAGAGATCATAGATACAGTTTGGAACAAGGGATAAGTTCTACATAAACTGTGTATGTGTTTGTGATTCATATACTTAATTGTCCTAGAGCATTGTAGTCCTGTTTGTGTGGATTTATCTTTTCTTTAAGTTATTAAATAGTATTTAATAATAGTCACAAAATGACTGGGCTGGTTATTCTCATTATGGTTTCATTTAACTCCACTCACCATTCCCAAACTAAAAGTATGCACCCCCACAAACCTTGTTTCAAGTTGAGATACTCTAGCAGATACAGTGTGGTTCGTGATACTTGGTTATTATGAAGAGAAAAAATGAAGGATTATACACACTTGTGCATTGGCCTTGGCAATTATTTGTGCTTTGTGATGGTATCAGACTAGAAGAAATGTTGACGAATACTCACTGACAATTATCAGCAAAAATGAAAACAATCTTTTCACACATGAAAACTTTTAAAAAATCTAAGCTTATGGAGCATTTCAACACATTACTGTTAAAATTCTGGCTCAAACATAATATAACAGAAATACAAATTGCATCACTGAGCAGACTTCTGACCATTCAAATTACTAAGTTGTAAAACATATTAAAGCTGTAATAAATTAATTAATTTGCAGTTATTCAATGACATATAAGATCTAATAATTTCTTCAAAAACTGCAAGTAAAACTGTGTAAACTTAACCCTATTTGAATTAATTTAGTACTTTACACTGGTTTAACTTCATACAAGTGCCAAGTATTAAACAACTAGATTATCCCCTTACCACTTCTTGAGCAAGATCAACTTGCTGTGTCTCATTTATGCATTTTGAGACGCTGCTGGAATCTGCTGACAATTTTCCTGAACATGCTGAATCCAATAGTGCAACCATCTTTTGTTTTGTCTCCTCTTTTCTTGCCTCCAGCTCTCTCTTTTCTTTCTCAGCTTTACACCATAGTTGCCAGTTTGTGAAGCAGTAACTGAGCCTGTGTTTTCGGTTGCATTCTGTTGCAAGTTGTTTTTTCCTATGGACATTAGAGAGAGTATGTTTTAATTCTTTCAATTACATATAAATCTAATCTGGCTTCAATAAAAAACCTATTTTAAATAAAGGAGCCAAATATTTTAAAGAGTTAGAACAATAGTTGGGGAAATTACCTATGGTGCTGTTACCAGTTTTATAGGGTGCTGGGGGAAGAGCAGTAGTGAGTGTTGAGGGGAGAAATATTAATTTAAATTTAAACCAGCTGTTTTAATGAAAAAAACACTTTAATGTGAAACCCTTGATTCATTGCCCGAAATTATTTCCACTATTAATCACTGGTTGTTCACCCCAACGTTGCATTATTCAAAATATCCTCAGAGAAAAAAACTAATCTATAATTATGCAGCTGGGGAAATTCTATTAAAAACTGCTACATGCCGACTTCCGGTGGCGGCTATGAGGGAGTAAGTCGCACATTTGGTGGCTCTCGCTCCGGCCGGACTTTTAGACCTTTCCCCCGACTTTTTCGAACTTTTGAGCGCTGGAGTGGAAACCAATAGCACTCTAGATCTGAATCCATGCAGAGTTGTATGGACTTAAGGAGTAGAAGGGAGCGAAAACAGCCGAAGAAGGGGCTGAACAAAGGCGGTGTAGAAGTTCAAGCGGGAGGAAAGATGGCCGACGAACGGACCACGGAACGGACGGTCCTGACAGCACTGGACAACATGCGGAAGGTCATGAAAGCGAGCTTCGCAGCGCTAAAGCGGAATAATCTGGAACCGCTTCAGAAAGCGTTTGAGTGGCTGGACGCCAAGAATAAGGTCCAGGCACTGGAGAAGGCAGTGGAGGAGCAGGCGGATTTCCAAACGGTAGCAGATGTGGAAATTAGAAAGTTGAAGGAGCAACAAACAAGACTGATGGACAGGCTGGAGGACCTTGAAAATATGTCTCGCCGGCTGAACCTAAGAATCATTGGGCTCCCAGAGGGGGCCGAGGGAATGGATGCCACGGCATATGTGGCAGACATGCTGCAGAAGCTGGTGGGGGATGATTTCTTCCCGTGTCTGTTGGAGCTGGACAGGGCACACAGAGTGCAGACAAGGCAGCCGCGAAAGGGGGGGGGGGGGGGGGGGGGGGGGGGGCATGGTGGTCCGGTTCCGCAGGTTCATGGACAACGGGCAGGTTCTACAATGGGCCAAGAACACAAAAACACAAAGAACTGCACATGGAACAACAGTGTCCTGCGCATCTACCAAGATCTGAGCCAGGTGGTGGAGATTCTGTAGAAAAAGGTGAAGTTCGGACTACTTTTCCTGGCGCGTCTTTGGGTCACATACCAGGAAAAGCAACATTATTTTGAGGACGCGATGGACTTCGCAAACGCAAAGGGACATGGACTGGTGCCGAACTGAGGACCCATGGACTCAAGTTAGTGTTTTAAGTGATGTTTACATGTTTTCCTAGATTGCCCTTCTGTTTAATTATTTGGCTCTGCACATTCTTTTATTCACAATTTGGGGTGCTCTTCGTTTGTTTTTTGTGTCCTCTTGTGTATGGAAGCGTTGTCGGGAAACAACGGGAGTCAAAGTTATTCGGTGCTGGGGGGCTGTACGGGTTCTTTTTGCTATTTTTATTTTAATGTTTGGAGGGGGGTAGTTGGTAGCGCCCACCTCTTTACACAACTTGAATTGCACTATTGTTGGGGTGGTCTTTATTCTTTTCTCCCCAGAGGGATTGCTCGAACAGGGCTGATCTGGGGAACTGCCGTTGATTGGGGGGGGGGGGGGGGGGGGGGGGGGGGGGGGGGGGACAATAGGTGGGAGACAGGTTGGCGCCGGAGTGGAGAGTCATCATGCTAGCTGGGTGAGCTAGTCAATGGGAGCGGGGGGAGCGGGGGGGGGGGGGGGGGGGGCGTGCATACAGCCGGTCTATGGCAGGGGTCGGGTTACAGGGGGGTTGTTGCTCGGCGGGGAAGGGGAGGTGAAGTTGATCTGCTGACGAAGGAGGGAACAGAACCAGGTAACAGCGAAGAAGTCGGGGGTGGGAGCTGCCAGGAGGCGGACCAGGAGAGGCGTGGAATATGGACTAGGGATGGGCCCAAGAAGGGGGATGGTTGATCGACAGGGGGGGTGGCAAGGTCCCCTCCAACCAGGCTGATCACCTGGAACGTTAGAAGGCTAAACGGGCCAGTCAAGAGGACACGTGTGTTTGCGCATTTACAGGCTTTAGAAGGCAGATGTAATTATGCTGAAGGAGACACATTTGAAAGTGGCGGACCAGATTAGATTAAGGAAGGGCTGGATTAGCCAGCTCTTCCATTCGGGGCTTGACACTAAGACCAGAGGGGTTGCGATCATGATCAACAAACAGGTTCAATTCGAGGCGGACAGCACAGTTGCGGATGGGGGTGGCAGATTTCTCATGGTCCGTGGTAAGCTTGAGGGGGTGAGGGTAGTCCTAGTGAATGCATACGCTCTAAACTGGGATGATGTAGATTTCATCAAGAGGCTGCTGGGGAAAATTCCTGACTTGGACTCGCACAAGCTGATTATATGTGGAGACTTTAATGCAGTCCTTGATCCTGACCTGGACCGGTCGTGTTCCAAAATGGGCAGGGTCCCGGCAAGGGAACTGAGAGGGTTTATGGAGCAAAACACATGGAGAGTCAGTCGGCCGACGGGAAAGGGGTTCACGTTTTATTCACATGGTCACAAGGTTTATTCTCGAATCGACTTCTTTATTATGAGCTGGGATTTTCTGGACGGGGTGAAGGATACAGAATATTCGGCGATCACTATTTCGGACCATGCTCCACATTGGGTCGACCTGCAGGACTGCAAAGATAGTTACCAGCGCCCACAATGGAAGTTAGGGGTGGAATTGTTGGCAGATGAGGGGGTGTGTGAGAGAGTGGGGAAGTGCATGCAGAACTACCTGCAGGTCAACGATACAGGGGAAGTCTCAGCAGTGGTGCTTTGGGAGGCGCTGAAGACGGTGGTGAGAGGGGAACTGATTGAGCCCATCGGGACAGAACGGACAGGGCGGAGATGGACAGACTGGTTAAGGAGATTATACGGACGGACAGGGAATATGTGGAGTCCCCGAAGACAGAGCTACTTAGGGAATGACGGTGACTGCAGGCGGAGTTGGGGGTGTTACCTACAGGTAAGGCTGTTGAGCAGTTTAGAAAGGCTAGGGGTGTGGTTAATGAATATGGGGAGAAAGCCAGTAGAATGCTTGCACAGCAACTTAGGAAGAGGGAGGCGACCAGGGAAATAGGAACGGTAGTTGACGGGGAAGGAAACCGGGTTGGAGACCTGGCAGGACTTAACAAGGTATTCAGGGACTTTTACAGCAAGCTTTATACCTCGGAACCCCATGGGGCCAGAGGGGATGAGGCGCTTCTTAGATGGGCTGACCTTCCCAAAAGTGGGCAGGCAGTTACTAGAGGGGCTGGGGGCCCTGATTAGAGCTGAAGAAGTAATGGGGGAGGGGGGGGGGGGGGGGGGGGGGGCCTGAAGACAATGCAGTCGGGTAAAGCCCCGGGGCCAGACAGCTACCCAGTGGAGTTCTTGGGGATAGTGGGGCCAGTGCTGGTTAGGGTGTTTAACGAGGCAAGAGACAAAGGGTTTTACCCCCGACGATGTCGCAAGCCACTATCTCGCTGATATTGAACCGGGATAAAGATCCGGAAGCATGTGGGTCCTATTGGCCAATCTCCCTGATTAATGTTGAAGATAAGCTACTGGCCAAGATCCTGGCGTTCAGAATCGAAGACTGTGTACTGGACGTGATTGTGGAGGACCAAACTGGGTTTGTAAAGGGCAGGCAGCTGGTAGCCAATCTAAGAAGGCTGCTTAATGTGATTATGATGTCCCCGGAGGGCAGAGAGGTGGAGGTAGTGGTGGCAATGGATGCCGAAAAGGCTTTTGACTGGGTTGAGTGGGACTATCTATGGGAGGTGCTGGGACGGTTTGGGTTCCGGGAAGGCTTTGTGGACTGCATTAGACTGCTATATCAGGCCCCGGATGCTAGCGTAAGGATGAACAGGACGACATCCAAATATTTTAGACTATACCGCAGGACAAGACAGGTATGCCCTCTCTTTCTTTTACCGTTTGCATTGGCCATAGAACCGCTGGCAATTGCTCTGAGAGCTGCAAGGGGCTGGAAAGGAATGGTCGGGGAGGGGGGCGGGCGGGGGGGGGGGGGGGGGGGCGGGCGGAGGGGGCGGGGGGGGGGGCGGAGGGGGCGGAGGGGGCGGAGGGGGGGGGGGGGTAGACACAAGGTCTCGCTCTACAGACGACCTGCTTTTATATGTGTCGGATCCAGTGGCAGGGATGGACGGGATTATGGAAATCTTAAGGGAATTTGGCCGGTTTTCGGGGTATAAATTAAACATGGCAAAGAGCGAGTTGTTTGTAGTGCAGGCGAGGGGTCAGGAGAATAGGCTGAGGGAGCTGCTGTTTAGGCTGGTTGGGGACAGTTTCAGGTACTTAGGGATACAAGTGGCGCGGGACTGGGGCAGGCTGCACAAGTTGAACTTGTCCAGACTGGTGGAGCAAATGAGGAGTGAGTTTCGGAGATGGGATGCGCTCCCGCTGTCACTAGTGGGGAGAGTGCAGACGGTGAAGATGACTATCCTCCCGAGATTCCTGATTATTTTTCAGTGCCTCCCTATTTTCATTCCGCGGTCCTTCTTTAAAAGGATCAATAAAATCATCCTGGGATTTGTTTTGGCGGGGAATTCCAGCGGGTAAGGAAGAGGATGATTGAAAGGAACTGTTGTGAGGGGGGGCACTGGCATTGCCAAACCTCAGCAACTACTACTGGGCAGCTAACATAGCCATGGTAAGGAAAAGGATGGTGGGTACGGGGTCGGTTTGGGAGCGGGTGGAGGCTGCTTTGTGCAGGGGCACCAGCTTGGCAGCCCTGGTCACGGCTCCTCTGCCGTTCCCGCTGCCCAGGTACTCCACCAGCCCTGTAGTGGTGGCGGCTCTGCGGATTTGGGGCCAATGGAGGAAACATATGGGGGAAGTGGGAGCTTCGGTTTGGTCCCCAATATGTGACAACCACCGGGGAAAATAGATGGCGGGTTTTGAGCGTGGCGGAGGGCTGGGCTAGGAAGGATGGGCGACTTGTTTCTGGAGGGGAGCTTCTCGAGCGTGAGGGCGCTGGAGGAGAAATTCGGGCTGGCAAGGGAAAATGACTTTCGGTACTTGCTGGTGAGGGATTTTGTACGTAGACAGGTACCGTCCTTTCCACGCCTTCCACCAAGGGGGATCCAGGACAGGGTAGTTTCCAGGGGAAAGGTAGGAGAGGGGAGAGTCTCGGATATTTATAAAGAGCTTATGGGAGCAGAGGACACACAGACCGAGGAACTGAAATTCAAGTGGGAGGAGGAGCTTGGTGGGGAGTTAGAGGGCGGCTTATAGGCAGACGCTCTGAGGAGGGTAAACGCAACCGCAACATGTGCCAGGCTCAGCCTGATCTAGTTCAAGATCGTCCACCTGGCCCACGTGACGGTGGCCCGGATGAGTAAATTTTTTGGAGCTGGAGGACAAGTGTGGTAGATGTGCGGGAGGACCAGCGAACAATGTTCACATGTTCTGGGCATGTACAAAACTCAGGAGGTACTGGCAGGGATTTGCGGACATCCCCAGGTTCTGAAAATGGCCCAGGTACTGAAAATAAGGGTGGTGATGAGTCAAGAGGTGGCAATATTTGGGGTCTCGGAGGATCCGGGAGTCCAGGAGGGGATAGAGGCCAACGTTCTGGCCTTTGCTTCCCTGGTAGTGGGGTGACGAATACTGTTGGCCTGGAGGGACTCAAAGCCCCCAAAGACCGAAGTATGGCTTTCGGACATGTCGAGCTTTCTCGGCCTGGAAAATAATTAAGTTCGCCTTAAGAGGATCACTATCGGGGTTCTCCTGGAGGTGGCAACCATTCATCGACTTCTTTGCGGAGAATTAATCGTCAGCAGGCAGGGGATTGGGGGGGGGGGGGGGGGGTAGAATAGCGTAGAGTAGGGGGGAAGAATAAGTGGGTTTATTTGCGAGAGCGGAGTGCCTATTTGCACTATGTAATGAAACTAAAATTTCAAGTGATGACCATTAATGGGCCGTAACTTCCTGATTCCCAGTGTTGGGTATAGGGGTATCTGACAATTGCACCAGGAACCACCCGACAAAGTCATTAAAATTGCTAAATTCCGCATAGTGTTACATTAATAGGTACTCTGGGAAAAAGTTAAAGGAAATAAAACTGTTTCTAATTTCAGCTTAGCTATCTTACATATCCAGATTGATTCCTTCAGTTCTTGTCCCACACTCGCAACCTCCCCCTCCCTCTAATTAAACACCCACCGCCCCACTTGACTGGACCTCCCTCGAACCGACCCGCCCTGGCCGGACCAACACACCCACCACTCTGGGTTTTGACCAAGTTCATATAAGGATGAAAAACTTTAGATATATAGAGGAAGTAGAAGCATTGGATATTAAGAAGAAATTTGATGGAACTGCAAAGTTAAGAAAGGATAATAAAAGTAAATAAGGAAAAACAATTTGCACTGATCAGTGAGTGTATCAATAACTTAAATAAAATTTGAGTATCACAAAGAATAAAAGGAAAGTATAGGAAAGGGTTTTGTGCAAAAGGTTATTAAGACATGGCATGTTCTACTAGGAAATATATTGATATCAGCATGCATAATAGCTTTTTTCTTTCTTTTTATTGTATTTCTAAATATTTTTATTCTCCTCCTTTTTCACATTTTCTCCCGAATTTACACCCACCAACAATAAACAATAATCAGCAACAGATATATCAATCTCCATAACAACAACGACAATCCCATCCTCCCACCAACACCCAAACATCAGCCCGCATGTTTACATAAACAAATGACAAAAAGGAATCAGGGATTACCCATAGTCACCCTTAATATACACAGACCCCTCCCACCCATCCCCCCCCCCAACTAATGTTCGATGTTATCCAGTTCTTGAAAGTACATACTGAATAATGCCCACGACTTGTAGAACCCCTCCGTCCTTCCCCTCAGTTCAAACTTAACCTTCTCAAGGGTCGAGTATTCCAACAGGTTCCCCCGCCATGCCAGGTCACAGGGTGGAGAGGCTGCTCTCCATCCCAGCAGGATCTGCCTTTGGGTGATCAACAAGGCGAAGGCTACGATATCTGCCTCCGCAACCGTTTCCAACCCTGGCTGGTCCGACACCCTGAATATAGCCTCCCGGGGACCCGAGTCCAGTTTCACGTGCACCTTGAAAAATTACCCTAAAAATCTCCTTCCAGTACTCCTCTAGCTTTGGACAGGACCAAAACATATGAATGTGATTAGCGCCACCCCCCCACCCCCGGCAACACTCACGCACATCTTCTACTCCTTCAAAGAATCGGCTCATTCTCGCCCTCGTGAGGTGTGCTCTGTATCAGCTGTATCAGCCCCAAGCTTGCACATGAGGTGGAGGCATTTACTCTCCGGAGCACTTCACACCAGACCCCCTCCTCTATAACCTCTCCCAACTCTTCCTCCCACTTTGCTTTGCTCCCTTCCAGTGCTGCCTTATCCTCTTCCAAAATATCTCCGTACACCGCTGACACTACCTCCTTCTCGACTGTCGTCAGCACCTCCTCCAGCAATGTGGAGGCTGGTTCCTCCGGGAAGCTCTGTACATCCTTCCTGGCAAAATCTCAAACCTGCATGTATCTAAACATTTCTCCCTGCTCCAGCCCATTCTTCACTTCCAGCTCCGTCAATCCTGCAAAACGACCCCTAAGAAACAAATCTTTTAGCGTCTTAATCCCCTTCTCTTCCCATGTCTGAAAACTTCCATCCCACTTCCCTGGCTCCAATCTGTGCTTCCCCCGAATCGGCATTTACCTTGACCCTGCCCCCAACCCAAAGTGTTGGCAAAACTGCCTCCAGATTTTCAATGAAGCTATTATTACCGGACTCCGAGTATTTCCCTGGAACTATCGGGAGTGGTGCAGTTGCTAGTGCTTTCAGTCCCGACCCCCTGCATGGTAGGCATTGAAAATAAACCGAAATCACGGCAACACATCCATTTTAACCGCCTGTACGCGACCCGCCAGTGACAGAGGGGGACCATCCCACCTTGCCAGATCGGCTTTCACTCTCCCCACCAAACTAGTGATGTACCTGCAAAGCTTCCCCACTCCCGGGCAACCTGCACCCCCAGATACCTAAAGTGAGTCCCTGCGCTACGGAATGGCAGCCCCCCCAACCCCGGCCGAGACACCACAAAATACTAACTCTTGTCCAGCTTCAGCTTGTACCCCAAGAAAGACCCAAATACTCGCAGTAGCTCCAATATTCCTCCTATCGACGCACTCGGTTCCGACACCATACAGCAGCAAGTCGTCGGCATATAAGGACACCCTATGTTCTATCCACCCCCCCGCCGCACTGTTCCTTTCCATGCTCCCGAACTTCTTAATGCAATGGCCAACGGCTCAATCGCAGGTGCAAACAACAGGGGGAACATAGGACATCCCTGCCTCGTCCCACAGTGGAGAGAAAAGTATCTCGAGCTGATATTGTTTGTGCAGGCACTCGCCTTCGGCTCCTTATATAACTTTACCCAGTTCACAAATCTAGGTCCAATCCCAAACTGCTCCAGAACTGCCATCAAGTACCCCATTCTACCCGGTCAAAAGCCTTCTCGACGTCCAATGCCACAACCACCTCTGTTTCCTTCCCTTCCGCTGGTGCCATAACGACGTTCAAAACCCTCCTAATATTCAATAAAAGCTGCCTCCCTCTCACGAACCCCGTCTGATCCTCACCTATCACCTTCGGGAGCCACTCCTCCAGCCTACCCGCCAGTACCTCGCCAATACTTTTGCGTCCACATTCACAAGTGATATGGGCTTACACGACCCACACTCCGTCGGATGCTTATCTTTTTTTAGCAACAGTGAAATCGATGCCTGCCCCAAGGTTTGTGGCAACACCCCCTTCCCTATTGCCTCTTCAAACATCCCCACCATCAGGGGTGCCAACTTGGCCTTGAATTTTTTGTAATATTCCACCGGAAACCCATCCGGCCCTGCCACCTTCCCCGACTGCATCCTCCCAATCGCATCCTTTATCTCCTGCTCCACTATTGCTCCTTGTAATGTGGCCCTGTCCCCCTCCCCTAGTCTCGGGAACTCCAACCCATCTAGAAATTCCTGCATCTCAGTCTCCCCCGGGTGGCTCTGACCTGTACAACCGCTCATAAAACTCCTCAAAAACCTTGTTAATCAGCTCCGGAGCCACCACAAACTTCCCTGCCCTATCCCTCACCTGAAGAATTTCCCTTGCCACTGCTTCCCTCCAGAGCTGACCTGCTAACATACGCCCCGCCATATCTCCGTGTTCATAAACTGCACCCCTTGCTCGTCTCAGTTGGCGCATCGCCTTCCTGGTGGACAGTCGGGCGAAGCTCGCCTGTAGTTCCTTCCTCTTTTCCAGCTTTGCTGGGTCCCCATCTTCTGCATAACTCCTATCTACTTCCAACATCCCATCTATTACCCTTTGCCGCTCCAACCTCTCCTCTTTGTCCACCCTGGCCTTAAACGAGATCACCTCGCCCCTCAACACCGCCTTTAGAGCCTCCCATACCACTGCCTTCGACATCTCACCCGTACAGTTGAAATCTACATATTCCTTAATTACCGTTTCAATTTTCTCACAGAACACTTGGTTCCCCAAAAGCCCCACATCCAGTTTCCACCCCGGCCTCTGCGCTACCCCCTTCTCCAGTACCATATCCACCCAATGCGGAGCATGATCTGACACTGCAATTGCCGAGTATTCCGACCCCTTGACCCCAGCCAGCAAAGCTTTCCACCACAAAGAAGTTGATCCGCGAGTATACCTTAAGGACTGCTGAGGAAAATGAGTACTCCTGTTCCCTTGGGTGCAGGAACCTCCAAGGGTCCACCCCTCCCATTTCCACCATTAGCCCAGCCAGCGCCTTTGCCCCCCCCCCCCCCCGATGGGACCAGTGAGCCCAGCCGTGATCTGTCCAACCTTGACTCCTGCACCAAGTTCCAGTCCCCCCCCCACAATCAGCACGTGTGTCCAAGTTGGGAATGGCCCCAAACACCTTCTTCGCGAAGCTCACATCGTCCCAATTGGGACCGTATACACTTAACAGCGCCACTAATCTCGCCTCCAGCGCCCTTGTCACAATCACATGTCAACCCCCCTGATCTACCACCACCGTCTCCATCTAGAAGCATACCCTTTTGCTGACCAACACCGCTACCCCTCGAGCCCTTCCATCAAATCCAGAGTGAAACACCTGACTAACCCAGCCCTTTTTAAGTCTCACCTGGTCCTTCACCCTCACGTCATCCCCCCCCCCCCCACCTTTCTTATCCACAATCAGCATACCACCGGGCCCTGCCCTATATGCCTGACCCGCCACTGTACATTGTTAACACTGAACCTCTTCCCCCCCCCCCCTCCCAAGAAACCCCCCCCCTACATTTGCCAACTCCACCGTCAAGTCCTGGTAGATCCGAACAGCAGTACCACCCCACAGCACCTCGCGCTTCTGCTTTCCCCAGCTTAATACCTTCTCCTTCATGCAGAACTTATGGAAGCAGATAATTACTGCTCTTGGCGGCTCGTTTGGGCTTTGGCCATAATGACCGATGAGCTTGGTCTAGTTCGTACCAGGACGGGTTCTGACCCTCCCCCATCAGCTCCACCAACTTCTTAGCGAAGTATTGTGTTGGCCTTGGGCCCTCTGTCCCTTCGGGCAAGCCCACAATTCTCAAATTGTGCCGCCTTGAGCTGTTCCCCAAGTCTTCGAGCTTTGCTCGGAGTTCTCTGTTGACCTGCACCACCCTCCGCAGCTCGTCCCCCATCGAGGTGACCTGGTCACTGTGCCGTGACACGGCCTACTCCACTTCCTTCATCTTCTCCCCTGCTCTCTCACCTCAGCCGATGTCTTTGCCACCGCCACCCTCACCGGGGCGATTGCCTCCTCCACCAATGACTTCAATGCGACCACCGTCTCCTTCCTCAAGGCCTCGATGTGCCTCGCCAACTGCTTTTCCAGCTCCACCGCTATCATCTCGGTCATCTTCTCCACTGTAAGTAGTGCGGCCCGCCTTGCAGCTTAGCTTCTGCTATCTTGTCAGCACTTTTGCTTGTCCTCTCATTCAGCGGCGAACCCGCGTTTCCTCCTTTCGACGCTGCTCTTCGCATCCTTTAGCGGCTTATTGTTTTTCTTTCTTTCTTTCTTTTCCTTTCTCTCCCCTTCCACCCTCCTGTCCTTCATCAATCTGAATAGTTTTTTTTTGAAAAAAACAAATTTTCTTCCTTCAGACACGAAAAAAAAAGGGGGAAAAAGGGCAGAAAAAAAAACTTTCACCAAACATCTTTAAACCTTCTTTCTCTTCTCCTCTACATTTCCCCCAGAGCTCCCCTGGGACCGGACTTCAGCCTTCTTACTTCCTCCTAGGTGGGAGCCATCCGATGTGGGACACCCCATCTACATCGTGCCCTGGCCTCGGGCCTGCCGCCTCGGCCTCCTTTTAGCTCCGCCCATGCTGCTCCGACCTCCGCGCCACGCTGGACCCAGTGCCTCACTCCCCGCCGCCCGACACGCACGTGGGGTTCTTCGCCGGTTTTTAAACCAGCCGCGCTAGCTGCCCGTGATGGCCCCAAAGACCGACGATAGTCGGGGGGTGAGTAATGACTCGAGGAAATCCCCGAAATCACCGCAAATCATGGCCACCGGCAGGAGCTCTTCTTGCTGCGGCCGCCCTGCTCACCTACGTCACATGACGTCCACATAATAGCTTTTAAAAGGGAAGTGAACTAATTAAAAAAAAGAAATTAAGTGGATAGCTATTTTAAAGACCAGGCACAGGCATGGTGGACTAAGTGATCATCCTGTGCGCTTGAAAGTTGTATGGTTTCAATGTCAAGATCAGTCAAGATATATTTGGATACATAGAACATAGAACAGTACAGCACAGAACAGGCCCTTCGGCCCTCGATGTTGTGCCGAGCCATGATCACCCTACTCAAACCCACGTATCCACCCTATACCCGTTTCCAGATAGGTGTACATGTTGGGACTTAGTTATGCAGAAGAAGGATGAAGCTATTCATTCTGCAGGTGGCTACATACCTAACCAGTAGAAAGCAAGCTGAGAACAAAGTGGTCACTGGATATGCGTGCCAGTATTATAGTTCAGCATGACTTCTGGTTGTGACCAGGGAGTGAGTGGTCACATACAGGGCAGCTCCTGCTTAAAGGCACAGAAAGAAGCTCTTTTTACCCGATGCTGGGTGGAATTTCGATGAAAAGGCGGAGGTGAATGTTGGAGGGAGCATTTTCTGCAGCAGCCACCGTAAGATGGAGAAACTGATGACGTTTATTGAAGACGCATTCTGCCGGCAGAGGAAGGAAATGCGTGAGGGTTGCTCAAAAGACCATTGGAGGAGCTGTGGCACCCCCAAAGAGTTCTTTGGAACAGGTGGAGAAGTGTCTGGAGGTGCAAGGGTTACAGATTCGGGAAATCAAAGGAGTGATCTCAGACCACAGCGATCGTATGGTGGCTCTGGAGGTGGAGGTGGGGTTCTGTTTGTTTGCTTTTGGAGAACGCTGCCTGGAGTTCAGGAAAAGTCCTTGTTTGGGTGGGGGAGGGTAAGGTCAGCAGGGAGCCTTCCTCCTTGAGCTGAGGAGTGGTGGGGGGGGGGGGGGGAGAGAGGGAGGGGGAGGTCATTAAGAGGTGCCTTTGGGCAGGGGGGGGGGGGGGGGGGGGAGGTTATTGTGACGTGGCAGGGGAGAGATGACATGGTCAAGGGCGGAGGAAGAGTCCACCTGGGATGGGCTAGGTATAGGGTGGAATTAAGGGGGCGGGAGTTAAATAGGGAAGATGACGGACAGTAGAGGGGATTGGAGGCGTGAGCCTCTGGTAAGGCTGGTAACGTGGAACGTCTGGGGACTGAATGGGCCGGTTAAAAGGTCACGGGTGTTCACGCACCACAGGTGCCTTAAATCGGGGGTGGTCTTTCTGCAGGAGACACATGTCTGTGTGAAGGACTAGGTTAGGTTAAGGAAGGGGTGGGTTGGGCAGGTTTTTCACTCGGGGTTTGATTTGAAATCTATGGGAGTGGCGATTTTAATAAGCAAAAAAATGGGATTTGTGAGTGCGAAGGAGGTGAGGGATCCAGGTGGGAGATATGTGAGTGGGATATTGGAAGGGGCACTGGTGGTGTTGGTAAATGTGTATGCCCCAAATTGGGATGATGTGGGTTTTATGAGGGGGTTACTGGCAGCGATTCCGGATTTGGCCACACACCAGTTGATAATGAGAGGAGATTTTAACTGTGTTCTGGTGCCGAGGGTGGATAGGTCGTGCCCCAGGTCAATGGGTAAGGTACGAATAGTGAGGGAACTGAGGGGGTTTATGGCGAGGATGGGTATGGTGGACCCATGGCGTTTTCAGGACCCAGGGTGAATGTAAAATTCAATCATATACTGATTCCTGCTACCTCTGGGTGCCTTGATTATGAGGTCATCAATTAACCTGATTTCTTTGCACATCACCAGGTCTAGTGTAGCCTGCTCTCTGGTTGGCTCTAGAATGTGTTGTTCTAAGAAATTATCCCCAAAATGTTCCATGAACTCATCATATAGGCTACCTTTGCCCATTTGATTTTCTCAGTTTATATGCAAATTAAAATCCCGCATGATCATCACTGTCCCTTTCTGAGAAGCTCCTATTATTTCTTCCTATATACTCTGTCCTGCTGTTAATTACTGTTAGAGGCCCTGTAAACTACTCCCACAAGTCACTTCTTATCTTATCATTTCTACTCAAACTGTTTCTACATCCTCGTTTCCTAAACTTAGGGCACCCTCTCTGTTGTGCGAATATCCATTATTAATTACTGAGCTTTCCCTCCATCTTTTCCTAGCTTCCTGTCCTTTTTAATTGCCATGTACCCTTCAAGATGCAGGTCCCAATCTGTTATCCTGCAGCAAAGTCTCTAAAATGGCTATCAGATTATAATTTGTGCTATCCGTTCATCTGTTTTGCTTTGAATTTAATGTGCATTCAGATACAGCACCTTCAGTTTTGTCCTTATCTGCTAGTTTAGCCTGAGATTTACATTCTCTATCCCTTCCTGTCTCATTCTGTGTATCATTTCTCATATTGATACCTTTCTCTCTTGCCTTCTCTACGCTTGGATTTACCACATCTTACCAAATTTTGATCCCTTGTCTTCATTAATTGTAAACTCCTCTCTACTTCCCTATTTATATGGCTCACTAGAACATCAGCCCCAACACAGTTCGGGTGTAGACCGTCCCAAAGGTACAGCTCCCACTTATCCCAATACCAGTACCAGGAAACCGAAGATCAGGCATGATCTAGAAGAATGGCAACACAGGCATGAGGGGCCATGTGGCCTCCTCCTGGTCCTATTTCCTACGTTCCTAGCCCTAACTCCCCAAAAACTTCCATTGACCTGACAAACCCACCAACCTAACCTGACTGGCCTCCAGCAACCGAAGGACTACTCCTCCCCACCCGACCACTCCTCCCTAACATGCTAACCTCAGATCACCTGACCAGATCTGACCTGACTAGTCCCTGACCTGACAACCCTCCCTGACCAGACCAGACTATCCTGACCCACTTGCCATCTTGCTCACCTGCCACATTGCCCACCTGTCACCTCACCTCCTGCCACCCTTCCAAATTGCCTTACTCATCCTACCACTCTATCCAATCACCCATTCACTAACATTCACACTGAACATTTAAACTTATCTAATGGCAGCTAGTGTCGTAAAAATGAGGTGTGGTTTCAGAACTGATTCCCTCTGCATGGATTCCTGCACTGGGAGAGTTCTTCTGCATTGTGGATTGGAAGCCTCGCCTTTTTAAACGTACCCAGGTAAGTGGGTAATTTTCAGTCTGATTAATTGATGAACTGTCAATTCACCAAGAGACTGAGGGAGTGAGTGAACATTAGGCTTTATTAATCATGAACTTGCCGAGCCAGTTGTACAGATGAGTGCCACCCACAGGTGGCCGGTCTATATATGCCCCGGTGAGAGCGGAGGCCACCGGGGTTACAGTACAGTACCTGGAAGTAGCTCGTATCACCACTTCCAGGCCATAGGTTACAGTATCATACAGACAGCTCATGCATTAGGTGAATACATTCACCACATTAATGTTGGACAAAGTGGTTCCGATGCAGATCGGATGATTTGGATCATCATGAATACAAGTGAATGAGTCAAATTCCATTTTTATTATACAGGAATCTGGAATTTTTATCATTGTTTTCAGTAGATGATTCTACAATTTCCTTGGATACTAAGAATAAAGGGTTAGATTTTCCACTAGGCTGCGCTGGTTTTCTGAGTGCCATTAACTGAGAAAAGACAAACTGGCACAAATATTGCAGAATTTCAAGCGCAAACTTTATTCAGTACAAATCGAGTTTCCCGCATCTTTTGCTGTAGTTTAAGAAACATTTCACTAGAAACAGGACCTGTACACAAAATTGACCATGCGCTCAAGTAAAATTAATCACCATTAACAGGATTTCACTAACTGTGTCTATTTGTGAGCTTTTGAGGAGGCTCGGGATACGAATAGGCACGTTTGAAAAGCTTTGGTATATTTTATTGTACCAAGACGCTGACTGCTGTACACAATATAAATTGTAAATGATTTTGTACATTATTAGTCATTTAAAAAACAGGAAACTCACAGGTGGGGGACTGGGTATCGATGATTAAACTGCACCAAGTAACCACTCTTTTATATCAAGGAATATTTTAAAAAGTTTTTAAAAATAAATTTAGAGTACACAATTCCAATTAAGGGGCATTTTTGCATGGCCAATCCACCTATCCTCCACGTTTTTTTGGGTTGTGGGGGTGAGACCCACGCAGACACGGGGAGAATGTGCAAACTCCACACACCACATTGACCCGAGGCCGGGATCGAACCCTGGTCCTTGACACCGTGAGGCAGCAGTGCGAACCAATGCACCACCATCCCGTCCAAAATATTTTTTTTAGTTGAAAATTATTTCTTAAGTTATAGTCTAAAGCACTATTCTGGTTCATGGCTGATTTTACATTTTGCAAAATGCAATTAGATTTGAGCGGAAGCTTGAGAAAAAAAACTTCAAAAAGCATCAATTCATCCAAAAATGGAAACTCTGTTCTGATGTGATTAATTCTTGAAGAAATAATGATTGGTTTTCCTACTCAACACGTGCAGTAAAATCCCTGTTGCACCATTAAGTGGGTTTATACTGCACAAAGTCAACTTGAGAATATTTTCCTTATATGCGTGCCTTCTGTAGAATGAATCAGAAACAACCTAGACTACAGATAGCCATTCTAAAGAAGAATGATTTCTACATAATGCCTACCTTTTTTCCTCTCGTAGCTCCATTTCAGTGCGTTGCACCTCTTGCTCCAGTTTCCTTCCCCATGTATACATTCTCCAGGCCTGGAAAGCTCGGTGCTGACTCTTCCAATCAAATAAGGCCCTGGCTTTACCCATTTTAATCCTGCGTTCCAGAACCAGTTTATACCAAACTGAAAAATGTTTCTGCAAACACTATATTTAAATAGTAAATATTAGTTTACTGGCATATCAATAAGGTTTAAAAATAGTAGAGTCCTCTTCAGATCATTATGTCAGATAAGGGCTTAATTCCATGTGCATATGATGTGTTGCAGCTGTAATATTTGGGAGCTGGCGGACAGCTGAATGATTCACAGCAATCACATCTGCAGTAAGTGTCTGTAGCTCAAGAAACTTCGGCCCAGGGTCCTTGAGTTGGGGTCAGGGCTTCAGACAGTGTGATGCATCAGTGAGAGTTAAAGTTATCCAGACACTTTTTTTCCCAGGAGGCAGTCACACTCTTTAGGGTAAGTAATTTAGATTTGGTCCCTGGTCAAGGACAGGAGGGTTTGACGGCAGGTTATGAAGGTATGGGAATCCTGAAGGAAGCAACGAAGGAGCCTCAGCCTTTGCCCTTGTCAAACAGATTCTATGCCCTTCTAATTTGCATGGACAAGAGCACGGACTGCAGGAGGATGAGCATACTGACCACAGCACTATGTACAGGAGGCCACTTAAATTGGGAGTTAAAAGGAACGTCGTAATTTTGAGGATGGTACAGTTAAAGGGATAGATATTTTCTCTGCAGCCAAAAGCATGAGTCCAAATGATGTGTTGCCTGTCTAGTGCAGAGTTCAGGACATCTCTTCAGGGCTGGAGAGCAACATGGAATGGGATGGGAAGAATCCTGCTTTCGTAGACCACATGAGTACCAATGACATAGGTACGATTCTGAAGGAGTCCTGCTAAGGGAATATGAGCAGGCAGGAACCAAATTAAAAAGCAGAACCTCAAAGGTAATAATCTCTCGATTGCTACATGACCCTTGAGCAAATTAGTATATGGTAAATAAGATTAGAGAATTCAACGACTGGGAGGGGATAAGTGGATTTCAAACCTTGGGGTAGCAATACTGGAGAAGGAAGGAACTGTACGATCATGACAGTCTTCATCTGAGCCACACGAGGACCAGAGTCCTGTCAAATTATATAACTAAGGCGTGGATAGGGCTTTAAACCATATAACAATGAGGCATGTTCATATGAGGAGAGATCTGGAAAGTTAGAGAGAAAAGACAAGGTAGCAATATGGTAACCAGAGTCTTATAGGAGGGTACAGGGCATACAAACATAAGAGTACACCAGCAAATAAGGTCAAAGAAGGAAAAATTGGTAAAACACAAAATTAAAAGCTTTTTATCTGAAAATTTGCAGCATTCGTACCAAAACAGATGGAATTTATAGCACAAATAGAAATAAATGAGTATGACATGATAGCCATCACAGAAATGTATATGGTGACTAAGAGTGGGACGTGAATATTCAGGGGTATTTTTGTTTCGGAAAGACCAGGAGAAAGGAAAGGTAGGGTACCGCTGTTAATAAGGATGAAATTAGTACCCTTATGAGAAATAATCTTGGTTTGGAAGATCAAGATGTGGAATGAGTTTGGGTGGAGAAGAGAAATAAGGAAGGAAGTCACAGGTGGGAGTAATTTAAAGGCCCTCACATAGTAACTACATTGTAAGATAAACCAAGAAATAATAGACGTTTAAAAGAAAGGTCCTGCAATAATCGTGGGAAATTTTAATCTTGATCGAGATTGAATGTATTAAATTGGCAAAAGTAGAATGGAGGATGAGCTCATATGATGTATTCAGGACAATTTCTAAGAACAATACATTCTGGAACCAAATAAACAGAAGGCTATTTCAGACCTCGTAATATGTATCAATTAATCCTGTTTAGGACCATTCAAATTGAGAGTTAAAACAAACGTCGTAATATAGAGGGCAGTATAGTTAAGGAGATAGATATTTTCTCTGCAGCCAAGAGCATGAGTCACAAAGGCTGTGTTGCCTATCAAGGCATTTTCATTTTCATTTCAAGTGCTAAGGTTAAGGTAAGACTAGGAAAGAGGTCATATGATGAATAAGATCAGAGAATTGAATGTGTGGCTCAATGACTGGTGGGGGAGAAGTGGGTTTCAATTAATTGGGAAATGGCAGCGGTACTGGGGAACGAGGGAGCTCCCCAATTAGGACTTCACAATAAAGGATACTCTCGGCAAGACTGATCATAACATTGCCGAGTGGGACAATTGCCAACATTGAGCTGAAAGGCATGATGGTAAAAGAGGACAATGGCTAGCACAGAGCTGTGAAGAATGATGGTAAAGATGCCAACAGATTTGTCTATGTGAGAAAACAGTTTCTCAGCAGAATAACTTTTGTAGGACAACAACTTCACTGATAACACTTTTTGGGAACATCGAGAACAAGGTTCAAATGACGTCTAGAAGCCGAATGTATTGTACAGCACCACCGAGATTCACCAGCGATAACCCCGGGAACAACATTCGCAAGACATCAGACCTGAGTTTAAAGGCTCACTAGCACCTACCCTTCAGAGTGAATCTGGTCAAGGTCTCTCTAATCAGGTAGTATATCTTTGATTCAAGTCGTGAGTCTTAAGCTTATGTAACTGTTTAAATAGAGACATAGCTATAATAAACTTGTAATAATTCAACTGGCAGTGAGTATTCAAATCTGTCTTCATTCGTCAGTTGAGGCGAGCAGAGGCACTAACAGACTTCCGGTGACGGCGATGTGCTGAGCGGACGTATATCAGGTGGCTCTCCTCGAGACAAGAAGTAAATCGGCACTTTTAGACTAATTTTGTCCAAAAATTCAAAGGCAAATTTACCTCAACAACCACACAAAAATGCCCGCAAATGGGAGCTCGAGGGGTCAAAGGGACGGCAGAAGTGGCGGGAAGGGCCACTAGCAGCAGGCGGACAAGGTGAAGGGGCCGCCAACCAGGAGAGAGGGAGACCAACGACCCAAGCATCAGCCTCGCGCCCCCCCCCCCCCCCCCCCCCCACAGATGGTAGAACTTCCTCATGAAGGAGCTGACTGCCATGAAACAGGCGATCAGGATAGAAATACAGGTGGCTGTCAAGGTGGCGGTGACAGCGGCTATGGTCACTATGCAAAAGACAATCGATGGGCTGGGGAATAAAGTGGAGGCACAGGAGAGGAGAATCCTCGACCTGGACAAGGCCTCGGCAGACCAGAGAGACAGAATCATCGCCCTGGATGCAGAAGTGAAAAGGTTGGTAGCAGCCCAAAAGGATTTAAAGGGGAAAGTCGAGGACCAAGAAAATAGCTCCCGACAACAAAATTTTCGGATCGTGGGCTGCCAGAAGGCAGAGATCCGAGCGGCTACGTTGCTCAAATGCGTAACCTAGTCGGGAGAGACAGCTTCCCCAATCCGCCAGAGCTCGACACAGCGCGCATTTTTGATTTGATTTGATTTATTATTGTCACATGTATTGGTGTACAGTGAAAAGAATTGTTTCTTGCATGCTGTACAAACAATGCATACCGTATATAGGGAAGGAAGGAGAGACTGCAGAATATAATGTTAGTTATAGCAAGGTGTAGAGAAAAGATCAACTTAATACAAGGTAGGTCCATTCAAAAGTCTGATGGCAGTAGGGAAGAAGCAGTTCTTGAGTCGGTTGGTATGTGACCTCAAACTTTGGTATCTTTTCCCTGATGGAAGAAGGTGGAAGAGAGTATGTCCGGGGTGCATGGGGTCCTTAATTATGCTGGCTGCCTTTCCGAGGCAGCGGGAATTGTAGACAGTCGATGGATGGGAGGCTGGTTTGCGTGATGGATTGGGCTACATTCACGACCTTTTGTAATTTCCTGCGGTTTTGGGCAGAGCAGGATCCATACCAGGCGGTGATACAACCAGAAAGAATGCTTTCAATGGTGGATCTGTAGAAGTTGGTGAGTGTCATAGGTGACATGCCAAATTTCCTTAGCCTTCTGAGAAAGTAGTCGTTGGTGGGCTTTCTTAACTATAGTGTCGGCATGGGGGGGACCAGGACAGGTTTTTGGTGATCCCGACACCTAAAACCTTGAAGCTCTCGACCCTTTCTACTTCGTTCCCATTGATGTAGCTCAGGCCGAACCCCAAGAGCAGTGGAGGGCGATCATTGTGACGCTGTCAGGATCGAGAGAGGATCCTGCGGTAGGCACCCTAGACAAAAGCGAGCACCTAGGCAGGACACAAAATCTGAATTTACTAGGACATTGGAGCAGATCTGGCAGAAGGGAGGGCTGAGTTTAACCAGGCGATGTCGGCCCTGTTCATCGGGGTGTGATTTGGTATGCTGATCCCAGCTTGGCTGTGGGTCACATAACAGAACAAAGAGCACTATTTCAATACCCCGGCGGAGGCGAACAAATTTGTGTGAACCAACGTCCTGGGCAAGGGGCAGGCGAGGCAATGGTCAAGGTTGATCAGAGGAGGATCGCTAAAGAAACAGAGACTCATTTGACAGTGACTGTGTTGCCTCGCTCTGATCAAAAAGACCAGGTCACAGGAAAGAGTGAGGACAGGAGAATGCAGGTGAGGGTATAGGCAGAGAAAGCAGCAGTCGGTGAGCATAAGTTAGCGGCTAGAGCAGCCTTGGGAGGGGAGCCACCACACTAGCAGGGACAGCTAGCATGGAAAGGCAGACAGCAAGGGAGGGAGCGCCTGATCGGGGAGGGGGTGGTGACGGGGAAGGGAAATGCATAGGGGGAGACAGGGAAAGGGCGACACGGCGGGGTGGAGGGGGAGAACACAAAAGCAACTGAACGGGAAAAAAAAAAGAGTTGGTTTTCGGATTAGCTTCGGCAGGTAGGTTGCAGGCTGAGGAGATAAATGGTGCCGCATTCAGCCACTTTGGAGAGTCCCTGAACTAAGGGAAACCCCGGAGTGCAGGGGCCCACCCACGTGACGTACTCATAGTTGGTGGCCACGTTGGGTGCCCCCTGGTAAGAACAGTGAACGTGGCCATTTTGGACGGCCCCTTAACAAAGGGAAACCCCGGTATGCAGGGATGCATCCACCAGGTAAGTAGTGTTGATCCCGCAGAAGCGGAAGGACAAAACCCCCCCCACCAGGATTATCACCTGGAAGGTCAGGGGACTTAACGGCCCAGTGAAAAGATCCAGAGTCTTCGCCCACTTAAGAAGTTTGCAAGCCGACATAGTTTTTCTGCAGGAGACTCATCTGAGGGAGAAGGACCGATTGCGGGTAAGAAAGGGCTGGGTGGGACAAACATGCCACTTGTGTAACTGGACAAGGGAGTAGCCATATTGATTAGCAAAAGGACGAGGTTCACAGCGACAAGGACGGTTACGGACCAAAGAAGGCGGTACGTCATGGTCAGCGGTGCCTGGACGGGGCACCAGTAGTGCTGGTAAATGTGTACTCGCCCAATTGAGATGACACAGGCTTCTTAAAAAAGACCATGGCGGAAATGCCGACATTGATGCACATCAACTGATCATGGTGGGGCGACTTCAACTGTGTACAGGACCTACTTAAGGACCGATCGAATCCTAGATTGGGGAAAAGGACAGGCATGGCTAGGGAACTGGGAGCATTCATGGAGCAGATGGGAGGCAGTGGACCCATGAAGGTTTCTACACACTGGTGAGAAGGAATTCTCATTCTTTTCACCGGTCCACAAAGCATACTCAAGGATAGACATCTTTGCAATGAGGAAAGCAGTGCTTTCAGAAATAGTAAGGGCGGAATACCCCTCACTATTCCTCTGACCACGCTCCGCTTTACGTGGATGTGAGATTGGAGAAGGGCCGTGAATGCCCCACATGGAGGTTGGACATGGTCCTCTTGGCCGATAAGGCCTTCTGACAGAAAACATCACAGGCCAGAGGCAAGAATGTTACTAATAACCAGAACGGGGAAGTCTCACCTTCCAAGTTCTGGGAGCGACTGAAGGCTGTGATTAGGGGAGAGATGACAGTCTACAAGGCGCGCAGGGACAGGGAAGAGAGGGACGCCAGGATACAACTGATCGACTCCATCTGGAGGTCGCAAAAAGTACCCCGAGGCCTCAACCGTGGAGCTTCTGACAGAGAGGAAAAAGCAACAAATGGGCTTTAATCTGCTATCCACCAGGAAAGCAGTGGACCAACTCCGCCAGATAAGGGAGATCTTCTATGAACACGGAGAAACAAAATGGCCACCTACTGGCTCACCAGCTGAGAAAGCAGGCTGCCACGAGAGAGATAGCTCAGGTGAAGAATAGGACAGGCAGAGTCGTAACCGAGCAAAAAGAGGTTAACCGAGCGATCAAGACCTTCTACTGAGGGCTGTACACCTCCAAAACCCCCGACGAGAACGCGGAGATGAAATGGTTCCTCGATGGACTGGATATGCTAGTCATGGGGTCGATAGGTGAGGGAAGTGGAAGAACTAATAGGACTGGGAAAGATCATGTGGAGCATGAGCTCCATGCAGGCGGGGAAGGCGCCAGGACCCGACTGGTTCCTGGCGGACTTCCATAAAAGATTCACACCAGCCCTGGCCCCAAACTTACAGGATATGTTCACAGACTCGTTGGCGAGGGGCACTTTACTTCCAACGCTAACACAGGACACAATATCACCGATACCCAAAAAAGACAAAGACCCAACGGAATGCGGTTCATACAGACCCATTTTGCTGCTCAACGTTGACGTGAAGATACTCGCTAAAGTCCTGGCCAAAAGACTGGAGAACTGCCTACCGGAGGTGGTGGCAGAGGACCAGACGGGCTTTGTCAAGGGTAGACAGCTAACTACGAACATCAGGCGGTTGCTAAATGTAATAACGACCCCATCCAGGGAGAGAACAAAGGTGATCGAAACCAAAGAAAAAATGCTGGAAAATCTCAGCAGGTCTGGCAGCATCTGTAAGGAGAGAAAAGAGCCAACGTTTCGAGTCGAGATGACCCTTTGACAAAGCCTTTTACTCCTTTTAACCAGAGGTGATCGTCTTCCTGGACGCAGAAAAGGCCTTCGACTGTCGAGTGGACGTACCTTTTTGAGGTTTGGGCTAGGGACGAGGTTTACCTCATGGATGAAACTCCTGTACAAAGCTCCTAAGGGGAGTGTACAGTCCAACACCTCCACCTCGGAGTACTTCCAGCTGCACAGAGGCACAAGGCAGGGATGCCCGCTGTGCCTGCTCTTATTCGCCCTGGCAACTGAATCCCTGGTGATCACTCTGCGAGACGTGCGAAGCTAGGAGGGCATCCAAAGACGGGGCAGAGGGCACAGAGTGTTATTCTATGCGGATGATCTGTTCCTCTACATCTTGGACCCATAGAACGGCCTGAAAGCAATTCCGCAACTCCTGGAGTTCAGAGCCTTCTCGGGCTACAAACGCAACCTGGGCAAGAGCGAGGCATTCCCGGTGAACCTGACAGGGGGATGAACAGAGCCGGAATGACTGCCATTCAAACTAGCCCAAAGCAAATTCCGCTACCTGGGGATCCAGATAGCCCATGACTGGACATGGATCCACAAGTGGAATTTGACAAGTCTGGTGAAGGAAGTTAAAAAGGACCTACAGAGATGGGATGCACTCCCGTTTTTCCTGCCGGAGTTTCTCTTCCTGTTTAGATAATAATAATAATAATAATAATAATAATAATAATCGCTTATTGTCACAATAAGGCTTCATATGAAGTTACTGTGAAAAGCCCCTAGTCGCCACATTCCAGCCCCTGTTCGGGGAGGCCAGTACGGGAATTGAATCGATGAGAGCGTCACAGGCAATGTCAGCATTTGTTGCCCGTCCCTAATTGCCCTTGAATTGAGCGGCATTTTAAGCGGCATTGCTGTCAATCTGGAGTTACGTGTAGGCCAGACCAGGTAAGGACGCAGATTTAGTTCCCTTAAGGAATTAGTTTCTACGACAATCGACATTGATCATCATAAAATTTTTAATTCCAGATTTTTTATTGAATTAAATTTCATCTGCTGTGGTGGGATTCAAACCCCAGTTCCCCACCCCATTATCCTGAGTGTGGATTACTGTCCGGTGACAATACCACTATGCCACCGCCTCCCCTCGGTGGATAATTAGTCCCCGAAAGGGTCTTTTGTCAAACCTGATCTAGTGCAACTAAGTGCAGTAAGAGTTCTACTGCTGCTACAGGCTAGATTAACAAACGATATAGGGAGGATTAAATCCAGGGAATATAAGGAAAGCCTATGCGACGGTCTTTCTGCTGGGAGGGTGGGAGGCCAAGATAGCAGTGTTAATGAGTGGCCCATAACCTGACACTGTGGACAACTTAGAATATCGGTGTAAGCCTATTATATCAAGACTACTGAATTCTCACCTAACTGAAATTAACAACGATGAAAGGCTCTTTAAAATGTGCCCTTGCAGAGGTAGCCTTCAAAGCTATGTGCTAGTTAGCCTTGAACTTAGTGATGAACAGACAAATATGCAGTAAAAGTACTAAAATTTGAAGAATACACAGGTGTTTGACTTAACTAGAACTATTGTAATGTTGTTAGCATAGTAACTGGGTCCTTCACCACTCAGGGCCATAGTTTTTATAGATTATTAACTCTCCCTCACCCGAAGCTGGTAAGATTTAATCCTGGCTTCAACTTGTTGCATCACCCAAAGATGCTCAATCTTGCGATGTTCCTGGTCCTGCTGTTCCTGTAACTCCATCAGCGCTTGCTTAACTTTTTCATGAACCAACAGTTTGCGTTGTTTCTCTTTCTCCAGATGCTCTCGTTCACTGTAAAACAAAATTTGCACTAAATTATTTGGATAATTTGAAAGAGATTATTTGCTATTTTTAATTACCAAGTTGATGTAGATGTCAAAACATTCAAATGCTTTTGAGGCTTCCATCAAAGGCACTTACTTTTAGGTGCTGGAAAACCTCATGAAGGATTCCTATAGTTAAGTATTCTGGTCTTGGCGGAAACCAAGCCTCAGAAGTAGGGTTACAGTTGATTGGTACAATCCCAGTGAATGTTATAACTGGACGGGAAGATCCCAGAAAGGAACCCTGACTCAAAAGACCATGGGTGGGATTCTCCATTGGCTGACGCTGAAATTGGGAAATGCGTATGGCTGGAGAATAGGTTCCAACGGCAAAATCAGACGGCAAATTGCAATTCTCCATCACCTCGACAACGGCATCAATGCATTCCAGAATGCACGTTCAGTAAATACCGTTTGCATAGCATTAGTGGGCCCGACCCGGTATTCACCAGGTCCTCCGATGGGCCGAGTTGCAGGCTGCGTGGTTCATTTGTGCTTTTAAAAATTGTGAAATCAGCAACGTAGCTGATGAGGGAGGGAGAGAAGGCAGGACACAGAAAGGCGTGACCATTGGCTGCCAGGCTGGACATGGCTGGGCTGGGAAAGGGGCCATTGCCGCTGCCTGCAAGGCAGCCATCTTGCTGAGCACCCCACTGACCATCCACCTTGGTCCATGGTTCTGCAGTGTGACACCGGCCTTATGGGTGCCCCCAACACTCTCCTCCCTAACCCGGGCCACCACCCACCAGCAGGGCATCAGGCTGCCCACCCAGGACGACGCCCAGTGAAGCCCCTATGGGGCGGCAGGCGGGGACTGCAGAGCATACTGTTGGCATGGGCAGCACCAGCTGACAGTACCTCTAGCACCAGGATGGCCGTCAGCGCCCGAGACCCCCACAGTGCAGGGCAACGACGGGGCCAGGTGTGCGGAGATGAGGGCCCAGTGAAAGCATGCAGGGGCAGAGCCCATTGTGCCAACCGGGGCCATCTGGTAGCCCGTTGCACCTGGTTGGGCACAGGGGTACACACCATGCTTCCACCCTCTGCAGACTGGATATTGGAGTTCAACCAGTAATGGCGTCTTTCCACTACTGTAGTCGCTGCAGACCTGGGGGATGCCCTGGGGCGGTACGAGCTGGCCCTGTAGTAGCGGAGAGTGCCGCAGAGAGACAGCCATCCAGGATGGAGAGCCAGCTGCCCAACAAGCAAGGGAGAAGTAGGATGAAGTGCCAAGGAGGCGCCGTATACCGGCAGCGCCTGTCATTCGAAGACCTGCCGGACCGGGCATCCGTCGAGTACTCCGGCTGAGCAGGGAGACAGTGCAACATATATGCTAGATCATGGCTCAACTGGCACCACGGGGGTATGGGGGAAGACACCCGCTTCCGGTGGCCGTCAAGGTGATAGTCAGCCTGAACGTCTATACCATGGGGTTCTTCCAGACACCGAGTGGAAATCTGTCCAGGATCTCACAGACCTCAGTGTACAGGTGCATCCGTGCTGTCACGGAGGCCCTGTATGCCCAGGCTGCTCAATACATCCATTTTGATGTGGACCGAGCCCACCAGGATGCCTGAGCAGTGACATGCCCCGGGTCCGGGGAATCAACTGGATGTATGTCCCCTTACGCGCACCTGCATATGGCAGGCCGCTCTGCACAAACCTAAAGAGGTTCCACTCGATGAACGTGAAGCTGATATGTGACCATCAGGTGCACATCAAGCATGTCTGTGCCCGATACCCGGGCAGTGTGCACGTCGCGTTCATCCTGGCACACTTGACTGGCCAGGGACACTGACCGCATTTCATACTCTTCTCTCCCCCTCCATCCCCTCCTTGATACATACCTGCTGCACTACAGGGTGCGGACCCTGGGTGATCCCTGCATGTGAGCTGGCCATTCCATCACATGGTCCCACCAGATCCCTGGGGTGGCGGCAGTGGGGACGACCGGGCTTGGGTGGGCCCGGTTGCTGCTCAGGTCTCCCAGGTGGCGTGGTGCCGCCCTATTCAGCCCGCTGCCCACCAGATGCGCCAAAGATAAGGAGGGGAGAGGCGATAATCCGAGGTGTTGCGGTGTTCCGGCACCTCCCCTGTGGGAGTCAACGTCATGGGTCCCATCACCTCTTCCTTCCTCAGGGTGCCCAATGGCCTCCGGGCTACTCCATGGGACAGAGGTGCAAGCGGAGCTATCCTCTGAGGCTTCCCCACCTCCTGGAACTGCCAGTCCTGGATGCCCACTCTGGTCTCAACCAGGCTCTGCATGCTCGCAACTATGGAGCACAGGGAGTGGATCATCTCTGTCTGGGACTGCGTCACATTGATTGGTTGATTTTTATTGTCACATGTACCGAAGTACAGTGAAAAGTTTTTTTCTGCGACCAAGGGAACATACACAGTACATACATAGTAGACAAAAGAATAATCGACAGAGTACATTGCCAAATGGTACATCAACAAATAGTGATTGGTTACAGTGCAGAACAAGAACAGCCTAGGGCGTCATGAATAGTAGTCTTACAGGGAACAGATCAGTCCAAGGGAGAGTCGTGAGGAGTCTAGTAAGCTGTGGGGAAGAAGCTGTTCCTATGTCTGGATGTGCGGGTCTTCAGACTTCTGTACCTTCTGCCTGATGGAAGGGTTTGGAAGAGGGCAAAGCCTGGGTGGGAGGAGTCTCTGACAGTCCTGTCTGACTTCCTGAGCCAGCGGGAGGTGTAGACAGAATCAATGGGAGGGTGGCAAGCTTGTGTGATGCGTTGGGCTGAGTTTACCACACTCTGCAATTTCTTGATCTTGAGCCGAGCAGTTGTCATACCAAGCTGAATGCCCTGCGACTGTGCCACCACCTTCTGGGTCTTTGTCACATCAACCAGTGACGGCGCCATCTCTTTCTGGCACAGGGCTACTTCCCTCTGTGTATGCGCCATGTCGGCCAGCGCCTGGACAATGCCGTCAACCTTCCCAGCCGTGGCCTGCTGTGACTGGCCCCACTCAGGAGCGCTGCTACAATTTCCAGGTAGCATCTTAACAATTGATAGGACTGTCCGTACCAGAAGCCTGAAACCTGTCTGGACAGACCTAGTTACTGGGGTCGACCTGCCCTTCGACCGTCCACCCCCTCGAGAGTTTCCACCACCACCTGCTGTACCAGATCAGATGTGTGGTGCGCTCCAGATAGTGTCCCACGAGCCTCTTCATTAAAGTGCCCAACCGAAGTAAATGTCTCCTGGGTGATGGAGAGTGTTGGGAGACAGATGTGACAGGAAGTCAGTATCATCCTGACTCAAGCTCCAGGGTGTCCCACGTCTCAGGTCGAGGGCTACCGTCTGAGCTGCTCTCGACATTGGTGGTTGGTTCACAGGGGGCTCCAGCTGTGGCACTGGCTGGGGGCGGGGGATGCCAGATGGACCAGCCCCATCTCCAGCAGGCCCTGCAAGATATATGACAAGAGCATGATTAGACCAAGGGCCGGGGAGAGTTGAAGGTGAGGGTGGGGGTGAGGGGTGGTGTGGGGGTGAGGGGTGGTGTGGGGATGGTGTAGGAATGAGGCTGCGGTGATGGTGAGGGTAGCATGGGGCGATGTTGGGGGGGGGGGGGGGGGGGGGGGGGGTTGACACATGTGTCACGGGGAACCGCAACTCAGCAGGGTCTCACTTCCTCGCCCGCGGCCGAACTCCACCCCGGCGACCTCTCTTTCCTCCCAGTCCCCCGACCACGTCCAGGGCCCTCTGCTCTTCAACGTTCAGGTGCCACAGGTCCGGCGGTCCCCCCACTGTTTTCTCCCTCTCCCGGCCATTATGGACAGCCTTCTCCTGCGAGGGGGGTGCAAACAGAAAACGACAATGTTAGACAGTCCAATGCATGCAGTCCAGGGGGTTGGTAGCTGGTGGCCTCAGTGGCTAGGGCACCTGGCCATGGCGGCTGGTATGGGTGCCAGTATGTGGTGCAGGGTGGGGGGGTTCTGCCATCCTGCGGGTTGGGGGGAGGGGTGTCGTGTTTCGGGTGTGTGGGACGCGGGTTAGTGCCAGGGGCACAGTGTTGCCTATTCACCCTGGCCGCCCTGAGGAGGTTGTGCAGTTTTTTCGGGCACTGCTGGACGGTCTGGATAGTGTTACTGGTGGCACTGACCGTCTTTGCCACCTGCACGCAGGCACGGCGAATGGCGGCGACTGGCAGCCTCCTTCGCGAGCCAGGGTACAGAGTGTCGGTGAAGCGTGGAGCTGCTCTGCTTGCTGCCATCTTGTTTTCTGGGATGAGGATTGAAGTGTGTATATGCAGCTGCAGCTTGTCAGTCTCCTGAGTGTCAATCGCAAAACCAGCAGATCCTGCAACATTTCTCATTGGAATAAATTCTGTTCAACGTAACTCCGGCCCCTTCAACAGATGCAGAATCGGTCCAGGTGCGGCACCAGTTTTGCTGTCGTGGAACTCCATGTACCATGAAAAGCTTGACTATAATACAATACTTTGTCACTCACATTTATCTTCACAAATGTACACAGGATTTAAAAGATAACATGGGTTATGAAATATATATTGTGCTATAATAGTCGTGGTCAGTACGGAGTCCCTTTAAACCCACAAGTTGACAGTGTTCAGAAACACTCCACTCTGAAATAAAGTGGTCAATGCCAATCGAACTTCTGTGGATTTTCTTCAAATCCTCCCACATCACATAAGTGCTTCCAAACTCCATTCTCAAAAGTCATGCTCTAAAATCTTCCTTCAAACAATGCTTTCACTCAACTGTTTTCATCAAGGATCCTTGGATTTGTTTGTTGTCACATGCACCGAGGTACAGTGAAAAGTACTTTTCAGCGTGCAGCTCAAATAGATCATTTAGTACATAAAAGGAAAGAAAATACGTAATAGGGCCAACTCCATGTTTTCCAACTATCCTTTCAAACAAGGCTCCCTCTCCACTGTTTTAGCAAGGATCCTCCTGGCTTTCCAACTATCCTTTTAGTATTTCTTTGTCTTGAATTGCCACCGCATCCAAACTTCCACCGCACTTACAATTGCTTCCAATCTATCTGGCTTTTCCCTACCCAGGTTTGCACTTCCAGCTCTGCATTTAGCTTCAGTGACCAGCACCCTGTTCCAATGGCAGTTCCTCTTTGTTCCTTTGACTTCAAATTTCCTGGGGCTTCTTTTTCATTCCCTAGTTTCCAAAACTAACAGTCCTTTAACTTCTGGACTTGCTTTCTTGCTCAGTACTCCACGATATGGCTTTCCTGCTTCAAGCAGAGCCGAGAGCTGTTCACACTCTAGCTTTCTATTTCCAACTGCCTGGATCCAGAACAAAACTGAAAAGGTCTGCTCTCGAAAAGTGGCCCGTGGTTGCTAAGCAACATCTCATTCTTTCCCTAAGGTGTTTACTTTTCCCATTGTATATTCTCTCAGCACATGTTTGAACTGAAATCAAAAACCTCCATACACGCTAACACCTTTGTTTAACATGAATCTAACTAGATTCACAAAAACAATAAAAGAAGCTACTTAAATCTATATCATATTTCTAATATTTAAAACTACCAATATAGATCACTTAAAACTACCTTAGCAATGTGGGTCCCCCTGGATGTACCAAGGAGGCAATTTTATTTCATTAAATTCTGGAATGGATTTTTCCACTTAAAAATAAAAGTACATGGAAAGGCAAGAAGTGAGGTGAAAGAAGCAAAACATTTACTCTTTTTTTTAAGAATCCTTTGTGTGTACTCTTAACATGAATAGCTTAATAACAGAAATGAAGCATTGTCCAAATATATTAAAGGAGAGGATATAATTTCCTGGAAATTATATTCTGAATGGAAAAATAAAACCAAATTCTAATTTCAGAGATGCATATTTTTTAAACTTCATTTTCTCCTTCCTCCAAATAATACATAATTAATTAAAGTATTATAAACACTTGAAGTAGTTACTTTGACTGATTATCAACTTACATTCGCTTTGCTTCACCCATTATGTATCTCTTTTCCATCATTTCTTTCCGTAATTGCACCATTTCTTTTTTAATATGTTCTTCCTCTTTCTTGGCCTGTAGTGCTTTTCTCCTGTCTTCATCTCGTAGCAGCTGCTGAGCTTTAGCCTGAGCAAGTTTCTTCATGGTTTTCTCCTGCTTCTGTTGCTCCAATTTAGCCTGCCTTTTCAGACGGTTCTCTCTCACCTTTAAATTATGGACTGGAATAATTATTCCTGGAAATCTAAGTCTACATGGTTTCAAGATAATTCTGTTTGTTTTTTAATTTAAGAAAAGAAACATGAAGTCCCCTTAAAAGTAAAAAACACCAAAAATACTTAAAAACGGCAGTTTCTTTAAAAATATATTCAAATTAATTATATGCTTGTGCAGTAAAAAAGATGATTCGCTTGTTGTGCTACAGCATATAGGCTACACATTTTAATTCTCCAGACCAAAATGTAAGTTAAGTGATGATTATAACTACAGTACTGTTCTTTACAACCTGGTACACACCTGTTGGTGTCTTGCCTCCATGCTGAGACAAGGGTCTTTGTACTTTTTCTGCTGTCTTTCTTCATCGATCCCAAGATCCTCAAGGATGCCAGACTCCACCACTTTTGTCTCCAAGAGTTGCTGTAAAAAGGTTTCTGCTGCAGCACTCTCTTTTTCCTGTTCCAAATAACTATACAATTCTGTAATGATACATTCATTATATATAATAAATAACTCTTGGATAAGGGGTGACTTTTTGTGGTTAATAAGCCGAAGACAAACATAGGCACTGGCCCAAATTATGCCCCAGCAAATGACTGGAATATATTTCTTTGTGCTTTTCAAATCTTTCGACTTCAGAACATCAAATTGCCTTTGTTTTATTGTACTGTCATGTCTATTTTCACTTGTCAGTAACTTTGTTTGCATTGTTCTAAATAGCTATATTTTGAAACAAAAGGAATATTCCAACATCTTTTTTTTCCCAATGGTATCTTAGTATTATTTTTTGTTCTTCTTGATCTTTCCAATTTCTGGTAAAATACTTTAAAATGCCTGTTTCCTTTTAAAAGATTATTTAGCAGAAGTCTGTTCTTTATTTCTTGTTAATGCCACAATCACATTTACTCATTGAGATTCTTTTTGCTTTGTGGGCTGCAAATTGGTTTATCATTGGTAGGCAGACATTTGATTTTTTTTACATTAAATCGTTGCTGTACTGATTCATTAAAGGGTATCTGGAGCTATCGTTTTCAATCCATCAAAGCCAAGAATGCAACGAAATCCAGAATAGATAACTGGAACTAGAAGGAAGCATAAACTAGGTAAACAGATGTTTTGATGTTATCTTTTTAAAAACAAATATCTATAGATTAGATAGATTTTCAATCCATGCCAATATGCTACCTGTAATCCCTGTGCTTTAATTTTGCATATTAACCTAATGAGGAAATTCAGCAAAAACTTTCTGAAAATCCAAATACAGCACACTCATTCACCCTTAGCTACTCTGTGAGTTACGTCCTCCAGAAACTCCAATCACGTTTGACAAACCTACTGAAGTTTTTGGATGGCGAGCCGGCTCCACTGCAGGAATTACCCCTGGGGGAACCATTGTAACTGCCTTTTGTGAAGAGAATTCAAAAGGAACTGAATTGGTGTAGAAATAAATTGATAAAGGAGTGCACAAGTATAAACAATAACTTGAAATATATATTTATAGGTGAAGCACTTGGTATTTCAATTAAAACCTTAGCGTGTCTGAAAATTTAAAGTTTAAAAAAAAGACAGACACAACAAATGGCCTCACCATCAAATTTTTCACATACAGGCATTCTAGAGGTCGTCTGTGATGAGTATGTGCACACCTCTGTGTTACTAATGTAGCGTTCTTGCTCTTCAGTCTCTTCATATTCTAATTCTGGCTTTATCTTGGAATTCATCCATTCATGGAGCAACGCTTGAGCTACATAGAAAGAACGGAAAAACTGTGACAGGCAGTTTATACTGGATATTTATAGTACAATGCACATTGCTATTGCCATAAACAATTAACTTTAAACTTTAATGATCCCCAATTCAAACATGAGAATGGGACTTTCTGAGACTTCCGGTGGCAGCAATGCAGAGCTAAGCCGCACGTTTGGCAGCTCCTGCTTTTATAGGACTTGTGGGCTCTTTTAAGGGTCCCAAACGGCGCTGATTCGACGATTCCCGGTGTGTAAAGGGGTCTGGAGCAATACCCCCCGGGATTTATGGTGCGGACCCGGAGTGGGGCGAGGAAAAAAGCGGCAGCATCTTCCCTGGAAAAGCGGGGGAAGGTGGACAAAATGGCGGCCGGTGGAGCCCCCGAGGAGTGGAGGCAGTGGGCGGAGAAGCAGCAGGCGGCCCTTCTGCACTACTTTACGGAGCTGAAAGTGGAGTTACTGGACTCTCTGAAGGTTACGACAAGTAAGCTGCTGGAGACCCAGACAACCCAGGGTGCAGCGATCCTTGAGTTGCAGCAGCAGGCCTCTGAGCGCGAGGATGAGGTCTCGGCCCTCGTGGGGAAGGTGGAGATGAACGAGGTGCTCCACAAAAAGTGGCAGGATCGCTTTGAGGAGATGGAGTTTCGGACAAGGAGGAAGAACTTGCGGATCCTGGGCCTCGCGGAGGTGCTGGAGAGGTCGGACCTGCCGGCTTATGTGGCCGTGATGCTGAACTCGTTGGTGGGGGCAGGATCTTTCCATCTTCTCCTGGGAGCTGGAGGGGGCCCACAGAGTGCTGGCCAGGAGGCCTAAGGCGAATGAACCCCCGCGGGCGGTGCTGGTGCGGTTCCATCGGTTCAGTGACCGGGAGTGTGTTCTGCAATGGGCCAAGAAGGTGAGGAGCAGCAAGTGGGAGAATTTGGTAGTGCGTATCTACCAGGACTGGAGTGCGGAGGTGGCCAAGCGGAGAGCCGGATTTAACCGGAGGAAGCGGTGCTCCACAGCAGGCAGGTGAAATTCGGTATGCTACCGCCTGCGCGCTTGTGGGTCACCTGCAAGGACTATTTTGAGTCCCCGGAGGAGGCGTGGGCCTTTGTGCAGGCTGAAAAGTTGGACTCGAACTAGGGATTGGGGACTGTGGGGTGTTTTTTGTATCACTGCTGATGCTGTTGCTGGCTATTCTGTTTGTTTGTTTTTTCCGCTTTCGGATGATGTTGGTTACGGTTTTGTGTTTTAAGGGGGGTGTTGGGGTCTGTGGTTGTTCTGTTTTTGTTTGTATGGGGTTGGGACTGCTATTTGGGAGCTGTGTTGAGGGGGTGGGGTGGGGCAGTGGGAAAGCGCAGGCCTTCCTCTGGTTTCCCGTGCTGCGGGACGAGGGGGGTGGAGCTGGAGGCAAGGGGTGTGGATATCAGTTCCGTTTTCCCGCGCTGGAGCGGTGCTAAGGAGCTGCTGCAGGGGGGGAGGGGTGACCTCATATCGGGAGGGGTCAGAGTTAGGGCGGGAGCTGCTGGGGTCAGCAGAAGTCAGCTGGCTCACGGGAGTACTATGGAGGGAGCGCCGCGGCTAGGAGGGGTCCTAGCCTGGGGGGGGGGGGGGGGGGGGGGCGGGGGGGGGAGGGGAGAGACTACCGGGTGCTGCTGGATTGGCCAGGGAGGAGCTGGTGCGGGTCCAGGGTGTGAGGTTCATATCGCCATGGGAAACGGGCCGAGTGGGGGGTGCTGGCCAGGGGCGAGCAGTCGACTGGGCTATGGCTAGTTGACGGGGGAGGGGGGGGGGGTGCCTCCTGATCCGGCTGATCACGTGGAACGTGCGGGGGTTTAATGGGCCGGTGAAGCGGGCCCGGGTGTTTTCGCATCTGAAGGGGCTGAAGGCGGACGTGGCCATGCTTCAGGAGACTCACCTGAAGGTGGCGGACCAGGTTCGTCTGAGGAATGGGTGGGCGGGGCAGGTTTTCCATTCAGGGCTCGACGCGAAGAACCGGGGGGTGACGATCCTGGTGGGGAAGAGGGTGGCATTTGAGGCGTCTGCGGTGGTGGCTGATTGTGACGGCAGATATGTGATGGTGAGTGGTAAGCTGCAGGGGGAGAGGGTGGTGTTGGTAAATGTGTATGCCCCAAATTGGGATGATGCTGGTTTCATGAGGCATATGTTGGGCCGCATTCCTGACCTGGAGGCGGGGGGCCTGATCATGGGGGGGGACTTCAATATGGTGCTGGATTCCCCCATTGTATCGTTCTAGTTCTAGGACAGGCAGGAGGCCAGTGGCGGCCAAGGTGTTGAGGTGGTTTATGGACCAGATGGGAGGGGTGGATCCCTGGAGGTTTGGGAGGCCGAGGGCTCGGGAGTACTCTTTTTATTCCCACGTGCACAGGGTTTATTCCCGCATTGATTTTTTTGTCCTGAGTAGGGGGCTGGTCCCGAGGGTGGAGGATGCCAAATATTTGGCGAGAGCAATTTCGGACCATGCTCCGCATTGGGTGGATCTGGAGATGGGGGAGGTGCGGGACCAGCGCCAGCTTTGGCGTCTGGACGTGGGGCTGTTGGCTGATGAGGAGGTGTGTAGGAGGGTTCGGGGATGTATCGAGAGGTACCTCGAGGCCAATGATACTGGGGAGGTCCGGGTGGGGATGGTGTGGGAGGCTCTGAAGGCAGTGATTAGGGGGGAGCTGATCTCCATCCGAGCCCATAGGGAGAGGAGGGAGAGGAGGGAGAGGGAGAGACTGGAGCTGCTGAGTGTAGATAGGAGGTATGTGGAGGCCCCGGAGGATGGATTGCTGGGGGAGCGGCGGAGCCTGCAGGCCAAGTTTGATTTATTGACCACCAGAAAGGCGGAGACACAGTGGAGGAAGGCGCAGGGGGGAGTTTTGCCCCCGACGATGTCACAGGCGCTGATTTCCCTGATCCTGAAGCGAGATAAGGACCCCTTGCAGTGTGGTCATATAGGCCAATTTCACTGCTGAATGTGGACGCCACGTTGCTGGCGGAGATCTTGGCCACTAGAATAGAGGACTGTGTGCCGGGGGTGATACATGAAGATCAGACGGGTTTAGTGAAGGGGAGGCAGCTGAACACTAACGTGCGAAGGCTGCTAAATGTGATAACGATGCCGGCGGCAGAAGGAGAGGCGGAGATTGTGGTGGCATTGGATGCGGAGAAGGCCTTTGATAGGGTTGAGTGGGGGTACTTGTGGGAGGTGTTAGAGAGGTTCGGGTTTGGGGAGGGGTTTATTAAATGGGTGAGGTTGCTGTACGAGGCCCTGATGGCGAGTGTAGCGACAAATGGGAGGAGCTCTACCGTGGGACGAGGCAGGGGTGCCCCCTGTCCCCCTTGCTTTTTGCGTTGGCAATTGAGCCTCTGGCCATGGCGCTCAGGGAGTCGGGGAGGTGGAGGGGTCTGGTGCGGGGTGGGGAGGAGCACCGAGTGTCGCTTTATGCAGATGACTTGCTGCTGTATGTAGCAGACCCGGTGGAGGGAATGCCGGAGGTGATGGAGATTCTTGCTGAGTTTAGGAGTTTCTCGGGCTACAAGTTGAACCTGGGCAAGAGCGAGCTGTTTGTTGTACACCCGGGAGATCAGGACGAGGGGATTGGTAGGCTCCCGCTAAAAAGGGCAGTGGGGAGTTTTAGGTACCTGGGGGTTCAGGTGGCTAGGAGTTGGGGGACTTTGCATAAGCTTAATTTTACTAGGTTGGTGGAGCAGATGGAGGAGGAGTTTAAAAGGTGGGACATGCTGCCGCTGTCGTTGGCGGGTAGAGTACAGTCCGTTAAAATGACGGTGCTCCCGAGGTTTTTGTTTTTGTTTCAGTGCCTCCCCATTTTCATTCCGAGGGCCTTTTTTCGGAGGGTGAGGAGGGTCTTTTTGGAGCGGGGCAGGGATAGAGGGGGGCTGGCGCTGCCCAATCTCTCTGGGTACTATTGGGCGGCTAATGTCTCGATGATACGCAGGTGGGTAATGGATGGGGAGGGGGCAGCATGGAAACGGATGATGGCA